>NW_027507903.1:37318798-37918798 GCF_037356315.1 Lithobates pipiens
GAAACAGCCGATGCCAAGTTAGTACAATAGGTAGTGTAATAATATGATGTTCATATAAACTATGCTAAATAACTAAACTAAGAAAAAGGGAGGCCAATTAGTGATGAGCTGAACAAACCTATGTTTGATTTAAGGGAGGTTCGCTGAACATTACTACAGTTCGGGTTTTCAGTCCAAACCTCAAGGAAGTAAACTGAAGCTGAATGTTAAAAAAAAATAGTAATAGACATTTTCTAAGTTAATAGGCAAAGGAGTGGCAAATAAATTGCATGGAGGGCTGGGCACTGCCCTGAGGAATGCGGGGGACATGAACAAAAGCAAAATAAAATGTCTTTTTATAAATTCAGTTTGGTGGAAAACAGTGATTTTTGTAATGCGTCAAGTGAAACATTAAAATGCAAATATCCTTTAACCACTTCTCGACCGGCGCACGATGGTGTATGTTGGCAGAATGGCACGGGCAGGCAAATTGGCGTACAGGTATTTGTATTTGCCGCTCTGCCTTGGTGTGCGCGTCAGTCGGGACCCCCGTGAGTCCGGTCGCGGGTCCCCCAGACTTGATCGCCGTGGGGATACCCGAGATCGCCTCACAGGGAGGCTGAATGGGAAGATGGCGTTCTAAACAGCATCTCCCCGTTCTGCCTAGCAACAAGTGACACTGATCTCTGCTCCATGTGATTGGAGCAGAGATCAGTGTTCACTAACACACAGCCCAGCCCCCCCACAGTTAGTAACATGCCCCTAGGATGGTGATGGCGAACCTTGGCACTCCAGATGTTTTGGAACTACATTTCCCATGATGCTCAACTACACTGCAGCGTGCCTAAGCATCATGGGAAATGTAGTTCCAAAACATCTGGAGTGCCAAGGTTCACCATCACTGCCCTAGGACATACTTAACCCCTACACTGCCCCCTAGTGGTTAACCCCTTCACTGCCAGTGTCATTTACACAGGAATCAGTGCATTTGTATAGCACTGATTGCTGTATAAATGACAATGGTCCCAAAAATGTGTCAAAAATGTCCAATGTGTCCGCCATAATGTCACAGTCATAATAAAAATCGCAGATTTTTACTAGTAAAAAAAAATGATTAATAAAAATGCCATAAAACTATGCCCTATATTCTAAACGCTATACATTTTGTTCAAACCAATCAATAATCGCTTATTGCCATTTTTTTTACCAAAAATATGTAGAAGAATACGTATCGGCCTAAACTGAGGGAAAATATTTTTTTTTATATATATATATTTTTGGGGGATATTTATTATAGCAAAAAGTAAAAAATAATGCATTTTTTTTTCAATATTGTCGCTCTATTTTTGTTTATAGCACAAAAAATAAAGACCGCCGTGGTGATCAAATACCACCAAAAGAAAGCTCTATTTGTGTGAAACAAAGGACGTCAATTTTGTTTGGGAGCCACATCGCACGACCGCGCAATTGTCAGTTAAAGTGATGCAGTGCCGAATCACAAAAAGTGGTCTGGTCTTAAGCTAGCAAAATGGTCCGGGGCTGAAAGTGGTTAAATAACATAACTGGGGGTTGCCCTGGCCCTACCCGTTAAGTGGTGCACCTGAGCTTTCTTTTGGTGGTGTTTAATCACTACTGGCGTTTTTATTTTTTGCTAAACGAACAAAGAAAAAGGCCCAACATTTTGAAAAAATAAAAAAACAGTTTTCATAGTCTTGCTATTTTGCAAAAAGGTGATTTTTTTCTCCTTCATTAATATATATATATATATATATTCTTTATTTTAAACTTAAGCCAATATTTTAGCAGAGCTTGTCCTTTTATTATTACACTGAGCTCTGAACTCACCAATGTAGTTAGCAGTCTATTTATCTCAATGTAGACTCTGCTTAACGCATAGATGGTGTTATGCAATGTAATTTTCCATGCTCCATTCTCAGTGCCACCACAGCTGCTTTTAACACCGAGTTTATTTTCTGATGACCTGCGTGTAATTGCATAATCACTGGTGAAAATGTGAATTAGATGTAATCAGCCTTCCGTCATTTCAAGGTCAATAAAAGGAAGACCTTTCAGAAATCAGTAATAATGAGACATTTCACCTGTTTCTATAATAGTCGGGAATAAAGAACAGTGCGAGAATACTGAAGAGCTCCGCAGGTCTTGTTCTAAGGGCTCTGTTTAAGCTATCAGTGTTGTTCTATCGGGATGTCATTGTATGGGATCATTACTATACACCAAGGACCCAGATAGGTATCGAATGTACATATTCCCTCCAACTATGTGCTCTCCAAGAAAGCCACAACCAAAGAACATGGAGATTAGGTCTGTTGTAAATCAAACAGCCACTACACCTCGGGGCAAGTATGATGGAATCAGTGGCTTGTCAAGAGGTAAATGTGTTTATAATGATATAGCAGCAATTCCTTCTAGCTTTTTTGTGCTGTCCTCAATACAGGCAAGGCAGTCATCTGAATGCCGACTCCTGACATTATTATTTTGTGCGAGGGCTTTATTAAAAATACATTTGTGTTGTGCATACTGTGTAAAGGATTAAAAGGGCTTTTCATAAAAATCGCACATGATGAAATTTAAAAGGACAAAAGTTAGCATTGACCAATCAAATCGTTATGCTGAGTCAAAAAGATTCATTTTCCTTGCCAGGAGTAAAAAGAAAGAGAAATGCTGCTCCATAGGTAAACTGGAGCTAAGGCAAAGATCACATCACATAAAAAAAGATTACATGAAAGATCACATAAAAGCAAAAAGGCACTTTGCAAGGTCATTTTCCCCAGAGCTTAGCGAAGGTGGTAAAATTTCACTTTGCACAGAAAATCCAATCATATGCAAAACTCCCAACTTTTTGAGATGGGAACGAGGAAGAAAAAGTATGTAGGCATAGGACACACCCATTGCCACGCCCCCTTAAACACTTACTGGCCGGCTCCCAGGCCCAGGACAAGGGGTGGGCAGGAGGGGCAGCTGCCCCTGGTGCAATGGTTTATTGCAGGGGTAGGGGGCACCCTGACCCTAACCCTAAGAGAAAGGGGGGCATAGTTTGGCATTTTTGCCATGGGTGCAGGATTACCCGGCACTGCCGGGTCCTGTACATATATGGCAGCAGGATGGCCTTACTGTGCAAATCGGCATGTATATATATATATATATATATATATATATATATATATATATATATATATATATAGAAAGGTGGCTCCTTTAAGAGCCATAGAAGGTGCGCGCCCCCTGCACAGCAGAGGACCCGATACACCTGGCCGGTGGACACGATCGCCGGTGGACGCGATCGCCGCTGGCCACCCCCCGATCAGGGGCGTAAGGGCCAGAACAAGGATTTCTGTGTGTAAACTCACAAATCCCTGTTCTGACAGGGAAGGAGAAACAGATCGTCTGTTCCTACTATGTAGGAACAACGATCTGGCTCCTCCTATAGTTAGTCCTATCCCCTCACAGTTAGAAACTCACCTAGGGAACACACTTAACCCCTTGATTGCTCCCCTAGTGTTAGCCCCTTCGTTGCCAGTGTCATTTATACAGTAATCAGTGGCTATTTTTAGCGCTGATTGCTGTATAAATGTCAATGGTCCCAAAAAAGTGTTAAAAGTGTCCGATCTGTCCACCGCAGTCCTGATAAAAATTCCAGATTGCCGCCATTACTAGCAAAAAAAAAAAAAATGCCATAAATCTATCCCCTATTTTGTAGACGCTATAACTTTTGTGGAAACCAATCAATATACGCTTATTGCAATTTTTTTAACCAAAAATATGTAGAAGAATACATATCAGCCTAAACTGATGAAGAAATGCGTTTCAAAATTGTCGCTCTTCTTCTTGTTCATAGCACAAAAAATAAAGGCACTGATGTGGACGAGAAGGCCTGGCTCGCAGTCTACGCTCTATTTCATCCCAAGGGTGTTCTATTGGGTTGAGGTCAGGACTCTGTGCAGGCCAGTCAAGTTCCTCCACCTCAAACTCGCTCATCCATGTCTTTATGGACCTTGTTTGTGCACTGGTGCGCTGTCATGTTGGAACAGGAAGGGGTCATCCCCAAACAGTTTGCAGTTGGGAGCATGAAACTGTCGAAAATGTCTTAAGAGTTCCCTTCGGGGAAACTAAGGGGCCAAGCCCAACCCCTGAAAATCAACCCCACACCATAATCCCCTCTCCACAAAATGATTTGGACCAGTGCACATAGCAAGGTCCATAAATACATGGATGAGCGAGTTTGGGGTGGAAGAACTTGAGTGGCCTCTCGCTCAATGGTATATTACACCACAAAAAGCCAGGAGATGGTCTCCCTCCGCCTCGGACACATGCTGAAGATGTAAAACACATACAGGCACCTTCATACACATATGGTGGAAATGTCCACTAATACGAACCTATTGGGATGCAATTAGAACCTGGATAAAACACATAACAGAAACTCGGCTGGAACTGAATGCGGCCACATGCTTGATTAATCTGGTCCCCATCAATTTAAGCCGCTACAAAAAATCGCTGACCCGACATCTACTCACGGTTGCTAAAACATTGATACCAATTCACTGGAAAACAACCAAAGCCCCGGGAATTACAGACTGGCTTAACAGAGTACAATATATCTACAAGATGGAGGAGATTGTGGCAACCAAATATGAAAACAGCACAAATTTTAACAAAACATGGCAACCATGGCTGGCTTTCACACTCTCTCCCGAATTCCGTACACTTAAAGGTTAAACTTTCCAACATCTTTTGACCCTCAACATGGTAGGAGCCAGGCTCAGACCGACAAGAGTATCTGTAACACGCGGAGTTGTATACTACTGCAAAGGGCTAATCACACCCCACATTCCCCTCCCCTCACCCCCTGCCATCACCTCCCCCCCCCCCCATATACCCCACTCAATACTCACCCTTCCTTAAATATTTTATTGCAACTAACATCTTCAATTGTGTAATCACCCCATACTTTACCGTTAACCAAGTCAGAACACAATGGAGATGTAATTATGTTTTTTATTGTTTACAGATTGACTGCAAACCTGACTTTGTTTTCAATAAAACTTTTGATTGAGAAAAAAAAGAACTTGAGTGGCCTGCCCAGAGTCCTGACCTCAACCCGATAGAACACATTTGGGATGAATTACAGCAGAGACTGCGAGCCAGGGCCTTCTCGTCCACATCAGTACCTGACCTCACAAATGAACTTCTGGAAGAATAGTCAAATATCCCCATAGACACACTCCTAAACCTTACCGACAGCCTTCCCAGAAGCTGTTAGACATGTGCAGAATGGAAAAACGTGTTTAGTTTGGTATCTGATAGATTCATGTTACTAATTTCGTTTTGTTATGGAATTCGTTTAGTTTGGTTTTGGAATTTGTTTTGGTTTAGTTTTTCATTTTCATTCAATTAAATAAAATTTTCATTAAAATTTGTTTAATTTATAAATTTTCGAATGAATTCTAACTTTTCAGAATGATTAGAATTCGGATCGGTCGAAAAACGATCAATTCATCAATTCAAATTCTGTGTGAAAAAAAAAGCTTGTTGTTAAGCGAGTGCCCGGGAATCTGGCCATTCGCATCCTTAACGAGTCATCATCTGTCAGCTGGCTTCCCCTCTGACAGATGAATGGAAAGATAAAGAATGCCGGTAATTGCCCAGCAATAGAAAAATGTGCAAAAAAATGGGTAGGGCCACCCCCCCAAAATCCATAATAGACCCTTAGCGAGCGAGCGCCCCCTCCCCCCCTCCTGAGTCATACCAGGCCACATGACCTCAACATGGGGGGGTGGGTGCCACCGGGTCAGAGGGAGGCGGTTTTACTGGGTGATTTAGGTGGGTGGCCCCACTCCTTGCTTATGAAAGAACTGTCAAAGCGAAGAGCGGGCAGATGGCAGGTAGCCTACCAGGAGGTGGAACATTTTGTTTTTTTCAATTTTTCGGGTCCGGCGGGAATTGTGATTGATGATGGATACATCGAGGGACACTATTTATTTATTTATTTTTTAAATAAAGGATTTGTCAAAAACTAAAATTTTTGACACTTTTTTTGGTGAATGGGTAGGGGTACAATGTACCTGATAAACATTCATATAGGGAGGGGCCGGGATTCCGATAAGCCCCTCACTGAAAACCTCCCCAACCACAGGGTTGTCAGGAAGAGGCCCTTGTCCCCATCAACATGGGGACAAGGTGCTTTGGGGTAGGGGGCACAATAGCCTCAAAGCACCCACCTCCCCATGTTGAGAGCATTTGGCCTGGTATGGTTCAGGGGGGGTCGCTTGCTCGTCCCCTTCCTTTCCTGACTTGCCAGGCTGCATGCTCAGATAAGGGTCTGGTATAGATTTTGGGTGGACCATGCCATTTTTATTTTTCATTTTGGCGTGGGGTTCCCCTTAAAACCCATATTAGACCCGATGGGCCTGGTATGGCCTGGGGGGGGCAGTTGTTTTAACATTTTTCTATTGCCAGGCAATTGCAGCCATTCTTCATCTTTACACTCATCTGTCAGTGGGGAAGCCAGTGGTTGTTAAGGACACGGGCAGCCGGCTTCCAAACCCATTGCCTAACCGCTTGCCGACCGCCTCACACTGATATACGTCGGCAGAAGGGCTCATACAGGCAAACTAACATACCTGTGCATGGCCTTTTAAGAGGCGGCCTGCAGGCATGCGCGGCAAGCTCCGTGAGTCAGGTCGCGGGTTCCGCGGACTCGATCACCATCGGGATACCCGTCATCATCTCACTGAGGGGAAGAATGGGGAGATGCTAATGTAAACAAGCATCTCCCCGTTCTGCCTAGTGACATTGTCACTGATCACCGCTCAGGAGTGGTGATCAGTGACATGTCACATATAGCCATGCCCCCACAGTTAGAAACACTCCCCAGGACACACTTAACCCCTACACTGCCCCCTAGTGGTTAACACCTTCACTGTCAGTGTCGTTTACACAGGAATCAGTGCATTTGTATAGCACTGATTGCTGTATAAATGTCAATAGTCCTAAAAATGTGTCAAAAATGATAAAAATTGCTGATCTCCGCCTTTACTAGTAAAAAAAAAAAGAAAAATTATAATAATGCCATAAAACTATCCCCTATTTTGTAAACCCTATAAATTTTGCGCAAACCAATCAATAATGGCTTATTATGATTTTTTTTTTACCAAAAATATGTAGAAGAATACGTATTGGCCTAAACTGAGGAACGACATATTTTTTTATATATTTTTGGCAGACATTTATTATAGCAAAATGTTAAAAATAATGCGTTTTTTCAAAATTGTCACTCTTTTTTTGTTTATAGCGCAAAAAATAAAAACTCCAGGGGTGATCAAATACCACCAAAAGAAAGCTCTATTTGTGAGAAAAAAATTATATCCATTTTCTTTGGGAGCCACGTCGCACGACCACGCAATTGTCAGTTAAAGCGACACAGTGCCGAATCGCAAAAAGTGCTCTGGTCAGGAAGGGGGTAAATCCTTCTGGGGCTGAAGTGGTTAACAACCAGCTATTTCTTCACACAGAATTCAAATTGGTTGATCGTTTTTGGACCGATCCAAATTCTAATCATTCTGAAAAGTTGGAATTTTTTAGAAAACGAATAAACAAAATGAATGGATTTCAATGAAATTTGTTACTATTTGTTACTATTTCATTTGGAGATTCAGATAGATCCGAATCTCTGAATAACCAAAAATTTGTCCGAATATGTATTCGGACCGAAATTAATTGCACATGTCTAGAAGTTGTTATAGCTGCAAAGGGGGGGGGGGGGGGGGGGGACTCAATATTGAACCCTATGGACTAAGACTGATATACCATTAAAGTTCATGTGTAGGGATGAGCCGAACACCCCCGATTCTGTTCGTGGCAGAACATGCGAACTGCCAAAAAGTTTGAACACGCGAGCACCGTTAAAGTCTATGGGACCCGAACGTGAAAAATCAGAAGTGCTAATTTTTAAGGTTAATATGCAAGTTTTTGTCATAAAAAGTGTTTGGGGACTCAGGTCCTGCCCCAGGGAACATGTATCAAAGCAAAAAAAAAAGTTTTAAAAATGCCCGTTTTTTCGGGAGCAGTGATTTTAATGCTTAAAATTACATAATAAAAGTGAAATATTCCTTTAAATATCATGCCTGGGGGGTGACTATAGTATGCCTGTAAAGTGGCACATTTTTTCTGTGTTTAGAACAGTCCTTGCAGCAATATTACATTTCTAAAGGAATAAAAGTCATTTAAAGCGGGAGTTCCGCCGTTTTTTTTTTAAAAAAGCCAGCAGCTACAAATTCTGCAGCTGCTGACTTTTAAAATAAGGACACTTACCCGCCCAGCGCGCCCGCGATGTCGGCACCCAAAGCCGATCTTTCGATCGTCTCTCGGGTGCTGCTGCCGCCATCTTGGGTATGGGAATCAGGAAGTGGAGCCTTGCGGCTTCATTTCCCGGTTCCCTACTGTGCATGCGCGAGTCGCGCTGCGCAATAAGGATGGTCCCCGCTGTCTCTGGGATCCGTGTATTTCCCAGCAGAAAGTGGGGGACCTGCGGAAAGCGGGGGACCTGCGGAAAGGGGCGTAAATATCCACAGATTCTGCGGATATCTATGCCGGAAGTGGGTGCAGATACCTGTACTGTACAGGTACCTGCACCCCCCTCCTCCCTGAAAGGTGCCAATTGTGGTGTCGGAGGGGGGGAGGGTTCCAATGAGCAGAAGCTCCACTTTAGGGTGGAGCTCCGCTTTAAAACTGCTTGCGGCTGAAATGTATTGTCGGGTCCCGGCAATATAGATGAAAATCATTGAGAAAAATGGCATGGGTCCCCCCCCCCCCCAGCCCATTACCAGGCCCTTTGAGTTTGGTATGGATATTAAGGGGAACCCCATACCCAAATTAAAAATAAAAAGGCGTGGGGCCCCCAGGCTCTATATACTCTGAACAGCAGTATACAGGTGGTCCCCAGGTTACAAACAAGATAGGGACTATAGGTGTGTTCTTAAGTTGAATCTGTTTGTAATTTGGAACAGGTACATTTTTTAAGTGGTCCAGCCAAAAAATCAATTTTTAAGCTTTTTGGATAACATAGGGAAGGGTTATCATCACCCCTGTAACATTTGTTTTGTTGTCTGTGCCCCATGTTCAGAAGATTTCACCTCACTTTCTGTCCCAATGAAAATTGGATTTTGAACATTTTGGATTATTAGGGATAATAATGGTTTGGTTTGGTGATAAAGCATCAGTGGAGACACCTTTTTCCCATATTAACTCTTACAGGATAAAATTTTCCTTCTTAGGGGTAGATTTCCTCTCACTTCCTGTTGTCTCCCTCCGTTTGTAAGTAGGAGTCGTTTGTAAGTCGGATGTTTGAAAATAGAAGACAGCCTGTATATACTATATCGCCTGCCCCTGGAAAATTGGGTCTTGGGTGTTGGTGGTACCAGAACACTGTAAGCCCTCACAGTTACTCCTGAACGGGCCCTGCTGTGAAATATTATAATAAGAAAAGGGAGGAGCTAAGCGAAGCTGCTGAGCAGACATGGATGCTCAGAGCTCCGCTGTCACCCAGACAAAAGCGGCCTTCTCTCCTTGAATCATGGTGAAATACTGCATCTCCACGGTAACCTGCCTACTATTTAGCCTGCAGGGCACAAGCACATATAATGTTTAACCACCTCAATACAGTGCACTTACACCCCCTTCCTGACCAGACCAATTTTCAGCTTTCAGCGCGTTCACAGTTTGAATGACAATTACTCAGTCATGCAACACTGTACCCATATGAAACTTGCGTCCTTTTTTCCACACAAATAGAGCTTTCTTTTAGTGGTATTTAATCACTAGTGTTTTATTTTTTATTTTTTGTGCTATAAATTAAAAAAAAAACTAAAATTTTGTTTATAATAACGTAATTATTGCCTTATTACTATTCTGTACTCACTGTGCTCTGATGGATCGTCACGCTGTTTCTGTGTGAGAAAAGGAGAGCCAATAACCGGCCACTCTGTTGGCATGTGACCAGCTGTGATTGGACACAGCTGATCACATGGTAAAGAGCCGCTGTGATTGACCCTTTACCCTGATCTGTGATCTGCTGTGTCCAAAGCACTTCCCGATGCGTGGCCGTACGTCGTACCAGAAGTGAAGTAGGACTGGCGGAAGACGCCAATACACCATTTTACTTCTTGTGCTGTTGTTTATTTATTTAAATGTGAGAGTCCGATTTTTATTTCTTCAATTAAACCCTTATATTTTAACCAAGTACTACACTATCAGAGCCTTCCCTTTCTCTCCATGTTTTTTATTATATATTTGAGCTGCACACCTCTGTGAACATCCTCCCTACTACTACAGTATAAGTGTATATGCATTATATGGCCCCCTTGTGGCCTGTTGTGGAAAATATCGCTGCATAGTCGGCTACAGTGGAGGACCCCCCTGGTGGCTGGAGACGAGGAGTGGATTTGGCCAGTTCTTTCTGATGTGCCTGTTTTTTCTATTTTGGAGGTGAGAGTTCTGAGAGCCTTTAGTCTGTTGATTTATATTACTGCTTTCATCTGCAATTTTTCACCAGTGGTGCCTGTGAATCACAGTTTATAGACTGTTTTTGTGTTGCATATATTTTCTATATGTTCTATATATTTATATGTTTTTTCATACTTCATCAGCACTTAGCACTTTAAAAGGACTTTTTTTGATTGATTTTCGCAGGACTTTTTGTTCACTTTTACTTTTCGATGCATGCCCCAGAGGGGGCGTGAAAAGCACGTTCTCGGGAGGATGTGCATGTTGACGGTTCATGCCAAAGTGGGACCTGAGAAGAGCAGGATCTGGACTGTTCTGTGCAAAACCACTTCACAGAGCAGGTAAGTAGGACATGTTTGTTATTTTTTACAAAAAAATTAGACTTGACAATCACTTTAAGTGATGTTATTGGTGTGTGGAGATATCATTCTTTTCCTCTGTGTATCGGCGTGTGGATGGCTACATTTGTCACTTGCATCTAGTGCAAGAGAGCACAACGGGAAGGAGTTGGCTTGAGAATAGAGTATATTTCCAATTTATATACTGTGATTGACTGTCACAGTGGTCACATTATCAGAAGCCAGTCCCCCTGGCACTACTAGAGACCAAGAGCATCCAATGACAGCTCAGACATGGAGCTGTGGTCCGGCCCCGCCCCATTGCTCTCCTCATTGGCTGACTGACTTTGAGTGACAGTAGCATGAGCCAATGGTGCTATGCTGCTGTCCCAGCCAGTGAGGAGGGGAGACCTGGATAGCCGAGACACTCCTGTAACATCACCGAATAGAGATTGGCTCAGGTAAGTATTAGGGGGGGCTGAAGGGAGCTACTGCACATGGAAGTTTTTTTTTTCTTAATGCATAGACTACTTTAAGATAAAAAAACCTTCTGACTTAACAACCACTTTAAATTGTTACTAAAGCCCGGGACCTTGCATTCACTATATTTGGTCTCCCACAGTATACAGAACATTTAAATGCAATTATTTTAGTAAATAATATAAATTGCTAAATACCTTTTCTCATCAGCAGTATATAGCAATCTTGTGACTGCTATCAGTGTCCGGTTGAAGCTTGTAGGAGGAGTTTTCATTCTCCTCTGACTGTCCTATAAGGCTGCATGATTCCTTCTGTCTGGACATTGCTGATTGGCCCTGTGCTGATCACATGCACTCTCCCAAAAAAAAAAAAAAAAAAACCTCTAACAATATACATCAAACTGAGCATGTGCAGATTGACTCCAGGGCTTTGTTCTATCAATAGATGGATTGGGGATATTGGAAGAAGGGTAGGATTAGAGGAGACAGGCTTAAACAACCTTTTTAGACAATACAGAGAATTAACCACTTAGGTTCCACAGTGGTATAACAAGCATATTTTACTGCATATACAGACTGATTTTACTGTGGTGGGTTTAGTAACACATTAAGGTTCCAGTTTATTGAAGCCTGCAATCACCACAATAGTATCTGCACATGGAAGCTCCCCTCTAATGCAAGGGCTTACTCATAGAGTCCTTTCCGGTGAAGTGCATTAGATAGAAGTCCTATGGTTGGGGACTGTTGTGGTGCTTGCCGGCTTCAATAAACCGAAACCTTAAATTACATTATTGGTGTGCAAAGAGCTTCTTCCTAGCCAATCACAGTAATCATGTGATTGAGCAGTTCTTTGGTGGGAAGGGCTTAAGTGGGCTGCTTAATGCAACATGAAGTGCACAAACTTATGGGTTGCAGTGTATTGGCTTCTGGTTTGAGTGGTCCAAAAAAGATTTTGCAGTGTGCGGCGTATGGTCTGAGCACTGACAGGCTGACCCCCCACCCCTTCAACCTCTGCAGCAATGCTGGCAGCACTCATACATGTATTTCCCAAAGACAACCTCTGGATATGACGCTGAGAGCATGCACTCAACTTCTTTGGTCGACCATGGCGAGGCCTGTTCTGAGTGGAACTTGTCCTGGTAAACTGCTGTATAGTCTTGACCACTGTGCTGCAGCTCAGTTTCAGGATCTTGGCAATCTTCTTACAGCCTAGGCCAGTGATGGCGAACCTTTTTGAGCCCGAGTGCCCAAACCGCAACGCAAAACCAACTTATTTCTTTCAAAGTGCCAACACAGAATTAAACCTGCCAGCGGCTCTGTACAGAGAATGGGACTGATCATCCCTCTGAATAAATCCTAAGGGACCAAAAACCTACAATTCTAGCAGATTCGCTCAGAATGCAAGGATCAGCAATGCGTTGTGCTCATAATGCACTGACCTACCTCACCATTACACTCACCTACCTGACACATGCACTCATCTACCTGACCATTGCACTTGCCTACCTGACACATGCATTCACCTACCTGACCATTGCACTCACCTGCCTGACCATTGCACTCACCTGCCTGACCACTGCACTCACCTCCCTGACACATGCACTCACCTCCCTGACACATGCACTCACCTACCTGACCATTACACTAACCTACCTGACACATACATTCACCTACCCGACACATGCACTCACCTACCTGACACATGCATTCACCTACCTGACCATTACACTCACCTCCCTGACACATGCACTCACCTCCCTGACACATGCACTCACCTACCTGACCATTACACTCACCTACCCGACACATACATTCACCTACCCGACACATGCACTCACCTACCTGACACATGCACTCACCTACCTGACACATGCACTCACCGAATTAACACCTTTATTTTGCAAAATTAAGTAAAATCTGTAACTGTACAGAGCACAATGTCAGCATTGTCGTGAGTTGGTTTGTATTCGTTTTTTGTAGATTGTTACATACCGTTAAACAAGCAATAAACTTTAACAGTGAAAGGCTTACTTTAGAAATGTTTAGATGCAGGGAAATAATGGATCCACTCCACATTGATCTTACCTGTCTCCAGTCTCAGCTCATTCCCGCCCACAAGTCTCCTCTGATCCCAGCCGCATGTTCTCCCAGTCACCGCTGATTTGTTTGATGGTGGGTGCGGTGTGGATGAGACGGCCTCTATGACTGAATTAGCGTGCGCACGTCACCCCTGGGCACCTATTCTTTGTCACGCCCACTCGCCTACAGAACTATGGGAGATGTAGTTTGCGGTGCGGACGATTATGCTTTCACTGTGTGCTTTTCTCATTTAATGGCTCTCCTTTCATGGCGTGCCCACAGAGAGGGCTCGGCGTGCCGACAGCGGCACGCGTGCCATGGGTTCGCCATCACTGGCCTAGGCCATCTTTGTGTAGAACAACAATTGTTTTTTTCAGATCCTCAGAGTTCTTTGCCATGAGGTGCCATGTTGAATTTCCAGTGACCAGTATGAGAGAGAGAGCGCGCGATAACACCAAATTTACCACACCTTCTCCCAGTTCACACCTGAGACCTTGTAACACTAACGAGTCACATGACACTGGGAGGGAAAATTGCTAATTAGGCCCAATTTGGACATTTTCACTTAGTGGTGTACTCCTTTTTGTTGCCAGCGGCTTGGACATTAATGGCTGTGTGTTGAGATATTTTGAGGGGACAGACAATTTACACTGTTATACAAGCTGTACACTCACTACTTTACATTGTAATTTCTTCAGTGTTGTCACATGAAAAGATATAATAAAATATTTGCAAAAAATGTGAGGGGTCAGATATATATATATCACCAACAATTTACTCAGTGCTTTACATGTATCTATTATATATTCACATTAGTCCCTGCCCTTAAGGAACTTACAATCTAAGATCCCTTACTTACATTCCTATACTAGGGCCAAGTAGCCTACCAGCATGTCTTTGGAGTATGGTAGGAAACTGGAACACTGTGAGTACTATATCAATTGCAGACCGATCATATCGGCAGAAAACGTTTGAGGTACCTGGTGTGCTGGGACCCAACTGTGTACTGGCTGGATCGGATGCTTTTTAAACATTTTTAACATGGAATTTATTACTCACTATGAGTTTTCAGCTTCAGCTCTTCAGTGACTGTATGACTTGAAGTACCATGCCTTAATGATTGAATATCAGTGTTGATTTAGCCAATGTGTGGACCGGGCTACCCAAATAGCAGTGTGTAGATATCTGATACCTCCATACTGGCATAATTTATGCCTTGGACTTCCATTGGTATCCATATTTTGGGAATGTCCACATTACTCATATGGGAACAATCATACAAATTGCAGACTACCTTTCCCCTGGAAGACTTAGTACGGAGGTACTCATTATATCCGCCCATTGAATTTCAGGGTATAGAGCTCTCAGGGATTGGTTCATGGAAATACATGGTTCTGGTCCCATAATCTAGCTGGCCTAAGTGGTTTAGTGCAGGTTCATTATCACATACAGGGGCAACATCTGGGGAATCTGTTCCACGGTAGTGGTCTCGGTCATGCTGTCCCAGCTCCTAGGGGAGATTTTAGGTAGGATCAGGTATTAATGAGGGTGGGCTCTTATTTTGGGGGTAATGTTTTAGAAGCGGGGTTAGTCCTGTAATCTAGAAGGGTACGACAATAAGGAGGGACACTCCACTTTACTGTAGATGGCCATAATGCACCACATGCACATCGCTATGCCGTTTCTTAAAAAAATGTATTTTGAGAGTAAGCCTAGGGGTGTTCATGTTTTTTTTTTTGTTTTGTTCTGTTTTTCTTTTCTGAATAATATGCATTGTGAATACATCCTGCACAAATGGTGGGTGGCACTCCATTCTAAACAATATCAAACTCTTAGTTACATTTTTATTTTTATTTATATAGGAAACCGGAGTACCCGGAGGAAACCCACACAGGTACAGAGAGAACATGCAAAATACGGGCAGGTTGTGGAAAAGTTGGGATTCGAACCAATGAACCTAGTACTGCTAGGTGTCAGTGCGAGCCACTTAGCCACTATATCTTTGATATTATACCTGAATACACACGAAGATTTGGCTGCAAACCCAAGCCCTTCTACTCCTATAGTGATACCTCATTTATCATCCAAGCCTAAAACCAGGATCTATAATTACTTGCTCAGTTAGTACATAGAGTCTCGGTGGGTATGGTTTCCTGCAATTAGAAGCAAGAACTTCTTTCCTGTAGTAACTTTCAGTATTCCCAAATCTCTTTTGGAGTGATCTGAGATGTAATTCATTCACTCGTATTAAATCATTTGGTATGACATTTTATTTTACCTCTTAAAGCAAGATCCAGAATCTGAGCAAAGAGAATTGGGAAATGGAAAACAAAATTATGTTTTTAGTGTTTGTCTTTTTATTTGTGATTGTTGGCAGAAATGGAAAAATAAACCAGGATGAAGTTTCAGGGAAAAAAAAAGACGGGCAACATATTTACTTACTGGTCTCAGACAAATAGAAACTAGAATTAGACAAAAAGAACTTGAATTCTGAAAATGTAGTGTAAACTATAATGGTCTTGAGTCAATTTAATTTGAATTGTTTTTTTTCTACGCTTAGCACTATGGGTTAGCCAAGCAGAAAGAAAACTAGAACTGCTTGCTCAGGGCCACGATTTGTCAATAAGGGATGAGTCATAAAACTCTGTAAACAACTGGCTTTTATCAAATTAAGAACTTTCAAAATGTGAAAAGGAGACTTAAAGTTATAATAAAGTCAAGTTTTTTTTTTATAACAAACATGATATCCATACCTGCTCTGTGTAATGGTTTTGCACAGAGCAGCCCCGATCCTTCTCTTCTTGGGTCCCCTGCCAGCACTCTTGGCTCCACTCTCCTGCCAAGTGCCCCCAGAGCTAACAGCTTGCTGTGGGGGCACCCAAGCAGGCTCATTCCCGAGCTGCTGTTCTACGTGTCCATTCAGACACGGAGACGTGGTTTGGCCCCTGCTCCTCTCTCTTGTCATTGGCTCACTTGCTGCTATTGACAGCAGCAGGAGCCAATGGCAATTGGTGATGGGCTCTGTCCCAGCCACACAGCGCCAATCCCAGTAAAGAGCTGATGATGAGGTACTTTACCCATGTAATCAGCTGTGTCCAATCACAGCTGATCACATGTGAACAAGGAAATACCGGTTAACGGCATTCCTCTCCTCACGCTGACAGTGCATGAGGAGTGGAGACAGGGCTGGATTAACATGGGGCTACTGGAGCTGCAGGCCCCTTATTTTAAGATAGGCCCATTTAAAAAAAAAAATCACAAAAAAACCCCCCAAAAAAGATTGGCTTTGAGGGTCATGGCTCGGCAACCAGGGATCCCCTGAGCCTAAATTTGGGGGATAGGTAGCTGAAGACCTACTCAACCACTGGGCTCCTATCATCTATGGTTCCAGAGATACAGGTTTCCTTGCGCAGCCTGTCAGAAGCTACATACAGAGTGGCCAGTTTAAATACAAGCTGGCACACTCTGTTTGCAGCAGACTGAGAGGATGAGCTCCCAGTTCCTCTCCTGACTTCTTGTCAGAGGCACTGAGCTCAATGGACAGCTTGGAGCCTGCAGAGTTTGACAGGCAGCACCACCTATTGATTTCAATGGGACCACTCTGCAACAGCAGGCCAAACTCGCTCGCAGTAGCAGCATAGTCCAACAATGTAAAAATACCATTCAGCAATGTAAAAGAAAAAGCAAGGAGGCAGCAGTAACACCTCATGAATGCCTGTCAGCTCCTGCTATACCACTCGTTGAAAAGCAATATACCACAGATCAATTTTAAGAGGGCAGTAAGCATGAAATGTGAAACACTTCATCCATTTCATACTCCCCACGAACCAGGTCACTCCCCAGCCACTTCCCATGTTATCCACCTCCCTTCAACTTACAGATGACCATTTCCCAACCTACAGATGACAGACCCTACTCCAAAAGATATCACTCCCAGGTACTCCCCTCACCTGCTGATTAATATCCCTCCATGACCACCTCACACCCCCCTGCTGACAGACCTCTCTCCCCAGCCTGTCCCCACACACCCTCTCACCCGCTAACCTGTGGATAGGGGAATCACTCCCGCAGTGTTCTGTCAACCCACAGAATACAATGATCAGTGTTGCTAAAGCCGCGTACACACGATCAAACAATCCGGTGGAAAAGTCCAGCGGACTCAAGTCCGCCGGACAATCTGCCCATATGTAGGCTCCGGCTGACTTTTTTTCACCCAAAAGTCCGGCGGACTAAGATTGAAGTTTTGCACATCAATCTGTCCGCCGGACTTGCATTTCGGCGGACAGTACGGCCGTGTGTGTGCCAGTCCGCCGTACTTTTGAAATGAATGGACTTTTCCCGCCCAGAGAAAAGTCTGCTCATTTTGAGCGTGGCTCCAGGTAGCTGGGACCAGCGAAGTAAGCGTCGCTGGCCCCATCACCTGGTATGGACTTATAGGGTAATCCCTAGCACGCTACCCGGCCAGCCAGGAAAGGGGGTGGGGACGGGCGAGCGCCCCCCCTCCTGAGCCGTACCAGGCTGTGTGCCCTCAACATGGGGGTGCCTTGGGGAAGGGGGGCCACACGGCCCCCCACCCCAAAGCACCTTGTCCCCATGTTGATGAGGACAAGGGCCTCTTCCCGACAACCCTGGCCGTTGGTTGTCGGGGTATGCGGGCGGGGGGCTTATCGGAATCAGTGAGCCCCCTTTAATAAAGGGGGCCCCCGGATCCCGGCCCCCACCCTATGTGAATGAGTATGGGGTACAATGTACCCCTACCCATTCACCTGTGAAAAAAATGTTTAAAAAAAACAACACCCAAGGGTTAAAATAGGTTATTGCACAGCTCCGGGGGTCTTCTTCTGTCTTCGGGGGTCTTCTCGCCGGACTCCTCCGCTATCTTCTGCTAGCTCTTTTACTAGCGGAGGAGCCCGGCTTTCTTCTTCAGTGCTGCCCTCTTCTTCCGACTTCGGGGGTCTTGTCCCCCTCTTCGGTTCTTCTTGCCGGGCCACCGTGCCTTCTTCTAGCTCTTTTACAATTGGTGGCCCGGTCTTCTGTCCCGCTGCCGCTATCGCCATCTTCTGTTGTTCTGTTCTTCTGTTATTCTCTTCTGGAGATGTTGCCTTGTCGCTGTCTCTGGTCACTATGACAGGACACGTGGCGTGCGGCGACTTATATAGGGACATCACCGGATGATGTCCCCGCCCATTATGATGTCACAGTCCCAGAAGATGCTTACTTTCCTCCGCGTGTGTGGGCGAGTCCGTTCATTTCAAAAGTACGGTGGATAGTCCGGCAGACTTAGTCCGCCGTACCTAGTCCGACGCAAAAGTACTGTGTGTGGGTAGGTAGCTCGTTTGGAATGTCCGCCGGACAGTCCGCCGGACAGTCCGCCAGACTAAGTCCGCTGGATAGTCTAATACGTGTGTACGCGGCATTACTATAGCTGGCAGCACTGATTGTTTTGGGAAAAACCTGGCAGGCTGGTTGTAATTAATAGATTGACTTGTGTACAACCAGCTAGCCCATACATAGATCAATTATGGTTGATCTCTGCTTAATTGGCTTAATTTCAATTCAAGTATGGTCCCCTTAACCACTACGCAGTCCCTAAACATCCTCCCACAAAAAAATAAAAAATTATTAAAAATGCAAACAATTTTTTGTTATAGCAAATTAAATTAAATAGAGAGAGGGGGGATAAGAGGGAGAAAAAGGGGGTTACATTTTTCCTTCCCAGATTCCTTCATCCTCCTCACATGTACATACATAGTGCCCATTGTCATACCCTCCACACTCCTCTCCTGTGCATACATGGCACTTTAACCAATTTATTTTGAAACTACTATAGTTAATTCTGACTAAAAAACTATTTTACATACATGGACCATATCTACTTACAAACACAGGGGGTGGCCATGGGCACCTCCTGTGCACCCTCTTACACTAACCTCTACTTGAGGGGGATGGGAGAGATCAATCTTCGGGGATGAGTCCTTACAATTGTTTTTGGACCATGTGCTTTGTTGGTACAGGTTCATTGATGATTTATTTGTTATCTGGATGGGTACAGAATCACTGGTAATCGGGTTTATCAAACGTTTAAATACTAACCGGTTTAACCTACAATTTACATTTACTTATGATTATAATCATATTCTTTTCTTGATTTAAAGATTATCAAAAACTCTATTGGTAAAATAGCAATGGATCTCTATCGGAAACCCACGGCGGGTAACACATTGCTCGACGCCTCTAGTTCTCATCCTCTGATACGCAGTATCCCATTTGCCCAATATCTAAGGCTGTGTTGTAACTGCACAGCGGACGGGGATTTCAATGTCCAATCGCCTGTTTTTTACGTGAGCATCTTCTAGCATGGAGCTATACCCACACCAACCTTGGGAAGGCCTATAATAGGGCCTTTGTATGAACTAGATCACCCTTGCTATATGGGTCCCCTCATGTTGAACCACCCCAAACAGTCAAACTAGTTACTAAATTCTCTACCCATCACAATCAACTACATACATTGTTGTCAGAACATTGGCATATCTTAACAGATCATCATGTTCTAGGCAAATATGTAAGGCCCAACCCAGAATTAGTGTTCCGTAGAGTAACTATACTGAGGGATAGACTTACCAGTAGCGACTAACGGGTGAATCTCCGGGAGATGGAGGGTCCCCAGGGCACCTTCTAGTGTGGCCACTGCCCACGTTGTCCATGGATCTAGGAAGGTACAACTTTAATTCTTCCCAATGGAAAAACTTTCTCTCCCCCAACATGCCAATTGTGGTACAAGGGGAGTTGTTTACCTAATGGTCTGTACCTGCAATGCGTTTTATGTAGGCAAGACCATTAGAGAATTAAGGCAAAGAATGGGAAACCATTTATATCATTCATCTAATGGCAAACTTACTACGGTGGGTCGCCATATAGGCTTACATCATAGATTTCAACCTGAAGTTGTCAATTTCCTGGTTCTGGAAGTTGTTCCAGAAGACCCGCAGGGGTGATTGGGACTGAGCGATCCTGAAGCGGAAACTGTCTGGATCAAGCGGCTCAACGCCCTTACACCACCGGGCCTCAATGAAGCCCTCTCATACAAACCCTACCCCTGAACAACTTATTTCTTGATCCCGCTTTTATTTCTGTTCCTGATCTCTGTTTACTTTACCTTGGGCCCTTGCTTTTTGTTTTTTGTTTTTGTTTTTTGTAGTTTTTTGCTTTTTTGTTTATTTTATTTTCCTTTTTCTCCTAACGGCTGTAGGGGACCTTCTTGTTGGCAACGTCTGACCACTGGATATTGTTTTGAAGAAACAAGCTTACCTGCCTTCCTATGGCCCTGTTTCTGATCCCCAGGTGTTTTACTGCCTACA
Organism: Lithobates pipiens; assembly: GCF_037356315.1. Lineage (NCBI taxonomy): Eukaryota > Metazoa > Chordata > Amphibia > Anura > Ranidae > Lithobates > Lithobates pipiens. The sequence continues at coordinate 37,339,556 of NW_027507903.1, forward strand.
TGCCATCTATCGTGTGGGTTAGCCCTTTAACTGGATCAATGTTTCCCCCCTCCTTCCCCTTCCTTTTACCCAATGTACCCCCCATCCCCCCTCCTCCCCCCTTCCCTTTCCCCATCCATTCCCCCTTCCTCCCTCCCTCCCCCCTTTCTTTCCCTTGCCCCCCCCCCCTCCCCTTTTTAATTTTTTCATTGTTTGTCACTTTCATTGACTATATAGACCCACACTAGTATATTTTTTATATATATATATATTTATTTCAGTTACTGCACCTTTTAGTCCTTCCCATTCCCATTATTTGTCCCTACATAACTATAAGACTGTATTCCTCTATGGATGTTTATGGTCGCAAAACATGTAAAGCAGGGATATGCAATTAGCAGACCTCCAGCTGTTGCAAAGCTACAAGTCCCATCATGCCTCTGCCTCTGGGTGTAATGCTTGTGGCTGTCAAAGTCTTGCTATGCCTCATGGGACTTGTAGTTCTGCAACAGCTGGAGGTCCGCTAATTGCATATCCCTGATGTAGAGGATTATGTTTAGACCTACATCTTTCTCCCCATATACCTGTGGGGTTTACATTTTCTGTTTTGTTCTGTTTTTTTAATTATCTGTAACTGTATGCAATAACCACTCTATTTATTGTTGTATTCAATGTCCTTTACTTATGTTCACTTTTTCAATAAATTAATATATTTGTATTTATCTTGTTTAAATTCCTGGGTACCGAGATAGTCTGCAATAAGTTTTGTTGTCGTGCGACATTTTTTGGAATAGCCCCTGACAAACCTACATTTCACCATTTCAAGTTCAAGGATGATGGTGCCCGCCCTTGCTTTATTTCTTATTTAGATAGAGGCATTACCTTATATCATGCTCACCAAAACCACTGATCCCGTAGAGGCATCAAGAGCACTCAATGATATAATCCCCAAGGCAGCTACATCTATCTCACGACTGACTCTGAACAGCTCAGGCAGGTACAGTACCATCAAATCAGCAACTTGCGCGGCTTGTGCATGTTGATGTCACCACTAGCTCCTCCCAGAGGAAACAAAAGTGGGAGGAGTAAAAATAAATAATGAATATCAATGAAGTGTTTACCTCCCACCTGGCCAATGTACATAAATGGCTGGGTGGGCGCTCTCTCCTTCTGAGTGGACATTCAGGAACATCCCTCAGAAGGAGGGGGATTGGGCGCATGACATGATCCTGATGCACTAGTGTCACCCGGACATGGCGCATCTCCGATCGGCAGGAGGGCTCTGTGATTGGCACTCCTGATCACATGACGGCCATGTCCAATCACAGCCATCATGTTCTGCAAATACAGAGCTGGTTGCTAGGCAATCGGCTCTCCTCTCCTCACACAGAAGTTGTTGGTGAGGAGAGGAGAGGGGATCGCTGCAGCCGGCTGGTGATCAATGAGTATGAGATGTTTTTTACAGCTTTTTACTCACTGATCTCCAACCTAGTGTAAACACACATGTAAAACACACATGTCCCCACACAATGTCCACAAAACACATATACCCAAAACACATGTCCCCAAATAATAAAAACACATGTCCCCCACATATGTCCCACTAAAATCACATGTCCCAATGATTATCTGCACACAAGGCCGTAATCACCTGCACACATCTGTACATGATCATTTGCATATATCTGTCCGTGATCACACAAATCAATTATTATACACTTAACGGAATTTTTTTTTAACAAAAACATGTAGCAGAATACATTTTGGCTTACATTTATGACAAAATTCGATTTTATTGGATTTCTTGTAAAATAGAAAGAAGAAAATATTGTTTTTTTTACAAATGTCCACTGTGGAGTAGTGGAGAAAATAAAATATTTAGGAATATACATACAAAGTGATGCAAAAAGGTATATAAGTGATAATATCGCCCCCTTACTAGTTAAATTTAAAAATAAAATCGAAATCTGGAAGAAACTCCCTCTTTCGGTTGCAGGGAGATGCAATCTTATCAAAATGCTATGGATGCCACAGTTATTGTATCTGTTGCATAATGTGCCGTTATGGATAGATATAAAGTGGTTTAAAAAAATAGAAACACTATTTAGAGAACTCATATGGAGCGGAGGTACCTCAAGAATAGGCCTACAAATTCTGCAATTACCGACAAGGAAAGGAGGAATGGCAGTACCTCACCCAAGAAGCTACTTTTTAGCTGCACAATTGCAACATCTGGGGACGAGCAATGAGTTTAGTGGAGATATAAATAGGAAGTTAATGATTACTGGGACACCTCATAAAACCATAGTAGAGGCCTTGGAGGCAAACTCATTTCCCTATAGAACGCCCACAATAAAACTCGCTCTAAAAGTATGGAAGGCAGTAAAAGCGATAAAGGGTCTAGAAGGGATGACCAAAGAAACCCCATTATGGAATAATCTGAACCTACAGGAAATGGGAATGATAGAGAGGCAGAAAGATTGGGAAAGTAGGGGGATTGACAGACTGGCCCAGTTGTATGAAGGAAGTATAATAAAAACATTTAATACACTGAGAATGGAATATGATCTACCAAAACACTCATTTTATAAATATTTACAAATCAGACACGCATTATCGAAACAATTTGGTACATCGGGGCCAGTGTGGAGCAAATCCCCCATCTATAATAGATTAAAATCTGAAGATAGTGCAAAAGGGTTTATAGCAGAAATGTATCCATATATTTGTGAAGGGAGCATAGAAACTCCAGATAAACTTAAAAGTAAAATAAAATGGGAGGAGGAAGTAGGAACATTCTCAGATGAGCAGTGGATGAGGATACTGGAGGGAGGACACTTGATATCTGTCTCACCAGCCCAGAGGGTGTCACATCTAATGCTGCTACATAGAGCCTATTATACACCGAAGAGGCTATACAGGTTTAGGCGAAGGGAAGATGATGGCTGCCCGAGATGTCAGGCGACAGGGGATCTGATGCACATGTTCTGGAGGTGCCCTAAACTGTTCCGTTACTGGTCAGAAGTTATTGCTGACTTGAATGAAACATTTGGAGTGTCGGTTGATGGGAACCCCAGAATGTGCCTATTGGGCCTGAATGAAGGAATAGGAGGGCCGGCCTGTATAAATAAAGCAGTAATGAGATGTATGTTCCAGGCAAGGAAGCTAATAGCGCAAAGGTGGCAGGCAAAAAACCCCCCATCGGTAGCGGAGTGGAGACAACTAATAACAGAGACGATCTGGAAGGAAAAAGTAGTATATGTAAGGAGAGGGAATTTTAGGGAATTTAATAAAATGTGGAAACCATGGTTAGACAAGTTGGGTTACACAGTATAAAGAACTGGAGAGAATGACGTTTGGAGGGAAGAAGGAGAGAGAGAATATGTGGTATAGGTGATAAGAAGTTAGTGGTATAGAGAGTAACACGGTCATAGTTTGGGTATGAGGGGCCCACTGCTTCTTCCTGTTATGTACGTGAGGGGGGGGGGGGGAGGGGGAGGGAAATGTTAATGTGGAAAACGGAGTGTTTAACTGTATAAAGTTTATGAATGGAAAAATTATTATGGAAAATAAATAAAGATTATATAAATTTAAAAAAAAACAAATGTCCACTGTTTTTTTGCTTATATCACAAAAAATAAAAACAGAGTCGTGAATAAATACCACCAAAAGAAAGCTCTTTTTGTTGGAACAAAATGATGAAAAGTTAATTTGGGTACAGCGTAGCATGACCACGCAATTGTCATTCAAAGTGTGAGAGTGCTGAAACAGTATTGATGTGGTTAAAATTGTCATACAACTATATATTTGAAATAACATCTTTATTATTTTTTGGCAGTAACATGATGTGGGCAGATTTCTGCCAGTCACAGGCTGCGTCACACTCCTCTATCCTGTGTCTTAGAATAAGAGGAAGGTGAAGCCTCCATCAAGCTACATTATAGCTGGTTAATGGGCAAAAAACTCAGAGGACAGCTAGTACACTGTTAGGTGATCTGACAATAGGGCTAAGTCAAATTGCAAATTCCCATTACAGGCAGGGACCATGGGCCCCTTGGTTGTGTAGCAAAGCCCTAGTGCTGAGCTGTCCTTCTGTGGCTACTGATCCCAGCACCAGCTCTACAGGCATTGCCAGCCCACCTGGCCACACCTTTCTCCAGCCTTCTTTGCTAATCTTCCACAGGCCTCCCAGACTGACTCGGGATCCATCCCAGACAGCTCTCACCCAGTCCTTTCAGGCTACCTCTCTGTCCACCTCATCTGTATCATTCACCAGCTTATCTGAGTTGAGTTGAGTGGAATCTTAATATAGCGCGGTCTTACCCCAAATCCCGATGTGCAGTCTTCTCCATGAGGATTTCCCGGACATGCTCACTGGCTCCTGCTGCCCTCACGCCTTCTCTCGTGCCACTGGACAGAATTTTTCCTTGAGATATCAGATAATCCCTCCTACACCCAAGCTCACCCCCCCCCAGACTAGGGAACTACCCTCAAGGGCCCACCGGCAGCGTCCTAGCACTGCATCTCCAACTTCCTACTCAAACTATCCTGCCCTACTGGGCTGACCCTGGGTATTTGAGAAGGCCTGCCCCCTACCAACTCATCTGTTGGTGATTAGTCAGGGTCCTCATGAATACTCCATGCAGCTCCTCCTAACTTCCCTCCCATTCTTCTGGAAGTTTACAGCAAATTCCAGAAGTAGGGGAGGTACCAGAGAGTCATACCAGCCTCCCTGAATCACTCACCCAACCCGGATTAAAACATTACTGCCAGCCAAGCCAAAACATTTTACCTATACTACAAAAATCCTAACATTACCTACTCTGGCACACTAGAAGGTGTTACACAGGACACTTTATTCCTCTCTTCTACCTGCACGAGGGTACTCCAGATCTTTCACAGTCTTTGCAAAGCCTCTGGTCTGGGGGGAACCTTTAAAACTCATCCCTATTTATTTTGCTTTGAAAAAAAGGGTAGAGACTGGGTTTCCAAAATGGTTTTACAGTGGTAGCATTATACTATTATTAATGTATTCATCTATGTATGTGTATTCTAGCTGTTCTCACTTTATGCCAGGCTAAAAATAAGAAGAAAATAAGTAAGAAAAGTGAGATATTTTGAAAACTGCAAATAAAAAGAGCTTACTAAACCCAAAAGACTTGAATCCATGTGCTTTGCAAATAAAGACAAATCAGATCTGATGCAAATTATGCAAATTCTATCTGTTCTGTAACACTTCTGATGTTTCCTTTTATTATTGGAATTATTTATATGAGTAGATGCTGATGTACATGAGTGTCCTAGGTGATTTACTATCAGTAATTTCTCAGTGTGCAAGCTGTGATAAGCATGATGAAGTATTTACCCCAAAGCTATAACAATATCCCGTGTTTGTATATTTTACAATCCACAGCAGTGTGTCATTTTTCCTGCAAGTCTCACCAACTCCGACAAAGATCTATATGATCAACCTGATTGTGTTTCTGAAATATTCCAGGTTTCTATAGATTTAAAATGGAATTCCTTGCTATGAGGCTGTATTTGCTGTAAAGGCACCCATGGGCCAGTGCCTGAGGCAACTGGGTTTTAAGTCGCAACGTCAAATCTCAACATTTAGAAAATATGGTGTTCCTTAGTGGGTATCCAGATTATATCCAATTCTAAACATTTATGAATACATTCAGCCAGAAAATTGTTGGTGGAAGGTGATGCATGAAATGTATAGAGCAGTGTTTCTCAACCGATGTGCCATGCATGGCACCCTGAGGTGCCCTTTTGGTTCCCCCGGGGTGCTGCAAGCACAGAACCCAGTTTATCCTCGATTAGTACCATAATATTCAATGATTCTGTAGAGCAGGACACCAAAGGGGTAATTTACTATAGCGTTGTGTCACTAATTATTTCCTAGTTACCACAAATTAGTGCTAATTGTGCTAATTAGCACTAAAACGTTATTCACTATAGTGCTGGTCAAAGAATACTCCCAAAATCAAATTTACTCCCTGAAAACAAATAGCGCTCAAACCCTTACTCTGCTAACACCTGGAGTAATGCACATGGCAATAATGTTTATAACATGATATAATTGCCTAAATGGTACGGAAATATGCAGTATATTGTTTAAAGGTAATCTGCTTTTAAACTGTGTGAAAAAATTATTTCTACACTGAAATATCTTTAAAAGTCTGAGATTGAGTCTGAGAAATTCCCCATTTATGTACAACTAGGTGCCAGCACAACTGAGCATGCTCAGACCTGCAAACTACTTTTGTTTTACGTCCCATGGCTTTTTTACAGGGCGCTATAGTAAATACCAAATTTAGCGCTGGGCTAAAATGAGTTTTTGAGAGTGAAATTTAGTCCAATGCAAGTTTCAGCCATTCATTCTAATGGTACAATTGTAAATTCCCCAAATAAATACTTTAAATGTTGAAATGAAATGTGTCTTTCTCTGAAATAAATTTTCCTTGCAACAATGTTGCTTCTACTTGATTTATTTTGTTTTTAAGACTGCTAGAATGTGGAATATGTTGATGTTTTGGTCAAATATATTTTTCACTGTCACTTTCTCTTTTTACTTTCCATGTCACAAACATCTTTACCCAAACTCACACATTTGTCTTTACAATCCACAAACAATACCAATTTTGTGTGTTTTTTATTATTTCCAAATATTCATAATTTGAGCCCAAAAAATGTGATATGTGTACCAACATCAGAAATAAAAATGTAATTCTCAAAAATCAGAGGGTGACATCACTATTCTACACTCACCCACCAAGAACCACCAAATATCCCAGAATAAATCAAGAAGAATAACTCTTGAGTAATGTAATTTCACCACCTATATGTCCAGAGAAATGCAGTATATGTTAGACATGTGCAGAGTAAAATATTTCGTTTCGGAATTTCGTTTTCGTCTGAAAACTTAATTTATTTAGTTACTCCCGAAATTCGTTTTTATTTATTTCGTTTTTCGTTCAAAAATTGCATTCGTCCGAAAATCCACATGAATCACGGTCGAATCTGTCTTTGAAGGCTTATGGTGTCTGTCGAATGTATAAAGAAGATTCGACGGAGCTAGTATATAGCATACTTTAGAACCCTATTAAAGTCTATGGGACTCCAACGTTCAAAATCTAAAGTGCTCATTTTAAAGGCTAATTTGCAAGTTACTGTCCTAAAAAGTGTTTGGGGACCTGGGTCCTGCCCCAGGGGACATGGATCAATGCAAAAAAAAGTTTTAAAAACGGCCGTTTTTTCGGGAGCAGTGATTTTAATAATGATTAAAGTGAAACAATAAAAGTGTAATATTCCTTTAAATTTCGTAGGGGGGGGGGTTGTCTATAGTATGCCTGTGAAGGGGCGCATGTTTCCCGTGCTTAGAATTGTCCCTGCACAAAGTGTCATTTATGCAGGAAAAAAAGTCCTTTAAAATCACTCGCAGCTATTATGAATTGTCGGCTCCCGTAATACAGAGAACACTCATTGAAAGTCATTGATAAAAAAATAAATAAATAAATAAAAAAAGCGTGGGGGTCCCCCAAATTCAATTACCAGGCCCTTCAGGTCTGGTATGGATATTAAGGGGAACCCTGCCTCAAATTTAAGAAAAAATTTGACGTGGGGTTCCCCCTAAATATCCATAACCAGACCCTTCAGGTCTGGTATGGATATTAAGGGGAACCCCGCGTCAAATTTAAAAAAAAATTGACGTGGGGTTCCCCCTAAAAATCCATACCAGACCCTTTATCCGAGCACGCAACCTGGCAGGCCGCAGGAAAAGAGGGGGGGACGAGAGAGCGGCCCCCCTCCCTCCTGAACCGTACCAGGCCACATGCCCTCAACATTGGGAGGATGCTTTGGGGGTCTGTGACCGTCCGTCGCTGGATAGCAAGAGTGGATTACCGCCGCTGGAATCTTTTTTTTATTTTTTTATTTTTAATAAAGGAATTTTTCAAAAGTGTGTTTGTTTTATTTAACCATTTTTTACACTTTCTTTGTGAAATGGTAGGGGTACTTTTGTACCCCCTTACCATTTCAAACAGGGGGGGGCCGGGATCTGGGGGTCCCCTTGTTAAAGGGGCTTCCAGATTCTGATAAGCCCCCCGCCCGCAGACCTCCACAACCACCGGCCAGGGTTGTGGGGATGAGGCCCTTGTCTTCATCAACATGGGGACAAGGTGCTTTGAGGGGTCACAGACCCCCAAAGCATCCTCCCAATGTTGAGGGAATGTGGCCTGGTACGGTTCAGGAGGGAGGGGGGGCCGCTCTCTCGTCCCCCCCTCTTTTCCTGCGGCCTGCCAGGTTGCGTGCTCGGATAAAGGGTCTGGTATGGATTTTTAGGGGGAACCCCACGTCAATTTTTTTTAAAATTTGACGCGGGGTTCCCCTTAATATCCATACCAGACCTGAAGGGTCTGGTTATGGATATTTAGGGGGAACCCCACGTCAAATTTTTTCTTAAATTTGAGGCAGGGTTCCCCTTAATATCCATACCAGACCTGAAGGGCCTGGTAATTGAATTTGGGGGACCCCCACGCTTTTTTTTTATTTATTTATTTATTTTTTTATCAATGACTTTCAATGAGTGTTCTCTGTATTACGGGAGCCGACAATTCATTATAGCTGCGAGTGATTTTAAAGGACTTTTTTTCCTGCATAAATGACACTTTGTGCAGGGACAATTCTAAGCACGGGAAACATGCGCCCCTTCACAGGCATACTATAGACAACCCCCCCCCCCCCCTACGAAATTTAAAGGAATATTACACTTTTATTGTTTCACTTTAATCATTATTAAAATCACTGCTCCCGAAAAAACGGCCGTTTTTAAAACTTTTTTTTGCATTGATCCATGTCCCCTGGGGCAGGACCCGGGTCCCCAAACACTTTTTAGGACAGTATCTTGCAGAATCTTTTCTCTCTGTCAAATCTTTTTTCTCTGTCGAATATTTTCTCTATATAATCTTGGACTAATAGAGGTAAGGTTAGGCACATTCGAACACAGGTTCTATAGACACAGATTGTTGTCAGAGTCATGTCGAATCTCCTATTCTATATCGAACTGCTGTAACAATGAAAACGAAAATAAAGCATTTATTTATGTCGGATCTTTCGTTTTTCGGATTTTTTGCTTTCGTTATCGTTTGTCAAAACGAAAACGAAAATAGCTGAAATTCGGACGAAAATGCATTCGGACGAAAACGAATGCACATGTCTAGTATATGTGTATTTCTGGGAAGGAGGTTTCAACGTGTGGCAACTTTGTGGCTTAGAGGTTAGATCTTCTGCTTAGCATCTCTGAGGGTCTGGGCTTGTATCCCAGGCATGGCACTTCATGTAGAGAAGTTGTCTCATCTCCCTATGTTGTTAAACTTAACTCAGGTCCTACAACTATGTCTAAATATATGGACAAGTGTATGTGAGGGCTCCTGCACTGTATATGAAAATGGGAAAGAATAGTTCTATCTGACTGGGTGCTGCGAACACTTTGAATTACACTCTCATATAAATATAAAATTATTAAAAGAATTTATGCTGCGCTCCCACAAATAAACAAAAAATATGGAGAAAAAAAGTATATATCCCACAGAGATATATCCTTATTTAAATAGTGTAAAGAAAAGGAAACCTATCCCAAAGTTTCAAGTAAAGTGCTCAAGTGCATGGTATATCTGTCTAAAATTTAAAAATATCATACATCAATAAATAAATAGACCAAAAAAAAAAGAAAACCAAACAATTAATGTGCAAACGGCAAAATATCACTCGTGCTGTGATAAAGCCAGTGATCAAACAAAATAAAGTGCTGTTGTGCATATATTATCGCTTATAGCAGATTAATAATAAACAATATTAATCAAAGAATATGATAATCCAATGGTGGGTAATAAAGTGAAGGTGTCACAAATGATGCAGATATAAAGTGAAGTTCTGAATTCACAGTGCAAAAACTCTCTCCACATCGGTGATATCCACGTGTTCACTAGTCACACCAGGTAATTACCTCACCGCTGTAAGGTATACAGCGTATATATAGCCTCTGAAGAAAAACACTGGAAATCAGGGAGAGGGCTTCAAACTCCTATAATGTCACCACCGTCCATATACAGTAGTTACTCCATAGATGAGGCCAGCATAGGTACTCAAAGGATAAAGATAAAACCTGCCATAGTGTAGTAGATTTAAAAGTTATCAATTTATTAAAAGAATTAAAACTACTCACAAACTATCAGGGATAGGTTGCACATACCACTCAGCGTGCACCGCACCTCCGTCCCAGAGTCTGAACTAACACACGGAGCAGGATAGAACACCTCCCCTCCACCCCCACAGGCTCAGAGCGGTGGCACCTCAGTCAATCTACTAACAGTGAGTGACTTCAGGAATATAGTTCCATTTATCTGCACTTTATCAACTTTTGCTTCTCCCCTCTCTGGGTGAGGATTGTTTACAATTACCAAGTCCCCCAGCTGATTGGTGGCAGTGCAGCTTCTCCGTTACTTTAAAGTCACAAACAAAAGACTCCAGGGTGATTTATCACAAAACATCTGTCAGTTTGTATTCTTTATGATTGATGGATTTTATGCTTTTAAGATCCCAGGAGGATCAGATGTCTTTGTCATTGTTTTTTTATATTTAATAAATGATCTTTATGTGTTTTTTCATACCATATCACAGGTTTCTTTGCTGTGCTGTTTTTTGATTGTTTATTTTTTGTCTTATTCCACCAAGTCCAAAGTGGTTCAATAGCTGCACATCGATACCAACTATTGGACATCATCTCAAATAACGAGTATCTTATTATATGGATAATGCCCCGTACACACGAGAGGACTTATGTCCGACAGACTTCCAAAGGAGTTCAGCCGGAGTTCCGACGGAGTTCCGACGGAGTTCTGACATACTTTTCGGCCGAACGGACTTGGCCACACACGATCACACTAAACTCCGACGGATTCGAACGTGATGACGTACGACCCGACTCGAATAAGGAAGTTCATAGCCAGTAGCCAATAGCTGCCCTAGCGTCGGTTTTAGTCCGTCGGAGTAGTATACACACGAGCGGAGTTTTCGAAGGGGGCCGGGTCCGGCGGAGTTCCTTCGGGAAAACTTGAAGCATGCTTCATTTCTAAAGTCCGTCATTATGCCCCGTACACACGAGCGGACTTTTCAACATCCAAAGTCCGAAGGACCGAGTCCGTCAGACTATCCGATCGTGTGTGGGCTGCAACGGACTTTTGATTCGCCAAAGTCTGACGGACTTTAGAAATGAAGCATGCTTCAAATTTTCCCGAAGGAACTCCGCCGGACCCGGTCCCCTTCGAAAACTCCGCTCGTGTGTATGCTACTCCGACGGACTAAAACCGACGCTAGGGCAGCTATTGGCTACTGGCTATGAACTTCCTTATTCGAGTCGGGTCGTACGTCATCACGTTCGAATCCGTCGGAGTTTAGTGTGATCGTGTGTGGCCAAGTCCGTTCGGCCGAAAAGTCTGTCAGAACTCCGTCGGAACTCCGTCGGAACTCCGGCGGAACTCCTTTGGAAGTCTGTCGGACATAAGTCCTCTCGTGTGTACGGGGCATAACCGTTCTTAACAAAGGGATCATTCGTTTGTGCGCCAATGACTCTTTATGTTTATGTTGCGCAGTTTTACAATGGCTGTTTGAAGGAGGATATCGTTGTTATGGTATGGTATCCTCGTTTTCAGTGGGCGGTCCGCTACAAGTTAAAAGTGGTCTCTGTGGCGGATTTGCCGAAAGATCACTTTTATCGGTGGTGGGAGAGGGGCCCACCCGCGGCTCTATCCCCTGCCCTCTGCTGCTTACCAGAGCCATTGGCATCAGTGGAGACGATCGTGTCCTGTCACCTGTCAGGTATGGAGATGAGTGAGGGGAAGATGACCCCCACCCGTCTCCATACAATTGCTGGGTGGAAGCGACGTCAAAACTTCACTTCCGCCCACAGCTCTTAAAGGGCCATTTTATTTAAATAATTTTTTTAAATTACACATATATTTTTTTTTATTGCATTTTAGTCTAAATAGGAGATCTGAGGTCTTTTTGACCCCAGATTTCATATTTAAGAGGTCCTGTCATGCTTTTTTCTATTACAAGGGATGTTTATATTCCTTGTAATAGGAATGAAAGTGACAATTTTTTTTTTGAACAGTGTAAAAATAAAAAATAAAAGGTAAAATAAATAATAATAATATTTTTTTTTCTTTTTAAACGCGCCCCATCCCGACAAGCTCGCGTGCAGAAGCAAACGCATAAGTGAATAGTGCCCGCATATGAAAACGGTATTCAAACCACACATGTGAGGTATTGCTGCGATTGGTAGAGCGAGAGAAATAATTATAGCCCTAGACCTCCTCTGTAACTTAAAACATGCAACCTGTAAAAAATTTTAAATGTTGCCTATGGAGATTTTTATGAGTAAAAGTTTGTCGCCATTCCATGAGCGGGCGCAATTTTTAAGCGTGACATGTTGGGTATCAATTTACTTGGCGTAACATTATCTTAATACAATCACAATATAAAAAAAATTGGGATAATTTTATTGTTGTCTTATTTTTATATTCAAAAAAGTAAATTTTTTCCAAAAAAAGTGCGATTGTAAAACCGCTGAGCAAATAAGGTGTGAAAAAAAGTATTGCAATGACTGCCATTTTATTCTCTAGGGTGTTATAAAAAATTATATATATAATATTTGGGGGTTCCAAGTAATTTTCTAGCAAAAAAACAAAAACAGTTTTAGACATGTAAACATCAAAATCTCAAAACGAAGCTGGTCCTTAAGTGGTTAAAAAGAGTTAACTGGAATTAGACTTTAAATTGTTAGACAAGTCCATCTAAATCTGCTAGTGAATCTAAAACTACTCTCCCCCACAGACTGACACTGCTGCTGGCCAAAGCAGCATTGCTCAGGGTCGTCTTATTTAATGGGCAACCCTAGGGGCCCATGGGTGGATGGGGGCCCTATGATAATCTTGCATTAGATCATATTTGCCAACTGTCCCGGATTTGCCGGGATAATCACACTTTTTACTAAGCTTTTCCAGGAGGACCATGTCCCAAACAGCTTTCAGGAACTTGTATTGTGCCCTCCTGATCCCCCCTATACTGTACCCTTCCGCCTCTACACCCCCCCCCCCCCCTATTCTGTGCCCTGTGTGTTGATTGGTCTTTTGTTTATGCCATGTTTTCCTATTGTTTAAATTCTATTTTATTAAAAGTACTAATAAATACATGTTTAGTTCTATCTACTATTTATATTTTAATTCTTGAGAGTAGGTGCATAAATTGGGGCGGGCTGGTAGGGGCTCAGTGCATTACTTTGCCAGGGGCCAATGATGCTAATAAGACAGCCTCACCATTGTTCCTCCATCCAAAGTGGAGACAGCCTATAAATAAAGGGAAAAAATCCTAAAAAATAAAACTAACGCAGAGACCACATCTAAGAATTGATAAGCTGCAACATTTTTTTTTTTCTTTAATTCAATTCATACTTGTAAAATTGCTGAACTACGCTTGCCTACTTTAAGCCGTCAGCTGTTAACAATAGTGGTATTTTCTAGGTTAACTTGAGTTTCCATAATAAATTCCAGTACTTGCAAACTTAAGTTTGTAAGCTTTAGAATACTAGATATAATAACAGATATGAAAAATTCTATTAAGGCTTAAGGCTTTAAAGGCAGAGATTTAGATACACCATATGGAAATGTTCAGTAGAAGAGTTTGTATTAATCATCAGAATTATTTTGGGACTTTTGGAAAGGAAGATAATTTTTAAATCTGAAATTGTCATTGAAAGCACCATTTAGGATGGAACCCTTGGTTATTATTGATCTCCTAACCAAAGCAAGCAATTAAGATTTTACTGGTTGGCTAAAAATTCGGTGGTTTCAGTGTATGGGCATTACCATTCTATAAACTGATTTTCTGTTGTGTTTTTACATACCGCTAATTGGTATCATAAAATAAAATATGAGCTCTGTAAAGCCATATTGGTGCTCTGGGTATCCATTTAAAACCTACTCTGACTGGATAAAGGGCATCTCGCTTGCTAATAAGTGTTAAATTGGTGCATCAAATTTTAATAAGCCCTTTAATGCAGCATGGCTGGTGTTCTCTGTCATTTGGTTTTGCGTTATAAATGATGTTATGCTTTATATCAGCTTGTATTGCCTAGAAGTATGGAGGGAATCAAGTAAATATTATGCATCACAGGAGCTAAGTTGACAGATCCAAAGCTGTAAGACCCCATACATACTATTGGATTTTCTGCAGATTTTTGTCTTCAGATTTACCAAAACCATGTAGTACAAGGGCCTGCCTGATTGCATACAAATTAAAACTCTTAAGCCGCGTACACACGATCGGATTTTCCGACAGGAAATGTTCGATGATAGGCTGTTGGTGGAAAATCCAATCGTTTGTACGTTTCATCGGACAATTGTTGTCGGATTTTCTGCTGGACAAATGTTGGATCGCAGGTTTTAAAATTTTACGTGGACAAATGCGTGTTGTCGGATTTTCCGAGTGTGTGTACACAAGTCCGTCGGACAAAAGTCGCATGCTCGGAAGCAAGGATGAGCCGGAAGCAGTCATATTTGTAAACTAGCATTAGTAATGGAGAATTAACATTCGTGACGTGGCAAATTATGAAATCTCGAAATGCAGCGCACATTCTCTTCTTCTTTAATGGGATAATAATGAAACTGCTTTGCTGGTGATACTGATGGAGTTATTGCAAACAAATTTTCAAAGGCTTTTTTTTTCTAGTAATATCAAGAATAATATTATTTGGGCAAGTTACCACAACACCATTATCCCGTAGTTTTTAAGATCAAAGATAGAACTAAGTTGTGGTCCCTTGTCAATTTTACATTGTATTTTTTTAAATGTAACTGCCTACTCCCAACTGTCATTTGAAGTAAAACACATAGCCAAGTATTATTCTACACAATTTATTTATTGTGTATTAAAAAAAGGTAACAAATAAAATTAGACATGCTATCTGCCAATAGAACTTAATCAAAAAGTGAATTCTATGCATCCAAAAATATAGAAAATATCATTATTCAACCAAAAGAAATAATGTCAAAGCAATAACTCCAAGGCCAATAATAAATAACACGTTATCTCCTCCAATTACCCAATAGCTGGTTGACGAACGGCCGTTCAGAAACGAACTGAATAGCTCAAAATGAAAAGTGCGAAATGAAAAGTGCGAATCAGCACTCACCAAACTTCTACTAACATGAAATTAGCAGAAGGAGTCCATAGGGTGGTGCTAAAGAGCTGAAAAACAATGTAGTACATCACTACGTTCATATTTGTCAACCAACAATTGTGTGGCCGTGTGTATGCAAGACAAGTTTGGGCCAACGCCCTTCTGACAAAATTCCACAGTTTTGTTGGCGAACAATCTGATCGTGTGTACAAGGCTTTAAGATTTGACCTCATATTACATGTTTTTGGTGAATCTGAAGACAAAAATCTGCAGAAAATCTAGTAGCGTGTATGGGGGTCTTAAGGCCCATGCACACGGTCAGGAAATCTGAAGTTAAATTTCATTTGATGAACGATCTGCTGATTATCTGATTGTTAGTATGCTGCTTTTGACAGCCGATTACGAATTTGTCAGCCGACAAAAACTGGATGTGCAGGCTCCAAAATTTTTGTCTGATGTGACCACAACGTCAAATTTTCTTTTCATTAGTACAGTTTTCTGCCAAAAAAAATCAGAAAAGCAAAACTAGGCATGCTCAGAAATGAAAGAACACATACAAAACAATTCAATTATTTTGTCACAAAGTTAGTACCCTCTTCACTTTTTATTTGAGACTGGCATCCAACAAAAAACTTACATAAATTTGTCCAATAATCTGACCGTGATGTGTATAAGGCTTTAATCTTTTCCCAAGTAATCTTTAACCGCTAAAGGACCACCTCACGTCGATGTACGTCGGCAGAATGCCATGGCTGGGCACAAGCACATATAGGGACGTTGCCCTTTAAGTGCCCAGTCGTGGGTCGCGAGCACACCACCGCCAAATTGCTGATCGCCGCCATTACTAGTAAAAAAAAAAATTATTAATAAAAGTGCCATAAAACTATCCCCTATTTTGTAGACGCTATAACTTTTGCGCATGCCAATCAATAAACACTTATTGCGATCTTTTTTACCATAAATATGTAAAAGAATATGTATTGGCCTAAAATGAGGAAAAAATTTTTTTTTTTATATATTTTTGGGGGATATTTATTATAGCAAAATGTAAAAAAATAATGTGTTTTTTTCAAAATTGTCGCTTTTTTGTTTATAGCGCAAAAAATAAAAACCGCAGGGGTGATCAAATACCACCAAAAGAAAGCTCTATTTGTGGGAAAAAAGGGACATCAATTTTGTTTCGGAGCCAGGTCGCAGGACCGCGCAATTGTTAGTTAAAGCCGCGCAGTGCCGAAACGCAGTGATGAGGAGGGACTGATGGGCACTAATAATGAGGCACTGATAGGCGGCATTGATGGTCACTGATGAGGAGGCACTAATAGGGAGCATTGGTGGGAACTGATGAGTTGGCACTGATAGGAAGCACTGATGGGCATTGATGAGGAGGCACTGATAGGGGAAACTGATGGGCTATGATAGATGGCATTGATGGGCACTGTTAGGTGGCAGTAATGGACACTAATAGGCTGCACTCATGGGCACTGATAAGCAGCACTGATGGGCACTGATTGGCACTGTTGGGGCTTCACTTATAATGCTGTGACAGTATGTGAGGAAAGGACTGCCTATAACTGGCAAGTTTGTTTACATGTGGTCAGCTGTGATTGGACAGAGCTGATAACATGGTAAAGGGCTGATGTGATTGGCCAATTCCCCCGATCTGTGGTCAGCTGTGTCCAAAGGACACGGGCGATCAAAGAGCATGGCAGATGCCCACCCCAGGGGACGTTTGGTCCTGGGAAGACACTCATGGACACCCTCCCAGAAATTGACGTCCGTGCCGTAGCCATCTTTTGGCTATAGCGCAAGTCAGGAAGTGGTTAATAGGAGATTTCTATTTTTTTTTTTTTTTTTACAAAGGATCCCTTATGCTTAGGTTTTTTTTCAAGAAAATAATTTTAAAAAGAATCACAGATCCAAAGTAAATGAAAAATTGTAGATGTGTATACCATGATTTGCTCATGGTATATTTGTGCTTAGTGCATTTGTCTCTGGGTGTAAAGTATTGAATGGTATATATATAAAGGAAAATCATCAGTAAGGTATTTCTGTGTTCTTGCAGCACAATGCACTGCATCAGAACTGAATTTTCAGGGTAGGTTAAAGCCTCATGCCGCGTACACACGATCGGATTTTCCGTCGGAAAAATCTTGGATGGTTTTTCTGATGGAATTCCGCTCAAGCTTGGCTTGCATACACACGGTCACAGAAAAGTTCTCTGAACTTTCGACCATCATGAGTACGGTGATGTACAACACTGCGGAAAACTAAGTTCAATGCTTCCGAGCATGCGTCGAATTGTTTCCGAGCATGCAAAGGAATTTTGCACGTCAGAATTTGTACAGACAATCGGAATTTCTGATCAGAACTTTTTCTGACCGAAAAATTGAGAACCTGCTCTCAATCTTTTGCTGGCTGGAATTTCGCCAGCAAAAGTCCGATGCGCGCAGTCGCAATTTCTGATCATGTGTACGGGGCATTCGTTTTGGCTAAAATATCTTATATTTCTTCTTATGCCACGTACACACAATCGGAATTTTGGTTGGAAAAAGCTCTGATGGTTTTCTCAATGGAATTCCAATGGCATTTCGCTCAAGCTGTCTTGCATACACACAGTCACACCAAATTCTGACTGTCAAGAACGAGGTGACGTACAACACGTACGACGGGACTAGAAAAAGGAAGTTCAATACCCAGTAGCCAATAGCGTCAATCTCGTAGTTGAAGCTGAGCATGCGTGAGTTTTTGCACGTTGGAATTGCATACACACGTTCGGAATTTCTGAAACTTTTTCCATCTGAAAAATTGAGAATATGCTCTCAATCTTTTGCTGGTGGAAATTCGGCCAGCAAAATTCCGATGGAGCGTACACACGGTCGCATTTTCCAACGAAAAGCTCTCACCGGTCTTTTGCTGGCTGAAATTCCGACAGTGTGAACACGGCATCAGAGTCATTCGTAGATTGCTTTTTATTGATAGAAGTCATTCTATGAATGGAGGAGGGGGGCCTAAATAGATGGCCCTACTTGCCATATTTGATGAGTACCTGTGTCAGGTCCAGTGCTATTAACCCCAGTACCAGAACAGAAAATAGAAAGAATATGACTTCCTAAATTTGAATTTTGAATAGAGTATATTTGAATTTGAATAGATTCGAATAGAATAAAAAAAAAATAGAATAGATATAACTGTCTTCGGAAATTCTAATTTTGAATAGAATAAATTGAATTTGAATGCCAATTTGAATTGGAATGCTGATTCGAATTCAAAGGCCGATTTTGAATTTTCTGAATCTGATTTGAAAAATAAATAAACCAAACAAAACAAATTCCGAAATGTTTCACTTGTCCTGCACATGTCTACCAGGTCATGACTAGATTTTACTAAACTTTAACCAATGTAAACTGTTTTTGAGGAGGTTTGCGTAGTGTGGAGAGGGATCCAAACACCTGTCTGTTTCTTTATTAATGTCTGTGCCCCCTTTAGGGGGATTCAACCTCTCAATTTGTCCTATTTAGTTTTATCACCAAAAGTAATAGTGAAAGAAAATCCCAAATTTCGGGTTGTCGTCAGAACAGAAATAAAAAGGAACTCTTCTAATGTGAACACTCGTTCTGGTGACAAACAGGGATATCCCCACTTTGGATGGATTTTGGTCTCACTTCCTGTGTTGGTTCTGGGACAGGAAATGAAAGGAAATCTCCCCAGTGGGACACAGATTTAAAAAAAAAATGGCAGAGGTTATAACCATCCCTTACTCTATCCAAAATGGAGCAAAACAGGTTTGCCTTTAGTTCTACTTTAAAGTGGAGGCAGAATTTTTTTTTTTAATCTTAATGCATTCTATGCATTAGGATAAAAAAACCTTTGTGCAGCAGCCTCCCTAATACTTACCTGAGCCCCATCTCTGTCCAGCAATAAACACAAGTGAATCAGCCATCCGGGACTCTCCCTCCTGATTGGCTGAGCCACAGCAGCGGTGCCATTGGATCCTGCTGCTGTCAATCAAACTCAGTTAGCCAATCAGGAGATAGAGGGGGTGGGGTCGAACTGCAGCTCCTTGTCTGAATGGATAGGTGGAGCTGAAGCCTGGCTCGGGTGCCCTCATTGGAAGCTGCTTTCTGGACAGAAGGGAGGAGGCAGAAGCTCCAGCCATGGACCCGAGAACAGGAGGATAGGGGCTGCTCTGTGCAAAACCACTACACAGAGCAGGTAAATATAACATGTTTGTCATTTTAATAGAAAAAAAAACAAGACTTTTCAATCACTTTAATGCCAAGGTGCCAAGGACAAAATTAGCAGCTTCAGCTCGACAAAAACTTTATGACAATTTGCATACCTAAATCAATTCCATATATTTTTAAGGATAAAGAAAGCTTTTATTTGGTACACTTTTTAATATAAAACCTATTATTTTATTATTATACACTGACAAATGTTCAAAAACATAATTTTTTTTTTTACTATGCCTGTATTTGTTTGTCATGGGAAATGTAGTTGCCTACCCCAGATCTAGGACATAGCAGCATTTTTTTACACCCCCTGATACCCAGTTGGCATGTTAAAGACAATCTAAGACAGTCAGTGGGGGTCTTGTATGAGACTGAGCTCCTGAAGTCAGGAAGTGCGCCGACCTCAATGTCATTCGCTGAAAATTTGGAGGCACATCCTGTGGAGGGGAAAGGAACAAATTAACTGCCAGCACTAGAGCAGATGGGACAAAAACTGGTAAAGTTGGTATTCTTATTTAAACATATTGTCATGCAGGTGGCACTGTAGCCTGAAGGTGCAGTGTTTTTTTTTTTTTTCAAAGCCATAGTTGACATAGTGATTACATGATCGTTAACCCACCTAGTGGTTCCTGAATTGCAATGGGCATCCAAGTTGCCAGTGACACCTGGAATTGAGAGGCACCAGCTGCTTGAGGGGTTGGCTGGTGGCTCTCAAACTGGGGACATTTATAAATCTTTTACTTGCCTATTGCATGATGTTCCATGCATCCCTGTGTAGGCAGTCTTAGTTATACCAATTGGCATGCAGGGGCTGCATGGACACAGCCACTACCCCCTATCTGACATTTGTGCAGGTCTGGTTCCTCAAACACACACTGTCTGCATTTGGGGACCCACACCCGCACCCACATGGCTGTAAAATTGGAAGTAGAGGTTGTATCCGTACAGCCACTGTGCCCCAATTGACATAAATGATACTGCCCACAACGGAATGTACAATGAGGGCAAAGGCAGACCTTGTATGAGCATATGCTTAGCCACTTGCCTACTGGCCACTTTTACCCCCTTGCTGCCCAGGTCAATTTTCAGCTTTCAGTATTCACACTTTGAATGACAATTGCGCGGTTATGCAACACTGTACATATATGACATTTTTATAATTTTTTTGAGACAGATAGAGATTTCTTTTGGTGGTATTTAATCACCACCGGAGTTTTTATTTTTTCCTAAACAAACGGTAATTTTATTTTATTTTTAATTAATTTCTGTTATAAAATTTTAAAAATTTGTATTTTTCTTCTTTCCATATGTGCAGTGATGAGGCTTCACTGATAGACACTAATAGGCTGCATTGATAGGGAACTGATGACAAGGCTGCACTGATGAACATTAATGCAGCTGCGACATGTAATGACTGGTAAACTGCAATATAATACATTTTTGATTTGGGGTTTAATAGTACGCCCCTGTGATGGCCTTATAATCGTGTTTCATGTGTCAGTCATGATCATGCAATGGAAAGGGTGAGCACACACAGCATGGTTCCCTTTTGACTCTCAATAATGACTTTAAACGGGTAACAAAATATTTATAAGTAACTGAAGAAGATAAGTAGGTTAGGCTATGCAGTAAAGCGAACAATTTTGAAAATTCTTCATAAATCAACACCTCAATGGTTACTGTAAACAGCGTTATTATCCTCGTGTAATGTTCACACTAAAATGAAAACATATTAAGGATCAATTTTACAGAAAGCATATTACATAATTGTGTTCCATATTACAGTGGCTCAGTATACTGGTTCATTTGCAATTCAAATTACTGGAGCTGTACAGGGTTGTGTATTAACATCTATAGCTTAATATTGTGCATTCAGGTTTGAAATGAAAACATTTGAAGGCAACAGAAAAAAAAGTACTTTTACAACCTTTCAAACTGTATAATGTAAAAATACGGGAAAAACTTCTGGGCAAATCCCATTGTTTATATGGCAGCCCTTTAATTCCTTCCCACCTAGCCCCTCTGTCCATTTAACAGGGTCTTTACATCCAGGGGGAGGGAAGGACTACCTGATCACGTGTTCACCAGTGATGTAAGTAACTCAGTTAAAATAAACGGAGTTACGTAACGCAATCTAACTGATTACTCTTCCCCTCATGGTAACGCCGTTCCCATTACTTGGGCGGCGTTACCGCAATTACATCTACCGCCCAGGACCAGGTAGATGGGACTAGCAAGGGAAGTGAATGCCGACGCCTCTATCTGCGAGATTGACACCTCGCAAGCCCCATCGCCAGGTATGGATTTAAAGGGGAACCCCTACGCCGAAAAAACGGTGTGGGGGTCCCCCCCAAAGTCCATACCAGACCTTTATTGGAGCACGCAACACGCCCCCCCTTCCCCAAAGCACCCCCCCATGTTGAAGGCACGTGGCCTGGTATGGTTCAGGAGAAGGGGTCGCTCTCTCGTCCCCACCCCCTTTCCTGACCGGCCGGGCTGCGTGCTCAGTTTAAGGGTCAGGTATGTACTTTGGGGGGGACCCCCATGCCATTTTTTCTGCATAGGGGTTCCCCTTTAAATCCATACCAGGCAACGGGGCTCACAAGGTGTCAATCTCGCCGATGGAGGCGGCGGCATTCACTTGACTCACTAGTCCCGTCTATAGAATATTTAAAAAAAAGTCACAGTTACTTTGCTGAGTAACTAATTACTTTTCCAATGTAGTAACTGAGTTACTAACGCAATTACTTTTTGGGAGAAGTAATTTGTAACTTAACTAATTAATTTTTTAAAGTAAGATGACCAACACTGGTGACCACTGTGATTGGCTATCACAGTGATCACATGATCAGGAGGTGGTTTCTGCAGCTCTTGATCGTTACAGGGAACCAGAACCTGTCTATGACAGCTTGGACCCTATGCTGGGAGCACACAGCGAGCAAAAGAAATGCTGTTTTGCTTGGGAATGTTACCAGAGGCCAGGAATCTGTAGGCAGCACCACATTCTCCGGCATGCCCGAGCTGAAGGAGAAGATATTTATTACAACAATATACACTCACCAGTCACTTAATTAGGTACAACTGTTCAATTGCTTGGTAACACAAATTGCTAATCAGCCAATCATATGGCAGCAACTCAATGCATTTAGACATCTATATGTGGTGAAGGCAACTTGCTGATGTTCAAACCGAGCATCAGAATGGTGAAGAAAGGATATTTAAGTGACTTTGAACATGGCACAGTTGTTGGTGCCAGATGGGCTGGTCTGAGTATTTCAAAAACGGCTGATCTACTGGGATTTCCGCACACAATCATCTCTAGGATTTACAGAGAATGGTCCAAAAAAGAGAAAATATCCAGTGAGAGACAGTTGTGTGAAGGAAAATGTCTTGTTAAACTGTCTTGTAACTCAAATAACACTCATTACAACCAAGGTTTATGCAGAATACCATCTCTGAACATACATCACACCGAACCTTGAAGTAGATGGGCTACAGCAGCAGAAGACCACACCAGGTATCACTCCTGTCAGCTAAGAGCAGGAAACTGAGGCTACAATTCACACAGGCTCAGCAAAATTGGAAATAGAAGATTGGAAAAACATTGCCTGGTCTGATGAGTCTCAATTTCAGCTGCTGATGGTAGGGTCAGAATTTGGCGTAAACATAATGAAATCATGAATCCATCCTGCCTTGTATCAACGGTTCAGCTTGGTGGTGATCTAATAGTGTGGGGGATATTTTCTTGGCACACTATGGGCCTCTTAGTACCAATTGAGCATCGTTTAAATGCCACGGACTACCAGAGTATTGTTGTTTGCCATGTCCATCCCTTTATGACTACCGAGTACCCATCCTTTGATGGCTCCTTCCAGCAGGATAATGCACCATGTCACAAAGCTAAAATAATCTCACCAATGTTTTCTTGAATGTGACAATGAAGTCACTATACTCCAATTGCCTCCACAATCACCAGATCTCATCCAATAGAGCACGAATTGCA
Organism: Lithobates pipiens; assembly: GCF_037356315.1. NCBI lineage: Eukaryota > Metazoa > Chordata > Amphibia > Anura > Ranidae > Lithobates > Lithobates pipiens. Next base: position 37,363,011 of record NW_027507903.1, read on the forward strand.
GGGTGCTGTGGGGCCGCCCCCCTAATTCATGCATCTGGCCCCCTAAGTGCTGGACTCATGGATTGTGTTTTGTTTTTTTTGAAGCACGTGATTAGAACCAGAGGCTCTAATAGGCTTCAAAAAAGGGTGGTCTAGGGGCGCAGAGTTTTTGTCCTAGGGGCGCAGAACACTGTGCCTCGAGCCCACCCAGTTGCGTGACAATAGCAAATAAAAATTTGCTATTGTCTTCCTGATTCTCCTCCTAGCCAATCAGGAAGCGGGTCTTGAGAGCTGTCACCCAATTGACTGAGAGGAGAAGCCATCCTTTTGGCTGCCGAGAAAGAAGAAGGAGGAGACGCAGGAGAAGCCGCCCGTGAAGCACCAGGAGGAGGAGACGCCGCCCGGAGGAATGTCAATATGGAACAAAATCTCAACACCTTGTTTAATCTATGGCACAAAGAATTAAGGCAGTTCTGAAGGCAAAAGGGGGTCCAACCTGGTAGTAGCAAGGTGTCCCTAATAAAGTGGCCGGTGAGTGTATATAATACTGCAATGACCACAGAAATAAAATGGAAATAACCCTTCAAAGAAATATGTAAAACAGTAGCAAAATAGAGTATAGAGTTGGTAATAAGCAAATGGACAGGACAATGACCCCTCAATCCTATACTTAGGAAGGTCCTGCCTAAGGACAATGCTAAGATAATAGTTTGGTAATCTTTGTCAAACTCTTTCCCTACTGGCCTGTATGTTGGGGCCCAAATCTGGTGTTGGAGCACTCAGATAAATTTTGCCAGCCACGCGCACCAACTCCCCCGACCTGCAGCGCTTGCTGTAACTGTTAAAGGGACTGATTTGGCACCTTCCCCCCGCTGTCTATCCTGACAGAGCCCCCTGCATCAGCAGCTGGTTTGAGGTGGGAGGGAGGAACATGGCAGCTCTGTTGGGTAGGGGGTGTCCGGGGAAGGACACAGGAGCCCAGGACAGAAATAGGAAGGCAGCAGGAGTGGCATTTAGAGTAGCCGATGTCCTCCATTTCCTTCCTGCAGCCTGCAGGAGGGAGAGGAGAAGAAGTGGGCATTTAGCAGCTACATGGAGGGATTGATTCCTCTACATGCCGCGGCCCCCACCACCCTCCTATCCAGGCATACAGAGGAGCCCCATGAGCCCCATGCTCGCAATGGCGACCTCTGCGACCCCTGTAGGTACGCCCCTGGATTGAAGAATTTTTATCCTAATGCAGTGAATGCATTAGGGTAAAAATACTTCAGCCTGTACAACCACTTTAAGCCTGTCAGACAAAAAATAAACTCAGCACTCGTTTGAGGAGAGACCCTGGACGTGTACACAGATCAAATAAATGTGATTAAAATAGTCTCGCAATAGGAGGGACAAAGTCCATAGCAACAGTCTCTAAGATGAAGAGGGAGAGGAATCCATGTACCAGCACTAAGGGCAGCCAGTGTGAAGAGCTAGAAGCAGTCTCTGCAATGCAACAAAGGAAAAGAAACACAGCACCTCGAAGTGCAGTATTGGTAAACCATTTAATGATAAGTCAAAAGTGAAACTACTCACAAAGGGAGCATAAACACAAGCATGATAGTAATCCTGCAGCAAAATCCAGGGGTCTCGGATTTTGCTGCAAGATCACTATCATTACTATCATGCTTGTATTTATGCTCCCTTTGTTAGTAGTTTCACCTTTGACTTACCATTAAAGTGGTTGTAAACCCTTACAAACCCCTTTTGACCTACAGGTAAGCCTAGATTAAGGCTTACCTATAGGTCCAAGAAATATCTCCTAAACCTACACAGTTTAGGAGATATTTGCCGAAAGACAGGCACCGCTGTCTACGGCGCATGCGCCGTAGACAGCGGTGTGCAAGCGATATGCTGCGAGTGGCATGCGCATGCGCGGGAGTGACGTCATCGTGGCTCCGACAAATGACAGCGCCGGAGCAGCGAGACCCACCAAGAAGATGGAGGCTCCGGACTACAGGGGACAGCGGTGACTTCTCTGGCTCCTGTGTCAGGTAAGTGATACATAATGGACTACTAGGCGATGCATAGTAGCCCATTATGCTTTACCTTTGCAGGGAATCAAAGAGGAAGTAAACCCATCAGGGTTTACTTCCTCTTTAAATGGTTTGCCAATACTGCACTTAGAGGTCCTGTGTTTCTTTTACTTTAAGCCTGTGCCTGATAATCACGTTTGTGTATATGCTCAGGTCCTGGATACAGGTTTGTCTGTCTCTGTTGAACTGTTTGAACTGGATTTGCACTTAAAGAGGGATTCCACCTACAAAAAAAAAAAATTAAAAGCCATCAGCTATAAATACTACAGCTGCTGACTTTTAATAAATAGACACTCACCTGCCCCAGGGTCCAGAGATGTTGGCAGCCGAGACCGATCGATCGCTCGTGTCTCGGCTGCTGCCGCCGCCATTCTAGGTGAGGGAATCAGGAAGTGAAGCGCAGCGGCTTCACTTCCCGGTTCCCTACTGCGCATGCGCAATCGCGCAGCACACTAGGAATGGTCCGCGCTGTCTCTGGGACCCGTGTGTGCGGGACAGGAAATGGCATAGACTCCCGTGGGAGTCTATGCCCAGAAGTGGGTGCAAATACCTGTCTTAGACAGGCATCTGCACCCCCCTCCCCCCTGAAAGGTGCCAAATGTGACACCGGAGGGGGGGGGTTCCGATTAGCGGAAGTTCCACTTTAGGGTGGAACCCCGCTTTAACTTGCCTGTGCTTACAGTGTTGTGATTACATCCTGTTACTTGCTGTTAATAGCAGCTCCATTTACCTGTCTGCAACCTGGACTCTGTTTGTCTACGCCTGACATGGCTGTCACTCTTCTTTCTCAGTTACTGTCTGCTGTTTTCTCTGCCCATCTGTCTGAGGACCTACACCAACCCAGCACCTGTCCTACTTGGGGCCGTCTGTCTCTTCTGGCAATTGGCACGGGGCTGGTAGTTCTGGTTACCATATAAATTGCTGCAGGGCTGACTTCACTAGAATATGACATGGAAGTAGAGGGACTTCAAGGACAGCTCTCTGGGGAAAAGAGTGTAAATAGCCATCTCTAAGATGAGAAACAACTTTGAACAGCTTTTTGCATTGCAAAACTTCAAGTAACTGCTCCACCTGCTGAGATTTGAAAGCATCACACGGCTTGTGCTGAACTAAAACATTGATCTGTTCTAAAGAGAGAGCTTTGTACTATTTTTTATGATGAAGTGAAAATAATCTTGGATGCTCCATAGTTTTAAATATGTGTGTAACTTTATTGGCATAACAATAAAGTACTGCATTAATTCATAGTATAGTATTTACAAATTTATTTGGTTATTATAATAGTGGATGTATAGTATATCCTATTCTTGGACAGGTTTTTTGTTTCTTGGAATCCTTTTGCCCTCCTCTATGGTTTCACCGAATATCCCCTTTATAGAGACATCCTCCTTACATTTGATCTGTAGTTTTTGATTGTATAAAATACATAATCATTCAGGTAAGGGAATACCTGGGTCAATTCTCAGTCTATGCATTTTTTAGATATTTTTTTTGATTTGTTCATGCATTTGTTTTATATATATATATATATATATATATATATATTATTTTTTTTTTTTAATCAGTCAGTGTACATTTCTAATATGTTACATAGTTACATAGTAGGTGAAAAAAGACACAAGTCCGTCAAGTCCAACCTATGTGTGTGATTATATGTCAGTATTACATTGTATATCCCTATATGTTGTGGCCGTTCGGGTGCTTATCTAATAGTTTTTTGAAATTATCGATGCCCCCCGCTGAGACCACTGCCTGTGGAAGGGAATTCCACATCCTTGCCACTCTTACAGTAAAAACCCGTAGTTTAAGGTTAAACCTCTTTTCTTCTAATTTTAATGAGTGGCCACGAGTCTTGCTAAACTCCGTTTCATGGAAAAGTTATATCACTATTGTGGGGTCACCAGTATGGTATTTCTAGATTGAAATCATATCCACTCTCAAGCGTCTCTTCTGCAGAGAGAATAAGTTCAGTGCTCGCAACCTTTCTTCATAACTAATATCCTCCAGACCCTTCATTAGTTTTGCTGCCCTTCTTTGTACTCGCTCCATTTCCAGCACATCCTTCCTGAGGACTGGTGCCCAGAACTGGACAGCATACTCCAGGTGAGGCCTCCAGAATCTTTTAGCTTTATTTCTTAATTGAATCCCCTTTTTAATGCATGCCAATATTCTGTTTGCTTTGTTAGCAGCAGCTTGGCATTGCATGTCATTGCTGAGGCCGCGTACACACGCGCGGACTGTTCGCCCAACTTTGTCCGCTGAACAGTGTTTGGGCGGACAGTCCGCTCGTGTGTGGGCTTTCAGCGGACAGTTTCAGCAGACAGTTTGACGAACAAGGTTTTTCGGAAATTCCGTAAAACTGTCCGCTGAAACCTTGTTTGAGCGAACAGTCCGCCCGTGTGTAGGCTTGTTCGTCAAACTAAGTTCCGCGCATGCTCAGAAAGGATTTACACGCCGAAAGTTATAATGCAGTGTATAGGACGTCGTATTCTTCGTCCCGTCGTACGTGCCGTTCACGTCATCGTGCACGGTTTCAGCAAACTGTTCGTTCGTCGTGTGTGGCCATGTCCGTCCATGCAAATTTTGAGCGGACTGTTTGCCGAAACTGTTTGACGGACAAAGTTGGGCGAACAGTCCCCGCGTGTGTACGCGGCCTGAGACTATCATCTATTAGGGCCCCCAGGTCCTTTTCCATCCTAGCTTCCCCCAGAGGTCCCCCCCCCCCCCCCAGTGAGTAGATTGCATTCATATGTTTGCCACCCAAATGCATTATTTTACATTTTTTCCACATTAAACCTCATTTGCCATGTAGTTGCCCACCCCATTAATTTGTTCAGATCGTCTTGCAAGGTTTCCACATCCTGCAGAGAAGTTATTTCCCTGCTTAGCTTAGTATCGTCCGCAAATACAGAGATTGAACTGTTTACCCCATCTCCAGGTCTTTTATGAACAAATTAAATAGAATTGGTCCCAGCACAGAACCCTGGGGGACCCCACTACCCACCCCGAATATTCCGAGTACTCCCCATTTAACACCACCCTCTGAAGTTGCCCTTGTAACCAGTTTTCAATCCATGTACTCACTCTATTGTCCATGCAAACGGACCTTACTTTGTACAGTAAACGTTTATGGGGAACTGTGTCAAATGCTTTTGCAAAATCCAAATACACCACGTCTACGGACCTTCCTTTATCTAGATGGCAACTCACCTCCTCATAGAAGATTAATAGATTGGTTTGGCAAAAATGATTCTTCATGAATCCATGCTGATTACTGCTAATGATACCATTTACATTACTAAAATCTTGTATACAGTCCCTTATCATCCCCTCCAAGAGCTTGCATACTATTGATGTTAGGCTAATAGTTCTTTAATTCTCAGGGATGTATTTTGGCCCTTTTTTAAATATTGGTGCTACATTGGCTTTTCTCCAATCAGCTGATACCATTCCATTCAGTAGACTGTCAGTAAAATTTAGGAACAATGGTCTGGCAATTACTTAACTGAGTTCCCTAAGTAACCTTGGGTGAAACCCATTTGGTCCCACTGACTTATTAATGTTACATTTTCCAAGTCTATTTCTAATTCTGTCCTCTGTAACCATGACAGTGCTTCCTAAGATGTGTATTGAGGATAAACACTGTATTTTTGGTTACTGAAGCCCCTCGATTGTCTCGCGAAGACTGAGGAGAAGGGTAAATTCAATACCTTCCCTTCCTCATTCTTTATGGGGCCAATATGGTCTGTCCTCCCTCTTCTACTGTTTATATACTTTAAGAATTTCTTGGGATTTTTTTTTGCTCTCCTCCGCTATGTGTCTATGTATTTACTCTTTTAAATTAATTTACCAAGGGGATGCACTCGCTGATGCCCTTATTTAAATTGCTCTTAAAGAAAATCCATCTCTCCTCCGTGTTCTTGGTTCCTAAGATTTTATCCCAATTAATATCTTCTAGCAGGGTTCCTAGTTTAGGGAAGTTGGCTCATTTGAAATTCAGTGTTTGTGTATTACCCTTATGTTATGTTGTTCTCAATTCATAGTGATTGTCCATGCAGTACTCTTCAAGGGTCTCCTAAGGAAGGCATCGTTATGGCGAAACATGTAGAGCAAGGAGTGACTGCTACTTTTATATCACATGGATATTGTATGATGATATTATGATGATTTTTATTATGTGTAAATAAATTTTGATATTTTTTATACCCATGTTGTATTTATGTTTTGGCACCTTAAAAGTCCCATCCTCTCTTTCTACTAAATAATAGTATTTACAAAGTTGATTTTTTTTTTTTATTTTTTTTTATTATTTACATTCTTTATTAAAGGGGAACACATATAGGCTCCAAACATTATTTACATATTATGTATCTTAAATACTTTAAACCTCATTAATAGGTAATACATTGAATTTAGAAGAAATAGCCCCCACCATTGTAGATCAAAATTTGGACATCCCAAAAACTACAGGCATCAGACTGGGTAAATAGATAATACATTCCTATCCAACAGGTTAAAGCTATCAGCATTACAGTATTTCTTATCAACATCTTAATCTGACTATCTTTCCCCTCTCGGTCATAAGCTATGTACAAACATAGCCTACTCTCAGACTTACAGTATAGTCCCAGAGTAAGTCCTCTTTCGGTCTGAAATCATTGGGCAGCACAGCTGAAGCACCAGCTTTTAACCCTTTTTTGGCCATTGGGAAGGTTAAAAGCGCCTTCTTGCGGCCAAAAAACTCTGCAAAAATGCCAGTAAAGTGCCGCTAAAAATGGCGGTGCTTTACCGACAACGCCCGGATGAGGGTAACATACACTTTAAGGTAGAAACATAGAAAAGTGACAGCAGAAAAAGACTAAGGCCGCGTACACACGAGAGGATTGTCCGTCCAACTTAGACAATCCGCTCGTGTGTGGGCTTCAGCAGACTTTTTCAGCGGACAGTCTGGCGGACTAAGTCTTTCGGAATTTCCGTAATTTTGTCCGTCCAAACTTGGTTTCAGCGGACAGTCCGCTCATGTGTAGGCAAGTTGGACGGACTAAGTATGGCCATGCTCAGAAAGGATTTACACGCCGAAGGTTGCATTGCAGTGTATTGGACGTCGTATTTCTAGTCCCGTCGTACGTGCTGTACACGTCATCGCGCAAGCTTTCAGCGGACTGTCTGTTCATCGTGTGTGGTCAAGTCCGTTCATTCAAAAGTAGGACGGACTGTCTGTTGGATTGTCTGACGAACTTAGTTGGGCAGACAATCCGCCCGTGAGTACGCGGCCTAAGTAGTCCATTGAGTCTGCTAATTTTTTTGTTCTTTGGTTTTTTGTTTTGTTTTTCCTTTTTTTGTGGGGGGGTGGGGTTTTTTTTTTTCTTGTTTTTTTCCATTAACCTTGTCTGACTATAGGTAAACTCCAGGTTAACTTTTAATCCAAAATACACTAAGGCTGCTTTCACACTGGTGCGTTGGGGACGTCGATGGTAAAGAGACGCTATTTTTAACAGCGCTTTACCAACGTTTTAGCTATTTGGCCGCTAGCGGGGCACTTTTAACCCCTGCTTTTCTGGTGGTTCGGCGGTACGGCTCATTGATTTCAATGGGCAAGGATGCTTTTGGATCGGTGTATACATCCCTCCTACAGCACTGCAAAGATGCTGCTTGCAAGCGCACCGCTCCAGTGTGAAAGCACTCAGGCTTTCACACTGAAGTGAGAGGAGAGGCTCTTTGCAGGCACTATGCACGCACTACTTTTTTTTTTTTTTTTCCATAAAAGATTTTATTGAAGAAAATGCAAGACATACAAATGTGCAAGTCATAGAAGCATCATAAACACAAGGTGCTGCCACGACCTTATCTACTCGCAATACAGACATCGCTATGATCTTGTTACATTGGTCGTGGCTAATAGAACATTGCTATACAGAGGCACAACTGATTAGCAAACACAAAAATAATGTGGACTTATCTTCAAAAGAGGCTTACTCAGGTCGTGCCGGGTGGTGCTGGGTCAGAGTCCCCAGCCTTCAGGACCGGCATCTTCCGGACCCGCTAGGCTGTGCGGGATGGCGTAGTTCCCGACACTCGTGACCGAGTGGGAGAGCAAACGGCTGTTTTGTTCAAGTCCCATAGAATGAAATATTCCAGGTTTGACTGAGGAAATGTGAGGGGGTAAAGGATTGAGGGGAGTAAAGGGAAAAAGAAAGTAGGGATCTCTGGGGGGTGAAGAGGAGGGGGCGGGTAGGTGTCCCCCCCAGCCCAGCCCCCGCCGACCATCAATCAAATAAGAACACAGTGCTATAAGAAGCTAGGAGGGTGCTGCTCACCCCAAGTAGATACAAATAGAACTAGTTCCCCCGCAAGCGGGGTTTTTAGGCAGCAAGAGACAGTAATAGAAGCCAATAGAAGTAGTATAAAAGGTATTTTAATAATAATAATTGGTAAAAACAAACAGGTAAAAACAAACATGAGCTTCACCTGAACACTTGGATAACAGACAAAATCATGTATATAACGTACATATAATGTCACATGGAAGTAAAATAACAGACACAACTATGTTACACTGTATGAGTAGATAACAGTGAGAGCATAAATCTAACGCGTTTCGACCCCAGAGGGGGTCTTCTTCAGAGATGGTGGTCTGTTAAAAGAAAAACAAGATTACACTGAATGAATGAATCCGGTGTTATACATATTAGGGATACCCAATATTAATTTAAAAATGGTTTACCCAATAATGTACTTCCAGGTAGGTAAGGTGGATTGTAGTGCTTCAGAAGAAAGATTCTCCCATAAGGCAATGTCTCAATTTCCTTTACACATCTTGAGTGGTACTTGGTCCGTATGTATTGCCAAGATGCCAGATGGAAGAAGAGGCAGTGTCACACACCCACTGGCGTGACTCACGGGAGGTCACACTATTGCCTTGCCCCCCAGAGGAAAAAACTCCGGGGGGGTAGGTGCGAGTAAGGGTACACCGAAGATATGGCGGGTCACACCTGCAGCAAAATCCCAACAGTGGCAAAAAATTAATTAATTAAATAATTGAAAGCAAGGATTATTTAATGTTGGAGACATGGAGTGCATACATAATATGGGGATAATGGTATCATATCTTCGTTATGTATGCCAAAGGTTGTGCACATGTACACATATACATATACACACTTGCACCCCCAATTGTCCAAATGTCCATATAACATGCTTTCTAAAGTCCGGACTAAAAGAGAAAGAAGAAGGGGGGGGAAAAAAAAAAAAAAAAAAAGAAACCACGCCTGGGAATCCAAGGAGCCTAAGAAAGAGGGGAACAAAGGAAAAAATGGCCTGGGATGAGTGGGTGTGCAAATGTGTGTCAGTGTGTGAGCTCTAATACACAGAGAAGGGGGGACGGGAGAAAAAGAGAAATAGAGAAGAAAAAGAGGAATAAACGTGATGGGAAGTGGACTGTGTGAAACCGGTGTGAGTATGCACTTAAACAGAGAAAGAAAAAGTGCGCAATGGAATTGTGAGAAAGTGAAAACATGAGTAAATAATAATATATGCGGGTCATATAACAAACAAACCAAAAAACACCACATGTGAAAGTGTGCAAAAACAAGATGCACTAAGCTAGGTGACAGTGATAAGGGACATGATCAATAAGAGTGTCAAGTGCATGATGATATATACATATAGGAAAAGTGTGTAAATGTGATGTGTGAGAAAATACCACACCAGTGTATTAGCGTCATTGGAATAGCCAGGCAGGTGGTGAGGTTATTACCTGAATTGTAAGACCTAATAGGAAACTGTTCCAGAAGGTAAAGATGAGGGACGGCGACTTAGGCGTTAATCCACAAGTGGTAACTGGCGCAGTCCCTACAGCGTATTTCCTGAAGTCCGATCTGTAAATTAGTTTAGATCAGTCCTCATATTGAACAGCCAGTAAAGAGGGCTTGTTTTGGTGCAATATATCACCAAGTATAGGTCAGGTACAGAGGGGAAATAAGTGGGTAGGCTCCACGGGTACAGGTCTCTTTTCTCCTGGATGAGTATACACCTCCTATGAATGAAGGTTCGTATATAAAAACTGGAGATTGGCTGCAGGTGCAAACGCCCACCAATTAATCGGCGTATCCAAACATGTTGGCTGCCTGAATAGGATCAGCCTCGTGTGGCCGCCCCGGCGTCCTGGAAGGCCGGAAACCGGCCCCGAGATTCCGTCACTTCCGTCGCAAAAACGTGGCGTCACAACGTCGCGCACGTCCGTTCGATCGAACGGACGCGCGCGAAGTATATATCACGCACGTTCGCCCAAACGAGCGGACGCGCCCGAGGTATGCGCCCGGAAGTGTCCGCGGATGCCACCGGCAAGGGAATATATGTCCACCATCCCTCCACAAGGGGGGAGGGGGAACCAATGGAGAGGCCTGTCCGTAATATACAGGCAGGAACCCCTCCTGCCCTTGCCGGGGAGTCAGAGCAGGGTGCAGACACATTAGCCCCTCCTCCCCTCTGTAACTCGGCAAAGGACCATTGGAGATTACGAGGGAAGGGAGACATATTCTCACCGGAAGAAAAAAAGTTTTTATAAAATAAAAAATAAAAATAAGCGATGTCAAAAAGCCGAGACTAGCCAGGTACCCCCTAAGCACCCACCCGGGATCTTCAAGAGGAAAAAAAAAAAAAAAAAAATGAAAAAGGAGGTTGTGCTCGTGAAGGGGAAGAGGATCCAAGGGTGGGGGAAAAAGGAGAGAGGTAGATGGCAGGTCGGGGCATACAATCACAAAAAGCCAAGTGGAATTCACCAATCAAGTTGTATAATTCTATAATACTCTTCAAAGTTTAATGGCATCTATTGTCATGTAAATATAAGTCTCTATCAAGAGCCTGAACGGAGCAAATATGCAAACTATAGTAAAATATACATCAATTGAAACGCATGTCAATTGAAACGCATGACAGTTAAACACATGGTTTTTCTAGGTAATTATTGATATAAGGATACATTGCATATACAAAGCAATCCAGAATAATCTGTTGGCGGATACAGAAAAAGAGCCTGAGATGTAATGATGAAGGGAAAAAGGAGAGGCCCGGGTAGGGGAGAGGTGAAGCCCCCACTTCAAAGCAAGGGAGGCTTTTGGATTGTGTATTAATACTCCATTTATAGGCTCGTCTCTCTGAGAAGGCAAATTTATCCCTCCAGTATTTGGACTCCTTCTTGCGTAAAATATTTTTTTGTTATTTATTATAGATGGATAAGTCATCCCGGAGTTTGATCCGGGTTTCTACAGCTAGGGTATGTGACGCATAGGGTTATGAAGCCATTTCCAAGGTGTGAATCTCCCTGTCGAGGAGTTCAATCTGCCTGGTGCACTCCCTGACAAGGATAGTCCCCCGCCGACCATGCACCTCTCAGGTTTATAGATGCAGGGGAAAGAATGTTTTGTATTTATCTGTGGTTTGAAAATGCTTCCAACACACCCAAATAGTCGAGAATTTCTGTAATCGGTCTTGAGTGGTGTATATCAGCTCTTCCATCTCCTCTATCTTAGCGACCCTGGTCAGCCATTCCCTAATGGAAGGAGTGTCGGTAGATCGCCAGTGTGTAGGAACACATAGCCTGGCCGCGTTGACCATATGTATGGCTAATGATTTAAGGTAGGTCCATTTAGGTAGAGTCGTAAGGTGGAGGAGATATTGCGCGGGGTTATAGTTTAAGGTGTAGGTGGTGACTTGTGCGATAATGGAGTGGACTTCCTGCCAGAAGGGTTGTATCAAGGGGCATTCCCACCATATATGAATTATTGAACCTATCGCCGTCTGGCATCTCCAGCATGTGTTGGGAATCGTAGGGGAGAATTTGTGTAGTCTGGCAGGAGTCCTGTACCATTTAGTAGCGATCTTATACCCATTTTCTTGGATGGCCACGTTCATCGAGCCTTTATGGACATAAGTAAATATATCCTCCCACTTTGTAATGTTGGTCTGCAAATCCTTTTCCCAGGAGCTACACGTGGGAGTCATCAGTGCCTGGTTCGTCTCCTCCTGTAGAAGTACGTATATGCTCGAGATTAAGTGTCGCAAAAGAGTGGTGTTTGTGCAAAGGCGTTCAAATGGGAGAAGTGGTCTGGACCACGTGGTAGATGGGTTCACCGAGGCCAGGAAGTGGCTCAGTTGTCTATACGACCAGAAGGGGAAGCTTTGGGTCGGGGAGAGTGCCACTAGGTTGTCATAGGAGCGTGGTCTATGTTTGTGAAAGAAGTGGTGTGCTAGAACCTCCGCATGAGGCCATTCTCTGCTTAAGAATGCGGTGCCAGCTCCCGGGCTAAACTCTGGGTTGCTGCGCAAGGGTGTCATGGGTCCCGGTCGTGAGGAGATTTTGTGGAGACGTAACGCTTGGTTGAAGGCCACCAGGGAAGGAAAGATAAAAGGGTGCGTCTTAATGGCCAGGTTCCAATGGGTCGGGGCAATCCAGGGGAGGGAGTGGAGCACTCCGTTAGCAAAATGCTGTTCCAGAGCAATCCACGCCTCCCTGACCTTGTGGATCCGCCAATCCACCACCCTGGTTAGGTGGCAGGCTAAGTAGTATTTAGAAAGGTCAGGGAGGCCTATCCCCCCCCCCCCCTGTCTTAATCCGAGTTAGGCGGGAATATTTTATACGCGGGATCGATTTCTTCCAGATAAACGTAGCGCAGGACTTTTTATACGTTGCAAAAAAGGAGGGAGGGAGGTGAATCGGGATCGTTTGCATCAGGTATAAGAGCCGGGGGAGGACCATCATCTTTACCAGTGCCGCCCTGCCGAACCAGGAGACATTTAAGTTGGCCCAGTCTGCTAGTTCCGTTTGAATTTTGGAGAGCGCGGGTAGAAAATTTTGTTTGTACAACTCAGAAATTTTCTTTGTGATTTGGATACCCAGATAAGGGATGCTATCCCTCTGCCACCGAAATGGGAAGGAATCTTGACAGTGAGTCGCTTCTTGCGGGGGAAGGGAAACATTAAGGGCGTATGATTTCGAGTAATTAATCTTTAAGTTTGACAATTCCCCGAACCGTTTCAAATCACTGAGGAGATTAGGCAGGGACGTGCGCGGGGACTGCAGTGACAGCAGGATATCATCCGCATATGCTGCTACCTTGAACTCCCTATCGCCCACTACACACCCCTTTATATCAGGGTTGGCTCTTAGTCTATTGAGCAGGGGCTCAAGTGTCAAAACAAAGATTAAGGGCGACAGGGGGCAGCCCTGTCGCGTCCCGTTACTGATGGAGAAGGCGTCCGACAGGAGGCCATTGACTTTCACTTTGGCTGAAGGGTTCGCATACAAGGCATCAATATGAGTGCACATGCGTGGTAGGAGTCCAACTCCAACCAGTACTGCCTGCATATAGTCCCAAGCCACCCTGTCAAACGCCTTCTCCGCATCAAGGGACAAAAAGAACCCCTGAGATAGGGTAGAGGTAAACCAGTGGTGTAGATTCAGTGTGCGTATGGTGTTGTCCCTAGCCTCCCTGCCGGGGATAAAGCCTACCTGGTCGGAGAAAATTAGGTCGGGAATGAGGGGGAGTAATCTATTGGCGAGCATTTTTGCATATAGTTTTAATATCCACATTAAGTAGCGAAATGGGCCTGAAGTTGGATACCTGCGTTGGGTCCTTGCCGGATTTGGGGATAACTGTTATGTGTGCCTCCAGCATGCGGCCTGGAGGGGTGTTGGGGTCTGCTAGAGTATTAAGTGCCCGCAATAGGGGAGGCGTCAGTTCGTCTGTAAAGGTTTTGTAGTATATAAGAGGTAGACCATCCGGACCCAGGCTTTTACCCACCTTCATTTGTTTAATTGCTAATAAAAGTTCCTCTGAGGAGAGAGGAAGTTCTAAGGCTTGCGCTTGTTGAGGTGTGATTGGTTTCGGGCAGTATTGGGAAAGAAAGTCTGCTATTTTGTCATTACGGTCACCTACAGTATGTGACTCTGTCCTGTCTCTCGGCAAATTGTACAATTTAGAGTAAAAGAGTTCGAATTGTTTGGCAATGTCTGTGTTTTTGGAAAATACATTTCCCTGCCTGTCCCGTATCTGGTGTATAGTCGTCTGGGATTTGGCTGCCTAGACCGTGCGGGCCAGGAGTCTCCCGCTTTTATTCCCATGTTCGTAAAAAAATTTTTGGCCAAGGATGTATCATCTTCTAGTGCGTTTCCCTAGCTCATCCAGAAGCACAGAGCGTGCGTGGATGAGGTCCTGGAGAGTCGATAGGGAGGTGGTCTGTTTGATGCACGCACTACTTTTATCGATATATCGCCTGTGCAGCACCTCAGTGTAAAAGCAGCCTTATACCGTGTACACACGACTGGACTTTTCAATCGACTATATTCCGCTTGACTTTTCGATGGACTTTCGACTGACTTTCGATGGACTTCCATCGAATTGGACTTGTCTGCACACAATCACACTAAAGTCCGACGGATTCGACCGTGATAACGTACGACTGGACTAGAATAAAGCCTCATACACACGGTCGGACTTTGTACAAACTTTTCCGTGGACTTTTTTACAAAGGGCGTGGTCCACAAGTTTGTATTGCATACACACGGTCGGACTTTTTGACAACAAACACGAACGTAGTGACGTCACAACGTACTGACGTCACTTCAAAAGAGGACGTTCAATACTCCAGGGCCACCTTTGGTCAACTTCTGTATTGTAGTCTGATCTTTTGCATTGGTTCTGAGCATGCGTGTTTGTAACTTGTACAAAAGTCCGATGCTTTTGCGTACACACGGTCGGACTTTGCTCCATCGGACTTTTGTTGCCAGAAAGTTTGTCCATTCGCACAGCCAACAAAAGTCCGATGAAAACAGAAAAAGTTTGTCCGATGGAGCGTACACACAGTCATATGTTGCTCCAAAACAGCTAATTTGCATGTTTGTTGTCAAAAAGTCCGACCGTGTGTACGGGCCTTAAGACCGAAAATTGGAATACCCCTATTGGTGGACTTTTAAGGCACATACAGTAAATATCAGATTTTTAAGATATAAAAGAATTTTTTTTATTGAAAAAATTAAGAAAATACATAAAACAAGGAATGCATAAATACACTGATAGTCTGTATATATGCTAGTTACTTGAAATACCCTACACGTTTCGGAGATACTGAATCTCCTTCTTCAGGGAATGTATAAGTGTAAAAGGTAGTCTATTAAAACAGAAAGTGAAATATACATTAGAAGAAATTATTATTTATCTTCAAAAAGGCATGCATACATAATATTTTGTATATACTTCATTATTGTGATGATCACTTACATATGTGTGGAATAGACATTCCATCAGATTTATAATTAAAAACCCGACAGAGAACCAGGTTGGATGTTGCTTATTTTACCCCCTTGAAGCCTTCCAATGTGGTCGCCCCGACAGGAAAGGCCGAAAGACCAGCAGGATGTAAAAGGGAGACCAACCCCCTAGTAGTGATGGACACTTGGAGCTAAAAGCTCCCAACCGGTCTAGAATAAGGAAGTTCATAGCCAGTAGCCAATAGCTGCCCTAGCGTTGGTTTTCATCCGTTGGACTAGCATACAGACGAACGGATTTTTCGACCCGACGTGCATCCATCAGAAAGATTTGAAACATGTTCTAAATCTGTCCGTTTGATTTTTCGACAGAAAAGGTCTAATGAAGCCCACACACGGTCAAATTGTCCGACGGATTTGTTCCGTCTGGCCTTTGCTGACGAAAAGCCTGGCTGTGTGTACACGGCATTAGGGGTTGATTTACTAAAACTGGAGAGTGTAAAATCTGGTGTAGCTGTGCATGGTAGCCAATCAGCTTCTAACTTCAACTTGTTCAATTAAGCTTTGACAAAAAAAAAAAAATGGAATCTGATTGGCTTCTATGTAGAGCTGCACCAGATTTTGCACTTTTAGTAAGTCAACCTCTTTGTGTCTGCTGAGATCTTCCCACATTCTCTAAATCTATGTTTACTGTCAAGCCTGAAAACAAGAAGTAGTTGTTAAATGGGGGTTGATTGGAGTTATGTCAAATCCATTGTGACCTCAGCATTTCTAGTATGTGACATTTTCACTGATGGTGCTACAGATTATATAATTGCTATATGTAGTACAACCCCATCTAAAACCAAGATATGATTTCTGTATAAAAGTAAAGGGTTCTGCATCTCAGTAAATATTATCCAACTACTTGCCAAGTGCACTCATTTATGATAGATAGATAGATAGATAGTTAGATAGTTAGATAGTTAGATAGATAGATAGATAGATAGATAGATAGATAGATAGATAGATAGATAGATAGATAGATAGATAGATAGATAGATAGATAGATAGATAGATAGATAGACAGATAGATAGTTATATGCAAAAAAAGGATGACCTCTTTGATACATTGATTTATTTTGTGGTTTAGTATGCAACTGGGAACAGACAGTATACACAATCCAAATATCAGTGCTTGTCTGACCCACATGCAGTATTAATGTGCTCCTAACTCCCAGAGGACAGCTGTGAAGTCTACTCAAATAGTATGCATATGTACAACCCCTGGCAAAAAGTATGGTTGAATAATCATTTGATTTAGTATATTTTCTATATTTTTGGATGCATAGAATGCACTTTTTGGTTAAGTTCTATTGGCAGATAGCATGTCTAATTGTATTTTAATTTTTTTTAAATGCACAATACAAAAATTGTGTAGAATAATACTTGGCTGTGTGTTTTACTTCAAATGACAGTTTGGGAGTAGGCAGTTACATTTTAGAAAATACAATGTAAAATTGACAAGGGACACCGACATAGTTGTATCTTTGATCTTAATAACTACAGGATAATGGTGTTGTGGTAACTTGCCCAAATAATAAAAAAAACAAGCATAATAATATTATTCTTGATATCACTAGAAAAAAAAAGCCTTTGAAAATTAGTTTGCAATAACTCCATCAGTATCACCAGCAAAGCAGCTTCATTATTATCCCATTAAAGAAGAAGAGAATTGTGCACTGCACTTGGAGATTTCATAATTTGCCACGTCATGAATGTTAATTCTCCATTACAAAACGCTAGTTTACAAGACCGACTGCTTCTGGCTCATCCTTGCTTCCGAGCATGCGTGTTTGTACTTTGGACTTTTGTCTGACGGACTTGTGTACACACGCTCTGAAAATCCAACAACACACATTTGTCTGAGAAAAATCTTAAAACCTGCGATTCAACATTTGTCCGCGGAAAATCCGACAACAATTGTCCAATGGAGCGTACAAACGGTCAGATTTACCGACAACAGCCTGTCATCATACATTTCCTGTCAGAAAGTCCGATCGTGTGTACGCGGCTTTACTGTGTAGAAAAAAAGCTAATCTCAGACATGCCTCCAAACTATTTCCCTATAACATTCCAACCTTCTGGCTTTAACCACTTATCGACCAGCCACTGTCATTGTACTGCAGCAGGTCGGCTCGTTCCGGCGAATCGCCATCATTGTACATCAGCTCGGGTACTCTCTTTTGTGAGTGTGCATGCGTGCCCACTGGCCAGCAAGGGAGCCAATCGGCGGGTGGGGCAGACTCGATGTCCGCCAGCCACCCACGATCGTTCCCCGCAGTGACAGATTGGGGATCTGTCTGTGTAAACAAGGCAGATCTCCATTCTGACAGGAGAGATTACACAGATCCTGTCTTTCTTCTATGCAGGAAGACAGATCTGTCTGTTTCCCAAGGCAGCCCATCCCCCATACAATTTTAATACACCTGCAGGGAACACATTTAACCCCTAGATCACCCCTGATGTTAACCCCTTCTCTGCCAGTGTCATTAGTACAGTGACCGTGCATATTTTTTATAATGTCACTGGTTCACACAAAGTGTCAGTTAGTCTCAGATTCCCCGCCGCAATATCGCAGTCCCACTAAAAATCACTGATCACCATCATTACTAATAATAAAAAATGAAAAATAATAAAAATGCCATAAATCTATCCCCTATTTTGTAGACGCTATAACTTTTGTGCAAACAAATCAATATACGCTTATTGTGATTTTTTTTTTACCAAAAATATGTAGAAGAATATATATTGGCCTAAACTGAGGAATAAATTAATTTTTTTTATATTTATTATAGCAAAAAGTAAAAAATATTGCTGTTTTTAAAATTGTCGCTTTTTTCTTGTTTATAGCGCAAAGAATAAAAATCACAGAGCTGATCAAAAACCACCAAAAGAAAGCTATATTTGTGGGAAAAAAAGGACATCAGTATTGTTTGGGAACAGCGACGCATGGCCGTACAATTGTCAGTTAAAGCGACTCAGTGCAGTATCGCAAAAAATGGCCTGGTCATTAAGGAGGTAAATCCTTAAAACTTTCGCATTTTATAGGATAAAACTGGTGGTTATGGCAGGTCTATCAAGCAGTATGTAGGGCATAGCTCCCAACTGTCCCTGATTTCGAGGGACTGTCCCTGATTTGGAGCAATGTCCCTCTGTCCCTCATTCCTCCTCATTTGTCCCTCATTTTGGTCTGATCCATATAGATGTATATAAAATGCACTTTTTGTCTTTCAGAAAGTGTTTCCATCCAAATTCTAAATTGCTGCATTTGTAAATTTTAAAAGCCAATTTAAAGGAATAGTAGTGGTTAAAAAAAAAAGGCTTTGTGGATTTAATTAGCCTTTTTTTTGGTTAATTCTCCTTTAAGGGGGCGTGTCCTATGTCTACATATGTTTGCTAGTAGGTGTCTCTCATTTCCATCTCAAAATGTTGGGAGGTGTGATGTAGGGTTTTTTTTTTTTTGTTTTGTTTTTAAATAACAAACATGTCATACTTACCTTCACTGTGCAGCTCGTTTTGCACAGCGTAGGCCTGAACCTCGTCTTCTGGGGTCCCTTGGCAGTTCTTACGGCTCTTCCCCACATCTGATAACCCCCTAGAAGAAGCGCTCTCCCAAGGGGGTTACCTTACATTTGCACTTCCAAGTCAAGCATTCAGCATCCATAGAGGCCAAATGCAGGACTTGCCCCCCCTCCGGCGCCTGTGTCATTTGATTTGATTGACAGCAGCGGAAGCAAATAGCTGCGCTGCTATCAGTCTATCCAAGCAAGAGCCCAGAACCCAGGCAGAGGAAGAGCGTGTCCCCACCTGATGAAGTTCCAGGGCTCAGGTAAGCCTCCCAGAACTACCACTTTCGCGCACCCGTGGGGGGCACGCAACATGGTGATCGCGGCCACACCATGTTGCTAGAACATGGCACGACTCCGATCCCTGTAAAGAGCCATGGCTATTTAACCATTTGATTGGCTGTGTCCAATCACAGCCGGTCACAGGTAAACACAGATATGCCGGTTATCGGCGCTCCTCTCCTCACAATGACAGAGTGTGAGGAGAGGAGAGCTAGGTGTGTAATCAGGGCACTGATAACAATTAAGTGCCCACTAGTGCCAACAATGTGTACCCACCACTGCCAGCAATCAGTGCCCACCTTTGCCCACAAGTGGCATAAACCAGTGCCCACAAGTGCCAGTAATTAGTGGCCATTAGTGATGCCAGTCAATGCTGGCTATCAGTGCCGCCCATCAATGCCCATTAGTGTCCATCAGTGCCGCTCATTAGTGTCCATCAGTGTCGCCTATCCATGCACACCAGTGCCACCTATCTGTGCCCACCAGTGCCACCAATCAGTGCCCATCAGTGCCACCCATCAGTGCCGCCTACCACTGCTCATCTGTGCCACCCATCAGTTCCCATAAGTGCGGCATATTAGTGCCTCCTTCTCAGTGCCTATAAGTGCCGCCTCATCAGTGCCCATAAGTTCCACCTCATCAGTGCAGCCTATCAGTGCCCATCAGTACCGCCTCATCATCGCCCATCAGTGAAGGAGAAAAATTACTTATTTACAAAATTTACTGACAGAAACTTAGAAAAACTTTTTTTTTTTTCAAAATGTTCAGTCTTTTAAGAAAAAAAAAAACCATAAGTGATTAACTACCACCAAAAGAAAGCTCTATTTGTGTGAAGAAAATGATAAAAAATGTCACATGGTTACAGTGTAGCATGACCGCGCAATTGTCATTCAAAGCGTGACAGCGCTGAAAGCTGAAAAATGGCCTGGGCAGGAAGAAGGTGTAATGCCACATACACACGATCAGACTTTCCCTCAGAATAAACTCTGATGGTCTTTCCGACGGAGTTCCGACCAAACGGACTTGCCTACACACGATCACACCAAAGTCTGTGAGTTTAGAACGTGATGACATACAACAGGACTAGAAAAGGAAGTTCAATAGCCAGTAGCCAATAGCTGCCCTTGCATCATATTTAAAACATGTTCTATATCTAGGTCCCTCAGAATTTTTGAAGAAAAAGTCAGATGAAGCCCACACACGATTGGTATATCCGATGAAATTATTTTGTCTGACCTTTTCTGCTGGAAAGTCCGGTCGTGTGTACACGGCATAAGTGCCTGGTATTGAGGTGGTTAAGCTGTGAGCAAGGTCATTAACAATTCACTCTAAAATGTATGTTTTAATGTATCCATGTTCAAGGAGTAGAGTGCTCGTTTCTAAATTCATCTACCCATAGCAACCAATCAGAATTCATCTTCTGCTGCTTCAGATGTCATGTTACTGCACTTGCAAGGTAGATAGAAGTATAGAAAGGTATATTGTATGCAATATTTCATTGAATCCTGATCTAATTATGTTGCGCTCCTCATGGACATGTCTTTGGGTATATCTATAATTATCATTGCAGGGTGTTTGGAATGTGTCACAGAATAGTGGTAAAATATTTCTTATAATAAAGCACTCAGCCTAGTTGACATTGTAGAGCGTATGATTGGAATGTCTCCAGGACGCCGGGAGTTCAATAAGTACTTATGTTATTTTCTTATTAAGTTGACAGGATTTAGAAGGTGTAATAACATCAGTCTGAACCCGTGTATACACAAAGGATAAACATCTCCGTTTGCTTGGTTACAGATAAGTATAATGTACTCATTAAGTAAGAACTTTGTGACTTCATAGGACTCATGTAAATCAGAAAGTGACAGTTTAAAGCTAATTGGATTCCCATGAACTTTTCCTGCTACTGGCTTACTTGTGACTTCTGAAGGGAACATCTCTTCATGCCTCCAGGCGATCATTTTTGAATTTAGGGCTGGTGTTCTCTTTTCTTCATACTTCAGTTTAGGGGAGACATACTGAATATCGGATATATATTGAGTACACATCCTATGAGAAATCATTTATGTAGAATTCATGGCTAAACCTAACCAGTCTTAAAAATGCCCCCACAACCTCAACACCTGTGTAAGAAATAATAATATAATCACCTATTTGCAGGATGCTCCAGTTCGGTCATGTGATCTGGCTCCCGTGTGCCATCCAACGGCCCCTGTAGGGGAGAGGAGGGAGTGCTGTCAACCAATGAGCCATTGGAGCCTATGGGTGACATCACTGCTCCTCGAGTTCCCAGTCACTGTTGAGCAATCTCTCCTCTACCCTGCAGCTGCCGCTGGCTGAGGGGATCACATGACCCCATAAACTGTAAGTTTTAATGTTTCCATGTTCAAGGGGAAAACCTGACTGGACAGGTTAGCCCCCCTCAACACCTACGCTGGCTAACCTGATGTGACTGTACAATGTTTATGTATATATGTACCGCGTAAATTGACGGCGCTATATAAGTACCTAAAATAAATAATAAACCAGTGAAAGAAGGAATTATATATTTACCTATTTGTTGGCCGCTCTGGTTCAGTCATGTGATCTGGCACCCCTGTGCCAGCTAGAGGCCCCAGTTCGGTCATGTGATCTGGCTCTCATGTGCCATCCAATGGCCCCTGTAGGGGAGAGGAGGGAGCGCTGACAACCGATGGGCCAATAGAGCCTATGGGTGACATCACTGCTCCTGGAGTTCGGTCATGTGATCTGTTTCCCATGTGCCATCCAACGGCCCCTGTAGGGGAGAGGAGGGAGTGCTGACAACCGATGGGCCATTGGAGCCTATGGGGGACATCACTGCTCCTGGAGTTCAGTAATGTGATTTGGCTCCCATGTGCCATCCAACAGCCCCTGTAGGGGAGAGGAGGGAGTGCTGACAACCGATGGGCCATTGAAGCCTATGGGTGGCATCTCTGCTCCTGGTGTTCGGTCATGTGATCTGGCTCCCGTGTGCCATCCAACGGCCCCTGTAGGGGAGAGGAGGGAGCACTGACAGCCGAATGGCCATTGGAGCCTATGGGTGACATCACTGCTCCTCGAGTTCCCAGTCATTGTCGATCTCTCCTCTCCCCTGCAGCTTCCGCTGGCTGAGGGGATCACATGACCACATAAAATGTATGTTTTAATGTTTCCATGTTCAAGTAACAGACCGGACAGGTTAGACCCCCCTCAACACCTATGCTAGCTAACCTGATGTGAATGTACAATGTATATGTAAAGCACCACGTAAATTGGCGGTGCTATATAAGTACCTAAAATAAATAATAAACCCGTGAAAGAAAGAATTATATATTTACCTATTTGCAGGCCGCTCCAGTTCAGTGATGTGGAGGAGAGGAGGGAACGCCGACAACCGATGGGTGACATCACTGCTCTTGGAGTGCTGCTGGCTCATGGGATCACATGACTGGACTGGATCAGGCTGAAAATAGATAAGTATAGGTGTTAAAAGATGGGGGAAGGGAGCCTTCTTTTCAGACCACTCCAGTCAAATAGAAAATTTTAAAAGAGAAGTCCGGTATTTTATTTTATTTTTTAAAGAATCATACTTACCTAGGTGGATGCAGCATTGGTTCAATGGCTCTAAGACTGAGAACAGAGCGATCAAACACCACTGATGGCCACCAGTTATAGCTGTTATCAGAGTTTCATGAGCAGAGAGTTGGACTGTCAACCCCCTTCCCACCTGCACGTGCTCATTGGATCGCTGGGCAGTGGAGGGGGTGGGAGCGGCTGGCTCAGGCTCTCAGAGACCATATTGTCGCAATCTTGACCCAGCCTGGACCGGCTCTGTGACATCAGCTAAAAACGGGGTTACAGAAGTGCAGAATGAACTGTAAGCTTTGGCTGTACTTCTCCTTTAATAGTGCATTGTGCATCAATTACCTTGCTTGATTCCAAAAACCTCTTCCAAAGCCATCCTGCAGTGTAATAGATGAAAGTCACAGTTTTCTCTATGAGCCAAGCTAATTTCCTACTCTGGGGAACAAGGCATTTTCTCTGCTTGTTATCTTTTTGGGTATTGGTCTCTCCCCCCCCCCCCCCCCCCCATGGATTCTCCTGCCTCTGGAGCTTACAAAAAAATCCTTGGCCACTGGAAGTGTCACCACCAACAATAGGAGATGTCCACATTGTGCATGCAGTGATATGGACATCTGAAGGAAGACCCCAGGAAATAAATAGGAGAAGAGAGAAGGATTGTCATAGTTTCATAGTTAGTAAGGTTGAATAAAGACACCAGTACATCCAGTGTGAGTATCTACAATTGTCCCTATCCCTGTACATTGCACACTCACATCGGTCCCTACCCTCAAGGAGCCCAGAATCCAAGGTCCCCATTCATACACTAGGGCCAATTTTGGACAGAAGCCAATTAACCTA
This sequence comes from Lithobates pipiens, assembly GCF_037356315.1. Classification (NCBI taxonomy): domain Eukaryota; kingdom Metazoa; phylum Chordata; class Amphibia; order Anura; family Ranidae; genus Lithobates; species Lithobates pipiens. The sequence continues at coordinate 37,386,641 of NW_027507903.1, forward strand.
CCTGCATGTCTTTGGACTGTGGGAGGAAACTGGAGTACTCAGAGGAAACCCACACAGGCACAGGGAGAACATGCAAACTCCAGGCAGGTAGTGTTGTGGTGTGGTTGGGATGTGAACCAGTGACCCTTCTTACTGCTAGGTGAGCGTGCTAACCACTACACCACTGTGTCACCCAAATGTAAAGCTATGTAATGCTATGTAACGCTATGTAACGCTATGTAACGCTATGTAACGCTATGTAACTATGGCTTCAAGTAATTAAAACAGGTAATTGGACAGTTTTTTTCTTTCATACCCACTGTTACTTATGCCGCGTACACACGAGCGGATTGTATGGCGTACTTAGTCCGTCGAAACACATTTCAGCGGACAATCCGCTCGTGTGTGGGCTTCAGCGGACTTTTTCAGCGTGCAGTCCGGAGTACTAAGAATTTCGTTTTTTCCGAAATTCTGTCCATCGTACTTTGGTTTCAGCGGACAATACGGTCGTCAGTATGCTAGTCGGACGGACTAAGAATGACGCATTCCCAGAAAGGATTTACAGGGATTTGCTGTGTCTTGGACTTCCTATTTCTAGTCCCGTCGTACGTGCTGTACGTCATCGCGCAAGCTTTCGTCGGACTGTTTGCGTATCCGTGTGTGGTCAAGTCCGTTCAGTGGAAAGTACGACGGACTGTCCGTCGGATTGTATGACGGACTAAGTACGCCATACAATCCGCTCGTGTGTACGCGGCATTAGAGGGGATTGGAGGGGAGGTTGTGAATATCCTTAAACTGGACTTAAACTTAGATCAGCACCGGGATCTGTACTTTACTTTGAGGGCCAGTCCATACAGTCCAGTGCATTTTTTTTTCTGCATCATAAACAGATGGATAGCAGATTATATGGTTTCCAACAGTATAGTTCACAGCAGTGAGGTCAGTTCCAGTGCATTCCAGTTCCAGAAAAAAAAGTAGAACATGCTGCATTTTCTCTGCACTGAACTGTACTGGAACACTGTAAAATGCATCAAGAACGCACTGTAATGCACCTAAATTCACCAAAAACACATCGGAACACAAATGTCTCCACTTCAGGTGAAAAAAAAAGGGGGGGGGAATGCACTGGAAAGCATGAAAAATGCTGATATTGTTGCTGAAATCTTCATTCCTTTGCAACCAAATAGCGCCACATCAGTGAGGGGGGTAATACAAGCCGCTGGACCTGTGACAGATCCTTGTCAAAAGTATCAACTATGCCTGCCCTTTCTGGACCCCTGCTCTATTCATAAAGGCTATACTATCATTCCCAGAATGAAAAGTGTTCTAGGAATGGAGGAGGTGGACCTTTACTTTGCCCATCCCTTATTCATAGTGTGCTTTTCATTGTGGGTAGTGACAGTACAGCTTTTTAAAAGAGTGAGGGGAGTGGAAAAGGTGGGCATAGTCGGCACTTTTGAGGTGTAATCAGATAAATAAAAACAACCTCCTGCGCTCATGAGTGGTGTTCAGAGACCAATGGACCCTCACTGTTCCACTCCAGATATACGTGAAGCCACCATGCTTTGCTGCCCCCTTAGGATTGGGGAAGGCCTGATAACAAACAAACTAGAAAACAAACAGATTGTGCCCCAACTTATATTAACACTTATATTAACACTTGTTAACTGATGTTAACTGATGTGCCATGCCAGCCAGTGCCACCAAGTGTGCATTGTCGCTGCATTGGTGGCAGGTTGGCAGTACTGGTCCATTTAGTGAGAGCAGGAAAGCGGAGATGTGGGATGTCATCTCTCTGCTCCCTGCCGCACATCTCTCCCACATTGAAGTGGCCCAGCTGTGAGGGCAGAAGTGTGGTGACGTGGAGTGGGCGGGGAGAAATGGTGTCATCTCTGCTTGTCCGCCCCCGCTCTTCTCTCTCCTCCACCTCTAATGCAGCCTGCCCGCTGCAGCAACGACCCGTTAGGTTAGGCAAGGACCCTGTGGCAAGAGACTCAGGGCTATGGGCTCCATATTCAGTTCTAAAGCCTCAATAACCACCCCCCGACGACGCCTATGGTGGAGGTGTTTCCTTGTAAAAGCAATAAAGGTAAGTGAAGAAAAAGAAAAAGTTTTAAAAATAGAAGTTTAATCAAATAAATGAAAAAATCCCCCGCCCAAACATTCACATACACATACACAAATGTGAACACAAACTGATGTGCTGTAAAGGTTTTTAAAGCGTTGCCATTGACATATGGTTAATGTTGGGTGCCATGGCTTTCTGTTTCAACCATTTTTATTACTTTTACAAAATAGAGTAATACAACTTACATTGTTGAGTCTATCAAGAACGGTAAAGGCATACAGTAGTATCGAGTCTCATATCTCGATCAGGTAGTACTTGAAACCGTGGAGCTATCTGGGAACAGTCCTCAGGCTCAATAGTCGACTAAAAACAAAGGAATAACTCAGGGGGTACAAATCCAAAGTGATTCCATCAAAAATATTAACAATGTAAATTTGAAGATGCCACGGCTTTCACTGTTTTAAGGATGAGAGCAGTTTTGAGGCTTTACATATTTGGTATCTATTTACTTGACATAAACTATTTTTTTTTATATTTTACTAAGAACTTGGGTATTGTATTGTGTTTGTGTGATTAATAGATTTGATAAACAGTAGCTTAAATAGGAGTTCCCCTTAAAAAAAGAAAAATTAAAGTCAGCAGCTACAAATACTGCAGCTGCTGACTTTTAATAATCGGACACTTACCTGTCCCAGGGTCCAGCGATGCGGGGGAACGAAGCCCCACTCATTCCCCCCTCCGCTCGGTGGTGCTAGCATTCTAGCTGTGGGCACCCATTGCGCATGGGATCAGATGACTGACAAGAGGGAGGGGGCAGAGCTGAGCCCTTAATGCGCCGAAGGGAAGTGATGTCACCAGCCCAGGCACTGAAGGAGGCAGACTACTAGGGACGCCCTAGCAATAGGCATTTAGAGGTGAGTTTAAAAAAAATCCACATTTTTTTTGTTTAGGAATTTTGATGATTTTTTTTTTCTGTGCAACACCACTTTAATTAGTGTGTGATTATTAAGTGATATTAAACAATTGCAACTGTGATCATTGTTAAAGAAGAACTGCAGTCTGCTCACATAATTTGTAATAAAAACATTTTTGCCATTCTGAAGCTTCCCTCCAACCACCTTGCATATTATTTTATATATACTGCGATTCTTTAATTTCCAAATAGGCTGCAGTAATCTCCCTCCACTGAGTCTGGTTGCAACCATTTTAACTGTGGGCAGCTGAAGCTACTACCTGTTCACTTACTGCATTTACGAAAGAAAATGAAATACCGCGCTGACACCCCAAAATATTTGTAGCAGCCAGCACAGCAAAATCCATAAAAAACTCCTTTTGGTATCAGTATCAGTAAGGATCTCATGTGTATAAAAGACAACCACCACCAACTTTGAGAAGGCTTACCAGAACATGTGGATTCAATAAGGCATATGTCCAATGAGTAACAAAAAACTGGCCACTGCCCACACCTATAACTGGCCTTCACAGTGAGAAGCCCATGGAGGGCTCCTCACTGTGAAGGCCAGTTATAGATGTGGGCATGGGCGTCCGCAGGTAGGGGCAAGGGGGGTCAAGTGCCCTCCCCTTGGAATCAGGGATCGGATGTTAAACTCAGCACAGTTGCGTTGCTTTCGGGGTGCGGGGTGCACCATCAAGGTGCTGTCAAGCCCCATCCATCAGTGTAGAGCGACTTCGGGCTCTTTTCCCTGCTCAGTCCAGCAGAGAACTTGGTGCCGCTGTGTTAGGGAGAAAAGACGGCGGATCTCACCTGGTTCCCCACCCAGCTTCCTGCCCGCTCCGTTCCTTCCCTACTGCCCATAACTGAGGGCCAATCAAAGGAGACTAGGAGAGGAGAGCATCATGGGACATGTAGTCTCAAAGATTGGTGGCCCTATTTTCCATAGTGAGGAGGCTACAGCTTGATCAAGAGAGAGATTGAGAGACTGCAGCCTGGAAAAAAGCTGAGGAGAGAGTCCTACAGGACAAAGAATGAGGAGCGTGCTGAGCGGAAGCCAGAGAGAGAGCCATGCTGCCCAGAATCACCAGAGAGAGAGAGCCACGCTGCCCAGCATCACCAGAGAGAGAGAGCCATGCTGCCCAGCGCCACCAGGGAGAGCCATGCTGCCCAGCACCACCAGAGAGAGAAAGACTGAGCCACTACCAGGGTGCAGACATGCTACACTACTGACCAGAGTCACCCCCGGGGAACCCTAGTGAATGATCGTCCAGATGGAGGGATCACTGCTGTCAATTTACTGGGTCTCATAAGAGGGCCTGTTCCATTGTCCATTACTTATCCTAGGGAATGTACTAACTCTGCAGTCTCTGACCATGATAATGTGATAATGACATTTCCAAAAAGGGGCGGTGCATGGGTTACCCTAAAATGATGCCCCCCCCCCCCCGAAAAAACTCTGCGGACGCCCATGGGTGTGGGCAGGGGCTAGTTTTTTGTTACTGTTTGTATATATAGTTCGGGGGCACACTGGGCACCTTCGCTGCCATTGTGCTCTTGCTGGGTGTCCAGTGTATTCCTGTTCCTTTGAGGGGGCTTGGGCAGCCTCCAGGCTCACCTGTCCCACATCTATCCATTTCACGCATGTGCTTCCACTGTGAAGACACAAATTTGTAGTGTTAGGACCGCAAGCAACGCAGGGTGCCATGCCGAGGCCCTGCAGCTTACACATGCATTTGCAAAATGTGTGCTAACTAAACCCCTGCTTTTAACAGACGGTTAGTCAGCAGACTGGTTGGTGAGTTGAGCTATGGAATTGTCTTTGTTTTATATGTATATGTGCAATGAGTCGCCAAGGCTTTTGGTGTATATACACAAATGGGATGGAACTTCCACACCTCTTACTCCTTGCCAGAATGGGACATGATCCCTCCGCCCCTTGGATGGCTCAATGTTGTAATGACCGGTCAGGACCAGCAATCTCAAACAAAGGGTGAACCAAGTCTTCCTTATGCACTCATAATGTAATGAAGAAACTGTAACCGACAACTAGTAGCTCCTACACTAAACACTACTACTGCTGTGATAACATATAGCAATCAATCAGATTTTTTTTTTTTTTGTAGTGATCTGACTTCAGTAACATTCATTTTAATTGGTTTAGAGTTCAGCATTAGCACATTAGAATTAATAACTCTTTTACCAGATGAGGCCAGTAGTGTTTTATAGGAAATATGAGGGCAGGCAGTTTGAATTTAGTTCCAGTGGCTCTTAATTATGGCTCTGGCAGCACTGCCATAAGTTAACACAATATATCATGTTGGTTCTGAATGTTTCCCCTTATACGCTTTGAGTGGATTCATATTTTACACATTTCTGTTATAAAATATGTTCACAGGTTTCTCGTTCTCTAAGGTGGCTGGTTAGGAAGAAGCTAGCTTGTAGGAAAAATATTTTCTTAAAATTATATATATATATATATATATATATATATATATATATATATATATATATATATATATATATATATATAATGGCACTTTATTAGGGAAAATTTAATTTTGAACTTTTTTATTCTTTTACATTTTTTAACCACTAAAGCCCCGGACCATTTGGCTGGCCAGTGCACTTTGCGATTCTGCACTGCATCGCTTTAACTGACAATTGCGCAGTTGTGTGACGTGGCTCCCAAACAAAATTGACGTCCTTTTTTCCCCACAAATAGAGCTTTCTTTTGGTGGTATTTGATCCCCTCTGCATTTTTTTATTTTTTAAACAAAAAAATAGCGACAATTAAAAAAAAAAAAAACATTATTTTTTACTTTTTGCTATAATAAATATCCCCCAAAAATATATATAAAAAATGATTTTCCTCAATTTAGGCCGATACATATTCTTCTACATATTTTTGGTACAAAAAGTTGCAATAAGAGATTATTGTTTGGTTTGCACAAAAGTTATAGCGTCTACAAAATAGGGAATAGTTTTATGGCATTTTTCTTATTTTTTTTATACTAGTAATGGCGGCGATCAGTGATTTTTATTGTGACTGTGACATTATGGAGGGCAGATTGGACACTTTTGGCGCTATTTTGGGATCATTCACATTATACAGCGATCAGTGAGATTAAAAATGCATTGATTACGGTGTAAATGTGAATGGCAGTGAAGGGGTTAACCACTAGGTGGCACTCTAGGGGTTAAGTATGTCCTAGGGAGTGATTCTAACTCGGGGGGGAGGGACTGTGTGTCACTAGGCAGGGAGCACTGATCAGTGACCGTGTCACTAGGCAGAGTGGGGAAATTATTATTATTATTATAAAGGGTTTAAATAGCGCCAACAGTTTGGGCGGCACTTTACAACATGAGGGCAGACAGTACACTTACAATACAAATCAATACAGGAGGGATCAGAGGGCCCTGCTCGTTAGAGCTTACAATCTAAAAGGGAGGGTCAAGTGGAAACAATAGATAATAACTGTGGGGGAAGAGCTGATGGAGAAAATGAAAAATACAGTTGTTAGGTGTGGGCAGGGTAGGCTTCTCTGAAGAGAAGGGTTTTCAGGGATTGTCTAAAAGCTAATAAAGTAGGAGATAAGCAGACAGATTGGGGTAGGGCATTCCATAGGATTGGAGAGGTTTTGATAAAGCCCTGGAGGTGAGCATGGGAGGAGGTGATGGGGGAGCTAGAGAGCAGGAGGTCTTGAGAGGAACGAAGAGAATGAGTAGGTTGGTATGATTGTTGTGGGAAATACTTGTTTACATTAGCATTTCCCTGTTCTTCCTCTCCGTGAAACGACCACAGGTATGCCAGTGGACATTGAGTCCACAGGACCCGCAATCATGCTCACGGATCTCCCGCCTGAAAGCTGCCTCTTAACCACTTAAGGACCGCCGTATTGCCATTGTACGTCATCACAATGGCACAGGCAGGCACAAGCACGTAGATGTACGTGCCTGCCTTCCACCGGGTGGGGGGTCCGATCGGACCCCCTCCCGCTGGATACAGCGGTCCGTTTCCCTCCAGGAGCGATCCGTGATGAGGGGATGGCCGTTGGTTTCTGGCCACCCCCTCTGGATCGCTCCTGACCAATGACGTACTTCCTCCCACTGTGTATTGTTTACACAGGAAGGAGGAAGTGATGTCATTCTCCTCGGGGCGGTCTTTTTGACCGGACTACGAGGAGAAGACACAAAGTAAGTGCACCAAAACACTACACTGACACATAGGTACACATAGGTACACAAACCCCCCCCCCCGATCATTTTTCTGATCGCTGCATTAGTGTCGCTACTGTCGCTAGGTAGCTAGTTATTTTTTTAGGTTCACCGCCAGGTTTTTATATCGCTAGGTACCCCGATATACTACCCAATAATGGTTTTAACCCCCTGATTGCCCCTAGTTAACCATTTCACCCCCTTTTGCCAGTGTCACTAAGCGATCATTTTTCTGATCTCTGCATCAGTGTCGCTACTGTCGCTAGGTAGCTAGTTATTTTTTTAGGTTCACCGCCAGGTATTTATAGTGCTAGGTACCCGATATACTACCCAATAATGGTTTTAACCCCCTAATTGCCACTGTCACTAAGCGATCATTTTTCTGATCGCTGCATTAGTGTCGCTAGTGTCGCTAGGTAGCTAGTTTTTTTTTTAGGTTCACCGCCAGGTTTTTATAGCGCTAGGTACCCCGATATACTGCCCAATAATGGTTTTAACCCCCTGATTGCCCCTAGTTAACCCTTTCACCCCCTTTTGCCAGTGTCACTAAGCGATCGTTTTTTCTGATCGCTGCATTAGTGTCACTAGTGTCGTTAGGTAGCTAGTTATTTTTTTAGGTTCCCCGCCAGGTTTTTATAGCGTTAGGTACCCCCATATACTACCCAATAATGGTTTTAACCCCCTGATTGCCCCTAGTTAACCCTTTCACCAGCAATCACAGTATAAGTGTCACTGGTGACGCTGGTTAGCTAGTTAGTTATTTAGGTTCCCCATCAGGTTTTTATATAGTGCCAGGGACCCCCATATACTACCTAATAAAAATGTGAACCCCCTGATTGCCCTAGTTAACCCTTTCACCACTGATCACCGTATAAGTGTTACGGGTGACTCTGGTTAGTTTGCTTTTTATAGCATCGGGGCACCCACCATTTATTACCCAATAAAGGTTTAACCCGCTGATCACCCGGCGGGTGATATCAATTAGGTTTTAGGGTCAGGGTCTGCGTCGCCCCAGGCAGCGCTAGGTTAGTGCCAGTACCGCTAACACCCACACGCAAAGCATAAACCTCCTGTAGTGGTATAGAATCTGAACAGATCAATATCTGATCTGATCAGATCTATACTAGCGTCCCCAGCAGTTCAGGGTTCCAAAAAAATGCATTGTTAGCAGGATCAGCCCAGATACCTGCTAGCACCTGCGTTTTGCCCCTCTGCCCAGCCCACCCAAGTGCAGTATCGATCGATCACTGTCACTTACAAAACACTAAACACATAACTGCAGCGATCGCAGAGTCAGGCCTGATCCCTGCGATCGCTAACAGTTTTTTTGGTAGCATTTTATATTTAAATCCGGAAGGCAGTGCTTGGTTTTTGGGGTCCCGTACGTGGCTAGGCTCCCAAAAAGTCCCCCACATGTGGTATCCCCGTACTCGGGAGAAGCAGCAGAATTTATTTTGGGGTGTAATTTGACTTATGCCCATAGCATGTGTGAGCAATATATCATTTAGTGACAACTTTGTGCAAAAAAAAAAAGTTTGTAATATTCCTGCAACTTGTGGCAAAATATAAAATATTCCATGGACTCAAAATGCCTCTCAGTAAATAGCTTGGGGTGTCTACTTTCCAAAATGGGGTCATTTCGGGGGGTTTTGTGCTATTTTGGCATTTTATGGCCTTCTAAACTGTGATAGGTAGTGAGGAGTCAAATCAAAAATTTGCACCCTTAGAAATCCTGAAGGTGGTAATTGGTTTTCGGGGTGCCGTGCGCGTCTAGACTCCCAAAAAGTCCCACACATGTGGTATCCCCATACTCGGGAGAAGTAGCGGAATATATTTTGGGTTGCAATTCCACATATAACCATGGCATGTGTGAGCAATATATCATTTAGTGACAACTTTTTGTAAAAATTTCTTTTTTTTTGTCATTATTCAATCCCTTAGGACAAAAAAAATAAATATTCAATGGGCTCAACATACCCATCAGCAATTTCCTTGGGGTGTCTACTTTCCAAAATGGGGTCATTTGGGGGGGGGGGGTTTGTACTGCCCTGCCATTTTAGCACCTCAAGAAATGAGATAGGCAGTCATAAATTAAAAGCTGTGTAAATTCCAGATAATGTACTCTAGTTTGTAGACGCTATAACTTTTGCGCAAACCTAGACCTTAGTAAATGAGGCAAAGCTTCATCTTACTATGGATACCCAATCAGATGCAAAGAAAATAATTTTAAAAATGTGACACGGTGGGCACCTTGCTACTCATGCTTTAGGAATGCCCTAATCTTAAGAGTTTTTGGTGGGCAGTCTTCTGCCTAATATCTAAAACTACTGGCATCATAAATCCAGGCAATGCAGAAATGGCCATCTTAAGTGTCCACATTGATCAATACCCACCAATCCTCAGACCAGTAGTCATACATATCCTAATGGCAGCCAGATTTATGGTTACTAGGAAATTGAAGCCTGACCTATCCCCAAACATTAGTGAGGTTGTTAAAAAAAGTTGATGAAGCCTTCAAATACGAACAAATGATGGCCCAGAAAGATGGACACACTGCCCGCTTTTATAAAAGGTGGGACCCCTAGATCCTCCTCAGACAAATTAAATGAATATACAGGTTTTCTACAATTTCTTATGTACACGGAACCCCCTTTGACAATGAGCTAGTGTGTTTTGTTCTACGTTAGAGTTCTATTCTACTATATTTGAATATGTACATTTGCATTTTAAAAACAAGATGAAAAAAGTACTCAATGGGGGTTATTTACGAAAAGTAAATCCCCTTTGGAGGAAAGTGCACTTGGTGCAGTCACTCTAAATCTAAGGGGTAGATGTGAAATGAGTGGAAGCTCTGCTGATTTTATCATCCAATCATGTGCAAGCTAAAATGCTGTTTTTTATTTTCCTTGCATATCCCCCTCGGATCTACAGCGACTTTACTTCCAAGTGCTCTTGCAGTGCAATGTGAATTTGCCTTTAGTAAATAACCCCCTATGAGTGCCTCATTGTTTGTTTACTATATTCCACATGGCACAAAGTAATCTGAATTTTCGTTATAAGATAATCCTATGTATACAGTGAGTGCGTTACATGCCGTTTTTTTTTTTTTTTTTCTTCGACTGTTGGCCTTGTACTTTGTACCATGGTGAAACTTTTTTTTGTAAATTTTTTCCAATAAAAAATTATTTGGGAAAAAAAAAAAAAAAAAAAAACATTGGAATGATGGAAATAAGCAGAGCTTTACTACATTTACTAGGCTCTGGAGCAACTGTGCTTGCAAAGTGCAACTGCACCTGTGCAAGTGCACAGTCTATTTGCCTTTAGTAAGTCAACCCCTATATGCGTTTTTTTGTCTGCTTCTGGTCTGAAAAAAAAGATGTAGCCCTTACCTTATCCTTTATCAAAATGATTTTTTTAAGTGGACGGATTTACTTTTATTATCACCATCTTTGCAATTGAACTCTTGTAATGAGAAAAAAATGAGAGGCTAAGATATACAACATTTTCAAATAAGAGGTTATTTCCATTTGAGTGGTGAGGATGTGGAACCCCCTCCATGGTTGGTGATTTCTGTGGGGAGCGTAGATCAATTCAAAAAACTTTTCAATGTGTTTCTTATGCCACGTACACACGACCGGACTTTCCGGCAGACTAGGTCCAACGGAATCAGTCCGATCGTGTGCGGGCTAATCTGATCATTTTTCATTAAAAAAAATCAGACGGACCTAGAAATAGAACATGTTTCAAATTTGTCCGATGTACTCAATTCCTATCGGGAAAACCGTTCATCTGTATGCTGGTCCGATGGACCAAATACGACACAAGGGAAGCTATTGGCTACTGGCTATAGAACTTCCTTTTTTTTTAGTCCCGTCTTACGTCATCACATTCAAAATGAACGGACTTATGGAGTTGATTTAGTAAAGACCAAAAAGACTGCTCACTTTGCTAGGGAATTTTACTTTGCAAAGGAATTTCCCCTTAGCTTAGTGAATGTGGTGAAAATTCCCTTTGCAAAGAATACTCAATCACAAAATTTAAAAAAAGGGTTTTGTTTGATTGGCTGATAAAATTTAGCAGAGCTTTACCTCATTCACTTAGCTTCTTAGCAAAGTGAGCCGCCTATTTGCCTTTAGTAAATCAACCCCTGTGGCTTGTTTGTAAAATTTGCTCACCTGCCTCTTCACAAATTCCTTTTGATTGTACACTTTTCAGCCCATGCAGAAACCAAAAGAAGAATGGGCAAATGTTGGCACCAGCAGGAAGTTCTCAGATGCTGCATCACTGAAAAAGTAGGTAAGTATTGGTGGATTTTAGTTTAGTTAAATTTTCAAGGTGGCTTAGAAAACCTTAGTTACTACAGATAGAAAATGGAAAGGTTAGACATCTGCATTACCGAAAAATGTGTTCATTTTCATTTCATCAGTTTCCTGATTGCCCAAAAGGAGAAGTGATCCTATTGGCCTAGAAGGAGGAGGGAGGAGACGCATGGTAATGCCGAGAAGGAGCCGCCTATCGGCCAGAGAGAACCACTGCCCAGTACATAGACGGGGTAAGTGCGGGGCTGGTAAACGACCGGGGGGGTGGTGCAGGTGACCCAACCAATGGGGGAGGGTGGCAGTGAGTGAATTGTTTGCTAACTCCCCCCCAAAAAATATACCAGCAGCCGCCGCCGGTTCAGACTTTGGGGGAAAATTAGTGAGCCAATCACACAAGCAGGAATTTATGTTTCTGGGGGGAGTTCCGTACACATTCTGTGTACGGAACACCCCCAAGTAGCCATATTTTTCAGAAAAGAACAGAGCTGCATACTGCAAAGGAAAGTATAAAAAAGATTAAATGAGTTAAAAAACTCTTATCAAAGCAAGGTGGACTTTGTGGGCATATCATGAGACAGTAATTAATAAAATATAATCTATTACAAAATGATTAAAATAGCATTAGACAGACCAAGATACCCTAATAACTGACAAGGTCAACAGATGCCCAATAGAATGGACATGGAAGTAGGGATCTAAAATTCTAGTACATATAATCCATAATGGATACAAACACACTGTGTAAGGTTATTAAAAAGTTGGATCCATAAACTTCTCCATGCCTTCTTGTCAACTCATTTCACAATTTTAACTGCTTCCTCAGGACATACCGGGTAGGTGCTAATACAAAATTAAAATAATACAAACAAAAAAGAAAATAAGTAATCATAGAATTGAATCATAGTGTGTATCTGTGTGATATATATATATATATATATATATATATATATATATATATATATATATATATATATATATATATATATATATATATGATTCACTTTCTTTTTTGTTTGTATTATTTTAATTTTGTATTAGCACCTACCCAGTATGTCCTGAGGAAGATATTAGAATTGCGAAACACGTTCAAAAGAAGGCATGGAGTAGTTTATGGATCCAACTTTTTGATAACCTTACACAGTGTGTTTGCATCCATTATGGTTTATATGTACTAGAATTTTAGATCCATACTTCCATGTCTATTCTATTGGGTATCTGTTGACCTTGTCAGTTATTAGGGTGTCTTTGTCTGTCTAATGTTATTTTTATAATTTTGTAATAAAAATATTATATTTTTTTTTATAAATTAATGCCTCATGATATGCCCACAAAGTCCGCCTTGTTTTGTTAATTTTTTTTTAACTCATTCAATCCTTTTCATACAATTATTGGATGTTGGCATAGTGGGGGGGGGGGGGGGGGTCTTCCCTTTCTATTGAAAAGGAAAGGTAATTTTTAATAACATTCAATTACAATATGACCTGTGTTGCAATTATATATTCTATTTTAATTTTTATTTTTTTATTTGTACACTTTTTTCCCCCATGAGAGTGGAGTTTCCCTTTAAAAAGAGCTATTGGTTATTGGTTAAAGCTGAAAAAATTGATAATGGGAAAGTAGAAAAGTTTTAATTTTCACCCTTTAAAAACAGGTCTCTTGGTATCCAAGTGGAAACTGAACAGATTTTACTTGTGTTTTGTGCACTTTGCCATGTACACGCATTACATCTTATCAGACAAATTCTATGAATTTCTATGTTCTTCCTGAACAATCTGGTCTCATCATAAGCACAATATCACACCTCCCCCTCGCTGCCTGTGCAAAATGTCTTTTATTTACAAGTATGAGAAACCCATGCTGTAAATCATAGGTAGGTGACGAGACAAGATCCAAGGAAGGTGATAAGACAATTGTCTGCATATTATGACAAGAAACAGATACTTCTGTTTGTGCATAGTAAGTTGTAACCTGCAGCATCTTATGTTTTTGTTATTTGTAGGCAATTACAAGTTAAGTCTTAAAAGATTCAACTTTTTTTTTTTTATGTATATATTTGTTTATTTTATGAAAACATATTCAGCTAGAGAGTTGTGTAAATGTAATTATTTTATGTACAAAAGCAGCAAGTGCTTATTAAATGGTTTGAAGATATTCTATATTTAATTAGGTTATTCTAGTAAATTGGTCCAGGCAAGTTACCTGTGTACAATAAATCTATATATCAAATGAAAAAGGAGAAATCTATACCACAAATACTTGAGCATTGTAACTGTGGGCGCCCGGCTGTGGCTTCACAGCCGAGCACCCACTGTGCATGCGCGAGCGGCGCTGTGCGCCATGATTGGCCATGCAATCATCTGGGACCTGTCACGTGTCCCAGATGATTGACAAGAGGGAGGGGGCAGAGCTGAGCCCTTTCTGCGCCAAATGACGTCAAGAGCCCAGGCACTGAAGGAGGCAGACTACGAGGGACTCCCTAGCAACAGCCATTTAGAGGTGAGTAAAAAAAATATTTTTTTTTTTGTAGGCACATTCATGATTTTTTATTTATTTTTTTTGGTTGGGGGGGGGGGTGTAACACCACTTTAAAGAGGTTAAATAGTATTTCTACAATGTCAAAATATATTTTGTGCAGAATATTTTAACCACTTAAAGGGTAACCACTTTTGTGGGGGGAAAAATAGCAAATAAAGAAAAAATATAGTGTACACAATTGCGACACAAGTCATATTGTAATTGAATGTTATTAAAAATTACCTCTCCTTTTTAATCTGCAGCCGCTGTAATTTTCTGAAAATGCAAAGCAATATGGCTAACTGGAGGTGTTCTGTACACAGAATGCCCCTCAGAAACATAATTTCCTACTTGTGTGATTGGCTCAATGATTTTCTCAGAAGTCTGCACTAAGATACAAGTAAGATTTCAGGCATCCCCTGCAACAAAAATTTCATTTTTGGTGAGATACTCTTAGGCTTCATGAATGAATGAATGAAATACTTATATAGCGCACAATGCGAACTGAATCGCCTCTAGGCGCTGAATCGCCTTCATGCACACGAGATGCCATTAAACGCGTGTTCAGAGGCAGTTGGACACTTTTTTCAACTGCCCCTGAACTCATTCAATGTTATCCTATGTGTCCATGTACATAGTCTCGTTGTTTGCCGTTTTTATGCAGTTGCATTTAACCTCATTTTTCCAGAAGCAAAAAAATGGGTTCAGACGCAAAAGTTTCCACATTTCAGACGCAAAATGCGGTAAAACGTGGCAAAACGCCGCTACCGCATTTTGTTGCATTTTCGTTTATAAGCGTTTTTAAAGGTGACCTATTTTTTTTACATAAAAAATCGCAAAAATGATTGCAAATGATGAAAAACCATTAAGAAAATATTTTAAACAATTGCAATTGCAAGTGGACAATCCAAAACTTGTGGCAAAGTGACATGGCAGGTGGCAAGTGACGTGGCAAGTGGACAATCCACAACTTGTGGCAAGTGACATGGCAGGTGGCAAGTGACGTGGCAAGTGGACAATCCCCAACATGTGGCAAGTGACGTGGCAGGTGAAGTGGCAAGTGACGAAAGAGAGCATAGCCAGGAATAATAATAGCCCAGTCATGTGAAGAATGAAGAAGATTGAATGTGCTCCTCCTTTGTCTCCTGCCCTTTCTATCCATAGCAGAAGACAAGTCTCCACCTCCTCATTAACACTGGGAGGTCTATAACAAACTCCAATGATAACCTTTGTAGTACGCACACCCATGTGCAATTCCACCCATAATACTTCAGCCTCATCACACTCTCCATCAACTAGGTCTTCATTCACACTCACTTCTCACATAGAGACAGACACCACCACCCCTCCATTTTACCTTGTATCTTAGAAAAAGCATAGCCGGAATAATAGCCCAGTCATGTTAAGAATGAAGAAGACTGAGCCCTGGTTCACATTGCACCGATTCGGCATGTGGTTTGACATGTTAAATCGCATGCCAAATCGGCAGCTATTGCCGGCAATGGCACCACCAATTCCCAAAAGTAGTTTCTGTACCATTTTTTGCCACTTCAGGGTGTCATTTCAATAGCCATCTGTTCAGAAACCCGCACAGATGTCTCTGAAATCCCCACCCAGGGTCAGAACTGACACGCAGGAATGAAATTGTGCGAGTTCAGCTGAACTTGTACAATTTCATTCCCGCTGTCAGTGCAAATCTGGGCCCCTCTTTTGTCTCCTGCAGCATCACTTATCCTTATGCATAGAAACTATTTCACCTTGAGAGCCTCCTGAAGAAGCATACCCTATGAAACATGTTAAGACTAAATATACCCTGACACCATCTTTTTCAACATCAAAGTCATTCTTATTTATTACAACTAAGCAATATATGATTATTTTTGTATGCATATCGTGGACAGGATATACAAGGTGTCGTGCATGATTTGGTGACACAAAAATTTAATTTGCAGTCCTTTTTAAAACATTGTGTGGAATAAAATTTATGAAGTTTTAATATTTTAGTTTGTTGCATCTCATTCCTGAAATTGTGAGCACCTAGAAATTCCTACATTTGCCTATTTTTCTGCTTGCTACATACTTCTTTTGGATGTGGTGCCCACTCATACCACTCTTTAAATGTTTAGAAGGTACGGAAATGCTATATTTAGAAAAATCATTACACATACATTCATTTATATACTGTTTGCGTACAATATGCAGCATGTCATACTCATCTGCACTGAGAACCCTTTGACATATGTTGCGTTTTATTTAGATTCTGTAATACATTTTGAAGGACCTTATTTTTTTTTCTTTAAGGCAAAAAAATCAATACCATGTTTATTACTTGAATTGATTTTATCTAACCTCTTCAGATCTGACCTCACCTTCCACATCTACCCTCTGGATCATCTCAGTGTTTGAGAGCTTTATTCTCATTAATGAGACAAACATTCGGTGCAGAGATTCGAAACGTATAATGACAAAAAGAGCAGTAAATACAACAGCTTATTCAACAGAAGCAGCAAAACATAATATAGCATATAGAACTTCATTGCTGAAATGGTAAAGAAGATCAGAATTGCAGGATTTTAGGGTTCATTTTCTAAAATATAGCAAATATTTTAAATGGGTTTTAAATTTTACTTGTGCAAAAACGGGGGGAAAACACGATGAATGAAAATGAATGAAAAAAAAACTCAAAATATAGTGAACAAGCAGCTAGCAAAAAACAGACAAACTGTGCAATATGATAAAGCAAAACATATTGCAGCGCTAATAAAGTCCATAAATGATGAACAGACAATACCACATGTGCAAGGGCAATCCAAGAAGTAGATGGAATAACAAATAAAGTTAAAAAATGTATGCAAAAATTGTAAATATCTGGAGATATGTGTGATCCAATTATCACCAACGTGCTCCACCACCCAGTGTAAGATGGACTCTTACCAAGAATTCTATTACGGAGGCAAATGCGCTCCGATTTTTGGGAATGTCCCAAAATTCAACAGTTTTGTCAAGATGTCAACGCTATCATTAAACAGCTTACAGCTGTCGATCTGCATACAGGGGCAGACTGACAACTCATGGGGCCCCCGGGCAATAGGAGAAATTGGAGAAGATTATGGGACCCCCAGGCAATAGATTATGGGGCCACACAGTATACACACACACACATAGTATACGCCCACAGAATGCACATAAACACACTGAAAAATGTACTGGAGAGGTGTGGCAGCTATAATCTTGGGATTTAAAAAAATATATATTTTTACATACTGTCCCTGGTTTTATTAAGGCTGGCAACCCTGATGGGGCCCCTTAGTGGCATGGGGCCCTCGGGCAGTGCCTGAGTGCCCGAATGGTCAGTCCGCCCCTGTCTGCATGCTAACCCGGTGGCCTGTCTATTGCATTTGACGAAACAACCTATTAAAAAATACAAATCTCTCACAATGCAACTAAATGCAGCAAAGGCCTGCATTCCGCTTCGCTGGAAAGATGCTGACCCCCCTACGAAGGCTCTGTGGTTCGCCAAAGTCAACAACATACAAGACATGGAAGAACTCACAGCCACACTGCGTAACACAGAAGAGATGTGTACGGAAACATGGAGGCCATAGAATTATTTTGTGTATACTGATGCCTACCTCAAGGAGCTCTCCACCGCCCAGTAAACTTCCACATACCTTGCCTTTCCCGGGGAGAGGGATGACTGGGTGACCCCTCTGCCTTCTCTTCCCCCCTACTCCCCTTACCCCCCCATGTTTTCCTTCCCTCTGTATCCTCTCTCTGGTCCCATTTGCGCTCCTTTGCTCCTCTCTCTTTCTCTTCTTTCACTGTTCTTCCCAATTACACGATACTAGATGAGTGGAACCTTTTGGACCATTCATGGTCTTCCACTTTCCGGCACGCATGACCTTACTATATGTGATATTTCTTATTCATTGACGTTTTTGATGTTTGCTCTCCTGACTTATGAGAGAGCAATATTGTATTTGCTACAGTCATGGTATTGGATTAGCATCTTGACTACTACCTCTGGGACAGTTGTCCTTTGTTTTTCTTTTTTCTTGTCAGCCAGCCATATATTGAAGTCTCTATTGTTAATGTACCAAGCTGCATATTTCAATTGTATATGTTTTTCTATGACTCTTTTATACTAATAAAGGAATTACTATAAAAAAAAAATGTGCTCAGATAATTGGGGCACCCAGGGGGATGTAAGTTTTTACGAAACATGTCGGGCTGTTTGTGCTGATACCACCACGCTTAGAATATTCCCTAGCACGGGTGTATATTTGTTCTTATTTTTAACCGGTTTTTTATGCATATATATATTTTTTTCATGTATTAGAGTTAGACCGATTCGGTCGTACCTTCGGTCTAGTGTATACTATAAAGTTTTCTCTAGAATCGGACCTATTCGGTCATTGGTCTGCTGTATGTTCAAAAAGGATTTTTTTACATTTTTAATAAAATTGTCGTTTGCCAAACGGTACTTTCACGATCGGAGTCTTTCTTTATTTTCCCCTTCCTTCTACTCGTGGCCGAGAGGCCCGAGTAGTTTGTGTTTTACCACAGGTTTGCGCATTGTAAAACCCTGACATCGGAGGATTCGCTGGGGAGCTATAAACAAACTCCAAACGCACAGAGAGATCGGATTACCACTGCCTACGGTGTTCGAGAAGGGAAGTAGGACGTACGGAATTGTCGTAACATATGCTGATCACTTCGGAATGATCCACATTTATCTATACGTTTAGTACCGGAACGGATTACACGCAAAAGAACCCCGCAGAGGGCTGTCTGCTCGCGCTAACGACTCCATTGACTGGGAGTCCACCCATTGTGGTAAGGGTCAAACTTTTTTCAACTTTGGATTTGTAAGAAGATTACACTGAATTCGTAAAAAGGATTGGTTTTTCTATTCATTGGTTTTTCGTGGAAACAAAGAGTCCCTTATTACAAAAAGACTCCTTTTTTCTTCATTGAACTCTACACAGGATATTTTTTGATTTTTAATTTCAATAATCTGTATTGGACTTTTTATTTTCATTTTTCATGTGACATTAGCGCAACTTTATATATAATTTGTTTGAGTTTCTTCATATCTTGATATTAGATGGTTGTAGTTGCAGCTTTTAGGTTTACCCCAAGCGCAATATTTTTCTTTTGTTTTTCATGACATACTGTACATAAGTCATTACATCAAAAGTATTGTATACACCACAAAGAATCCTGACTGGTGCAGATATTCATCTGATGTGTTTCTTGGAACAAAGCCAACTTTTTGGAGGATGCATATTGGTTATGTTTAGGACCATCAACCATCTATGGTTAAAAACTTCTCAAAAACTCCCCTTTCAGAAATGAGGTGTCAGATCTGAGGAATAACTGCAGAAAAAGAGATAAGAAAAGTGCCCAGGGCAGGCGTCCCTCCTGCCCACCCCTTGTCCCACTCCCAGCCCTGCTTGGAACTCACAGAACAGACTTATGATTAAACAATGCTACAAGTTTACTGGAGTTGCTTAATACACAGCAATGCATTGCACATTTCTAAGCTTATACAAAGTAGGAAATTTTTTTTTTTGTGTTGTGCTGCTGGGTTATATGTATCCAGGATGGGGGGAGGCTTATGTGAAGGGGAGGGGGGGGGAGTGGGATGGGGAGATAAGGGGTATATACTGTGCCTTTGGTATACAGCAGTATTTGGGTTTCCAATCTGGTGCTTATCGTCATCACAGCGCGACCCTGTACGACCCATCAGCTGACCTCCGTGACGCTCCGACACCAAGCCGGAGACGCTGGGAACCACCGGCGCCATCGGACGGGAACCAACAGCAAAAAGAGGACCGCTTCTCCCCGGGAGCCCTGTGATGTCCCCCACAAACTTCTTTTCCACGTAAACGTGATGTGCCTGAACTATTCCGACAGAGAGTGAGTGTATTACTTTACGAATAAATACCTGTGATCTAAAATACTGCACTTAGGTTGGCGCTGTTTTTTGTCTTCTGTTTGCACATTTCTAAGCTTGTAGCCATACATTGCAACATATACCTTCAGAGAATCTCTAATGCTGCGTACACACGATCAGACTATTCGGTGGACTTAGTCTGGCGGACCAGAGTCCGCTGGACAATTCGATTGTGTGTGGACTCCAGCGGACGTTTTTTTCCCAAAAGTCCAGTGGACTTAGAAATAAGACTTGCTTCGAAATTGTCTGCCGGACTCAGCTTTTAGCGGACAATCCATTTGTCTGTGCGCTAGTCCGGCGGACTAAAACCGACGCTAGGGCAGCTATTGGCTACTGGCTATGAACTTCCTTATTCTACATCATCACGTTTCGAATCCGCCGGACTTTTGGAGTGATCGTGTGTGGCCAAGTCCGTTCACTTGAAAGTCCGGTGGACCTCAGCTGCAAAGTCCGTCGGATTGTCCGTCGGACTAAGTCCGCCGGATAGTCCGATCGTGTGTACAGGGCATTAGTGCAATATATGAGAAACGTTTGTGTTAGCAGGCAGTGTATGACATGAAGTCTACCACTGACGTGGGTCACTGATGCTCTTATGAATTTTATTTTATTTTATTCAGTGGTAAAACATTTCTCTCCGAAAGTGGTTAACTGATCTTGATAGCACTGTAGATAAGAATCACTGTGTATTAGAGTCAATCTTGTAATAGGAGAATTTCAGGCAATTGTGGATTTCAGGCTGGCATTTCGAATTTTACTGAAAGAGGTCATGTTTACCATGGTGTTTTCACCTAGGAAAGTCTAGAGATCTTGGGAAAATGTATAGTAGCTACAGGCAACAGCGGGAGGCATCAAGCATGTGCTGAAAATAGAACACGACTCTCTGGCCACTGTCGTGTTCTGATTGTACGAAGAGCGGCTTACCGCGTTGATTCTATCAACTCTGACGCAACTAAAGGCTCCTGTGTCAAGACTGACTGGCTTATGCTTAACCCTTTCTGTGGTTCCTGCAGAATGTGCACAGTGTCTGAATTTATATCACAGGCAGAAAGAGAGCATTCAAAGTCTTCAGATAGACAAGTGTATGTGGAAAATGTATAGTTCAAATAAGCTTCGTATATGTCTGAAGGTATTTCTACGTGTTATGTTAGCAGCATACATTTACGAACAGTCTTGTTTTCTATTCTTTTTTATGTTGATATATTGACAGAAATGGGAAATACCAAAAATACAAAGACGTAGCTTCCAACTGTCTCTGATTTTGAGGGACTGTCCCTGATTTGGAACAAAGGCCCCTCTTTTCTCCTCATGTGTCCCTCATTTTGGTTTGATTCATATAGTTGTATATAAGATGCACTTTTTTTTATCTTTCAAAAACTGTTTCCCAGTGCTAAACCTTTCATTCAATTTCTAAATTGCTGCATTTGTAAATTTCAAAAACAATTTAAAGGAATAATAGTGGTTAAAAAAGCACTTTAACCACTTGCCGACAGCTGTCAGCCCATATACATCGGCAGAATGGCACGGCTGGGCAAAGTAACGTACCCATACGTTACTTTAAATTTCCCGCCGTGCGCGCCTGCCGCAAGCTCCATGACCGTACTTGCGGAACCTGCAGACTCAATCGCCGCTGGTATACCCACGATCATGTCATGGAGCTGAAGAACAGGGAGATGCCAATGTAAAAACAGCATCTCCCCATTCTGCCTAATGACAGGACACCGATCGCCTGCTTCCTGTCATCGGAAGCAACGATCAGTGTCGTGTCACTGCTAGCCCATCCCCCAGACAGTTAGAATCACTGCCCAGAACACACTTAACCCCTCCCCGCCCCCTAGTGGTTAACCCCTTCGCTGCCAGTGACATTTTTTCAGTAATCAATGCAATTTTATAGCATTGATCGCTGTATTATTTCCAATGGTCCCAAAAATGTGTCAAAATTGTCCAATGTGTCTGCAATAATGTCTCAGTCATGATAAAAATCGCTGATCGCCGCCATTACTAGTAAAAAAAAAAATTATTAATAAAAATGCCATAAAACTATCCCCTATTTTGTAGACGTTATAACTTTTGCGCAAAGCAATCAATAAAAGCTTATTGCTTTTTTTTATTATTAAAAATATGTAGAAGAATACGTATCGGCCTAAACTGAGGAAACAAAAAAATTTTTTCATATATTTTTGGGGGATATTTATTATAGCAAAAAATAAAAAATAATGCGTTTTTTTTTTTTCAAAATGTACACTCTTTTTTGGTTTATAGCGCAAAAAATAAAAACCGCAGAGGTGATCAAATATCACCAAAAGAAAGATCTATCTGTGGGAAAAAAAAAGAACATCAATTTTGTTTGGGAGCCTTGTCGCACGACTGCGCAATTGTCAGTTAAAACAACACAGGGCCGAATCGCAAAAAGTACTCAGGTCAGGAAGGGGGTAAATCCTTCCAGGGCGGAGGTGGTTAACTAATTAACACTTTTTTTGTATAATTCTCCTTTAAGGGGGGGGGGGGGTAGCAGGGGGCGTGTCCAATGCCTACATACTTTTCCTAAAAGGTGTTCCTCATTCCAATCTCAGAAAATTGGAAGGTAGGCAAGTATAAGTAAAACAAAGGAAAAATACAGAATAAAAGCAGATAAGGGGTTTGAGAGCCTGGCCCTGAGCCAGAGCTCATCAAAGAAAACAAGGGGAGTGGACTATCTCTGTATAATGCAAAGAGGGATACAATTGAATATGTAAACAATAATATAAAATTTAGAGAAAGTTTTTTTGATATATAATACATGACAAGAAGAGTCAATAGTAAATTAAAAACATAGGTGACTTGGTCATGGGCAGTGTTTCAACTAGTTTCGCGGACTGGGTCACATCATCAGGAAAAACATCTGCAATTTAATCGACACAAGCTCAATGACAATAAAGTCAATCATATACAGATGTAAATATATACAGTTCCGAAAAATGTATATTGTACAAGGGATGAAAAAACATGTGAGGCTGCTTACCCACGTCCTAATATGCACACAGCACAAGCAGGGCCGTCTTTAATATTGATTGGACCCTGGGCAAAAATTTCCTGCCCCCCCCCCCATGCAATTTCACTTTCCACCTGCTCTGAGACATACAATAAATAGCAGCTAGACTCTAAATCAGTTTACTGTATCAGATCAGGCAGCAATTGTGATTGGTTGCCAGCGGTTACAGCATATCATTACTGCTTACTGACTGGTTGCTAGAGGTTACAGCACACATTACGGCTCACTGATTAGTTGCTAGAGGTTAGAGCAAATGATTTCTGCTTGTTATTTGGTTGCTAAAGATTACAGTACTACTGCTCACTCATTGGTTGCTAGAGGTTACAAAACATCATCTCCTCACTGCAGGGGGGCATGATATACATATGAATGCCACCTTTATTTACATATCAATGCTGCCGACCGCAGCTATTTAATGAATATCGGTTATTTACATGTAAACACAGGGTCTGCAGGCGAGTCAACTGTACACAACAATAGGGCAGAGTTGGGCAGCATCAGTACCATCACTTTACACTGAGATATTGGGACACAGCACAGGACTAAAATTTCAAGGGAGAAGGGAATTTAAACTGGGATAGTTAGAAAGTATGAGGCAGCTGCTTTGGGCCCCACAACAATGACAGGCCCTAGGGCAGCTGCCCCTTTTACCCTGCCTTAAAGACGGCCCTGGGCACAAGGCATCACCAGTAGGGTCTTCCGCGGTGACTAAGGCCGCGTACACACGGGCGGACTGTTCGCCCAACTTTGTCCGCTGAACAGTGTTTCGGCGGACAGTCCGCTCGTGTGTGGGCTTCAGCGGACAGTTTCAGCGGACAGTCTGACGAACAAAGTTTTTCGGAATTTCCGTAAAACTGTCTGCTGAAACTTGGTTTGAGCGGACAGTCCGCCCGTGTGTAGGCTTGTTCGTCAAACTAAGTTCCGCACATGCTCAGAAAGGATTTACACGGCGAAGGTTGCATTGCAGTGTATTGGACGTCGTATTTTTCGTCCCGTCGTACGTGCCGTACACGTCATTGCGCAAGCTTTCAGCGGACTGTTCGTTCGTCGTGTGTGGTCAAGTCCGTCCATGCTAATTTTGAGCGGACTGTCCGCTCAAACTGTTTGACGAACAAAGTTGGGCGAACAGTCCGCCCGTGTGTACGCGGCCTGAGAGAGATTTAACATGTCATTGAACAAAAGGAAACATTTGTGTGCTTTCATTCTGTTTTCATTATTTATTTTCTTTTTTTTTTTTAACACTACCCCAGCAGGGGCCACTGTAACTGTCCACAGGTTCTTTCCTCAATCAGTGCAGGTAGACAGGCACCCAGCAGCATCTCATCCACATAGGCTCAGTAAGCAAGCCGGGGGTGTCTTTTTAAAGTTTATTGCTCAGTAACCATGAATTTGGGAGGTCAGTAGGGCGTCAGATACTCCAAAATGTTTGGTGCCGAAATTGCAGAGGACTTTTCTCTACCTTTAGGCTGGCATCACACTGCCGTGTGGAGCGGCTCACAGCAGGGGTCCGGCGTGTCCCTGTTCACTGTTTTAGGTCCGATTTTATGGCTGGATTTGAACCTGAAACAGACCAGAAGACACACAGGACTCCAATGCAATTTACTTTGCAGCCCTCCAGGTGCTGTGTGAACCGGCTCCATTGAGGGTCAGGCACAGTCTCCTGACATGCAAATTGGATGTGGGGAAAGCTACATCCAATTCGCAATAGTGTTAACCCAGCCTTAAGGAGCAGCAATACTGTATCCTCCCCAGCTGTGGACCAGGAGGATTGCGGAATACATTTTAGCAGAAAATGGACTCAAATGGTCCAGTTTCTGGCAGCTGAAAAACTATTAGGCACTGCACACAGCAAGGGTTTGGCTTTATTCACAGATTCTGGCAATGATCAGTAGTGATGGACGAACGTTTCGCCCGGCGGTCGTTTCGCGGCGAATTTCCGACTTTCGCCGTCCGCGGGTTCGAACGCCTTTTTCCGTCGTTCGCCCCGGCGGACTTACGTGTTTAATGTATACAAGAACTTTAACCTTTCGTGACACGTTTATCATGTGTTACAGGACAACCAATTGAGACATGACAGCTCATGGACACTTGGACATTCCCCCTAACCTATAAATACACCCGATCCGGTGGCCATTTTACATTCTTTCTTCTGTCACTGTAGGGAAAGGATCCTGTGTGGAGTAGGGACAGAGAAAACGCTAGCTATTTGGTACACAAAAGTTCTTTTCAGGACTGGTATAGGTGTTAGGTCAGCAGCCTGAGTTTCTTTTGTCAGTTTAGATAAAGGGACAGAGCGCTGTATGCTGCTATTTTAGGGACAGCTCAGCCAGATTAGTCTTTCTTCATCATCATCATCATCATCATCATTAGCTGTTACTATCAGGTCCACAAAAGAGCTATTCCAGCTAATCGTTCCAGCCTACTCTTTTTTGCCAATTTGTATAGGGACAGGCAGGAAGCAGTGTGTCAGGCAGTGAGGATAATTTTAAAGACTTGCTGTTACTATTAGTTCCACAAAGGTTCTTTTCAGGACTGGTATCAGTGGTACGGTAATAGGCTTGTACACGTATAATATTCTTTCTTCCAAATATAGAAAGAATATTATACTTGACTGCTGCCCTTCTGCTGCAGTCTGCTAATCATTCACAACTCACTTGTTCCACAAAGCTCTTTATCAGGACTGGTAACTTGGTCTGTCTAGGGTGCTACGGTACATAGGCTTGGGTGCGGTACAGTCTGCTGTTCTGTAAGGACCGCTATCGGTCCACAATACATAGGGTTGCCGTGCACTACTGCTGACCGCTGCCCTATACTGCAGCAGTCCTTCAGCGGTATAGGGACTGACGCACAGTCTGCTAAACACTAATACACAACCTGCTTGGTCCACAAAAGTTCTTATAAGGACTGGTAACTTGGTATAGGGTGCTACGGTACATAGGCCTGAGTGCGTTACAGTCTGCTGTTCTGTAAGGACCGCTATCGGTCCACAATACATAGGGTTGCCGTGCACTACTGCTGACCGCTGCCCTATACTGCAGCAGTCCTTCATTGGTATAGGGACTGACGTACAGTCTGCTAATCACTAACACACAACCTGCTTGGTCCACAAAAGTTCTTATAAGGACTGGTAACTTGGTATAGGGTGCTACGGTACATAGGCCTGAGTGCGTTACAGTCTGCTGTTCTGTAAGGACCGCTATCGGTCCACAATACATAGGGTTGCCGTGCACTACTGCTGACCGCTGCCCTATACTGCAGCAGTCCTTCAGCGGTATAGGGACTGACGCACAGTCTGCTAAACACTAACACACAACCTGCTTGGTCCACAAAAGTTTTTATAAGGACTGGTAACTTGGTATAGGGTGCTACGGTACATAGGCCTGAGTGCAGTACAGTCTGCTGTTCTGTAAGGACCGCTATCGGTCCACAATACATAGGGTTGCCGTGCACTACTGCTGACCGCTGCCCTATACTGCAGCAGTCCTTCATTGGTATAGGGACTGACGTACAGTCTGCTAATCACTAACACACAACCTGCTTGGTCCACAAAAGTTCTTATAAGGACTGGTAACTTGGTATAGGGTGCTACGGTACATAGGCCTGAGTGCGTTACAGTCTGCTGTTCTGTAAGGACCGCTATCGGTCCACAATACATAGGGTTGCCGTGCACTACTGCTGACCGCTGCCCTATACTGCAGCAGTCCTTCAGCGGTATAGGGACTGACGCACAGTCTGCTAAACACTAACACACAACCTGCTTGGTCCACAAAAGTTTTTATAAGGACTGGTAACTTGGTATAGGGTGCTACGGTACATAGGCCTGAGTGCAGTACAGTCTGCTGTTCTGTAAGGACCGCTATCGGTCCACAATACATAGGGTTGACGTGCACTACTGCTGACCGCTGCCCTATACTGCAGCAGTCCTTCAGCGGTATAGGGACTAAGAGTTTTGTCACAGGGTGATTTAAAAAATGACAGGCAGAGGAAGAGGCAGGCCCTTCCGCAGGGGTGGTAGGGGTAGGGCAGGAGCAACAGCCTTGAGCCAAAGTGGGAAGTTGCAGAAGGTGCGTTCAATTACTTTAAAGGACGCACCAGACTTGGTTGAGTGGCTCACTCAGCCTTATTCTTCTGCACCCTCCTCATCCTCTCAATCTGCACCCTCTTCTTCACTCTCTGCTATGTGCACCCCCAAAGACACTACCACCAACAACACCACCACCACCACATACCTTCCGCTTGAGTGCAAATGGGGGCCTTCATGCTCCAGTGTTTTAATAGGGACCCCCGTATAAAAAGCATGAGGGTCAAGGACCAGTACTGGGTGGCAACGTACTTAGATCCCCGGTACAAACACAAAATGGCGGAAATGTTACCGCCGTCGCAGAGGGCTGTCAGAATGCAGCACTTCCAGGCCTTGCTTCGAGAAATGCTGCATTCTGCTTTTGCGTGCGCTGGCAGAGGAGCAATTCCCACTCCCAGAGAAGGATTTGCGGGTACCAATCCAACAGCGCCTGCAAGAAGAGGCCGGTTTGAAGATGTGTTGGTGACTTCGGATATGAGGTCATTCTTTCAGCCGACCCATCGACAGGTGTCATCCGGATCCAGCATCAGGGAACGCCTAGACCGTCAGGTGTCCGACTACATTGGGTTAACGGCCGATGTGGACGCTCTGAGGAGTGATGAACCCCTAGACTACTGGGTGGGCAGGCTTGACCTCTGGCCAGAGCTTGCCCAATTTGCAATCGAACTGTTGGCTTGCCCCTCATCCAGTGTCCTGTCCGAAAGGACGTTCAGCGCAGCAGGGGGGATTGTGACCGATAAGCGTACTCGCCTAGCTCACGACAGTGTTAACTACCTCACATTTCTAAAAATGAATGAGGCATGGATCTCGGAGGAATTCAACACATGTGATCAGTAGACCATGTATATGTCTATAAACAATTTTTGGAATCAAGCACACAGACCTTCTTAATTCATTTGGCTCACTTCCCTGACCCAAAAAAGCACACCGTACTATATGCCCCTACCCTCCTCTTTGAAGAGGTTGAGCGGTGTCATATTTCTACTGGGGCTGCTTATTATGAGGGGTTCCCACCATCCCTGTGCTGTGCTGACTTCCTCCTGGGTGTTCTTATTATGAGGGGCTCCCACCATCCCTGTGCTGTGCTGACTTCCTCCTGGGGGTTCTTATTATGAGGGGATCACACCATCCCTGTGCTGTGCTGACTTCCTCCTGGGGCTGCTTACGGTGCTGCTGTCAGCGCTGTATGTCACGGAGCTGCTGTCAGCGCTGTATGTCACGGAGCTGCTGTCAGCGCTGTATGTCACGGAGCTGCTGTCAGCGCTGTATGTCACGGAGCTGCTGTCAGCGCTGTATGTCACGGAGCTGCTGTCAGCGCTGTATGTCACGGAGCTGCTGTCAGCGCTGTATGTCACGGAGCTGCTGTCAGCGCTGTATGTCACGGAGCTGCTGTCAGCGCTGTATGTCACGGTGCTGCTGTCAGCGCTGTATGTCACGGAGCTGCTGTCAGCGCTGTATGTCACGGAGCTGCTGTCAGCGCTGTATGTCACGGAGCTGCTGTCAGCGCTGTATGTCACGGAGCTGCTGTCAGCGCTGTATGTCACGGAGCTGCTGTCAGCGCTGTATGTCACGGTGCTGCTGTCAGCGCTGTATGTCACGGAGCTGCTGTCAGCGCTGTATGTCACGGAGCTGCTGTCAGCGCTGTATGTCACGGAGCTGCTGTCAGCGCTGTATGTCACGGAGCTGCTGTCAGCGCTGTATGTCACGGAGCTGCTGTCAGCGCTGTATGTCACGGTGCTGATGTCAGTGCTCTGTATTACGGTGCTGCTGTCAGTGCTCTGTATCTCCTGCACCCTCTTGTTTGCCTACCCTGGTCCCTGACCTTCCCTCTCCTCCATTGCCTTCATTAGCTCCATAGTCCTGAATTGTCAGAACAATTTCCCAAATAAAAAAAAAATGCTTGTAGTTATCGATCCCAAATTCACCTCATACATGTATTATGCTATTGTCCAGGTGGTGGGACTACGTGCTACCCCCTAATAATTACCCCGTGGCCGCAAATTCGACCTAAAGGTTTGCGAAATTCGCCTCCCATTGAAGTCAATGGAGCCCGCGGCGAACGGTCGTTTTCGCGAACGTTTGTGTCCGTTCGCGTTTCGCGTTCGCGAAACGTCCCATCGGAAGTTCGTCCATCACTAATGATCAGTCCAGAGAAAACAACCTCTAGCAGACTACCCCAGCGTCCATTCAAGGAAGGGGGATCCAAAGGCAAGTAGCCCCATTCCTTGAGCTCCTTGATCCACAGAGGAAGAAGAAAACAGAATCTCCAGGGTTCCAGTCTGTTTAAGCCCTTGTACACACGGTCGGAGAATCCGTCGGAATGTGTCCTATCGGACCGTGTCGTCGGATAATCCGACTGTGTGTGGTATGCATCGGACTGATTCCGTCGGAATATCCGTCGGACCCAATTTTCCAACATGTTGGAAATATTTCCCGACCAACTGGGCCAGTCGGACATACTCCGATCATGTGTAGAGAGTTTTGATCGGACCAAGTGCCACGCATGCTCAGATCAAATTCCTACATCAAAGCTATTGGCTACTAGCCTGAATGTAGTCCCATCATAACTAAATTACGTCATCACGTTCTGAATGATCAGATTTTTCGACAACTTAGTCTGACCGTGTGTATGCAACAGTTTCGGACAAGATCCGACGGATTTGGTTGTCGAAATTTCCGACTGTGTGTACAGGGGCTTATAGTAGACCAGCCACCATCTGAGCACACCTCCTCCATGCACATTAGGATGATTACAGGCATATTTTGAGCTCAACCTTTAACCACTTGCCTACCAGGCACTTACACCCCCTCCTGCCCAGGCCATTTTTCAGCTGTCAGCACTGTCGCACTTTGAATGAAAATTGCGCAGACATGCTACACTGTACCCAAACAATTTATTTATCATTGTCTTCACACAAATAGAGCTTTGTGTGAAAAAAAAAAGATCAAAAGTTTTGGGGAAAAGGTTTTGTTTTTTTTGCCTTCACTGATGTGCGTTGATGAGGCGGCACCGATGGGCACTGATAGGCTGAACTGGTGGGCACTGATGAAGTGGCACTTATGGGCACTGATGAGGCGGCACTTATGGGCACTGATGAGGTGGCACTGATGAGGAGGCACTAATATGGCGCACTTATGGGCACTGATAGGTGGTATTGATATGTGGCACTAATGAGCATGGATAGGTGGCACTGATGGGCACTGTTAAGTGGCACTGATGGGCACTACTAGGCGGCACTGGTTGGCACTGATAGGCGGCACTGGTGGGCACGGATAGGTGGCACGAATTGGCTGTACACATGGGGACTGATGGGCATTGATGGGTGGCACTGATGGGCGACACTGATGGACCACAGTGATGGGCATTGATGGGCAGCACTGATAGGTGGCACTGATTGCCAGCACTGACTGGCATGGCTAATGGGCACTGATAAGTGCCACTTGTGGGCAATGGTGGGCACTGATTGCTACCACTGGTGGGCACTGTATGCTGGCATTGGTGGGCAATGGTGGGCACTGTATTGAGACACTATATTTCTTTATTGTAATCAGGGCACTGATGATCAGTGCCCTGATTACATTCCTACATGTCACCCGTGAGGAGATTCCACTGATCGGCTCTCCTCGCTCTGTCAGTGTGAGGCGAGGAGAGCTGATTACCAGCACTTCCTTGTCTACACGTGGCCGGCTGTGATTGGACACAGTTGATTACATGGTTAAAGAGCCGTGGACGTGGCTCTTTACACAGATCAGGGTGTCCTAGCAACACGGCGTGGCTGCGAGAGTGTCCGTTCTGGGACACCGTCATATGACGCTGTCCCAGAACAATAGCTGCACCTACCCGCCATCATTTGATGATGGGTGGGCAGCAAGCAGTTAAAAGCAGGGATAAAACCCTTCTGGTTTACATTTCTGATAGGAGCATTCTGGCAGCAAAAATGCAAAACTCACCTAAACTTTGTACAAAAAAACGCTCTTTTTTTAAGCCCAGTGTGCATGGAGCCTGAAGGGAAGAACAGGAAAAATGGATAAAGAGGAGAGACATCTGTGGTTGGAGAGATATCTAGACATGAGTTATACACTATATTGCCAAAAGTATTGGGACACCTGCCTTTACACACACATGAACTTTAAAGGCATCCCAGTCTTAGCCCGTAGGGTTCAATATTGAGTTGGCCCACCCTTTGCAGCTATAACAGCTTCAACTCTTCTGGGAAGGCTGTTCACAAGGTTTAGGAGTGTGTCTATGAGAATCTTTGACCAATCTTCCATAAGCGCATTTGTGAGGTCAGGCACTAAAGTGGACGAGAAGGCTTGGCCTGCAGCTTCCGCTCAAATTCACCCCAAAGGTGTTCTTTCAGGTTGAGGTCAGGACTCTGTGCAGGCCAGACAAGTTCTTCCACCGCAAACGCGCTCATCCTTGTCTATAGTGTAGTTGTACAGATATCTAAGCAGTGCTAAGCTGGCCATATACAGGTTAGATTTCAAATACATTTCATGGCCTGCGGAATGAGATCAAATGTGTTCTGTGGGTAGCTCTAAGCCCTTGTACACGCGGTCGGAGAATCCATCGGAATGTGTCCTATTGGACCGTGTTGTCGGATAATCCGATTTTTTGTGGTATGCATCGGACTGATTCAGTCGGAATATCCGTCGGACCCAATTTTCCAACATGTTGGAAAGATTTCCCGACCAACTGGGCCGATCGGACATACTCCGATCATGTGTAGAGAATTTTGATCGGACCAAGTGCCACGCATGCTCAGATCAAATTCCTACATCAAAGCTATTGGCTACTAGCCTGAATGTAGTCCCATGGTAACGAAATTACGTCATCACGTTCTGAAAGATCAGATTTTTCGCCAACTTTGCCCGACCGCGTGTATGCAACAGTTTCGGACAAGATCCGACGGACAAAATCCGACAGGCAAAATCCGACGGATTTGGTTGTGGAAATCTCCGACCGTGTGTAAAGGGGCTAAGGCTGGATTCACACCTATGCATTTTTTGTGCTTTTTGCATTTTGCAGATTTGCTCTACAGAACGTGTTCCATAGGAAGCAATGTTAAATGGACTGCGGTGCAAATCTGCAAAATGCAAAAAGCACTAAAACTGCATAGGTGTGAATCCAGCCTAAAGGCATCATCTGGATAACCAAAAGTCTATTTTGTAATCAACTTTTATCAAAGGAGCCAGCGGGAGAGTCTCCAATCAGATGCAGGCCTAAAAAAAAGAATCTCTAGAATGTTGCCCAAGGGAAGAACAGGAAAATTGGAGGAAGAGGAGGAAGAGAGACATTTTTTATAGTTAAAGAGACATCTAAATATGAGATATACTTGAAGAAATAGGGTTAAGCTAGCCATACATGGACAAAATTTCCAACCAGTTTCTGCTGAATCAAATTTGTTCTGTGGGTGAAACTGAAGGCATCTCCCCCCCAACCCCAGAATCCTGTGATGTCGGCATAGAATGCCACAAGTGACTCTACAGATAGCAGAGAGAAGAGACAGTAGGTAGGAACCACACCAAGTGCTTTGGATTGAGGCAAGTACACACCATAGAGGGATATGCTTTGTTCATTTTTCATTTCAGAGGTTTACGACCACTTTAAATAAAAATGCCAACACTGATCACTGCATTGCTATCAAATTTGAAACACATTTGCTGAGGAAAATCCAAATAACATACAAGAAAGGTAAAAAGATTAAAATAAAATGAATTGTACTTCCTTCAACTGTCACTGAAATTGACTTTGGCATTAGCGTGTGTTCTTGAATCTTGAAGTAGGCTTTTCATACATAGAATTGTGCAAAACAAAGTAATTTGTATTTTTTATTTTTTTTAGCTATAATACATGCATTATCTGACATAGCGATCATTATTTTTAACCATGTGGCTGATAGTTTTAACTTTCATTAGTTGTTACTGCCATATGGATCATCATGGTAAATAATGATTGCTATAGCTTAGTGAATTAAACTCATTGTCAGAATTGTATGCAGGATTATTTTTTTGTTCAAATCTATATATATTGAGAGAAATACTGTATGAAGGTTGTCCTTGTCAATCTCCATTTGAAAATACTACTTGCCCATCTGCTTCTGGCTTCTTTACTTCCTAAGGATCCAAAAAACATGTAACAAGTGGAGTCAAAGTGAAGTATGAATTCCTACCCTGCATTTTTTTAATTGGCTAGATACCTACTGCTACTGGATGCTACTGGATCTGTATGACAGAAACAGACATTTTCAGAAAGAAATGATCAATAGCAGCCTATACATTTTTTTTTTTAAAGTGTTTCTATTAAAAATAATTCAGCTTTGCATGTTATAGATAATAGATATCTACGGTTAAGACTATATTTGCTGTTAAAATTATGCAAGCATCACACTATTGATCATACCATAGATCAATTCTAAACACAATATTACCATAAGGCCGCGTACACACGCGTGGACTGTTTGCCCAACCTTGTTTGTCAAACAGTTTCGGCAAACAGTCCGCTCAAAATTTGCATGAGCGGACTTGCCCACACACGAGCGGACTGTTTGACGAACAAGGTTGGGCAAACAGTTCGCTCAACTTTTGAAATGAACGGACTCGCCCACGTAAGGAGGAGGCAAATCCGCCCATTTCGAGCGCGTGTACAGGTAGGCGGGGCCCGCGACGGAGACGTCGCGGGCTCCGCCGCCTGGAATGGGCTTAAAGGGGAACCCCAACGCCGAAAAAAATCGGCGTGGGGGTTCCCCCCAAGTCCACACCAGACCCTTGTCCGAGCACGCTACCCGGCCGGCCAGGAAAGGGGGGCGAGCGAGCGCGCCCCCCCTCCTGAGCCGTACCAGGCCGCGTGCCCTCAACATGGGGGGTGCCTTGGGGAAGGGGGGGGGCCGCGCGGCCCCCCCACCCCAAAGCACCTTGTCCCCATGTTGATGAGGACAAGGGCCTCTTCCCGACAACCCTGGCCGTTGGTTGTCGGGGTCTGCGGGCGGGGGCTTATCGGAATCCGGGAGCCCCCTTTAAGAAGGGGGCCCCCGGATACCGGCCCCCCACCCTATGTGAATGAGTATGGGGTACAATGTACACCTACCCATTCACCTGTGAAATAAAGTACAAAAAAAAACACAACACATGGAAAAAGTATTTTATTGCACAGCTCCGGGGGTCTTCCGTCTTCGGGGGTCTTCTCGCCGGACTCCTCCGCTATGTGTGTGTAGCTCTTTTACTAGCGGAGGAGTCCGGCTTTCTTCCTCCCCGCCGCCGGCCTCTTCTCCCGACTTCGGGGGTCTTGTCCCCCTCTTCGGTTCTTCTGCCGGGCCACCGCGCCTGGTCCGGTGGCCCGGTCTTCTGTCGCCGTCTTCCGTTCTTCTGTCGCCGCCTTCGGTTCTTCTGCCGGGCCACCGCGCCTTCTTGTAGCTCTTTTACAGGCGGTGGCCCGGTCTTCTGTCGCCGCTGTCGTCGTCACCGCCGCCGCCGCCGCCTTCCGTTCTTGTTCTTCTTGTTCTTCTTCTTCTTCTTCTCCTGGAGATGTTGACTCGACGAGCTCTCCGGCCGGAATGCCAGGGACACGCTCCGCTGCCACTTATATAGTGACAATGGGGCGGTGTCACATGGTATATGTCACATGGGTTGGTCACATGGGTTGATGTCACATGGGGACTATGACATCGTAAGGGGGCGGGGTCACCATGTGACCAACCCATGTGACATATACCATGTGACACCGCCCCATTGTCACTATATAAGTGACCGCACAGCGCGGCTCTGGCATTCCGGCCGGAGAGCTCGTCGAGTCAACATCTCCAGGAGAAGAAGAAGAAGAAGAACAAGAAGAACAAGAACGGAAGGCGGCGGCGGCGGCGACGACGACAGCGGCGACAGAAGACCGGGCCACCGCCTGTAAAAGAGCTACAAGAAGGCGCGGTGGCCCGGCAGAAGAACCGAAGGCGGCGACAGAAGAACGGAAGACGGCGACAGAAGACCGGGCCACCGGACCAGGCGCGGTGGCCCGGCAGAAGAACCGAAGAGGGGGACAAGACCCCCGAAGTCGGGAGAAGAGGCCGGCGGCGGGGAGGAAGAAAGCCGGACTCCTCCGCTAGTAAAAGAGCTACACACACATAGCGGAGGAGTCCGGCGAGAAGACCCCCGAAGACGGAAGACCCCCGGAGCTGTGCAATAAAATACTTTTTCCATGTGTTGTGTTTTTTTTTGTACTTTATTTCACAGGTGAATGGGTAGGTGTACATTGTACCCCATACTCATTCACATAGGGTGGGGGGCCGGTATCCGGGGGCCCCCTTCTTAAAGGGGGCTCCCGGATTCCGATAAGCCCCCGCCCGCAGACCCCGACAACCAACGGCCAGGGTTGTCGGGAAGAGGCCCTTGTCCTCATCAACATGGGGACAAGGTGCTTTGGGGTGGGGGGGCCGCGCGGCCCCCCCCCTTCCCCAAGGCACCCCCCATGTTGAGGGCACGCGGCCTGGTACGGCTCAGGAGGGGGGGCGCGCTCGCTCGCCCCCCTTTCCTGGCCGGCCGGGTAGCGTGCTCGGACAAGGGTCTGGTGTGGACTTGGGGGGAACCCCCACGCCGATTTTTTTCGGCGTTGGGGTTCCCCTTTAAGCCCATTCCAGGCGGCGGAGCCCGCGACGTCTCCTTCGCGGGCCCCGCCTACCTGTACACGCGCTCGAAATGGGCGGACTTTCCGAGCGGGAACAGTCCGCTCATTTCGAAAGTACAGCGGACAGGCCCACACACGGGCGGACTGTTCGCTCAAACACAGTTTCAGCGGACAGTTTTTCGGAATTTCCGAAAGACTTTGTCCGTCCAACTGTCCGCTGAAACTGTCCGCTGAAAGCCCACACACGAGCGGACTGTCCGCCCAAACACTGTTCAGCGGACAAGGTTGGGCGAACAGTCCGCCCGTGTGTACGCGGCCTTAGAAGTTTGACCAGATGTGTCTCAATGTGGTAAGTGAGTGTATATACACGCACTGGCCACTTTATTAGGTACACCTGTTCAATTGTGTGGTAACACAAATTGCTAATCAGCCAATCACATGGCAGCAACTCAATGCATGTAGGTGTGTTGCGTTTTATATAAAATATGTTTATTTTTTTATTATAACACTGAAACAGCATTCAGACACAGAACTTCTCAAACAAATGCTGTTGGATACAATGGGAACGTAGATACCATTGTTGTATTCAATTGACAGTTTGAATAGACTATTGTCACTATAGCTACAGTAAACAGGTAAGAGAGGGTCTCTCAAACTGAAAAGAATTACTTTTAGTCGGTTGTTAAAGAGGGATTTCACTGGAAAAAAAAATTAAACGCCAGCAGCTATAAATACTACAGCTGCTGACTTTTAATAAATGGACACTCACCTGTCCCGGGATCCAGCGATGTCGGCAGCCGAGGCCGATTGATCGCTCGGCACTCAGCAGCTGCTGCCGCCATTCTAGGTGAGAGAATCAGGAAGTGAAGTGTTGCGGCTTCACTTCCCTGTTCCTACTGCGCATGCGAGAGTCGCCTAGGAATGGTCCTCGCTGTCTCTGGGACCCGCGTGGGTCCCAACAGACAGCGTGCCAGGACAGAAAGAGGCATAGACTCCTGTGGGAGTCTATGCCCGGAAGTGGGTGCAAATACATGTCTTAGGCAGGTATCTGCACCCCCCCCCCCTCAAAGGTGCAAACTGTGACACCGGAGGGGGGGAGGGTTCCAATGAGTGGAAGTTCCACTTTAGGGTGGAACCCCGCTTTAAGGTAAATGAGTTTGTAACCATTGTCAACAAACTGAGCTATATAAATGTTGCAAGGCATAAACTGGAGGGCGACTCATCATGGTTTAACACCAGAGCAGAAGGAAGAATCGGCAATCATAGAACAAAAGGGTGCCTCATCTCCATAAGCCTCATTGTCAATGGAGATCACGAACACAATAACTGGAGCTAAGTAACTTTTAAGTGTATTTCTACTGTTACAGACCATAGGCTGTATATTTGCTAGGCATTTTGCTTGTTATAGATATCTGTCAATCTTGTATTCCTAATATTGTAATAGTTTTGTATGTACAGCATTTTTGTATAGTAAAAGCACATTTACACATAGCAGAAGTCTCAGCTTCCTTGCTTATACCACAAATTAACCTTGCTAGATAGACACAAGCAAAACGGTAGGCCAGGGTCTCAAAATGGCAGCTCTCCAGCTTTTGCGAAACTACAAGTCCCATCATGCTTGTAACTGTCAGCCTTGCAATGCATCATGGGACTTGTAGTTTCACAACAGCCACAAGTTTGAGACCCCTGATTTAGGCATTTACACGTGGTGAAGATACTAACAGCCAAAAACAACGGTCATTATTCCATACTCTTAATCTTGGACCTTTCTGATGCCTTTGATACAGTCGACCACTCAAGAAACCCAATATGCTTGGTCTCCATTGCTGCACTCTCTGTTGGTTCGAATCTTACCTTTCTCATCGCACCTTCAGTGTCACTTACAACTCTACTTACTCTTCTCCAACTCCTCTTTCCATTGGGGTCCCCCAAGGTTCTGTACTTGGACCTCTACTATTCTCGATCTACACATCCTCCCTGGGTCAGCTGATACCCTCCCATGGCTTTCACTACCATTTATATGCTGATAACACCCAAATCTATCTCTCTGCCCCTCAGCTCACCCCATCAATCTCCTCACGTATCACTGATCTACTAAAAGACATATCAGCCTGGATGTCAAACCACTTCCTCAAACTTAATCTATCTAAAAGCGAGCTCTTAATATTTCCTCCCCCATGTGCCCCTTCCTCTGACTACTCTATCAAGATCAATGGCACATCTATCAGCCCGTTCCCACATGTCAGGGTGCTAGGGGTAACCTTAGACTCTGAACTGTCCTTTCAGGCCCACATACAATCCCTGTCTAAATCATGCCACCATAGCCTCCGCAACATTCCAGAATACGCCCCTTTTTAACTAATGACACCGCCAAGCTTCTAATTCACTCTCTGGTCATCTATCACCTCGACTACTGCAACTCCATTCTCATTGGATTACCTTTTCATAGACTATCCCCCCTTCAGTCCACAATGAATGGACTCATCCAGATTCATCCACCTTACCAACAGTTCAGTGTCCTCCACCCCTCTCTGCCAATCCCTCCACTGGCTTCCACTCGCCCAACGAATAAAATTCAAAGTACTAACAATAATTTACAAAGTCATCCATAACTCTGCCCCCACCTACATCACTAATCTAGTCCCAAAATACAAACCAAGCCACTCTCTTCAGTCATCCCAAGACCTCCTGCTCTCTAGCTCCCTTGTCACCTCCTCCCATGCTCGCCTCCAGGATTTCTCCAGAGCTTCTCCCAACCTTTGGAACGCCCTACCCCAATCTGTCTGACTGTCCCCTAATATATCCATCTTTAGGCAATACCTGAAAACCCTTCTCTTCAAATAAGCCTATCCTGCTTCTAACTAACACTGTTTTACTTCCTCCATCAGCTCATCTCCCCACAGCTATTACCTTTTGTATCAATTGACCCTTCCTTTTTAGATTGAAAGCTCTAATGAGCAGGGCCCTCTGATTCCTCTTGTACCAAATAGTAATGTAACTGTAATGTCTGCCCTTGTGTTGTAAAGCGCTGCGCAAACTGTTGGCACTATATAAAACCTGTATACTAATAATAATGATAAACCACCTCTAATGCTGGATGTCCTACATGTGTGGATATTGCTGCAGTATGTAAAACTATTGATTCAATATTTTACACTTTGTTTCCAACTTTGTGGTGTCTCGTAGCTATGACGAAATCAGGAGATAGGGTCTCCTCCAGCCCCTCCCACTTCACATTCCTCACCAGTCAGTTGACCTCTAGTCTCTACCCCCCAGCCATGCCGTTAACTGAATGAGCGGCTGCGAAGAAGCTGAGCGGGAAGCCACAGGCTCCAGGAACAGCCCAGCTGAGTGGCTGAAAAAAGTCTGGGAGAGCGGGGCAGGCATCAGGAATAGCCCAGGATTCGGTGACCCCTGGCAAATCATAATTCAACCCCCGAGGGGGGCCCAGCCCCAGGTTGAGAATAACTGCTTTAGCCAGAAATGTCTATTGCCACAATAGGATGTGTCCATGTCATTCTGTAAACCTCTCAGAACAGGTTCAGTTTTGTGAATTAAAAATTGTTTTATTGTGGGATGACCACTGTCTATAGGCATCTGTCTCAGTGGGGAAGATATGTGTCAGCATAAATCCCCCCTCCTCCCAATAGAAATCTGCTGAAGTTCCCTTTCCAACAATATTTTTTGCCCCCAACCCCTCCGGGTAAACAGACTTTAACCTTTTATTTAGCAATAATAAGGAGGAACTACCTCTCAATGAAGCTTATGGTGGGCAAAATGGCACCATTAGTAATGCTTTGGCAAGCATGCATATACAGTATATGCCATGCCATCTTCATACTCTTCTGTTTGCAAAGGAAAGAAAAAGACAGTAGGAGGCAAAGTGACTGTGAAAGCAGGAACCTGTGAACTCTGCTAGTACTCGCCAAGCAGTGCATATATTTGGTACATTGTTAATGCCATACACCGGGGTTGATTTACTAAAACGGAAGCATGCACAACCTGATGCAGTTGTTAATGGTAGCCAATCAGCTTCTAACTTCAGCTTTTTAAGCTTTTGACAAAAAACGTGGAATTAAGTGGATTCATTTCTATGTAGAGTTGCACCAGATATTGCACTCTCCAGTTTTAGTAAATCAACCCCATAAAGTGTTCATTGGATGATGTCACACACATCAGTTCAGGGTATTTTGGTCACCTTATCATTTCCATAATGGAAACACCAGGTCCACAGCAGCAGAACTAATTGACTTGCTCTATGGAATAAAGCACATTTTTACTTAATCCCAAGCTTATCTGTTATTAGACAGTGTCAAAGGTCAAGTCTCCAGAACCCCCCCCCCCTCTTTTGCATAATGCGCACTGCACAATAAACTCTTAATTACTTTGTCTGTGCGGTTTCATGCGAAGTAATGTGCATGTTAAGTAACTCATAACAATGACAAGCATTTTCTTTAGATAGGCAACTTCTAAATGGACTGATATGTCATTATAATTGAATGAAATAAACTTCCAGAACAAACTGAAATTGAAATTGTTAAACAGAATTTAGAAAATATAATCAAAAGTAAATATTTGGTAATATCCTTTTAAGATCATCTGTATTAGAATATGTATGCCTTGGGCATAGTCTCCATTAAAGTTTGATTCTAGTTTATAAACTAGAATAAAGAATATGATAATTATAACAAAATTCAGATAAGACAGAATAGTGGCACCAGTGGCGGCCCATCCATACGGGCGCAGGTGCTCCTCCCCCCTAATCTATGTGCCCAGCCCCTAATCTACATGCAGAGTGCCGGACGCATGGATTTTAACGAAGTTTTGTTTTTGAAGCACATGATTATAGCCTGAGGCTCTAATCGGCTTAAAAAAGTGTGGGCTCAGGCCGCAAAGCACTATGCTATTTGCTATTGTCTTCCTGATTCTCCTCCCGGCCAATCAATCAAGATCCACTTCCTGTTCGGACAGAAGGAAAAACAATGGCCCCGGAGCGAGGAGTAGCTGGAGCAATGAGCAGCAGCCCTATCCCGGGGATCCTTGTCATCTGCCTTCTAAGGTAAGGAGGCCTCTCATAGCCTCCTTCCTGCTCGTGTCCCATGTAGGGGGGGAATCGCTACCTTCCCCTACATCTCCTGCAGGGGGGATCACCGCCCTCTCATCCGTCTCCCCCAGGGGTGTTGGTTTTCCACCGCCCCCAAAATATTGAGCACCATCCACCACTGAGTGGCATGATTATATATCGATGTGGACCTGACCTACACATTTGCATGTTTCTGGCCAAATAGACAAATCATGTCCGATTTTGTCCGACGGATTTTGTCCGAAACTGGTGTTGCATACACACGGTTGGACAAAGTTGTCGGAAAATCCGATCGTTCGTAACGTGATGACGTTTTTTCGTTACGATAGGACTACGTTCAGGCTAGTAGCC
The DNA here is from genome assembly GCF_037356315.1 of Lithobates pipiens. Lineage (NCBI taxonomy): Eukaryota > Metazoa > Chordata > Amphibia > Anura > Ranidae > Lithobates > Lithobates pipiens. The sequence goes on from NW_027507903.1 coordinate 37,427,807, forward strand.
AATAGCTTTGGTCTAGGAATTTGATCTGAGCATGCATGGCACTTTGTCTGATCGGAATTCTCTACAAACGTTCGGACAAAGTCCGATCGGATCATGTTGGCGGAAAATTTTATAGCCCAGCTCTAAAACTTTGTCGGTCGGATATTCCGACGGAAACAGTCCGATGGAGCCCACACACGGTCGGATTATCCAACAACACGGTCCGATCGGACATTTTCCGTCAGACTGTCCGACCGTGTGTACAAGGGCTAAGAGTGGCAAGGATGTGGAATTCCCTCCCACAGGCAGCGGTCTCAGCGGGGGGGGGGGGGGGGGGGGCATTGATCGTTTCAAGAAACTATTAGATCCGCACCTGAATGACCACAACATACAGGGATATACAATGTAATACTGGGATATAATCACACACATAGGTTGGACTTGATGGACTTGTGTCTTTTTTCTACCTCACCTACTATTACTATTAAAAAAAATCATATCCCCTCTCAAGCGTCTCTTCTCCAGAGAGAATAAGTTCAGTGCTTGCAACCTTTTCTCATAACTAATATTCTCCAGACCCTTTATTAGCTTAGTTGCGCATCTTTGTACTCTCTCCATTTCCAGTACATCCTTCTATAGGACTGGTGCCCAGAACTGGACAGCATACTCCAGGTGCGGCCGGACCAGAGTCTTGTAGAGCGGGAAAATTATCGTTTTATCTCTGGAGTTGATCCCCTTTTTAATGCAGCCAATATTCTGTTTTCTTTGTTAGCAGCAGCTTGGCATTGCATGCCATTGCTGAGCCTGTCATCTACTGGGACCCCCAGATCCCTTTCCATCCTAGATTCCCCCAGAGGTTCTCCCCCCAGTGTATAGATTGCATTCATATATTTGCCACCCAATGCATTATTTTTAATTTTTCTACATTTGAACCTCATTTGCCATATAGTTTCCCACCCCATTAATGTGTGCAGATCTTTTTGTAAGTTTTCCACATCCTGCGGAGAAGTTATTACCCTGCTTAGCTTAGTATCGTCTGCAGACATTGAACTGTTTACCCCATCCTCCAGGTCATTTATGAACAAAATAAATAGGATTGGTCCCAGCACAGAACCCTGGGGGACCCCACTACCCACCCCTGACCATTCCCAGTACTCCCCATTTATTACTACCCTCTGAACTCGCCCTTGTAACCAGTTTTCAAACCATGTACTCACCCTATGGTCCATGCCAACAGACCTTATTTTGTACAATAAACATTTATGGGGAACGGTGTCAAATGCTTTGAAGTGTGGAAACGTTTTGAAGAACCCTAATATAACAGTATTTTTATTTTTTTTTACCAAAAATGAGTAGTGCATGCTCGCAAAACAAATTTACATCAGAGTTAGTGGGCTTTACAAAAGACAAATAGGCTGTTTACTTTGCAAGAGAATTTGCAGTGGACGTGGGAATGCTCCCCCAGAGCATAGTATAGTAAATATGGTGCAATTTTACTTTCAAAAAAATACCAAATCAAGTGCAAGAAAAAAAAAATTAAATTTTTCTTGCAGGTTATTGGATTATGGAAGTTTTAGCGTGTTTACTTTTACACAGATGCTCTGGGAAAAATTCCCTTGCATAGTGCACTTTCCCTTGTAAAGTGAACAACCTATTTGCCTTTAGTAAATCCACCCCAGTGAGTCATTCAACAAAGTTCCTTTAAAATGAAAACACTTCATTCTCATGTTTGTCTTGCTTTACACCAAGTTTATTATAAAGATGAGAAGAAATACAAAGGTAAACAGATATGAAAGAAGAAACCTTGATGCATTTCACACAAAGGGCTTAATCATAAGAGGTAGTGAGTCAATCAACAGTAAGTGAATTTAAACATGCCAGGGATAAACAAACATCTATAAGCAGACAACAATGAATAAGTACATAAATCAGTATATAAAATAAATATTAACTCCAAATGTTATAAAATGAACAAAAGGAGGACACTTACCTTTACTGTCATCACTCTTCTACTATGTTTCTATGCTATCTCTCGCTCTATTTCTTTCTGTCTCTCCCTATACATACACTGCGCAAAATTATAAACGCCCCTATTAATCATGAGCTGAACTCAAAGATCTACAACTTTTTGTATGTACACAAAAGGCCTATTTCTCTCAAATATTGTTCACAAATTTGTCTAAATCTGTGTTAGTGAGTCCTTCTCCTTTGCCAAGATAATCCACTCACCTCACAAGTGTGGCATATCAAGATGCAGATTAGACAGGATGATTATTGCACACGTGTGTCTTAGGCTGGCCACAATAAAAGGCCACTCTAAAATGTGCAGCTTTACTGTATTGGGGGGGACATGAAAACCAGTCAGTGTCTGGCATGACCACCATTTTGCCTCACGCAGTGCAGCACATCTTCTTCACATAGAGCTGATCAGGTTGTTGATTGTGGCCTGTGGAATGTTGGTCCATTCCTCTTCAATGGTTGTGAGAAGTTGCTGGATATTGGCAGGAACTGGGACATGCTGTCATATACGCCGAGCCGGAGCATCCCAAACATGCTCAATGGGTGACATGTCTGGTGAGTATGCTGGCCATGCAAGAACTGGGATGTTTTCAGCTTCCAGGAATTGTGTACAGATCCTTACAACATAGGGTCATGCATTACCATGCTGCAACGTGAGGTGATGGTGGTGTATGAATGACACAACAATGAGCCTCAGGATCTCGTCACGGCATCTCTGTGCATTCAAAATGCCAACAATAGGCATGGGCTACTCGATCCACAACGTTGACATCAGCAAATTTCTCACTCATACGACACCATACATGCTGTCTGCCATCTGCCCTGTACAGTGAAAATCGGAATTCATCCGTGAAGAGAACACCTCTCCAAAGTGCCAGACAACATCAGATGTGAGCATTTGCCCACTCAAGTCGGTTATGACAACAAACTGCAGTCAGGTCGAGACTCAGATGAGGACGAGGAGCATGCACATGAGCTTCCCTGAGAGGGTTTCTGACAGTTTGTGCAGAAATTCTTTGGTTATGCAAACAGATTGTTGCAGCAGCTGTCCGGGTGGCTGGTCTTAGATGTTCTTGGAGGTGGAGATGCTGGATGTGGAGGTCCTGGACTGGTGTGGTTACATGTGGTCTACGGTTGTGAGGCCAGTTGGATGCACTGCCAAATTCTCTGAAAAGCCTTTGGAGAGGTCTTATCATAGAGAAATGAACATGCAATTTATGCTCGTTTGGCTGTACTTCTCCTGTGGATCACAGGAGTGCAGTTCGTTCCTATGACCTGCTTTCAGCAGGTAGTGGGCTAGACCCCATTGTCGGCTGACGTCCCAGAGCTGGTCCAGGCTCAGGAAAGGTTGCAATCATATGGTCGGGATCCACCCACTTGCCTGGACTGGCACCCGGCTCAGGCTCTCAGCGAGCCGCTGAGAGCCCGAGCAATCTGCTCCTGCCCCTCCACAGCCCACTGCTCCAGTGAGCTCTGGAGGGCAGAGTAGAGAATCAGTGATTGACAGTCACCATCTCTATGCTTAGGAAGCTCTGAGAACCGAGTGATAGGCTATGTTTGAGCACACAGTTCTCAGCCTTAGAGCCAACGGGACAGATGCAGCATCACACCGATGCTCCATCCTATCTAGGAAAGTATGATTCTAAAATAAAACTTCCCATACTTCTCTTTTAAAGCTCACCCTTTTGCAGCTACGCATACACTATATTGTCAAAAGTATTAAGATGGCTGCCTTTACACGCACATGAACTTTAATGGCATCCCAGTCTTAGTACGTAGGGTTCAATATTAAGTTGGCCCACCCTTTGCAGCTATAACAGCTTCAACTCTTCTGGGAAAGCCGTCCACAAGGTTTAGGAGTGTGTCTATGGGAATGTTTGATCATTCTTCCAGAAGTGTATTTGTGAGGTCAGGCACCGATGTTGGACGAGAATGCCTGGCTTGCAGTCTCTCCTGCAATTCATCCCAAAGGTGTTCTACCAGGTTGTGGTCAGGACTCTATGCAGGCCAGTAAAGTTGCTCCACCCCAAACTCACTCATCCATGTCTTTATAGACCTTGCTTTGTGCACTAGTGCGCAGTCATGTTGGAACAGGAAGGGGCCATCCCCAAACTGTTCTCACAAAGTTGGGAGCATGATATTGTCCAAAATGTCTTGGTATGATGACGCCTAAAAAGTTCCCTTCACTGGAACTAAGAGGCTAAGCCTAACCCCTGAAAAAAAAACACACTATAATCCCCCTCCACTAAATGATTTGGACCAGCGCACAAAGCAAGGTCCATAAAGACATGGATGAGCGAGTTTGGGGTGAAAGAACTTGAGTCCTGACCTCAACCCCCATAGAACACCTTTGGAATGAATTAGAGCAGAGACTACGAGCCAGGCCTTCTCACATCAGTGCCTGACCTCACAAATGCGCTTCTGAAAGAATGGTCAAACATTCCCATAGACACACTCCTAAACCTTGTCGACAGCCTTCCCAGAAGAGTTGAAGCTGTTATCATAGGTGTGCACAGCCTATATATATATATTTATATGTATGTATATATCTATATGATATCGCCCAAATCGTCCTCTCCGCTCCTCCAAGGACCTCCTGCTTTCTAGCTCCCTTGTTGTTACCTCCTCTTCTGCTCACCTCCCAGACTTCTCCAGAGCCTCTCCCACCCTCTGGAACTCCCTGCCCCAGTCTGTCCGATCAGCCCCTACCCTGTCCACCTTTAGGAGTTCCCTGAAAACTCATTTATTCAGGGAAGCCTATCCCACACCCACCTAAATGTCCCCGAGCCACCCCCATCAAATCATTCTCTGCAGCTATTACCTTTTTTACAACCACCCCCTCCCTTTAGAATGTAAGCTCTACGAGCAGGGCCCTCCTTTTGTATTGTACTGTAATTGTGTTGTCCCCCCTATACATTGTAAAGCACTGCGAAAACTGTTGGCGCTATATAAATCGTGAATAATAATAATAAATATATATATATATATATACATATATATACACACACACAATCTTCCTTGTGGCACTTTGCCCTGCCTGGCACATTATCTCCCTGCCTTCAGTTGCAGAATGAGAGAAAAGTGCTTCCACAGAACTGCTCAGTGGGAGATCTTTCCCATCTCCCCACTGACCCACAGTGATAATGATAATATGAAAAAGAGGATTGGGGTGTGGCCAGGCACCCCTGGCACACCCTGTGTGCACACCTATGGCTGTTATAGTTGCAAAGGTTGAGCCAAATCAATATTGAGGTATAACGGTGTTGTGGTAAAAATATATATCACTAGAAAAAAAAAGCCTTTTAAAATTTGTTTGCCATAACTCCAACAGTATCACCAGCAAAGCAGCTTCATTATTATCCCATTAACTGTTTGCTGACCGCCGGCTGTCAATTGATGGCCAGGCGGCGCAGCTCTGGTTGCGGGAGGGCGTCATATGACGCCCTCGCCTTCCCGGCCCACCAGAGGGCGTGCACGCGTGCACGTGGGCGGCTGGGGCCACAGGCCAGCTCTGGTCCCAAGCAATTGCTTGTTTTGTCTGTCCTGTCACAATGGGCCGGAAGCAGCAATAGGTAATATGGCCATAAAGCTACAAATAAATAACATTGCCCCCCCCCCCAAAAAAAAACACCTTATTCCCTGTACACACGGTCAGAAATTCCGATGGAAAAGGTCCGATTGGATTATGTTGTCGGAAAATCCGATCGTGTGTGGGCTCTATCGGACTTTTTCCGTCTAAAATTCAGGCGGAAAAAGTTTGAGAGCTGGATCTCTTTTTTTCCGACAACAAAATCCGATCAGACTTTTCCGGACGTTTGTAGTGAATTCCGACGGACAAAGTGCCACGCATGCTTAGATTAAATTAGGAGACCAAAGCTATTGGCTACTGGCCTCTACGTAGTCCCGTCGTACGCAATGAACGCCACCTCGTTCTGAACGATCGGATTTTCCGACAACTTTGTCCGACCGTGTGTATGCAACACCAGTTTCGGCCAAGATCTGTCGAAAAAAATCCGATAGATTTTGTTGTCGGAAAGTCCGACCGTGTGCACAGGGCATTACAGAACAATTATGAAAAGCCAGGTATCATATATGCTTTATTTCACATACTAAAAAAAATCATACTTTTTTGTGAATAGGTTTATTCTTTTGGTACACCTTTTCCTTCACTAGTATTGGCACGGTCATCACTGCCAATTAGAAACAATGCACTCCAACAAACAATTTACAGACTTCCTAAACTTAAAAATCCAATAACTAAAACTCGGCTTTCTTTTAGAAAAACACGCAAGCCCCCAGAACCCAGCGGTGTGAAAACAGTTCATAATGTTAGAAAGTAAGCAGAGAAAACACAAAGAAAATACCACCATGTTTCAAAAAATGTGTTTTATAGAGAGGAAAATCCATTTATAGCTTCTTCTGGGCTTCATATCCCAAATTAGGAAGGTCACCTTGATAGAGAACTTCAAGTTTGAAAAGGCATCTATCTTTTGTTAAAAGCCAAGATGGAAGTTTGGCAAGCAGGGTCATTATAGAACCTATTGTGGGGTTTTCTGAAAGCTCTGTCTGTCTGCTGAACTCATATTAGAAGCCTAGCAGTGTTTTTTTACTGCTCTTTAAACCATTACAAACCGCTCTGAGTGCAGTGGTTTTCAATGTGGTGTGCCTTAATCCACAGGAGAGCAAAGTAGAAACACAAATTCCCTGCTATTACTGGGCTTTAAAATGGATTGCAAATGAGAGGCAAGGAGAGAAAGTGCAAGAAAAGAAAAAGGGGAATTGCATTTAGAAACAAACATATATCAGCATTTAGCGGGATATAAATAAATAATACACTTGGTAAAATGCCTGAAAAATTGAAAATTAGATGGATTCGAGAATTATATTTTACTTGCCTAATGTACCGGCTCAAGCTGGATGAACTTGTCTAAAAAAAAAAAACGGAAGAGAACATTACATATTCCATTTTATTTATTTTAGAAAATATTACATATACAGTATATAGCGTATAGAGGTTGTTTTTTTTTTTTTTTTTTTTTTTTCAAAGCCACAAACAATAAGAAGCTTTTAGATGTAGGGAAGAATGCTTTTCCAGTATTTTGAAATATCCAAATTACTAATCAGATAAACTGCAGTGAATTGCATCTTGATATTCTTTGCAAAGTGATTTGGAATTACCCCTGAGCCGTCATCGCTGACATTTGGTGAGTTGGGTGAGAACTGAACAAATATTGACCTATCTTTGAGCAGAACTTAAGGTTTTAGTTTACAAATCAATTTATTATAACAGGGTAATACAAATGAGGATGATGAATCCATTTCTTTGAAAAATGTGGAAATGTTGCACATAGCAGCCAATCAAATTCTAGATTTCATTTTTATTGTTTACAGTATAACAGAAAATTAGAGGTGTGATTAGTATTTAGGCAGAACTCCAGTCAAAGATAGCAAGATAAAACTTAATAAAACGTAATACTGGTGACCCCACAATAGGGATAAAACTTTTTCTTGGAAGGGAGTTTAACCACCCTGGCGGTATGATTATTTCATATTTTAGGTGCTGAAAGCGGTACCATTATTTGCATGTAAATTTGGCGTTTTATATTGCAGGCCTGTAATTCTTAGAAATAACTCAAGAGTCTAGTAGACATCCCAGGTATGATAAAGTTTGAAATACAAAATCATAAATTATAATATAATATAATTATATATATATATATATATATATATATATATATATATATATATATATATATATATATATATAGAGAGAGAGAGAGAGAGAGAGAGAGAGAGAGCGAGAGAGAGAGAGCGAGAGAGAGAGAGAGAGAGAGAGAGAGAGAGAGAATTATGTATAGCAACTATATATATATATATATATATATATTAATTTATGATTTCGTACTTTAAACTTTATCATACCCGGGATGTCTACTAGATTCTTGATTGGACTGATTTAAGTGAGTTATATTATTATAATATAATATAATATAATATATATAATATAATATAATATATATATATATATTTTATATTATATTATAATTTATGATTTCGTTTTTTAAACTTTATCATACCCTGGATGTCTACTAGACTCTTGATTGGACAGATTTAAGCGAGTTATTTCTAAGAATTACAATAAATAATAATAATAATAATAATAGCAATAATTAATAATAACTATAAATAATTATAACAAATAATAATATAATAATAATAAACATTATTCAATAATGTAATCAAATCAAATACACTCACTGAGAGTTGCAGAATTGTCGCCGTCATTACTTTTAAGGTTTGTTGATGAATTTCCCCACAAATCACTATCGCTCAATTCTGCGAGTGATTCTAATTTATTATCGCTGTTTTCTAGCTGGTCTAAAAGCACTTTTGATGTAAACTGAAATTTTTTTGGTTTCTATGGACAATCTCCAGTTTCCAGACATAAAGATTAGTATTTATACTGTAATATAAAAATGCATGCAGGACACTGGACAAACCACTAGGGACAAAGGGGATGTGTAATTATTTGATACAGTATACTGTAATCTTACAGATTACAGTACTGTATCTATATTATGTTTTTTACTTTTTGAATTTGGCGCCAAACTGCGAGCGTTGCGACGCACGGGTACAGAGCTCGGCACTGTGACAGATCGAGCGAGACACGGCAGCTCGCGAATCATAACGAGGAGACACTGCAGGATCCAGGGGACAAGGTAAGTAACCTCTACATGGATCCTGCGAGCCGTTTCCGAGTCTGGCTCAGGGTAACCACTTTTGGTACTGGAACCTCACCCCAAGCCAGACTCGGGAATACCACCAGAGAGGTTAACAAGACACATGGTCACTCATTAAAATTAGAAGAAAAGAGGTTTATCCTTAAACTACGCAGACGGCTCTGTACTGTATTGTAAGAGCGGCAAGGATGTGGAATTCCCTTTCATAGGTGGTGGTCTCAGCGGGGGGCGTCGATAGTTTCAAGAAAATATTAGATAAGCACCTGAACGACCACAACATACAGGGATATACAAGGTAATACTGACATATAATCACACACATAGGTTGGACTTGATGGACTTGTGTCTTTTTTCAACCTCACCTACTATGTAACTATGTAACTAATACTAGGCAGCCAAAAGATAAACAGAGGGTGCATCCATCTAAGTGTAGATTTATTAAAGTATATGTAAAACCTCACCTTGTAAAGTAACCCATCAATTTTAATCACTTCCCGCCAAATCAAGGACCTGGTACCAGTGGAGGCCTGTCCATAATTATAATAATTCATGTGCCCAACCCCCTAATCTACATGCAGGGCGCCAGACGCATGGAGTCCAATGGTGTTTTTTTTTCCGTGATTAGAGCCAGAGGCTCTAATTGGCTTCAAAAAAGGGTGGGCTCCCCCAGTTGTGTGACAATAGCGAATTCATTTATTCGCTATTGTCTTTCTGATTCTCCTCCCGCCCAAGAGTCTTAGGACTCCCTGGCCAATTGTGTCACAGGACACACTTCCTGTTCGCCCTGGAGGAGAATCAATGGCCAAGCTCTTCATTCCCTCTGACTTCAAAGGTAATGCCCTGATTGCCGCTCCTGTCCGTCACATTCCTGCCCATCTCCCACAGGAGACAGGGGGGTTAGATCAGCACATTCATGACCGTCTCCAGGGGCGGGGGTGTGCAATCGCTGCATTCCTGGCCATCTCGGTTTAGTGTTAGTTTGCCGCCCCTCCCAACATACTTAGACCCCGGATGCCATTGCCTGGTACGTCATTTGACTTCAAGTGGACTTCAAGTAACTGCAGTTATTGCCCTGGTACAGTTTTTTAGAGCCAACAGTCAGCTCTCTTGTAATACCAATCAGAGCAGCTAACTAGCCACTCAATCGCTATTACAAGCAGCAGGAAGGGACATCCCCCCCCCCCCCCCTCCTGCCACCTTCCGATACTCTCTCGGGCTCTTCTGTCCCACCGGGAGGAGACCCGAGCTACTGGTCGGCACATCCATTGAAATAAGCTATGATCTCCACTATGATAACTGGGAAACTCCGATTTACGTGGAATTCAAAGGCACCATTTTTTGAAAAATTTAAAGTATTCAAAAACACAGATCTTGGCATTTTGAATGCTTTCAAGTGAAAAGGAGGGATTTGAGGTTTTATTGAACCCAGATCCCCCCCATAAAGAATACCTGTCACATGCCTATTGCTGTCACAGGGATGTTTAAATTCCTTGTGACAGCAATAAAAGTAATAAAAAAATAAAAAATAAATTACAGCAACAGTGTAAAATAAATAAATAAATAAATAATAACATATAAAAAAACAAAAATTAAGTGCCCCCATGCTAGCGCGTAAAGTCAATCAGCAATCATCCTACACATGTGAGGTATGGCCGTGAACTATATATATTTTGCAAGAATATTGTGTTATGTATTATGTTTTTTTGCATTAAAATTTAAAAAAGTTTTTTTTTCCCCAAATTTTGTTTGAATAACTGATGCGCAAGTACCATGTGACATAGAAAATTGCAAAATCCACCAATTTATTCTCTAGGTCCTCTGCTTTAAAAAATATATATAATGTTTGGGGGTTCTAAGTACTTTTATAGCAAAAAAATAACAGATTTCAAGATGTAAGTAAAAAGTGGCAGATGATGCCTGGTCTTCAGGCAGTTATAAAAGGTGAAACGTGTGTGTATAGATATAAAAAAACATTATAAATAAATTTTTCCTCTTTTTTATTAGTGATGACATTTCCTCTGTTCTCAGCCACATAAGGAGCTCAGGAAGGAGAAACAGCAGCACACTGAGTGAATGCCTGTACAGAGGTGTGTCAGCGAAGTTTTATCGTTGGAGGAGAGCAGAGCACAGCTTGAAAACTGATCACGCTGTGCTCTCCTGCCTTGTGTGGTCAGTTTTAATAGGAAAGCAGAGCTACTGGCAGGAACACCAGGGATTTCACACAAAGGAAGTATTACAAAGAGAACAGGATACTTTTTCCATACAAATACATGGTACAGCAGGTACATATCAGGAATACGAAGTGTTTGGTTTACATTTTCTATAAAACTTCAGATAAAAAATGGCATATGCACTCACAGGTAGTTGGGAATTTTAATCACCTCGTCCGTCCAACCCAGCATGGAGCACACATTGATACAGCGATTCCTGTACCCGCTGTGCACTCCACGTTAGTTCCCTCTGCTGCTACCCATACACTGCTGCTTCCTGGCATCACTCTGCAGTGCCTGGCCGCTTCCCTGGTGAATTTGGCATTGGCTCCATCCAGCTATAGCGGGATCCATCCAGCAGAGACCCACCATATTACCCTTTGGGTGGAACAAGGTGCATGCAATTCTCAGCTATCTGTGAGTGTATATGCAATTTTTTTATCTGATACGTTAATAAATCTACACTTATATGGTCATGCCCTCTGTTTATCTTTCTGCTTTTTTAGTACCAAAGTCTAGAGGATCTATCCAAACTCAGTTTCACGGGGAGCTGCAGCCATTGTACTCATCTTTTTTGCGTCATAGGATGTTGTTTATTTCCTTGTAAAAATGAATAACCAAATAAAAGATAAAAAAAAAAATGATGCTGTAATATTCAAATCCAGTTCAAACCTTTCTCTCATAATTCTTCACTGTTATGCCGCTTACACACGACCGGACTTTCCATCAGAATACACTCTGACGGTCTTTCCGACGGAGTTCTGCTGAAATGGACTTGCCTACACACAATCAAACCAAAGTCCATTCGTTTAGAACGCAATGACTTACAACACGTAAGACGGGACTAGAAAAGGAAGTTCAATAGCCAGTAGTCAATAGCTGCCCTTGCGTCATTATTTGGTCCGTCGGAATAGCATACAGATGAATGGTTTTCCTAATAATAATTGATTCCATCTAGGTCGTAGGCAGTTCTTCCTCCAGGCGGCAGGTATCGTTTCCTCCCACTGGTGCTTCACTTACGGCTTCCCCTGCGTCTCCTCCCTCCTCGGTGGCCAATAGGATCGCTTCTCCTCTCAGCCAATCAGGTGACGGGTCAAAAAAAATAAAGAAAGAAAGAAATAGCGAATATTAATTTGCTATTGTCACACAATTGGGTAGGATCGGGGTGCCCCCGCCTCTATGCCCCAAGCCCACCCTTTTTTAAAGCCTATTAGAGCCTCTGGCTCTAATCACGTGCTTATAAAAAAAAAAAAACAATTGGAATCCATGCATCCGATGGCCCACATGTAGATTAGTCGGTCGGATTCATGGATTAGGGGGGCGGGGCCCTGTGCACCATTTGGACGGGCTGCCACTGAGCACAAGGATGAGCTCATCTTGCCGTCACTTTGCTTTCTCCTCCTATCAGCATGCTTCTTTTCAGAACTGATTTGCTCCATGTGTTTCTTCTTCCTTTACACTCCATGATTTACAGACACTGCAAGAGGCCAATACCAAATAGAATTAAGGTACTTTTAACTGTCTAAAAATACATTTATTTATGTCTTAATGAGTGCAGGTCTGCATTATATATTATTGTGTGCCTATTTTTATTGCCCAGAGGGTAGGATTAAAGTGAATCTGTGACCAGGCTATGGGCATTCAAATATTTACATACACTTAACAAAATGTAACTGAGCCTTAAAACCAAAAGTCATTACTTGGGATGAATGAAATGAATTAAGTGATATTGATTTTGCCATGTAATTATCAATGTCACCATAACCAGAAATGTCAATGTTGCTCTTTGGGCTGTTTAGGTTGAACTTGATTGAAAATGATTTAGTCTTTTTTATTTCATGTTGAGGAGTTGGGATTTTGGGGAAAGCATTAAAGGTATTTTTTTTTTTCGTTTAGTACTCTTTGGAGTTGATTTACTAAAACTGAAGCATCCAAAATCTGGTGCAGCTGTACATGGTAGCCAATCACCTTCTATCTTGTTCAGTTTGTTCAATTAAGCTTTGACAACAAAAAAAAACTGGAAGCTGATTGGTGTCTATTAGGCCCCATTCACACCTGAGCGTTTTGTAGCTTGAAGCCTGAAGCTACCAAACGCTGGAGGGGAAAAAATCCATCATTCTCTGTGGAGATGGTTCACATCTCCACTCCAAGTCACCTGAAGCCGAACGCCTGAAGCTCAAACAAGTTCTGAATCCTTTTTTTTTTTTCGCTCGAATCAGGCAGATTTGGACGTTTTTCTTCTTTTTACATGGTAACCTTTTACCTTGCACAAAATCGCAGCAAAACACGGTAAAAAACGCCGCAAAAAATGCTGCAAAATCACGGTAAAATTGAACAATTTTCTGCCTGAAAACGCTATGCTAAGGTGTGAATGGGGACTTAGCCCTTGTACACATGATCTGAGATTCCGACAACCAAATCCGTCGGAGTAATTCCGATGGATTAATTCCGGAAGAGGTCCGGAAGTGATGTTGCATACACACGGTCGGACAAAGTTGTCGGAAAATCCGATTGTACATAATGTGATGACGTTATTTCGTTACGACGGGACTACGTTCAGGCTAGTAGCCAATAGCTTTGGTGTAGGAATTTGAATTTATTCCGAAAATTCCGACGGAAACAGTCCGATGGAGACCACACACAGTTGGAATATCCGACAACACGGTCCGATAGGACACATTCCGTCAGAATCTCCAACCATGTGTACAAGGGCTTAGAGCTGCAGGATTCTGGCTAAAATGAGAATCACAATTTTTTTGCTTACTATAAAGATCACGATTCTTGCGTTGTATTGTATTGTAATGTGGATACTGACAGAACTCTGGACGGCCGCGCTCCAATGCTAAAACAATGCTTTATTCAAATAATATTCTTAATCAGTAACAGAACTTTAAACCAATAAACAACCTCTTGCTGACTATGTGGGTAATGACAGAACTCTGGACGGCTGTACTCCAATGCTAAAACGATGCTTTATTTAAATAATATTTAGGACACAGCAAATGACATCACAGCGAAAAATGCTAACAGCTGACGCGTTTTGCACTAAGGCTAGTGCTTACTCATAGCTGGTTAGCTGGTTAGCTATGAGTAAGCACTAGCCTTAGTGCAAAACGCGTCAGCTTAGCATCTTTCACTGTGATGTTATTTGCTGTGTCCTAAATATTATTTAAATAAAGCATCGTTTTAGCATTGGAGTACAGCCGTCCAGAGTTCTGTCATTACCCACATAGTCAGCAACAGGTTGTTTATTGGTTTAAAGTTCTGTTACTGATTAAGAATATGTAAATACTTAAAGTGTAATTCTACTGTTGTTGAAAAAAATACCCCTCTGGGTAATTAAAATGTAGTAAAGTTAGTAAAAATAGAAAATATTCCCCTGTAAGGCAATGTTATAATGTGCTAGTATGCATCTTATACCGTACTAGCACATTATGAAAAACTTACCTTAAAATGAAGCCCTACAGTGGGACGCTGTCATCACTGACAGAGCTTCCATCCTCACCCGGTCTTTATCACAACCACACAGAGTTTTGAAGGAATGGCCGTTCCTGCAAAACATATGCGCCATGACGTCACCAGCTGCTACTCGCTGGAATATCTCCAATGCCCTGTACACACGATCGGAAAGTTGGCCAGCAAAAGACAGATGAGAACTTTTGGTTGGAAAATGCGATCGTGTGTATGCTCCATCGGACTTTTGCTGGCCGAATTTCCGGCAGCAACAGATTGAGAGCAGGTTCTCTATTTTTTGGTCGGAGAAAGTTCCTATTCGAAAATGCAATCGTGTGGATGCAATTTCGACTCGCAAAAAATCACGCATGCTCAGATTCAACTACGAGATGGAAGCTATTGGTTACTGGGTATTGAACTTCCTTTTTCTAATCCCGTCGTAGGTGTTGTACGTCACTGCGTTCTTGACGGTCGGAATTTGGTGTGTATACAAGACAGCTTGAGTGAAATCCCATTGGAATTCTGTCGGGAAAACCATCAGATTGTGTGTACGCGGCATTAAACATTGCACGTTTAGGAGATATTGATTTTTAGTAAGCTTTATTATAGGCTTACTTGGTAAAAATGCCAGAAACAAGTTTAACCTCCCTGGCGGTATGATTATTTCAGATTTTAGGTGCTGAAAGTGGTACAATTATTTTGCATGGAAATTTGGCGTTTTAAATTGTAGGCCTGTAATTCTTAGCCCTTGTACACACGGTCGGACATTCCGACAACCAAATCCGTCGGATTTTGTCCGACGGCTTTTGTCCGAAACTGTTCTATACACACAGTCAGACAAAGTTGTCGGAAAATCTGATCGCTCGTAACGTGATGACGTTATTTAGTTATGACGGGACTACGTTCAGGCTAGTAGCCAATAGCTTTGGTCTAGGAATTTCATCTGAGCATGTGTGGCACTTTGTCCGATCGGAATTCTCTACACACAATCGGACAAAGACCGATCGGATCATGTTGTCGGAAAATTTTATAGCCCAGCTGGAAAACTTGGTCCGTCGGATACTCCGACGGAAACAGTCCGATGGAGCCTACACACCGTTGGATTATCCGACAACACGGTCCGATCGGACATTGTCCATTGGAATGTCTGACCGTGTGCACAAGGGCTAAGAAATAATTCACTTAAATCCATCCAAACAAGAGTCTAATAGAAATCCCAGGTATGATAAAATTTGAAATATGAAATCATAAATTATAATATAAATATTATATATATATATATATATATATATATATATATATATATATACCGTATATACTCGAGTATAAGCCGAGATTTTCAGCCTCTTTTTTGAGGCTGAAAGTGCCCCCCTCGGCTTATACTCGAGTCATCGCTGTCTGCCTGCACGATCAGCGTGTCGAGCAGACAGACAGCGGACATTCTACCATTCAAACGCCGCGCCTCCGCCTCCGCCTTCGCCTGTGATAGGCGGAACACTGAATTTCCCAGCAGCCTGTGTTCCGCCTATCACGGACATCGTCTCATCCTCGTACTACGGACGAGGATGAGACGATGTCCGTGATAGGCGGAACACAGGCTGCTGGGAAATTCAGTGTTCCGCCTATCACAGGCGAAGGCGGAGGCGGAGGCGCGGCGTTTGAATGGTAGAATGTCCGCCGAGGCGCCGACGAAGAGCGGCGATCCTGGCAAGGCACGTGACGGAGGCAAGGCAAGGCACGGCACGGGACGGGACGGAGGCAAGGCACGACACGGGACGGAGGCAAGGCACGGCACGGGACAGAGGCAAGGAGGCAAGGCACGGGACGGAGGCAAGGAGGCAAGGCACGGGACACAGGCTCGGGACACAGGTAGGCTGGACACACACACACACACACACACACACACACACACACACATGGACACACACAGGGATGGATGGATACACACACACACAGGGATGGATGGATGGATGGAGACACACACACACAGGGATGGATGGATGGAGACACACACACACAGGGATGGATGGAGACACACACACACAGGGATGGATGGATGGATGGACACACACACACACAGGGATGGATGGATGGATGGACACACACACACACAGGGATGGATGGACGGATACACAGGGATGGACGGACACACAGGGATGGATGGACACACACACAGGGATGGACGGACACACAGGGATGGACGGACACACAGGGATGGACGGACACACACACAGGGATGGACGGACACACACACAGGGATGGACAGGCATGTCTCACCCTCGGCTTATACACGAGTCAATAAGTTTGCCAGTTTTTTTGGGGGTAAATTGGGGGCCTCGGCTTATATTCGGGTCGGCCTATACTCGAGTATATACGGTATATATATATATATATATATATATATATATATATACATATATATATATATACATATACATATATATATATATATATATATATATATATATATACATATATATATATATATATATATATATATATATATATATATATACCGCCACATAGTGTTAACCCCTTCACTGCCAGTGCCATTGTTTACAATGCAATCATCAATGCAATTTTAATCACACCGATCACTGTATTAATGACAATGGTCCCAAAAATGTGTCAAAATTGTCCGACGTGTCCGCCATAATGTCGCAGTCACAATAAAAATCGCTGATTGAAGAAAAAAAACGCTGATCACCGCTATTACTAGTAAAAAAAAAAAAATTACTAAAAATGCCATAAATCTATCCCCTATTTTGTAGACGCTATAACTTTTGCGCAAACCAATCAATATACGCTTATTGCGATTTTTTTTAATCAAAAATATGTAGAAGAATACGTATCGGCCTAAACTGAGGAAAAAAAGTTTTTTTTATATATTTTTGGGGGATATTTATTATAGCAAAAAGTTAAAAACAATGTTTTTTTTCAAATTTGTCGCTTTTTTTTGTTTATATAGCGCAAAAAAATAAAAACCGCAGAGGTGATCAAATAGCACCAAAAGAAAGCTCTATTTGTGGGGAAAAAAGGACGGTTTTGTTTGAGTGTAACCTCGCACGACCGCGCAATTGTCCCTTAAAGCGGCGCAGCGCCGAATTGTAAATAGTGCTCAGGGGCGGACTGACAACTCATGGGGACCCCAGGCAATAGGAGATTAGGGGCCCCCAGGCAATCAGAGATTATGGGGCCACATAGTATACAATCACACAGTATACACATGTACACACAGTATACACATACATGTACACACCATATACACAGACATGTTTCTATTGGCTGAGGAGGTCCTGGAGAGGTGGGGCAGCTATAATCTTGGGATTTTTTAGACCAAAAGGATGTCGGTAAAGGACATTTCAGAGACAGATGCAAAAAAAACACAGATTTTTACATACTGTCTCTGGTTTTACTGAGGCTGGCAACCCTGATGGGGCCCCCTAGTGGCCCGGGGCCATCGGGCAGTGCCCGAGTGGCCGAATGGTCAGTCCGCCCCTGAAAGTGCTCTGCTCAGGAAAGGTGTAAAATCTTCTGGGGCTGAAGCGGTTAAGCTTTTTTGATTTGAAAGACCCCGGATCCTTTATTGATAGACAGCCGTGGGTTTTCTACGCCTGCTATATATTTACATTGTGTTATCGAGAGAAAAAGCACATCTAGTATAGCAAGAAATTGACTGTCCGTTTTGTCATGCTGCCAAATGAACCTTGTCACATGCTGCCTCTCACAAGAGCTACAGAAATTACATATTCTTTGAATTGTCAGAATCCAGTGGACAGAAAACAAAGAAATTTGATTTTGATTAAAGTAAATTGAAGAAAATCTTTTGAGAGGCCCAGAGCACTTGTACAAAGCTCTTATATTGCTAAGGTTCTTTCTTTTTTCATCAGCGAGTTTCTTTAGCCATTCCTTGCACGCCACAGGAAGCTTGAGATTTTTTACAATGCTAACTACTCCCTTGCTTTAATCATCTCAAGCCTTCAATATAATTTCACATGCGCTCCCAGCCCAGTGATAAAATTACTGCTGTTCACTTGCTCTATCCAAATATATATTCTGTCTCTGTGTGTGCGGGTCGAGGGAGGTTTTAGTTAGATGATACAATAAAATATGCTTATTATGAGGTGGCCTAACATTGTCTCATGATGTAATCAATCTCCGGTTAAGCAGCGTGTGGGGTCGCAAGCAGTACAAAATCGCAGGTGTATAATTTACTTGAAATTTTAAATATATTGGTTTTCTTTCTGCAGTATATATTTTTTGTTTTTTTTATTTTTGGAGTGGCAATAGAGCCCTGGGCTTAGGGTAACGGAAACCATAAACGGTTACATGACTACAAGAGCTATTATTTACTGTAAACTGAAAATCTACGCTGCTTTCAGAAAAATTTCCAAATGATAAATCTCTGTTATTGAATTTAAAGGGTTAGTCCACTAAAGACTGATATTAGATGTAAGTGAGTCAATCAGCCAAAGACAAATTTCATAGAACCCCTACCAAAAAACTCTCAGCCCCAGAGCAGTTGTATGAGAGACTTATTAGAAATGTAGAAGAGTGATGGTAGAAAAAAGACCAAGTGGTCTATTGTGTATGTCCTTTTTTTATTATTTATATATATTTTTGAGATTTTTTATTTTTTTTTATACTTTTGTTTTTCCTCTGAGTATAGATCTGGGTTTCAGCAAATAAATACTCTTGCACATAAGCGTGATGTCAGGGGTTATCTAATGTTCCTCAGGTCTTACTGTCCTCCAGGATAGGGGTATCCTAGCAATCAAGAGAGGGAATAATAAAGGAGGGTGTACCAGCCTTGAGCATGTTCCTTTAGTAAATTTATTTTTAAAAACTACTCACAAACATGAGAAATATTCATTTTGTAAAAGCCTCCAAATGGTGGCAGTCAGTCTAGACCAGTGTTTCTCAACTCCAGTCCTCAAGGCGCCCCAACAGGTCATGTTTTCAGGCTTTCCATTATTTTGCACAGGTGATTTGATCAATTGCAGTGCCTTAGTAATTACCAATGCTGTTTCATCTGAGGGAAATCCTGAAAACATTACCCGTTGGGGCGCCTTGAGGACTGGAGTTGAGAAACACTGATCTAGACAGTCTCCAGAACTTAAAGCGGAGTTCCACCCAATTTTGAGAGGTGGTCTTAAATCAGCGGTCATCAACCCTGTCCTCAGGGCCCACTAACAGGCCAGGTTTTATGTATTGTCTTGGGGGAGATGCAGACTAGAATACTGCAATCACTGAGCAGCAAATGATATCACCTGCGATGTATTTCAGTTATCTTGCAAACCTGGCCTGTTAGTGGGCCCTGAGGACAGGGTTGATGGCCACTGTCTTAAATGAAAGATCACCTCTCCACTGCTCGTTTTTGGGCAGTTAAAACATTTTTTTTTTCTTCTAACTTACCTTTTTATGAAGTACAGCCTTTTCATTCAATCCATCCATTCCGCGGCGCAGGACATTGTATCTTCTTCTTCGGACGACCCCCCCCCCATGTCTTCTGGGACATGTTTGTGTCCCAGAAGACAGCCGGCCATTCACAAAGTGCTAAACGGCTCGCGCATGTGTAGTAGGAAATCGGCAATGAAGACACAAGGCTCCACTGCCTGTTTCTCTTAATTAGAATGGCAACGCCTGCACCCGATCCGATGGACAGATCAGCCTTGGGGGGCCAACATCGTGGGCTCCCTGAACAGGTAAGTGTCCTTATTAAAGATAAGCAGCTACAGTGTTTGTAGCTGTTGACTTTTATAAGAAAAATAATTTGCGGGTGGAACACCACTTTAAGGACTACTGCTGGCTGACATGTTTTTCGAAGGGATACCTTCTTCCTCGGTAGTAGGCTCTGTGGAAGAAGGTACCCCTTTGAAACATGTCAGCCAGCTTGGGTCCTTAAGTCCTCTCCTTCATGATCTGGAGTTTGTCATACCTCTATTGACTGCCACCATTTGGAGGCTTTTATAAAACGAATATCTAAACATGTTTGTGAGTAGTTTTTAATCTGTTTTTACACAAGGCTGGTGCACACTCTTTTCTTTATTCCCTCTATAGATCTAGGTTTGTCCCATGCATGTTTGAATCCACTGTTACTACTTGGTTGAGATTGAGCTGATAATAGGGCTTCTGTCACACCTCTTGTCCTGTTTCTCCTGGGGATGAGCACAGAGTGGCACAGGTGCCTGTTGGAGATCTTGTTCAGAATATCTTGGTAGAAGATGCAGACCTGGAGATAGTACAGCAAGCAAGCTGGCAGCAGGCAGATGCAGGATCTTAGATGCATAGTCAGACATGCAGAGGATGACAACAACCAAGTAGTAGGAGTACAGAGTCAGAGCCAGGCCAAGATCAGTATAAAGCAAGCAAAGGAAGTCTCAGAATAGCAGGAAGCAAGGTTGGGTCACAACAAGCAACAGAGGTTCAGGATCAAGCAGAGTCGGGATACTGATGTACACATGATCATGTGACAAGCAGTAGTAGCTGACGACCATGCAGCAATGTGTCAGGGACTGGACTTGAGCCCGGTACCTCTGCTGTGTCTGGCAATGACTCTCCTTGCTGAGCCACCTGGAATGCTGGACAGTTCCCTGGACAACTTCTGCCTTGAACATTGTTTGCCTTGAACCTTGAATTCTCTTCTCCTCCCATGAACTTCCTAATTTAAGCCATGTCTCTGTACTTCCTGTTTGCCAAATTATTGTACTCTCTCCAGCCAATATCTTACTTCTCTCTCTCCTACTGCTGTCCATATCTTTGCTACCATTCGTTACCAACCTTTGGCTTGTTCCTCGACTATGCTTTTGCTAATTCCCAGCCTGCAACCATCCGTTAATGACCTTTGGCTTTTTTTATGGACTATGTACTTGCTTGATCCCTACCTGCTATATCTACTACTGGACCCTGGCTTGCTCACCTTCTGGTGAGGAAATCCTGAGGACCATGACCTGTTAGTAACATGCAGCAAAACTCATCTCCACCATCAAAAGATCTGGCAAATACCATTTAGTAATGAAAACCCGCACCTCAGGTAAACCTATGTCATCAGTCAGGGTGACCTGCTTGTATACCTGTTCTACTTGTCAGTAGGTGCTGCTCCACTGAGTCCTGTAGGGCTTTACAACTGGATGCCAAAGCCTATCAAACATGCACGCTCAAGCTCACATCAGTTTGACTGACAGCAGCATGAGCTCATCCTGTGAAGGCAGGAGATAAAGGGAGTAGATCTGGATAATGAGACAGCTAAGGAGTGATGGCATGGTGCCAGGCAACTGTTTAGGGATGGGGAATATGGAAGGTAGAGGGGCTTTTTGTTCCCTAATGCAAAGAATGAATTAAGGCAAAAAAACACATTAACGTACACGGGACATTTTTACAACCTCTCCTGTATGATTTAACTTGACATATAGTAACTGACGTTTAAAACATCCAAACATTTTGGCGCATTTACATGCCGCATTTAGTGTAGTTTAGCGGATTTTAGAAGCGTTTTTAAACATTTGTTTTTTTTCAAATACCGTATATACTCGAGTATAAGCCGAGATTTTCAGCCTCTTTTTTGAGGCTGAAAGTGCCCCCCTCGGCTTATACTCGAGTCATCGCTGTCTGCCCGCTCGATCAGCGTGTCGAGCAGACAGACAGCGGCCATTCTATTCAAAAGCCGCGCCTCCGGCTCCGCCTTCGCCTGTGATAGGCGGAACACTGAATTTCCCAGCAGCCTGTGTTCCGCCTATCACGGACATCGTATCATCCTCGTACTACGGACGAGGATGATACGACGTCTGTGATAGGCGGAACACAGGCTGCTGGGAAATTCAGTGTTCCGCCTATCACAGGCGAAGGCGGCGGCGCAGCTTTTGAACTTTACAATGGCCGCCGACGAAGAGGGCACGGGACGGCACGGCACGGGACGGGACGGGACGGGGGCAAGGCAAGGCACGACACGGGACGGATGCAAGGAGGCAAGGCACGGCACGGGACGGAGGCAAGGAGGCAAGGCACGGGACGGAGGCTCGGGACAAAGGTAGGCTGGACACACACACACACACACACACACACACACACACACACACACACACACACACACACACACATGGATGGAGACACACACAGGGATGGATGGATGGATGGATGGAGACACACACACACAGGGATGGATGGATGGATGGATGGAGACACACACACACAGGGATGGATGGATGGATGGATGGAGACACACACACACACAGGGATGGATGGATGGATGGATGGACACACACACACACAGGGATGGATGGACGGACACACAGGGATGGACGGACACACAGGGATGGACGGACACACAGGGATGGACGGACACACACACAGGGATGGACAGGCATGTCTCACCCTCGGCTTATACACGAGTCAATAAGTTTGCCAGTTTTTTTGGGGGTAAATTGGGGGCCTCGGCTTATATTCGGGTCGGCCTATACTCGAGTATATACGGTACCCAAAAATTAAAAACGCCTGTAAACGAAATGCGGCTAAGTGCGAGTTACCACATTTACAAGCTGCTACAGGCATTTGGCATTTCAAATGCCTCTGAACATCCATCCTGAACGCATTTTTTTGCATTCTAACAAATGCTTCTAAACTCAACTGCCTAGAAACAACTATAAATGACCCTGTGTACATGTACTGATAAGAGGAGAGTTCAGGGGCAGCTGAAAAAACACCTATCTGCTCCTAAACGTCCGTTTACCAGCAGCAGTGTACATGAGGCTTTAGACTTTAGCACCACTTTAACCACTTGCCAAACAGCCCGACCGACTTGCCGACCGCACGGCTGGGCGAAGCGACGTTATGTTACTGTGGCCACATGGGGCACGCGCCGGCTGCTCACCCCCGGAGTCAATGCGAGTGCCCAGCGGTCACGATCACAGCTGACACACGGAGAACCAGGATCTGTGTGTGTAAACACAGTTTCCGGTTCTCTGAGGGGAGAAGAGACAGATCGTCTGTTCATACAGAGTATGAACCCCGATCTGTCATCTCCCCTACACAGTTCCCTCTCCCTTCAGATAGAATCACCTCCTAGGGAACACAATGAACCCCTTAATCGCCCCCTAGTGTTAACCCCTTCACTGCCAGTGAAATTTTTACCATAATCAATGCATTTTTATAGCCCCGATAGCTGTATAAATGCCCAAAAATGTGTCAAAGGTGTCCGATGTGTCCGCCATAATGTTGCAGTCCTGATAAAAATCGCAAATCACTGCAATTACTAGTAAAAAAAAAATGTATTCTGGGAGATAGGTGTGTATTCTGTGTCAAACAGCAGCCATTTACCAGCATTATATTACTGTTTTTTTTATTTTCCTTTTGTGCATTCCGCTAACTTCCATCTGCTGGAGAAGTTGTGGGGTTTTTTTTTTTTTTTTTTGTTTTTTTAGGTCCTAATTATATTCTTTCAGAACAGGTAAATGTAGGCTTATTGAAAACATTTAAAATGGAAATATGGTGACTAAGACCATAGAGAATTTTTTTAAAACTATAAAATCTTATTGCAAAAAGTTGGTTCATGAATTATATATATATATATATATATATATATATATATATATATATATATAGATGATATCTTGATTTAAACTATTTTGTCCTTCCCAGCTATACTGCATCAACATATGATGTTTGAGGATGGCAAAATGTGTAGTTGACATAAGAAAAGTTCACAAAAAAAAGCTTTCATTTAAGAGGAAGAAGAAAATCTTATAAATATTTTATTTGATCTAGGTATTTTGGATATGATTGAACACAGTGAAGGTGTAGTACAAGTTTCCTCTTCGGTTAGATTAAGCAGCAAGGATTAAAGCAGCAAAAAGGAGATAGGAGGATTCTACAATACTTCAAGGGTGAGGTGTTACCTTCTCTTTATTTGTATGTTTACCATATTCTTTGATATTTCTTTGATATTTCAATTGTTATGTACTGGAAAGGTTACTTATATTTCTAGAACAGATTTTGAATTTTATGCAAACTTATTTCCTTGAATTAACAGCAATAAAAAAAACAGGAAAGCAAAAAAAAAAAAAAAAAAAATGTATAATAAAAATGCCATAAAACTATCCCCTATTTTGTAGACGCTATAATTTTTGCGCAAACCAATCAATATACGCTTATTGCGATTTTTTTTTTACCAAAAATATGTATAAGAATACATATCGGCCTAAACTGAGGAAAACATTTTTTTTTGATTTTTTTTTTAGGGGATATTTATTACAGCAAAATGTAAAAAATATTTTTTTTTTTTTTCAAAATTGTCAGTCTTTTTTTGTTAATAGCGCAAAAAATAAAAACTGCAGAGGTGATCAAATACCACCAAAAGAAATCTCTATTTGTGGGAAAAAAAGGACATTAATTTTGTTTGGGTGCAACATCGCACGACCGCGAAATTGTCAGTTAAAGCGACGCAGTGCCGAATCGAAAAAGTGCTTGGTCAGGAAGGGGGAAAAATCTTCCGGGGCTGAATCGGTTAAAGGATTGCTGAGTTTAGTATTTCTACAAAAAAAAAAAAAGTTTGTATTAGGGTTATAGAGTAATTGTGTTGAAGGGTAATAATAATAATTTTGCAGTAAAATAAAATATCACTTAATCATACTTCAGTATGTTAGGATCAGTGACATACATCGTCAAAGCAGACACTGCTACAGGGAGAGTTGGTTAGGGGGCCTCATCAATGATGCAGCTATAATTGGAGAGATACTATTACATAATTTGGTGGATTGTATAATAATAATCCACAATGTGAACAGTTGTATCCGACGATCTGACTCATTTCTTCACATCTTATATTCATTTTGTGTGTTTTGGCCAATAATAAGCTGGACTTTCCAATTACTGTCTGAAAGACGGTTGTGTAAAGCAAGTCTGGAATGTGCAGAATGGAAGATATGAATGATAGATGGACAGAGGGTTGATTGTTTGCCGACGAGACACCAAAATCCTTCATAGATGAGCAGCTATAAAGTGATTGTAAATGATTACCTTGTAAAACAACCCATTCAGTTTAAAATAAAAATGAAAGGCAAAACATCTTTGTATACATTAGATATATAAAAGATATTATAAATACCTTTTTTCCCTTTATTTTATAAGTGATCACATTCCCTCTATTCTCAGCTGCATAAAAGCTGGGGGAAGGAGAAGCAGCAGCATACGAGCTTCCCAATAAATGGCTGTGCAGTGGGGTGTGTCAGGAGTCTGATCACAGGAGGAGAGCAGGTTGAGCTCCTGTCATAGCTAGATAACTGACCACGGTGTGTTCTCCTGCTTAGTGTGGTCAGTTTTTAAAAGGGAAGCAGAGGGACTGTCAGGAACGCCAGGGATTTCACACAAAGGAAGCAATACAAAGACAACAGGATACTTTCTCATACAAGTACATGGCACAGCAGGCACAAATCTGGAATATGAAATGTAACGTCACATACATACGATCTGACTTTCTGGCAGACTTTGTCCGGTGGACCGGAATCCATCAGACAATTTGATCATGTGTGGACTCCAGCTGACTTTTTTTTCCCAAAAGTCCGATGGACCTAGAAATAAAACATGTTTCAAATCTATCCGACGGACTCAAGTCCGACGGACTAAAAATCGTGAAAACCGCTCATCTGTATGCTGGTCCGATGGACCAAATACGACGCAAGGGCAGCTATTGGCTACTGGCTATTGAACTTCCTTGTTTAGTCCCGTTTACGTCATCACGTTCAAAACTAACGAACTTTCGAACGGACTAAAGCCCCATACACACTATCAGATTTTCTGCTGAGTTTTTCCTTCAGAATTACCAAAACCATATAATATGAGGTCAAACATTAGGAGTTTCAATTTGTATGCAATCAGGCAGGCCCTTCTACTACATGGTTTTGGTAAATCTGATGACAAAAATCAGTAGACAATCTGATAGTGTGTATGGGGCTTTAGTCTGGTCGTGTGTGGCCAAGTTTCTTTCAGAAAGTCTGTCGGACCTCCGCCGAAAGTCCGTCGGGCCTAGTCCGTCTAAAAGTCTGGTCATGTGTACATAGCATTAAGGTTACAAACGATTTAATTACATTCCGGTAGGACCTACATTTAGTGCCATATAAAAGCAGTAACAGAAACACTACTTACACTGAACAAAGATACATTTTTTTCAAGTTAGCTACATTCATTGAATGGATTTAATACATTTCAAGTGGAAGTAAACTCCCCTATCGTTTTCAGCCAAGGAAGCTGCTATCTTTGCCTCTGTTTAATCTTCAACTGCTATGGTGCTGCACATGTGATTCGTTATGACACCAGCCATTGGATGGTTTGATAGTTTGGCTGAGAGCACAACCAATGTGCAGTTAGCATTCCCAACATGCCTTTTTTTTTTAAACTATTTAAATCGATGGGTTTACTTCCACTTTAATTGCACTTTGTATCTATTTTGTGTCTTTTCTGTAGATAGAGATAGGTCATTCTAGTAATGTCCCCTTTCCTAAATAATAAATTGGAGAAAGCGAGGCAGATTCTGGACTTTAGTATCTAATCTTGTATTAATCTTTTATGAAATTAGAATATTTTATAAAATTTTGGTAATCATAGTGCTTATTGTATGTAACAGACATAGTATTCGTATATAAAGGTATTGCTTTCCTTTATGTGTGATCTGAACTTGGTGAATCAAACCTTTAGTCTTCTTCATGTAGCACCCTTCTAGTTTAGAGTAGGCGGCTAGGAAAATTTAGTTAGCTCCTCTGTAATTAGTGGAGCAAGGTTGGATTGCTTTGGGCTGCTCAATGTCTCACAGGCTGCTATTCTGCTACTTCCCCTGTTTTCTGACTGCAGTATAGTGTTTACTCTTTTTAAATCATAATGGCAACAGAAACTACCCAAATTACCCTGATCAAAAGTTTACACACCCTGGTGATTTTGGCCTGATAACATGCATACAAGTTGACACAAAGTGGTTTGAATGGCTATTAAAGGTAACCATCTTCAACTATAATCTGTTTCCTTGTAATTAGTGCATGTGTATAAAAGGTCATTGCATTTCTGGACTCCTGACAGACCTTTGCATCTTTCATCCAGTGCTGAACTGATGTTTCTGGATTCTAAGTTATGGGGAAAGCAAAAGAATTGTCAAAGGATCAGCCAGAAAAGGTAGTTGAAGGTAACTGAACTGTATAAAACAGGAAAGGGATATAAAAAGATATCCAAGGAACTGAGAATGGCAATCAGCAGCGTTCAAACTCTAATCAAGAAGTGGAAAATTAGGGGTTCTGTTGAAACCAAAACACAGTCAGGTAGACCAACTAAAATTTTAGCCACAACTGCCAGGGAAATTGTTCGGGATCCAAAGAAAAATCCACAAATAACTTCAAGCGAAATACAGGACTCTCTGAAAACATGTGGTGTGGCTGTTTCAAGATGCACAATAAGGAGGCATGGTCGAGTTGCCAGAAGAAAGCCATTACTACGCAAATGCTACAAAGTATCCCACTTACAATATGCCAAACAGCACAGAGACAAGCCTCAAACCTTCTGGAACAAAGTAATTTGGAGTGATGAGACCAAAATTTAGCTTTTTGGCCACTGCCATAAAGGCTACATTTGGAGAGGAGCCAACAAGGCCTATGATGAAAGGTACGGAGGGGGATCGCTGATGTTTTGGGGATGTGTGAGCTACAAATGCACAAGAAATGTGGTTACAATTGTTGGCAAGATGAATGCAGTATGTTATCAAAAAATACTGGAGGAACATTTGCATTCATCAGCCAGGAAGCTGCGCATGGGACGTACTTGGACATTCCAACATGACAATGATCCAAAACACAAGGCCAAGTTGACCTGTCATTGGCTACAGCAGAATAAAGTGAAGGTTCTGGAGTGGCCTCTCAGTCTCCTGACCTCAATATCATTGAGCTACTCTGGGGAGATCTCAAACGTGACGTTCATGCAAGACAGCCAAAGAATTTACAGGAACAGGAGGCTTTTTGCCAAGAGGAATGGGCAGCTTTACCATCTGAGAAGATAAAGAGCCTCGTCCACAAATACCACAAAAGACTTCAAGCTGTCATTGATGTTAAAGGGGGCAATACACAGTATTAAAGCGATTGTATCGTTTTGTTTTTTTTAATTTTACCTACAAGTAAGCCTATAATAAGGCTTACCTGTAGGTAAAAAAAATATCTCCTAAACCTGTATGGTGTAGGAGATATTCCCTTCGCAATGAGCCGCTGACTGCAGGGGATTTTCGGCTGAAAGCCTGGCATAAGCCGGACCTTGCCGGAAAGAAATCTCCTGCGCGCATGCACGGGACTGATGATATTGTGGCTCCGGCCACTCACAGCCCCACAGCCGCGAAACCTGGAAGACACGCCAAGGGAACATGTCAGCTCCCTCACCGTGGTCGGGGCCTCGTTCTAAGGTAAGTATTTCATAATGAGCTAGTATGCGGTGCATACTAGCTTATTATGCCTTTTCCCTTGCAGGTCTAAAAAAAAAAATGTCAGTGGGTTTACTCCCGCTTTAAGAACTGGGGTATGTAAACTTTTGATCAGGGTCATTTGAGTAGTTTCTGTTGTGATTATGATTTAAAAATAGTAAACACAGTTGACTGATAATAAATGGCTTCAGCCAAACACTAACCTTGATTGAAAGAAAAGTTTTTGTGTTATCATTCATATTGTCTGAAAAATGATCATCAAATCATAAATTCTGCCAGGGTATGTAAACTTATGAGCATAACTGTGTATATGTATCATTCATTTTAGGTTTTGCAGGAGAAGACTTCATGGCTGACTTCAAGGATTTTGAACAATGTCAGAAGGGGTCTGTCCTAAGCACAGGCTGAATCTCCTGTTATAAACATACAACGCAAAAAGCCTAGGTGCTAGTCCAGGGGTCTCAAACTGACGGCCCTCCAGCTGATGCAAAACTACAAGTCCCATGAGGCATTGCAAAGCTGACAGTTGCAAGCATGACTCCCACAGGCAGAAGCATGATGGGACTTGTAGTTTCGCAACAGCTGGAGGCCACCAGTCTGAGACCCCTGTTCTAGACCTTTAGCCCTTATTACAGACAGTGTTCAAATCTAGTTTACAACTGATAATGAGATCTGCCAGCACAATACAGACAGGGACAGTTATGGCAAACACAGCTGTCCAGCCCCCTCAAAACAAAAGAGAACTAGTAGGTTTTTACAGTGCTGGACTTTCTAGAACGGACAATATATAAAAAGTAAGCTGCAATTGTTTTTTTTTTTTTTCTACATGATGTTATGTGAGTAAGAACATATATACAATTCAAAGTAGGAGTTAGCCCAATTTGGCTTTAAAAGTGGAAAGACACTTTAACATCTATACTATAATGCAGGCACAATGTCAAAAGCATTAATAGCCACCATTACCCAAGGAAAGCTCTTTCCAGGCTGCAAAGTATTAAAAGACCCAAATTTCCCCCCGAGGATAGAGATTTACATTGTCTGATAATGACCACAGCCCTGCTTTATTGATCCAAAGTAATTCATTCATTTAATTCTTGAAGGAAGATTTGTACCAGATAGCGCCTATGGGGCAGGACAAAAGTTTTTTTCATCAGAGACACTTTGAAATATAAGACACTGTGATTTCATGGAGAATTTTGATAAACATATAGGAGCAAATGCTAAACTATCTGCACTGCTCACTCTCACTGATCAGAAAGAAAAGAATGAATATCATATAATTATATATATATATATATATATATTGTATATACAGTCATTGCCAAAAGTTTTGAGAATGACACAAATATTACCGTATTTATCGGCGTATAACACGTGCCCCAAGTTTAGGAGGGAAGTTTAAGGAAAAAAACGTACATTTAAATGCCCATTGTCAGTCATTTGCAGCCTTGGCAGTGTTGTTGCAGGCTTGCCATTTAAAAATTGGGCCACCGAGATACAGAGCGGATGTCCTGTGTATCTCGGTGGTGCTCGGTAGCTCTCGGCCGTTCTTGGAGGCTTTCGGCTATTTTCGGCAGCTCTCGCGGCTTTCGGCCGCACTCGGCCGTTCTCGGTGGCTTTCGGCTTTCCGAGAACGGCCAAGTGGAGCCGAAAATAGCCGAAAGCGGCCAAGAATGGCAGAGAGATGCAGAAAACCTCAAAATCGGTGGGGGGTCGGTGTATAACACACACCCATGATTTTCCCCCTGATTTTAAAGCGGAGGTCCACCCTAAAGTGGACCTCCGCTCATCGGAACCCTCCCCCCCTCCGGCGCCACAATTGGCACCTTTCAGGGGGGAGGGGGGTGCAGATACCTGTACAGTACAGATATTCTGCACCCACTTCCGGGATAGCTCTCTGCGGAAAGGGGCATAGATTACGCCCCTTTCCGCAAGTGCCCGTCCCTTTCCGCAAGTGTCCCGCTGCCTGCTGGGAAACACACAGATCCCAGAGGCAGCGGGGACCGTCCTTATTGCGCAGCGCGGCTCGCGCATGCGCAGTAGGGAACCGGGAAATAAAGCCGAAAGGCTCCATTTCCTGATTCCCATACCCAAGATGGCGGCGGCAGCACCCGACAGACGATCTACAGATCGGCTTCGGGTGCCGACATCGCGGGCGCGCTGGACAGGTAAGTGTCACTATTTTAAAAGTCAGCAGCTGCAGTATTTGTAGCTGCTGCCTTTAAAAAAAAAAAAAAAAGCGGAGTCCCGGCGGACTCCAGCTTTAAGGGGAAAAAAGTGCGTGTTATACACCGATAAATACAGTAATTTTCACAAAGTCTGCTGCCTCAGTTTTTATGATGGCAATTTGCAAATACTTCAGAATGTTATGAAGAGTGATCAGATGGATTGCAATTAAAGTGGTGTTCCACACACCAAAAAAAAAAAAAGCTTAAAATTCCTAAAAAAATAAATAAAAAATAACATTTGAAAAAAAAAAATTAACTCACCTCTAAATGCATTTTGCTAGGGGGTCCCTCGTAGTCTGCCTCCTTCAGTGCACCCATGCATCTTCTGTCTCCACTGAGGAGACACTGTGGGGATCCCAGCACTGATGTTTCTTATATTAGGAGGGCGGGGCCACCCGTCATCTGACCCCGCCCCCTCTGACGCTGGTGAGAGAAGCCAGGGATTCCCCAATGATATATGGTGATCCCGCCCCCTCTGATGTATCCCCCAGGTACAAAATTTAAAGGAATATTACACTTTTATTGTTTCACTTTAATCATTATTAAAATCACTGCTCCTGAAAAAACGGCTGTTTTTAAAACTTTTTTTTGCATTGATCCATGTCCCCTGGGGCAGGACCCAGGTCCCCAAACACTTTTTAGGACTTTTTTCTCCCATAGACTTGTACAGGGTGTTTCGGCTTTTAGAATTTGCCACGAACAGCCCAAATTGTTCACTGTTCGCTGAACAGGCGAACAGGCAATGTTCTAGTCGAACTAAAAAGTGTTTGGGGACCTGGGTCCTGCCCCAGGGGACATGGATCAATGCAAAAAAAACTCGAAGCTCATCCCTAATTTAGAGCATGTTCTCAATTTTTCGGTCCGAAAAAGTTCCAATCGGAAATTACAATCGTCTTTAGCTATTCTGACACGCAAAATTCCTACGCATGCTTGGAAACAATTTGACGCATGCTCTGAAGAATTGCTGAAGCATTGAACTTCATTTTCATTTTCTCGGCTCATCATAGTGGTGTACGTCACTGCGTTCTTGGCGGTCAATTGTTCAGCAAACTTTTGTGGGACCGTGTGTATGCAAGCCAAGCTTGAGTGGAATTCCGTCGGAAAAACTATTCAAGATTTTTCTGATGGAAAATCCGCTCATGTGTACGCGGCATTAGTGCGGATGGTGGAAATCCTATAGATATTTGCCAAAGAGATTAACTTCAAGTGCGATAATTCCAGTGATATGTGATTTCACGTGTATTATGCCGCGTACACACGAGCGGACTTTTCAACATCCAAAGTCCGAAGGACCGAGTCCGTCAGACTATCCGATCGTGTGTGGGCTGCAACGGACTTTTGATTCACCAAAGTCTGACGGACTTTAGAATATGGAACATGCTTCAAATTTTCCCGAAGGAACTCCGCCGGACCCGGTCCCCTTCGAAAACTCCGCTCGTGTCTATGCTACTCCGACGGACTAAAACCGACGCTAGGGCAGCTATTGGCTACTGGCTATGAACTTCCTTATTCGAGTCGGGTCGTACGTCATCACGTTCGAATCCGTCGGAGTTTAGTGTGATTGTGTGTGGCCAAGTCCGTTCGGCCGAAAAGTCTGTCAGAACTCCGTCGGAATTCCAGCAGAACTCCGACGGAACTCCTTTGGAAGTCTGTCGGACTTAAGTCCGCTCGTGTGTACGGGGCATTATATCATCCATATCATTTTTGCACTTTAATTAAATTTTTCACCACTCTTGCTAAGTCCATGTCTTTATGGACCTTGTTTTGTACACTGGTGTGCAGTCATGTTGGAACAGGAAGGGGCGGGCCATCCCCAAAATGTTCCCATAAAGTTGGGAGCATGAAATTGTCCAAAATGTCTTGGTATGCTGACGCTTTAAGAGTTCTCTTCACTGGAACTAAGGGGCCAACCCCAACCCCTGAAAAACAGCCCCAAACCATAATCCTCCCTCCACCAAATGATTTGGACCAGTGCACAAAGCAAGGTCCATAAAGACATGGTGAGTGAGTTTGGGTTGGAGGAACTTGACTGACCTTCACATTAGAGTGGAGACTACGAGCCAGGCCTTCTCGTCCAACATCAGTGCCTGACCTCACATATGCACATCTGGAAGAATGGTCAAACATTCAAATAGACACACTGCTAAACCTTGTGGACAGCCTTCCCAGAAGAGTTGAAGCTGTTATAGCTGCAAAGGGTGGGCCAACTCAATATTGAACCCTACGGATTTATGCCGCGTACACATAACCGGACTTTCTGGCAGACTAGGTCCGACAGATTTTCCGTGGAATTCCAATGGACTTTCCAAACGAATGGACGTGGCCACACACGAATTGGCCTTAGTCCAAAAGTCTGTTCGGTTTGAACGTGATGACGTAAGACGGGACTAAAAAAGGAAGTTCAATATCCAGTAGCCAATAGCTTCCCTTGCGTCATATTTGGTCCATCGGACCAACATACAGACGGATGGTTTTCCCGATAGTAATTGAGTCTGTCGGACAGATTTGAAACATGTTCTATTTCTAGGTCCGTCTGTTTTTTTTTTTTTACGAAAAACAGTCGGATTAGCCCGCACACGAATGTTTCATTCTCAAAACTTTTGGCCACGGCTGTACATTATACAGAATCACATGGGTGCTGTTTTGAATATAGCACAGTTCTGCTTTATCCAGGAGGAGGTGTGCAGCAGCTGGTGATGTTCTCAGTAATCTGTAGAGATAATAACACTACAAAAATAATAACATTTGTATGATATGGGCATTTTGCAATTCTCAGAGCTCCATTCAGCAAATATCTGCAAAATGAGAATTAACTGACCATAGACTCATATATTCTTTTGAAGGAACAGTTTTCTAAATGTTCGAAATATATGTAGATAGATGACCACACTCCGGTAATGAAATTATTTTACCGCCATACATCTTTTGGCACATGAAAAAAAAAAAGAAACGTGTTCATGAATTTTATCAATCTACGCTTGAGCAATTTTATTCCAGAAATGGAAGCGATATTTTATGAAACTTAAAGCCTAAAAAGCTTTCTAATGCTCAGACCTCAGGGAGAATATAGAAATATAAATGTATACAGTATATTCCCTATAAATGTGTAATGTACATGGGAGAAATATTTATGTAATATAAGTGTATGAATACCTCCCAACATTTTCAGATGGGAATGAGGGACACCTACTAACAAATGTATGTAGGCATAGGACACACCCCCTGCCACACCCCCTTAACCACTTAAGCCCCGGACCAATTTGCAGCCAAAGGACCAGGCCCCTTTTTGCGATTCGGCACTGCGTCAATTTAACTGACAATTGCGCGGTCATGCGATGTGGCTCCCAAACAAAATTGGCGTCCTTTTTTTCCCACAAATAGAGCTTTCTTTTGGTGGTATTTGACCACCTCTGCGGTTTTTATTTTTTGCACTATAAACAAAAATAGAGCAACAACTTTGAAAAAATGCAATATTTTTTACTTTTTGCTATAATAAATATCCCCAAAAAAGATATAAAAAAACATTTTTTTTCTTCAGTTTAGGCCGATACGTATTCTTCTACATATTTTTGGTAAAAAAAATTGCAATTAGTGATTATTGATTGGTTTGCGCAAAAGTTATAGCGTTTACAAAATAGGGGATAATTTTATAGCATTTTTATTAATATTTTTTTTTTTACTAGTAATGGCGGCGATCAGCGATTTTTGTTGTGACTGCGACATTATGGTGGACACATCGGACATTTTTGACACATTTTTGGGACCATTGTCATTTATACAGCAATCGGTGCTATTTAAATGCACTGATTCCTGTGTAAATGACACTGGCAGGGAAGGAGTTAACCACTAGGGGGCAGGGAGAGGTTAAGTGTGTGTGTGTGTGTGTGTTTTTAACTGTAGGGGGCGTAGCTTGGCATCTGACATCACTGATCGTCTTTCCCTATAACAGGGAACAGACGATCGGTGACAGCCACAGTAGGAAGCATGGGGAGATGTTTGTTTACACTTACCACTCCTCGTTCTTCAGCCCTGTGACCCGATTGTGGGACACTAGCGGCAATCGGGTCCGCTGGTCACGTGGCCACAGTCAAGGAGCTCAGGACCGGGTTGGGAGCGCGCCACCACTGGAGGCGTGCTCCCAGCGGCGCGCTCCTGGCCCATGGCTGGGCACTTAAAGAGCAACGTACAAGTACGTGCTTGTGCCCAGCCGTGCCATTCTGCTGACGTATATGTGCAGGAGGCGGTCCTTAAGTGGTTAAAGGAGAATTAACCAAAAAAAAAGGTTAATTAAAGGATCACTAAAGATTATTTTTTTTTATTTAAATAACAAACATGTTATACTTACCTGCACTGTGCAGCTCATTTTACAAAGAGTGGCCCTGAACCTGGTCTTCTGGGGTCCCTCTGCAGCTGTCTCGGCTCCCCCCCCCCCACCGCAAGGACTCATGCAAGCTCCCTTGCATGGTAAGGAGTGCTTGCGGGCGCGCTCCCCGTGATACAGCTTGAGGCCATAGCCGCTCACTGTATCAATCGGCCCCACCACCCCGGCACGCGACGTCATTGGATGTGATTGACAGCAGCACGAGCCAATGGCTGCGCTGCTTTCAATCCATCCACTGTAACCAATCAACGGCCAGGCTGAGTGGTGAAGAGGATGTCGGTGGTGAGCGCGGGACTTTTGAGGGGTCAGGTAAGTAAAACGGGGGGCTGGGGGGGCGGTATTGTCAGATGTTTTTTCACCTTAATACATAGAATGCAATAAAGTGAAAAAAACACGTACCTTTACAACCTTTTTAAATCCACAAGTGCTTTTTTAACCAGTACTATTCCTTTATATTGGCTTTTAAAAAGTGCAAAAACAGCCATTTAGAAATTGGATGAAAGGTTTAAAACTTTTTGAAAGATAGAAAGTGCATTTTATATACAACTATATGGATCAGACCAAGATGAGGGACACATGAGGAGGAAAAAGGGACAGAGGGACATTGCTCCAAATCAGGGACCGTTGGGAGCTATGTACAGTGTATGTGCTGTAAATTAAATTATGACATTTCTGGTGTGTTGGTACAATACTGATTCTGTGTCTGTGGACATATTCCAGCTGTGGTAGCGTGGTACCGACTTTGCAGACACGTGTCTGATGTGTGAATACAATACTGATTATGTCTACGTGGACATGTTTCTTGTTGTGTCAATATGGAAGGGATTGCGTCTGTGGACATGCTTCTGATTGTTAGCACACCTCCCAACATTTTGAGATGGGAATGAGTGACACCTACTAACAAATGTATGTAGGCATAGGACACACCCCCTGACACGCCTCCTTAAAGGAGAATTAACCCCAAAAAAAGGTTAATTAAATCCACAAGGACTTTTTTTTTTTTTTTAATACTACTATTCCTTTATATCCGCTTTGCAAATGTACAAATGCATTTAGAAATTGGATGAAAGGTTTAGCACTGGGAAACACTTTTTAAAAGATAAAAAGTGCATTTTATATACAACTATATGGATCAGACCAAAATGAGGGACAAATGAGGAGGGATGAGGGACAGAGGGACAGTGCTCCAAATCAGGGACAGTCCCTCCAAATCAGGGACAGTTGGGAGCTATGGATTTCTCAATGGGGTTGATTTACTAGAGTGCAAAATCTGGTGCAGCTCTGCATAGAAACCAATCAGCCTCCAACCAAAGTTAGAAGCTGATTGGCTAGCATGCACAGCTGCACACGATTTTGTACTCTCCAGTTTTAGTAAATCAATCCCAGTGTGTCAGTTATGTTTTTATGTGTTTTTACTTGGAAGGAGATTTGTAAGCCCTTGTACAGACGGTCAGACATTCCGACGGAAAATGTCCGATCGGACAGTGTTGTCAGATAATCCGACCATGTGTGGGCTTCATCTGACTTTTTCCGTCCAAATGTCCGACCAACAAAGTTTGAGAGTTGGATATAAAAAATTTTCGACAACATGATCCGTTCGGACTTTGTTCGATCGTTTGTAGAGAATTCCGATCGGACAAAGTCCCACGCATGCTCAGATCAAATTCCTAGACCAAAGCTATTGGCTACTAGCCTGAACGTAGTCCCATTGTAATGAACGAACGTGATCACGTTCCGAACGATCGGATTTTCCGACAACTTTGTCCAACCGTGTGTATGCAACACAAGTTTCGGCCAAAATCTTGTTGTCGGAATGTCCAATCGTGTGTGCAAGGGCTAAGGGACGCTAACATCCTCATGAATAGGACTGTGGCATACCATGTACATAGTCTACATAATGAGTAGGCTCAAGTTTTAAGCCCCTCCTACTGTTAGCACAATGTTGTCATAACCACAATTCATTGTGGCCCACCTAAATACCTAAATATTGCCTTCTGAGTGCCCAGGGCTGTGATTGTCTTGGATGTGTTTGGCTTTGTTATTATGTTGGAATACTGCCCTACAGCCCAGTCTCCGAAGGGAGGGGATCATGCTCTGCTTCAGTATGTCACAGTACATGTTGGCATTCATGGTTCCATCAATGAACTGTAGCTCCCCAGTGCCGGCAGCACTCATGCAGCCCCAGACCATGACACTCCCACCACCATGCTTGACTGTAGGCAAGACACACTTGTCTTTGTACTCCTCACCTGGTTGCCCCCACACACGCTTGACACCATCTGAACCAAATACGTTTATATTGGTTTCATCAGGACATGGTTCCAGTAATCCGTGTTCTTAATATGCTTGTCTTCAGCAAACTGTTTGCGGGCTTTCTTGTGTATCATCTTTAGAAGAGGCTTCCTTCTGGGACAACAGCCATGCAGATCAATTGGATGCAATTTGCAGTGTATGGTCTGAGCACTGAAAGGCTGACTCCCCTTCAATCTCTGCAGAAATGCTGGCAGCACTCATACATCTATTTCCTAAAGACAACCTCTGGATATAACGCTGAGCACATGCACTCAACTTCTTTGGTCGACCATGGCGAGGCCTGTTCTGAGTGGAACCTGTGCTGTTAAATCACTGTATGGTCTTGGCCACCGTGCTACAGCTCAGTTTCAGGGTATTCTTATAGCCTAGGCCATCTTTATGTAGAGCAGCAATTCTTTTTTTAAGATCCTCAGAGAGTTCCTTGCCATGAGGTGCCATGTTGAACTTCCAGTGACCAGTATGAGAGAGTGAGAGCGATAACACCAAATTTAACACACCTGCTCCTCATTCACACCTGAAACCTTATAACACTAACTAGTCACATGACACCGGGGAGGGAAAATGGCTAATTAGGCCTAATTTGAAAATTTTCACTTAGGGGTGTGCTCACTTTTGTTGCCAGCGGTTTAGACATTAATGGCTGTGTGTTGAGTTATTTTGAGGGGACAGCAAATTTACAGTGTTATACAAGCTGTACACTCACTACTTTACATTGTAACAAAGTGTCATTTCTTCAGTGTTGTCACATGAAAAGATAGAAGAAAATATTTACAAACGTGTGAGAGGTGTACTCACTTTTGTGAGATACTGTATATATAAAATACATTATATGTTACAGTATATATATTATATATTATCATTACATCAGGGTTAGGGATGAGCTTCGTGTTCGAGTCGAACGTACGTTCGACTCGAACATTGGCTGTTCGTGCGTTCGGCGAATTCCGAACGTTTTGGCCGTTCGCGTCAAAATTCGAGTGACGCGCGCGCGGACCACAATGCACTGCGTTGGCGCAGTGCATTGCTGCCCGATGATTGGCCAAGCATGCACTGTGACCCCGCATGCTTGGCTAATCGCAGCGCCGGCAGCGAGGAGAGCCATGATTGGCCACAGGCATCCTGCCTGTGGCCAATCATAGCTCAGGCTGTGTAGTGCACTCCCCACACTATATAAGGCCGCCTTTAAGGCGGCCTCCTGTAGTGTGTTACTTTGCATCTGAAGCAGTGGGTGTTCTGTGTACCTTCAACACAGTACACACCAATCGTTTTTGGCTGATTTCCTATCTTGCTGCTGTGTAGTGGTTGTTGTCTGTGCCCTGACTGCAGTATACACCACTATATTCACCTCACCTATATAGCTAGTGATCTAGCTTTAACCACTTAACAACTGCCCATTGCCGATTAACGGCTTCAGGGCGGTTGTTTAACTCAGAGAGGCCATTAATTAACGGCCTCCCAGAATTCTGCTCTCGCGTGCCCCGAGGTGTGCGCACTCGAGAGCATCCGTGATCGCCGGGTCCATAGGACCCGGCGCATCACGGTAAACGGCCGCTCATAGCGGCCGTTTACCACGTGATTGCTCCGTCAAATGACGGAGTGATCACTTGGAAACAAACCGGCGTCATGTTATGACGCCTGTTCCTCCCTCCCCTTTCTGTACCGATCGGTACAGCGGAGGGGAAGAGATCGGTGTCAGCAGCGATGTGGGCTGCATCTGCAGTGCCCACATCGCTGCTCACCGAATTTAACCCCTCAATTCCCTGCCAATACTCTGCAATACCAGTGCATACTCTGCAGTACCCTGCCATTACTCTGCAGTACCCCGCCATTACTCTGCAGTACCCCGCCATTACTCTGCAGTGCAGTACCCCGCCATTACTCTGCAGTGCAGTACCCTGCCATTACTCTGCAGTACCCGGCCATTACTCTGCAGTACCCCGCCATTACTCTGCAGTGCAGTACCCCGCCATTACTCTGCAGTGCAGTACCCTGCCATTACTCTGCAGTACCCGCCATTACTCTGCAGTACCCCGCCATTACTCTGCAGTGCAGTACCCCGCCATTACTCTGCAGTGCACTACCCCGCCATTACTCTGCAGTGCAGTACCCTGCCATTACTCTGCAGTACCCGGCCATTACTCTGCAGTACCCCGCCATTACTCTGCAGTGCAGTACCCCGCCATTACTCTGCAGTGCAGTACCCTGCCATTACTCTGCAGTACCCGGCCATTACTCTGCAGTACCCCGCCATTACTCTGCAGTGCAGTACCCGGCCATTACTCTGCAGTGAAGTACCCTGCCATTACTCTGCAGTACCCCGCCATTACTCTGCAGTACCCCCATTACTCTGCAGTAACCCCCATTACTCTGCAGTACCCCCCAATACTCTGCAGTACCCGCCATTACTCTGCAGTACCCCCAATACTCTGCAGTACCCTGCTATTACTCTGTAGTACCCCGCCAATACCCCGCCAATACTCTGTAATACCCTGCCATAAATTGCCATACCCAGCCATACTCAGAGATACCCAGCCATACTCAGTGATACCCTGAAATACCCAGCCATAGACGCCCCCCACCCCTCACCGCCCTCCGGTGCTTCTACCAACTCGCCAGTACGATCAAAGCCAGAATCTTTTTTTTATTTTTTATTTCAGGCTTCCCAGCCTAGAGGTGAGATGTGGGGTCATATTGACCCCCCAGATTTCACTGTAAAGAGGACCTGTCACCCCATATTCCTATTACAAGGGATGTTTACATTTCTTGTAATAGGAATAAAAGTGATCAAAAATATATTTTTGGGAAAAAAAATGTCAAACTAAAATAAATAAAGTAAAATGAACAATAAAAAAATAAAATAAAAATTAAAGCGCCCATGTCCCCATGTGCTCGCATGTGCCACACATGTGAGGTATCGCCGAGAATGTTAGAGCGAGAGCAATAATTCTAGTCCTAGACCTCCTCTGCAACTCAAAACATGTAACCAGTAAAAAAAAATTTAAAGCGTCGCCTATGGGGATTTTTTAAGTAGCGACGTTTGGCGCCATTCCACGGGCATGTGCAATTTTGAAGAGTGACATGTTTGATATCTATTTACTCAGCATAACTTCATCTTTCACTTTATGCAAACATTGGGCTAACAAGTGGTTAATAATAGAGCTTGCAGTCAGTAGTGTTAGGAGATAGTGCGTGCTGTCTGCGTGCTCTGTACCCAGTACATACCGCTATAATATAGGGCAGGCCCCTACTTTCAAACATCCAACTTACAAACATCTCCTACTTGCAAACGCAAGGAGACAGCAGCAAGTGAGATGAAAAAAGATGGACGACAAAACAAATTATACAGGGGTGATAACCCTTCCCTATGTTTTCCAAAAAGCTTAAAGATAGTTTTTTTGACTGGAGCTACACTTTAAAAATGTACCGGTTGAAAATGACAAACAGATTCAACTTAACACAACAAACCTACACAGTCCCTGTCTTGTTTGCACCGCCTGTATACTGCTGTTCTGAGTATATAGGGCCTGGGGGCCACACGCATTTCCTTTTTTTAATATGGGTACGGGGTCCCCCTTAATATGTGTACAAGACCCAAATAGGCTGGTAATGGGCAGGGAGGGCTACCCATGCCATGTTTCTCAATGATTTTCAACCATATTGCAGGAACCAGATATAACATTAAAACCGCAAGCAGTTTTAAATGGTGTTATTTCCGTTTAATGTCATTTTGTGCAGGGACTGTTCTAAACACGGGAAACACGTGGCACTTCACAGGCATACTACAGACACCCCCCAGGCACCATATTTAAAGGAATATTTCACTTTTTTTTTTCACTTTAATCGTCATTAAAATCAGTGCTCCCGCCAAAACGGTAGTTTTTAAAACTTTTTTTTGCAGTGACCCATGTCCCCTGAGGCAGGAGGCAGGTCGCCAAACCCTTTTTAGGACACTATCTTGCATATTAGCCGTTAAAATTAGCACTTTCCAATTCGAACGTTCGAGTCCCATAGACTTCAATGGGGTTCTAACGTTCGTACCGAACGCGGGGGTCGTTCGCAAGTTCTGGTGCGAACCGAACCGGGGGGTGTTCGGCTCATCCCTAATCAGGGTCCCCAGAGAGTCTCCATCTTGCACCTTGTTCCCTAGAGAGCCCCCCCTCACACACTTACATCAGGATCCCCAGAGAGCTTGTCATGTTACCTGCCACCAGATGCAGATTGTCACTTGCCATGTCGCCTGTCACCAGATGCAGATTGTCCCTTGTCACCAAATACAGAATGTCAAATACGCCTGCCACCAGATGCAGTACATGTGCATTAACTGGGTTCCAGAGAGAGTGCAGGCATTGAGAGATCATGTAATCTCTCTGCTGCATACAGCTGCACATTAAGGGCTGAACAGCAGTGACAGGCTAGGGTATACAGCCAGGCTAGGGTATACAGAGAGCCTAGAATATACAGAGAGTCTAGGGTATACAGACAGGCTAGGGTATACAGAGAGCCTAGGATATACAGAGAGTCTAGGGTATACAGACAGGCTAGGGTATACAGAGAGCCTAGGGTAGGGATA
This sequence comes from Lithobates pipiens, assembly GCF_037356315.1. Classification (NCBI taxonomy): domain Eukaryota; kingdom Metazoa; phylum Chordata; class Amphibia; order Anura; family Ranidae; genus Lithobates; species Lithobates pipiens. The sequence goes on from NW_027507903.1 coordinate 37,470,137, forward strand.
CGGAACCTCGGCTCTCCAGCTGTTTTGAAACTACAAGTCCCATGCAAGACCTTAACAATCACAGGCATGACTCCTAGAGGCAGAGGCATGATGGGATTTGGAGTTTCAAAACAGCTGGAGAGCCGAGGTTCCCTACCCCTGGCCTAGGGTATACAGACAGGCTAGGGTAGTATTTACCCCCTCCCCATTCCAGTGCCTGTACACACCTGGCGCCACCCCTGCTCAGGAGCTCATGTGAAAAAATTCCTCCCGACTCTATTATATGGGCGGAGCAAGTAGGAGACCCGCTCTCTCCCTGATCTCCGGGCTCTGGCTGTCACTGAAGTATCAAGTGCAGACTCAGTGAAGGTGCCACGGCTGTGCGGGACATCACTGTGTCAGGCAGTCCATGACACCCTAACTGAGTCTGCACTCGATGTAGATTGTGTATGAAGTGCCAGCCCTGCTCTGCCGCTTCTGTCAAATTGCCGCCTGGGTCCATTGTTAAACCCATGGTAGGGCCAGACCTGGACTCAGGTTATGGGCCCCAGATTCAGGGCTATTGCCCCAGAAGCCACTCCCTAGCAACGCCACTGCTTGGAGGCATTCTGCACATGCTCGGTTTGGTGTCTATTGATAGTATTTTGATAGAGATTTTTTTTTTGGAAGGGTGGATGTGATCAGCACAGAGCCAATCAGCACTGTCCAGACAGCGGGTCAGGTGCAGCCTCATGGGACAGTCTGAGGAGAATGAAAATTCCTCCCCAAGCTTTAAAGTATTACCAAACTCACAATAGTAAAATCAGTCTGTATATGCAGTAAAGCATGCTTGTTATACTCACTGTGAAACCTAGAAGGTTAACCCTTTGCATTGTGTAAAAAGGTTTGATTCTGTTTTCTCTGATCCTCCCCTTCTTCCATGTCCCCTAATCATTTCCTGATAGTACAGAGCTCGGGAACTGCTATATACTGCTGATGAGAAAAGGCATTTAGCCGTTTATATTTACTAAAACTATTGCATTTGTATGTTCTGTGTACTGTGGAATGAAGAAAAGGGAGTGTGGGACTTTGAATGAGACTAAAGACATTGTGGAGGGGATTAATAGAAAACGTATTTAATGACATGTAAAGATGTAAAATTCATAAAATAATACAGAAAGTATATGGCAAATGTATATGACATATAACTCTACATGTACAGAAAAAAAAGGCAGACGATGTATGAATACATAGCAGCTTGGTAACATGCGGTATAAAAATGTCCATAAATAAATTATGTAAATTCATATTAGTACAATCATCGTATGGCAGTACATTGCAAGCAGGTAAGTAATCTTAAATAGTGTTAACATGATTAATGTGCATGATTAACTTAGGATAAATACTGGTGCAGGCATGTACAGTAACTGCATCCTACAGTGCCCGACGCGTTTATCTTTGAGCTTCTGCCCCTAATGAGTGTTTACACACGAAATGCGTCGGTCACTGTAGGATGCAATTCCATGCCTGCACCAGCATTTATCCCAAGTTCATTGTGCACATTAATCATGTGAATATAAAGTGTAGCACTCAAAAATAAAATGTATATGTGAAACCTCACACAATAGTGAAGGATAGAAAAAGAATCACACTACAGCCAAAAGCTGCAGGACTGATGCTCTGAAAAATAACCCAGTATAAATGGTGAAATGCTTGTTCCAAACAAACGTGAAAAAATTTGAAAATTAATAGCGCTACAAAAGTGTGACTGATAATTACCTTATTCAAAACCTAAACGGAGCAAGAAGTGCTGTCATGGTCGTTCCCGAGATCCAGCGGCCCATGGAAGACCTATCCACAGAATTGGTCCGTTGAGCGCTAATAGGTCTTCCTGGGCGCGCGTTAGCGCGAACGGACGCACGCGGGTGCGAGCAGGTACGAACGGGCGCACGCGGGTGCGCGAGGTTGCGAACGTGCGCACGCGGGTGCGCGGGGTCACGAACGGTTGCACGGTTTCACGCGGGCGCGCGCGGGCACGCCGTGCGACCGTTCTTGGCGCCCAGAGGGCTTCTTAAGGAATCCGTTCTAGTGGCCCGGTGCTGTCCTGTCTACAGCGTTCCTGTGAGTTACCTCTGCTAACCTGATTGTTCCTGCCTCTGATCTACCAGGCCTGTTCCTGATTACTCCTGCTTGCTGCCAGCCCTGACCCTCGGACTTCCTGACCACGCTTCTGCCTTCTCCTTCGGTACTTCTGCTGCCTGCCCGTTGACGACCCGGCCTGTGTTTGACCCTGCTATTCGCCAGCTCATCCAGTTTGCCTTCTGTGACCGCTGCTGCCTGTTGCCCGCCTGCCAGCCGTTCCTGTACTATCTCCTGCACCTGCTGCCAGCCGCTGACTGCTCACCAGCTGTTCCAGAACCACCTGCCTGCACCCGCCACTGTCTGACGTCAGCTCCAGGGCCATACCCACCATCACTGACTTGGCACTTGTGCCCTCTGACCTCTAGAGTCCCTGTTCCCACTCTCAGGGGATCTCGAGCCAGAGGCTTACGAGAGGCCGCTCCCTGCACTCCGGGCTCCTTCCACCAGGTACGTGACAGTACAGGACAGCCATGTCCGAGCCCACGCAGGGAGCCTCTCCTATGGACGAACTTTGCCGCCACCTCGCAGGACTCACCCAAGCGGTGAAGAGTTTACAGGAGGGCTATAGTCAGCTGGAGGAACGGGTCCTGGCCCTGTCTACTGCCTCCCCAGCTGCTTCCGGGACTTCTGCTACTCCTTCTGTAGTGATGCTGCCCCCCGAACCCAGGGTGCCCACACCCGAGAGATTCTCTGGAGATCGTGGAAAATTCCGGACCTTTCGCAATTCGTGTGAACTTTTCTTCGCTCTCCAGCCCAGGACCTTTTTTCCTCGAGGCCACCAAGGTGGGGTATGTCATCTCTATACTAACTGGCGAACCTCAGTCCTGGGCCCACCGCTTGCTAGAGAAGAAGGATCCTTCCCTTGAAACCCTGGACATCTTCTTTCAGGCCATGTCGCGGTTATATGAGGACCCACAATTAACCGCCACCGCTGAAGCAGCCCTGCACTCACTACAGCAAGGCCGCCGACCTGTGGAGGACTATGTGTCGGAATTCCGACGCTGGAGTTCCGACACAGATTGGAACAATGCAGCATTACGCTATCAGTTCCGTATGGGCCTATCGGAACCCTTAAAGGACGAGCTCGCCCGAGTGGGCATTCCAGAGACTTTGGAAGCATTGGTGGAGCTAGCTATCCAAATAGATAGGCAGCTGAGGGAACGCCGTCTGGAGCGGTCCTCAACAGTTCCTCGTCCGGTGTGGATGCTTCCTCGGGTCCCCAGCTCCCCTCATCCTGCTTCTCCCGCTGTCACCACGACGAACCAGGACCTCCCCGAGCCCATGCAGCTGGGCCTACTTAGGCCCTCCTTAACGCCGGAAGAACGCCAACGCCGTCGGGAGGGAAATCTCTGCTTATACTGTGGAGGGTCTGGACACTTTGTGCGTAGTTGCCCTGCCAAGCTCCGTAAGTGCCTCTCCGTATCTCCTGCCCTTACGTTAGACTGTCCTAGTACTACCTCCCATTTGACTGTGTCCATTTCCTTGCAGCTACCAGGAGGGAACGTCCAGACCAACGCCATTATTGATTCGGGAGCTTGCAGTGGCTTTATGGACTTATCTTTCACCACAAGACATAACATCCCTCTCCGGCCCAGGGCAAAGGGACTTTCTATACATCTGGCCGATGGTTCTACTCTCAAGTCCGGTCCTGTAACCCAGGAGACTCAGCCCTTACTAACCTCTATTGCCGGGATCCACCAAGAGTTGCTCTGTCTGGATGTTATTACTTCCACCCTCTTCTCTATCATTCTCGGCATGCCCTGGCTAAAGGCACATAACCCCCTTATTGACTGGTCCACCGGGGAATTAAGATTCCTCTCACCTTACTGTCTCCAGCACTGCTTGTCGGGATCCAACCAGGCCTCCTCTTCATTGCTCTGCCTGGAAGTTGACGCAGAAACCCGCCAAGCTGTACCTCCTGCCTACCATGACTACCTGGATGTGTTTAGTAAAAAGGGTGCGGAGACCTTACCCCCTCACAGGCCATATGACTGTCCTATTGAATTACTTCCAGGGGCAGAAATCCCCTTTGGGAGAATTTTCCCACTATCAGAGACTGAGTTGGTGGCCTTGAAGACCTACCTGGATGATAATCTAAGGAAGGGATTTATACGTCCTTCTACTTCACCAGCGGGAGCGGGAATCTTTTTCGTGGAAAAAAAGGACTAGACCCTGCGCCCCTGCGTTGACTACCGGGCCCTTAACAAGATAAGTATCAAGAATCGTTATCCTCTACCACTTGTGCCGGAACTCTTCCAAAGGCTGGGGTCAGCAGCAGTATTTTCGAAGCTGGATTTCCGGGGGGCCTACAATCTGGTCCGGATCCGTGATGGCGACGAATGGAAGACTGCCTTCCGTACTCGCTTCGGGCATTTTGAGTACCTGGTTATGCCCTTCGGTTTAAGTAACGCTCCCGCCACATTCCAGCACTTCATCAACGATATCTTCAGAGACTACCTAGACCTGTTCGTCATTACCTATCTGGACGACATCTTGATCTTCTCCTCCTCCCTGGCAGAACACCGGGAACATGTCAGGAAAGTACTATTCCGACTCCGACTTCACGGGCTATATGCCAAACCGGAGAAATGTACCTTCGAACAACAAAGCATTCAATTTCTGGGGCTGGTAATTTCTGTAGATGGCATCGAGATGGACCCTCAGAAGATCTCCGCTATCCGTGATTGGCCCGCTCCCACTGACAGAAAAGGGGTCCAGCGATTCGTTGGATTTGCGAATTTCTATAGAAAATTTATTAGAGGATTTTCCACTATTATAGCCCCCATCACAAGACTGACCAGGCAGGGTCTGAAGTTTCAATGGTCCCCAGAGGCTCAGGAAGCCTTCTCTACTTTGAAGAACCTGTTTGTGTCGGCCTCTATTCTCAAGCATCCTGACCCGACCCGGCCTTATATTCTAGAGGTCGATGCCTCTGAAATTGCGGTTGGGGCGATTCTATCCCAGAGACATGGGCTTAGGTCCCGTTTGCACCCAGTCGCATTCTTTTCCCGTAAGCTATCCGAAGCAGAGGCGAATTACGACGTCGGAGATCGGGAACTATTAGCCATTAAAGTGGCCCTTGAAGAATGGCGCTACCTACTGGAGGGGGCCACACATCCAATCCTTATTTACATAGATCATAAAAATCTGGAGTATTTGAAGTCCGCCAAGAGGTTGAGGCCACGTCAGGCCAGATGGGCTCTTTTCTTTTCCCGGTTTTCATTTCATATAACTTATCGCCCGGGGTCCAAGAATACCAAACCGGACGCCCTGTCCCGAATGTTCAACGAGCCAGAGACTTCTCCACATCCAGATACCATCCTGACCTCAGGGAACTTTCTTCTCCTTCAAACAGACCTGCTGTCTCTGATCAAGCAAGCTTCCGCTGGTGCCACTCCTCCACCTAACGTCACACTTCTGGCCAAAGACGAACTTCTCTGGTATGAAGGCAACATTTTTGTTCCCCAGGAGACTCGGGTACCAGTCCTCAGTGCATGCCATGATCACCTGCTGGCCGGCCATTTCGGAGCCCTCAAGACCACCGAATTGGTTCAGCGCACCTTTTGGTGGCCCCAGTTGAAGTCCGACTGTAAGAAGTACGTGGAGGCATGTGTCATCTGCATCCGGAACAAGAGCAACAAGTCCAGGGCCTGGGGTCTGATGAGACCATTACCTGTTCCCGAGAGGCCTTGGCGGATGATATCAATGGACTTTATCGTAGAGCTTCCACCATCAGAAGGCTATTCCACAATCTTTGTGGTAGTGGACAGGCTAACCAAGATGGCCCACTTCTTGCCGATGAAGGGCACCCCCTCCGCTGCGGAAACAGCCGAGGTATTTATTAAAGAAATTGTGAGGCTACATGGCGTTCCCGCAAATATTACTTCTGATCGGGGAGTGCAATTCACGTCCAAATTCTGGAGAGCACTCTGCAGGGCCCTGAAGATTGATCTTTGTCTCTCATCTGCTTACCACCCACAGACCAATGGGCAAACAGAACGGACGAACCAGACGCTGGAGCAGTACCTGCGCTGCTTCTCGTCTTTTTCTCAGGACGACTGGGCTCCTTTGCTCCCGTTAGCAGAATTTGCTTACAATAACTCCATCCACTCTGCCACAAGTCAGTCCCCGTTCTTCGCTAACTACGGCTTCCATCCCTCATTTCTGTCCCAAGACCTGCCTGAAAGCCCGGTACCAGCGGTCCAGGGGAGTATTGACTTTTTCAGCTCCAATAACAGACTGCTGCAGGAGACCATGGCAAAGACCCAAAGATATAATAAAGAAGTCTTTGACAGGAGGAGAAGGGGGGAACTTGAACTCAAAGTCGGGGACCAGGTTTGGCTCTCCACGGTGAACCTAAAGATGGCCTGTCCTACTAAGAAGTTGGGGCCAAGGTTTGTGGGTCCCTTCCCAATTGTGAAGAAGATAAATGACGTAGCATTTGAGCTAAAACTGCCAGAATCATTCCGGATTCACCCCGTATTTCACGTGGCGTTACTCAAACCAGCCGTCCCGGATCCCTTTGACAGCCGGAGGGTCGTTCCACCTGAACCTGTGATCATCGACGGTGAAGTCGAGTACGAGGTGGAATCCATCTTGGACTGTAGGCGTAGACGGAATCAAGTTCAATTCCTGGTGAAGTGGAAAGGGTACGGACCCGAAGAAAATTCTTGAGAACCTGAATCTAACATTCATGCCAGGAGACTGATTCTCGCCTTTGAGAGGGCCCATCCGAATAAAATGGCTCAATTGGGCATCCGGAGGCTGCCCCTTGGGGGGGGGGGGCAATGTCATGGTCGTTCCCGAGATCCAGCGGCCCATGGAAGACCTATCCACAGAATTGGTCCGTTGAGCGCTAATAGGTCTTCCTGGGCGCGCGTTAGCGCGAACGGACGCACGCGGGTGCGAGCAGGTACGAACGGGCGCACGCGGGTGCGCGAGGTTGCGAACGTGCGCACACGGGTGCGCGGGGTCACGAACGGTTGCACGGTTTCACGTGGGCGCGCGCGGGCACGCCGTGCGACCGTTCTTGGCGCCCAGAGGGCTTCTTAAGGAATCCGTTCTAGTGGCCCGGTGCTGTCCTGTCTACAGCGTTCCTGTGAGTTACCTCTGCTAACCTGATTGTTCCTGCCTCTGATCTACCCGGCCTGTTCCTGATTACTCCTGCTTGCTGCCAGCCCTGACCCTCGGACTTCCTGACCACGCTTCTGCCTTCTCCTTCGGTACTTCTGCTGCCTGCCCGTTGACGACCCGGCCTGTGTTTGACCCTGCTATTCGCCAGCTGATCCAGTCTGCCTTCTGTGACCGCTGCTGCCTGTTGCCCGCCTGCCAGCCGTTCCTGTACTACCTCCTGCACCTGCTGCCAGCCGCTGACTGCTCACCAGCTGTTCCAGAACCACCTGCCTGCACCCGCCACTGTCTGACGTCAGCTCCAGGGCCATACCCACCATCACTGACTTGGCACTTGTGCCCTCTGACCTCTAGAGTCCCTGTTCCCACTCTCAGGGGATCTCGAGCCAGAGGCTTACGAGAGGCCGCTCCCTGCACTCCGGGCTCCTTCCACCAGGTACCTGACAAGTGCACTTACTCTAATGCCGCGTACACACGATCAAACAATCGGGTGGGAAAGTCCGGCAAACTCAAGTCCACCGGACAATCCCCCCGTGTGTAGCCTCCGGCAGACTTTTTATACCCGAAAGTACAGCGGACTTAAGCCGCGTACACACGGGCGGATTGTATGGCCTACTTAGTCCGCCGAAACACATTTCAGCGGACAGTCCGCTCGTGTGTGGGCTTCAGCGGACTTTTTCAGCGTGCAGTCTGGCGGACTAAGTATTTCGGAATTTCCGTAATACTGTCCGTCGTACTCGCATTTCGGCGGACAATCCGCCCGTGTGTGTGCCAGTCCGCCGTACTTTTGAAATGAGCCGACTTTTCCCGCCCGGAGAAAAGTCCGCTCATTTCGAGCAGGTATCCAGGTAGGCGGGGCCTGCAAAGGAGACGTCGCTGGCCCCGCCGCCTGGTATGGACTTAAAGGGGACCCCCAACGCCGAAAAAAATCGGCGTGGGGGTCCCCCCCAAGTCCACAACAGACCCTTGTCCGAGCACGCTATCCGGCCGGCCAGGAAAGGGGGGCGAGCGAGCGCCCCCCCTCCTGAGCCGTACCAGGCCGCGTGCCCTCAACATGGGGGGGTGCCTTGGGGAAGGGGGGGCCGCGCAGCTCTGGGGTCTTCCGTCTTCGGGGGTCTTCTCGCCGGACTCCTCCGCTATCTTCTTGTAGCTCTTTTACTAGCGGAGGAGTCCTGGGTCTTGTCCCCCCTCTTCGGTTCTTCTGCCGGGCCACCGCGCCTTCTTATAGCTCTTTTACAGGCGGTGGCCCGGTCTTCTGTCGCCGCCGTCGCCGCCGCCTTCCGTTCTTCTTCTTCTTCTTCTTCTTCTTCTTCTTCTTCTTCTCCAGGAGATGTTGCCTCGACGATCTCTCCGGCCGGAATGCCAGGGACGCACTGCGCGGCCACTTATATAGGGACAAGGGGCGGTGTCACATGGCTTTATGTCACATGGGTTGGTCACATGGGTTGATGTCACATGGGGACTATGACATCGCAAGGGGGCGGGGTCACCATGTGACACCAACCCATATGACATAAAGCCATGTGACACCGCCCCTTGTCCCTATATAAGTGGCCGCGCAGTGCGTCCCTGGCATTCCGGCCGGAGAGATCGTTGAGGCAACATCTCATGGAGAAGAAGAAGAAGAAGAACGGAAGGCGGCGGCGGCAGCGACAGAAGACCGGGCCACTGCCTGTAAAAGAGCTATAAGAAGGCGCGGTGGCCCGGCAGAAGAACTGAAGAGGGGGACAAGACCCCCGAAGTCGGGAGAAGAGGCCGGCGGCAAGGAAGAAAGCCGGACTCCTCCGCTAGTAAAAGAGCTACAAGAAGATAGCGGAGGAGTCCGGCGAGAAGACCCCCGAAGACGGAAGACCCCCGGAGCTGTGCAATAAAGTATTTTATCTCGTGTGTTGTGTTTTTTTTTTGTACTTTTATTTTACAGGTGAATGGGTAGGGGTACATTGTACCCCATACTCATTCACATAGGGTGGGGGGCCGGTATCCGGGGGCCCCCTTATTAAAGGGGGCTCCCGGATTCCAATAAGCCCCCCGCCCGCAGACCCCGACAACCAACGGCCAGGGTTGTCGGGAAGAGGCCCTTGTCCTCATCAACATGGGGACAAGGTGCTTTGGGGTGGGGGGGCCGCGCGGCCCCCCCTTCCCCAAGGCACCCCCCCATGTTGAGGGCATGCGGCCTGGTACGGCTCAGGAGGGGGGACGCTCGCTCGCCCCCCTTTCCTGGCCGGCCGGGTAGCGTGCTCGGACAAGGGTCTGTTGTGGACTTGGGGGGACCCCACGCCGATTTTTTTCAGCGTTGGGGGTCCTCTTTAAGTCCATACCAGGCGGCGGGGCCAGCGACGTCTCCTTCGCGGGCCCCGCCTACCTGGATACCCGCTCAAAATGAGCGGACTTTCCTCCGCGTGTGTGGGCGAGTCCGTTCATTTCAAAAGTAGGGCGGATAGTATGGCGGACTTAGTACGCCTTATTAGTCCGCTCAAAAAGTGGTGTGTGTGGTCAAGTCCGTTCATTCGAAAGTATGAGGGACTGTCCGTCGGATTGTATGACAGACTAAGTAGGCCATACAGTCTGCCCGTGTGTACTCGGCTTTAGAAAGTAGTTTTGCACTCCAATCTTCCCGCCGGACTTGCATTTCGGCGGACAATCCGGCCGTGCGTATGCCAGCCCGCCCGGAGAAAAGTCTGCTCATTTTGAGCGCGTCTCCAGGTAGGCGGGGCCCGCGAAGGAGACATCGCTGGCTCCCCCACATGGTATGGACTTAAATGGGAACCCCAACGCCGAAAAAATCGGCGTGTTGCCCCCCCAGGTCCACATCAGACCCTTGTCTGAGCACGCTACCCGGCCGGCCAGGAAAGGGGGGACGAGCGAGCGCCCCCCCTCCTGAGCCGTACCAGGCCGCGTGCCCTCAACATGGGGGGGTGCCTTGGACCCCAAAGCACCTTGTCCCCAAGTTGATGAGGACTCTTCCCGACAACCCTGGCCGTTGGTTGTCGGGGTCTGCGGACGGGGGGCTTATCGGAATCCGGGAGCCCCCTTTAATAAGGGGCCCCTGGATACCGGCCCCCCACCCTATGTGAATGAGGACAAGAACCCCCGAAGTCGGAAGAAGAGGCCGACGGCGAGGAAGAAAGCCGGGCTCCTCCGCTAGTAAAAGAGCTAGCAGAAGATAGCGGAGGAGTCTGGCGAGAAGACCCCCGAAGACCGAAGACCCCCGGAGCTGTGCAATAAACTATTTTAACCCTGTGTTGTGTTTTTTTGTGTACTTTTTTTCACAGGTGAATGGGTAGGGGTACATTGTACCCCATACTCATTCACATAGGGTGGGGGGCCGGTATCCAGGGGCCCCTTATTAAAGGGGGCTCCCGGATTCCGATAAGCCCCCCGCCCACAGACCCCGACAACCAACGGCCAGGGTTGTCGGGAAGAGGCCCTTGTCCTCATCAACATGGGGACAAGGTGCTTTGGGGTGGGGGGCCGCGCGCCCCCCCTTCCCCAAGGCACCCCCCCATGTTGAGAGCACGGTACGTATGGTACGGCTCAGGAGGGGGGAGCGCTCGCTCGTCCCCCCCTTTCCTGGCCGGCCGGGAAGCGTGCTCGGACAAGGGTCTAATGTGGACCTGGGGGGGACCCCCACGCCGATTTTTTCGGTGTTGGGGTTCCCATTTAAGTCCATACCAGGTGGCGAGGCCAGCGATGTCTCCTTTGCGGGCCCCGCCTACCTAGAGAAGCGCTCAAAATGAGTGGACTTTCCTCCGCGTGTGTGGGCGAGTCCGTTCATTTCAAAAGTAGGGCGGATAGTATGGCGGAGTTAGTACACCGTATTAGTCCGCTGAAAAAAGTGCCGTGTGTGGGCAAGTAGCCCATTCGTAAAGTCCGGCGGACAGTCTGGCGGGAAGTCCGCCGGATAGTCGGCTACGTGTGTACGTGGCATTACACATAAAATTAATAACAATAATGAACAGGTTAATAAAACATATTAGCATACGTGAATAAATCAATATGTAACATGTGATCAATACACCACAAAGTGTAAATAAAAATCACAGTACATATATCTTAGTCCATACTGCATCCAAATGTACAGTGGTGACCCTACTATGAAGGATAGCCCACAGTCTTTAATACAAATGTGTAAACAGCAGAGAAAATACACCCAGGAGTGCCTTCACCATCCAGGAAATGGGGAATATAGGAGGGTACCGTACCAGAAGAAATGGACCCAACTCACCATACGGTGGTGGGTCTATCAAGCATGGAACCAATATGATATGGTGTGGCTGTCAAGATGTGCGAAATGACCATCTCCTCTGTAGACAGATGGAAATCCAAGCAAAGCCAACAGGTGCAGGGAAAGGTAAAGCTCTCCGGAAAGGGTACTGGCAATCGCGGCTACTCCAAACGTGTTCTCCAAAAATAGGTATATGTATTCAGGATATAAGAGAGAAAAAAAGGCCTCCACATAGCGGGAATCCAATTGAGGGAAATTTATTGGATTAAAATATCCAAACAAATGGATAGCTAATAAAAAGTTCAACTGAACAATAAGAAATAACGCAAACTCCCTTTTTCTTCATTACATGAATCCGGGATGGAGTCACATAACGTGTGTGTAGCGCCAGTACCCCTGAGTACCCGCTATGTATGTAAATGTCGTTTTTGCCCAAAACTGTAGTTGAGTTGTGTGAAATTATGCTTTGGCAACAGTTTGGCTGGGCTGTATCAAGGTTCTGCCTGGTCATAGGTGGGGTTTGCACCTGTGAAAGGCATTAGAACGCAGTCTGGTTGGACGCATTGGGTACCAATCTCTCTCTCGAAGCCAATCAGTGGGTGTGTTGGTTCCGCTGTGTATTCCAGGAGAGGGTACTTAAGGTGCTGAAGTCACGTGGTTCAGTTGTTGCTGACTCCATGGTCCTGGTCCTCCTAACCAGCCCCCAGAGGCCCTCATGGCCTGGGGTGCGGATCCATCCATTTCCGAGACTTGGAACTGGTTAGTCCGAGGAACAGTAACTGGAAGGAGGCTTCTAAGGTGTTCCGGTGCCATCTCCGGTTTTTGGAGAGGCCCAGCAACTCGATAAGCAACCAGGGGAGGACTCTTCAGTAAGAGGACCACGCACGAGACTGGCTGCTCGGTAAGAGCCTGGAAGCTGAGCTGTTAGGGACACTAATGGAATCTGCATTTCTTACGGTATCGCCGGACCGGCTGCAAGATTCTGGTACAGTAAGAAAGTTCCTACCTCTATCCTTCTGTTTGCAACTAAGTTTTCAACCAAGTCTGTGGCAGAGACTTTGCTAAGCTAAAATGACTTGTTGGCTGCGAGTATCCATAAACAAGGATCTAGCCAACCGTTAAAGAATCCAGTTGCGAGTGGCTATTCCCTGCATTATGTAAAGAGAGACTTTTATTGAAGTCAGCAGTTTCAAAGTACCTGAGCTAAACTTCATCCTTATACCCTCTATTCCCACACCTTAGAAGCGATTGAGAGACTGAGTTCTGTTTAACCGTTTTATGCAAATAAAAGCCCTAAAAGGGAATTAAAGTGTCGGTCTCTGCAGTTACTGGACAATCAACCCTGGACAAGACAAGAACGAGCTGGAGAAGGTAATCGGTAAGCCCAGAAAATTTAAGCCGCTCCTTCAGGGGGTCAGTGCTACATGTGCTTCATTTAAAGTCCCCAAACCCCCCCCCCCTCGTTTTGTGTACTGTGGGAGACCAGATATAATGAATGCAGGGTCCTGGGTTTAGTAACACTTTAAATATTTCAAACCGGAGGTCCTTTAAATAAAGAGCTAGCACACTAGCCACCAGTCTGTTGGGGTAGCCACATTGTCGCCAATAGGAAAAAAAATACCCCTGTGTTTCAGGTCAATGGAAATAAAAATGTTCCCATGTCGGTGGTCAGTGGAAGTAATATTCCCTAGCATTATTGGGGGTAGAAATTGCCCCTGCCTTGCATTTCAGGTTCCACGCTTACTGCCACACAGCGGCTACCTTCTGCATGCAATGAGTATACCGGCATGTGGGACCTTTATTGTAAGGGCCGGTTGATGGCAAGCCTCAGGCCATAGTTTGAGGACCACTACTTTAAACTTTTGACAGTATTCTAAGGGGGATAAATTGGTAGACAGACGAGCCAAATCTTTCATGTTGATTCTTTATAAAAAAAATAAAGAAACTTTTAGTTGGAATATATGACTGGCAGGAACATTTCATGTCTGTCATATATCTTTTTATTCCCTTTGACCCGAAGAGAGAATGTGCTTTGTGAGCATTTGGTACTTCAGAGTCTTTCAGTCATCCAGACATATGAACTATGGAAGACAGGTGGGCCATTGAGGCCTTCTAGGAACATCGTACATGAAAGATAAATCCTGCATATTTCATTCGCCATACAACAGGTATGTGCCCAGATACTGCTGGAACACAAAGACGACTGTTATTGCCGGAGAGAGAGAGAGACAACGCTGAAATCCACCTTGTGCCTGGGGGCCTCACAGCCATAAAGCTCTGCACTACTGAAATGTTAAATGATACAATGTCTCGTACAGAATTTATTTATTTATGGAATAATGTAGCAGAACAGAAAAAACACAGAGATTTAAATCTTATTTTCATGCATAAAAATAACTCAGTTATGCACCGTAGGAGCAACATTCTATATTATTGCATTGTACTCTGATCTAACCATAAATATATTTTCAGAGAAAACCATAAAAGGTTTTCATGTCAAACTAGAGTAAAAAAAAAAAAAAAACCCTTTAATGGCTGCATGCGCCTGTATTTAAAAATAGCTCTTTATTTTTTATTAGATCTTGTTTTTAGTTCAGTGGCAGGCTATTTATTTAGTCCTCAGTTAATTGTCATTGGAAGGAAATGATCAAATACAGCAGAAAGGCGGCTCTCCTGCACTGGATCACGTATCTAGTAGTACTATCAGGTTGGGGGCACGCAGGCGCGCTGCTAGCAGCCCGCTCCCAGTTTGACTGCTCACAGTGGGAGCCGATCAGCGGACACTGCATACTTATCATATATATAGCAGCAAGGCGGCTCTCCTGCTCTGGATTATGTACCTAGTAGCCTTTCTGGGTTGGGGGGCATGCAGGCACGCTGCTAGCGGCCCACTCCCTATTTATTTTACATTAGAAACAGTTATGTTCTTTTTTTTTTTTTTTTTTTTTTTTAGTTCACTGGCAGGCTACTTATTTAGTCCTCAGTTAATTGTCATTGGATGGAAATGATCATATAAAGCAGCAAGACGGCTCTCCTGCACTGGATCACATATATAGTAGCATATATAGTAGCACTTCCAGGTTCGGGGGTGCGCAGGCGCGCTGCTAGCAGCCCGCTCCCACTTTTACTGCTCACAGTGGGAGTAGATCAGCGAGCACTGCAGACTTATCATATACCGTATTTATCTGCATATAACACGCACATTCATTTTAAGAGGGAAGTTCAATGAAAAAAAATTTACATTTTAAATAAGGAACTTTGAAGAAAAATAAGTGTCAGTGCCCATCTGCAGCCTCACCAATGCCATCAATGCAGCCTCATTAGTCTACATCAATGCAGCCTCACCATTTACTAGGGGTGCAACGGATCAAAAAACTCACGGATCGGATCGCTCCTCGGATCAGAGTCACGGATCGGATCATTTTTCGGATCAGCAAATAATAATTTAATTTGTAAAAACCTGTGAAAATTCCACCACCATATAGTCCCCACTTTAATATCCACAATCTCCTCCACTGTAATATTGACTGAGAATGGCTGGGTACGGCTGAGCATGGCTGAATATGGCTGGGTACGGCTGAGTATGGCTGGGTACGGCTGAGTATGGCTGGGTACGGCTGAGCATGGCTGAGTATTGCAGAGTATGGCTGGGTACGGTTGAGTATGGCTAGGTACGGCTGAGTATGGCTGGGTATCGCAGAGTATAGCTGGGTATCGCAGAGTATTGGCAGGGTATTGCAGAGTATTGGCAGGCAGGGTATTGCTGAGTATTGCTGAGTATTGGCAGGGTATGGCAGAGTATTGGCAGGCAGGGTATTGCTGAGTATTGGCAGGCAGGGTATTGCTGAGTATTGCTGAGTATTGCAGAGTATTGGCAGGGTATCGCAGAGTATTGGCAGGGTATCGCAGAGTATTGGCAGGGTATCGCAGAGTATTGGTATTGGCAGGGCATTGCTGAGTATTGGCAGGGTATCACAGAGTATTGGCAGGGTATCACAGAGTATTGGCAGGCAGGGTATTGCTGAGTATTGCTGAGTATTGGCAGGGTATCGCAGAGTATTGGCAGGGTATCACAGAGTATTGACAAGGTATCACAGAGTATTGGCACGCAGGGTATTGCTGAGTATTGCTAGAGTATTGGCAGGGTATTGATGGGTACTGCAGGGTATGGAGGGATGGCTGCTTCCATCTCTGGATCTCTCCCCTCCACTGTACAGATTAGTACAGAGAGGGGAGAGAGGAAACGGCGTCATGACATGATTACAAGCGATCACAGTGTAAACAGCCTGGGTGTAGAAAGATGGCCGCTGCTTCGGAGCTAGGCCGAAGCCGCGGCTTTCCTAAGGCCGAGACCGCGGAGCGTGGCATGTGCCGATCCGAGCGGGGTGACCCGTTCGGATCACGGATCGTGACGATCCGTTGCACCCCTACCATTTACCATCAATTCAGCAGCCTCATCATTGCCATCAATGCAGCAGCCTCACCATTGCCATCAATGCAGCAGCCTCACCATTGGCATCAATGCAGCAGCCTCACCATTGCCATCAATGCAGCAGCCTCACCATTGCCATCAATGCAGCAGCCTCACCACTGCCATCAATGCAGCAGCCTCACCACTGCCATCAATGCAGCAGCCTCACCACTGCCCCAATGCAGCAGCCTCACCATTGCCATCAATGCAGCAACCTCACCATTGCCATCAATGCAGCAACCTCACCATTGCTTCAATGCAGCAGCCCCACCATTGCCATCAATGCAGCAGCCTCACCATTGCCATCAATGCAGCAGCCTCACCATTGCCATCAATGCAGCAGCCTCACCACTGCCATCAATGCAGCAGCCTCACCATTGCCATCAATGCAGCAGCCTCACCACTTCCATCAATGCAGCAGCCTCACAATTGCCATCAATGCAGCAACCTCACCATTGCCATCAATGCAGCAACCTCACCATTGCCTCAATGCAGCAACCTCACCATTGCCATCAATGCAGCAGCCTCACCATTGCCATCAATGCAGCAACCTCACCATTGCCATCAATGCAGCAACCTCACCATTGCCATCAATGCAGCAGCCTCACCATTGCCATCAATGCAGCAACCTCACCATTGCCATCAATGCAGTAACCTCACCATTGCCATCAATGCAGCAGCTTCACCATTGCCATCAATGCAGCAGCCTCACCATTGCCATCAGTGCAGCAGCCTCACCATTGCCATCAGTGCAGCAGCCTCACCATTGCCATCAGTGCAGCCTGATCGATGCCCATCTGCAGCCTAGAAGGGACGGGGGGGGGGGGGGGGGGGATGAGCGCCCACAGATTACATACAGTGAGAATGTCCTATGAAAGACAGAACAGTGGTCTAATAGTGGCCCAGGGGACAGGACTTCCTATTACAGAGGCCGCCAAGTAAACAGGAGATTCTCACTGTATGTAATCTGACGGTGCTCGTCCTGCCCCCCTCCCTGTCCCCCCCGAGGCAGCTAAAATTGTAGTATTGGCATATAACACGCACACGCTATTTGCAACCCAATTTTCATGATGAAAAAGTGAGTGTTATACGCCAATAAATGCAGTGTATAGCAGATAGGCAGCTCTCCTGCACTGGATCATGTACCTAGTAGTACTTCCAGGTTGGGGCATGCAGGCGCACTGCCAGAGGCCCACTCCCTCTTTATTTTTTATTAGAAACAGTTATGTTCTTTTTTTCTTTTTTTTTGTTCACTGGCAGGCAACTTATTAAATCCTCAGTCAACTGTCATTGGATAGAAATGATCATATACAGCAGCAAGGCGGCTCTCCTGCACTGGATCACGTACCCAGTAGCACTACCAGGCTGGGGGCATGCAGGCACACTGCTAGCAACCCTCTCCCACTCTGATTGCTCACAACGGGAGCCGATCAGCGGACACTGCGGACTTGGTGTCCACCGGTACCCGCCAATTGTTAATTACACAGCCAAAATGGTAGTCAGCCTATGTAAACAAGGCAGATTGCCATTTTGTCAGTGGGGAAGGCACTGATCCTGTGTTTCTTCTTAAGCAGGAACACGGATCTATGCCTTCCCCTAGTACAAGCATCTCCCACAGTTTAGTAAAACACCAGCTAGGAACACATTTAACCCTTTGATCGCCCCTGATGTCAACCCCTTCACAGCCAGTGTCATTAGTACAGTGACAGTGCATATTTTTAGCACTGATCACTGTATTAGTGTCAGTGGTCCCCAAAAAGTTTCAGTTAGTGTCCCAATTGTCCACTGCAATATCGCAGTTCTGCTATAAGTCGCTGATTGCCTCCACTACTAGTAAAAAATAAATAAAGTAATGAAAATTCTATAAATGTATCCCATAGCTTGCAGACACTATAACGTTTGTGCAAACCAATCAATATATACTTATTGGGATTTTTTTTACCAAAAATATGTAGCAAAATACATATTGATGAAAAAAATTAGATTTTTTACATTATTTTATTGGATGGGTTTTGTAGCAGAAATGAAAAAATATAGTTTATTTTCAAAATTGTCGGTCTTTTTTTTACTCAAAAAATTAAAACCGCAGAGGTGATCAAATACCACCAACCGTAAGCTCTATTTGTGGAAAAAAGGACATATATTTTATTTGGGTACAGCATCGCACAACTGCGCAATTGTCAGTTGAAGTGATGCAGTGCAGCATCGCAAAAAATAACCTGGTCTTGAAGAGGGTGGTAAATCTTCCAGAGCTGACGTGGTTAAATTGAAAGTGGTTGTAAGCCCTTACATTTGTCCAGTGAAGGGACTGGTCTCCAGTGGTACACAGAGATTAAACAAATCCTCCAACATACCATAAGTTGTACCTATTTATCTGCAGTCTCCTCTTCTCTACATCCATTGAAAGTCCGGAATTTATAAAGCTGGTCTGAGTTTTCAGAAGCTAGGGGCACAGAGCTGACATTATACACTGCAGAGCTCAGTGAGGAGATTTCTGAGTGCTGATTGGAGGGAAGGGACACACTTCACTTCACATAGCAAACAGGAACACATCTGAGGCTGTCAATCACAGGTGTCCTGGAGCTCCCTCCCCTGTCATCTTTTTACCTCTTGGTATCCAAAAAACATGTCAGAAGTGACTCACATGGTTATAAGAGGAACAGGGGAGCAGACATAAATTGCACTTATTGCTCTGGATTGAGACAAGTACACACTATAAAGGGATATGCTTTTTTCCTATTTCATGTCTGAGATGTACAACCACTTTCTTCTGATTGTCAAAGATTCAACAGCTTCTGACCTGAACAATATTTATCAAATTCACTTAAAAAGATTTGTGCAAAACAAGCAAATGATTGGATTTCATTGGCATCCCCTTTCTCCCAGTTATGACTCACTTGGTTGATTTACTAAAGGCAAATAGGATGCTAACTGTGCAACATGCTCACTAAGCTCTGTGGAATATTTCCTCGCAAAACATCAACTTCCCTTACAAAGTGAGCAGCTTACTTACCCTTGGTAAATCAACCCTATTGATTGTGACTTCACAGTATGAATTTTAACTCTTAAGCCTCGTACACACGATCGGATTGTTGGCCAACAAAACTGTGGAATTTTGTATGAAGGGCGTTGGCCCAAACATGTCTTGGATACACACAGCCACACAATTGTTGGCCAACAATTACGAATGTAGCGACGTACTAGACGTACCATGTTGTTTTTCAGCTCTTTAGCGCCGCCCTTTGGGCTCCTTCTGCTAATTTCACATTAGTAGAAGTTTGGTGAGTGTTGATTCGCGCTTTTCATTTCGCACTTTTCATTTTGCAATTTTCTGAACGGCCGTTCGTCAACCAGACATGTTGTGGAATCGGAGGAGATAACGTGTTATTTATTATTGACCTTGGAGTTATTGCTTTGACATAATTTTTTTGGTTGAATAATGATTTGATTTGTTATATTTTCTATATTTTTGGATGCATAGAATGCACTTTTTGGTTAAGTTCTATTGGCAGATAGCATGTCTAATTTTATTTGTTTTCTTTTTTTAATGCACGATAAAAAAATTGTGTAGAAAAATACTTGGCTATGTGTTTTACTTCAAATGACAGTTTGGGAGTAGGCAGTTACTTTTTTGAAAAAAATACAATGTAAAATTAACAAGGGACACCAACATAGTTGTATCTTTGATCTTAAAAACTACGGGATAATGGTGTTGTGGTAACTTGCCCAAATAAAAAAAAAAGCATAATAATATTATTATTGATATCACTAGAAAAGAAAAGCCTTTAAAAATTAGTTTGCAATAACTCCATCAGTATCACCAGCAAAGCAGCTTCATTATTATCCCATTAAAGAAGAAGAGAATTGTGCGCTGCATTTGGAGATTTCATAATTTGACACGTCATGAATGTTAATTCTCCATTACACTAGTTTACAAGACCGACCTCTTCTGGCTCGTCCTTGCTTCCGAGTAGGGATGAGCCGAACACCCCCCGGTTCGGTTCGCACCAGAACTTGCGAACGACCCCCGCGTTCGGTACGAACGTTAGAACCCCATTGAAGTCTATGGGACTCGAACGTTCGAATTGGAAAGTGCTAATTTTAACGGCTAATATGCAAGATAGTGTCCTAAAAAGGGTTTGGCGACCTGCCTCCTGCCTCAGGGGACATGGGTCACTGCAAAAAAAAGTTTTAAAAACTACCGTTTTGGCGGGAGCACTGATTTTAATGACGATTAAAGTGAAAAAAAAAAAGTGAAATATTCCTTTAAATATGGTGCCTGGGGGGTGTCTATAGTATGCCTGTGAAGTGCCACGTGTTTCCCATGTTTAGAACAGTCCCTGCACAAAATGACATTAAACGGAAATAACACCATTTAAAACTGCTTGCGGTTTTAATGTTATATCTGGTTCCTGCAATATGGTTGAAAATCATTCAGAAAAATGGCATGGGTAGCCCTCCCTGCCCATTACCAGCCTATTTGGGTCTTGTACACATATTAAGGGGAACCCTGTACCCATATTAAAAAAAGGAAATGCGTGTGGCCCCCAGGCCCTATATACTCAGAACAGCAGTATACAGGCGGTGCAAACAAGACAGGGACTGTGTAGGTTTGTTGTGTTAAGTTGAATCTGTTTGTCATTTTCAACCGGTACATTTTTGAAGTGTAGCTCCAGTCAAAAAAAATATCTTTAAGCTTTTTGGAAAACATAGGGAAGGGTTATCACCCCTTTATAATTTGTTTTGTCGTCCATCTTTTTTCATCTCACTCGCTGCTGTCTCCTTGCGTTTGCAAGTAGGAGATGTTTGTAAGTTGGATGTTTGAAAGTAGGGGCCTGCCCTATATTATAGCGGTATGTACTGGGTACAGAGCACGCAGACAGCACGCACTATCTCCTAACACTACTGACTGCAAGCTCTATTATTAACCACTTGTTAGCCCAATGTTTGCATAAAGTGAAAGATGAAGTTATGCTGAGTAAATAGATATCAAACATGTCACTCTTCAAAATTGCACATGCCCGTGGAATGGCGCCAAACGTCGCTACTTAAAAAATCCCCATAGGCGACGCTTTAAATATTTTTTTACTGGTTACATGTTTTGAGTTGCAGAGGAGGTCTAGGACTAGAATTATTGCTCTCGCTCTAACATTCTCGGCGATACCTCACATGTGTGGCTCATGCGAGCACATGGGGACATGGGCGCTTTAATTTTTATTTTATTTTTTTATTGTTCATTTTACTTTATTTATTTTAGTTTGACATTTTTTTTCCCAAAAATATATTTTTGATCACTTTTATTCCTATTACAAGAAATGTAAACATCCCTTGTAATAGGAATATGGGGTGACAGGTCCTCTTTACAGTGAAATCTGGGGGGTCAATATGACCCCACATCTCACCTCTAGGCTGGGAAGCCTGAAATAAAAAATAAAAAAAAGATTCTGGCTTTGATTGTACTGGCGAGTTGATAGAAGCACCGGAGGGCGGTGAGGGGTGGGGAGCGTCTATGGCTGGGTATTTCAGGGTATCACCGAGTATGGCTGGGTATCTCTGAGTATGGCTGGGTATGGCAATTTATGGCAGGGTATTACAGAGTATTGGCGGGGTATTGGCGGGGTACTACAGAGTAATAGCAGGGTACTGCAGATTATTGGGGGTACTGCAGAGTAATGGCGGGTACTGCAGAGTATTGGGGGGTACTGCAGAGTAATGGGGGTTACTGCAGAGTAATGGGGGGTACTGCAGAGTAATGGCGGGGTACTGCAGAGTAATGGCAGGGTACTGCAGAGTAATGGCAGGGTACTGCACTGCAGAGTAATGGCAGGGTACTGCACTGCAGAGTAATGGTGGGGTACTGCAGAGTAATGGCGGGGTACTGCAGAGTAATGGCAGGGTACTGCACTGCAGAGTAATGGCGGGGTACTGCAGAGCAATGGCAGGGTACTGCAGAGTATGCACTGGTATTGCAGAGTATTGGCAGGGAATTGAGGGGTTAAATTCGGTGAGCAGCGATGTGGGCACTGCAGATGCAGCCCACATCGCTGCTGACACCGATCTCTTTCCCCTCCGCTGTACCAATCGGTACAGAAAGGGGAGGGAGGAACAGGCGTCATAACATGACGCCGGTTTGTTTCCAAGTGATCACTCCGTCATTTGACGGAGCAATCACGTGGTAAACGGCCGCTATGAGCGGCCGTTTACCGTGATGCGCCGGGTCCTATGGACCCGGCGGTCACGGATGCTCTCGAGTGCGCACACCTCGGGGCACGTGAGAGCAGAATTCTGGGAGGCCGTTAATTAACGGCCTCTCTGAGTTAAACAACCACCCTGAAGCCGTTAATCGGCAATGGGCAGTTGTTTAGTGGTTAAAGCTAGATCACTAGCTATATAGGTGAGGTGAATATAGTGGTGTATACTGCAGTCAGGGCACAGACAACAACCACTACACAGCAGCAAGATAGGAAATCAGCCAAAAACGATTGGTGTGTACTGTGTTGAAGGTACACAGAACACCCACTGCTTCAGATGCAAAGTAACACACTACAGGAGGCCGCCTTAAAGGTGGCCTTATATAGTGTGGGGCGTGCACTACACAGCCTGAGCTATGATTGGCCACAGGCAGGATGCCTGTGGCCAATCATGGCTCTCCTCTCTGCCGGCACTGCGATTGGCCAAGCATGCGGGGTCACAGTGCATGCTTGGCCAATCATCGGGCAGCAATGCACTGCGCCAACGCAGTGCATTGTGGTCCGCGCGCGCGTCACTCGAATTTTGACGCGAACGGCCAAAACGTTCGGAATTCGCCGAACGCACGAACAGCCAATGTTCGAGTCGAACGTACGTTCGACTCGAACACGAAGCTCATCCCTACTTCCGAGCATGCGTGTTTGTACTTTGGACTTTTGTCCGACGGACTTGTGTACACACGCTCGAAAAATCCGAGAACACACATTTGTCCGCGGACAATTTAAAAACCTGCCAGCCAACATTTGTCCGTGGAAAATCCAACAACAATTGTCCGATGGAGCATACACAGGGTCTGATTTACCGCCAACAGCCTGTCATCACACATTTCCCGCCGTAAAGTCCGATCGTGTGTACGAGGCTTGAAATCAGACTAATAATGCTTATGTAACCTACACACCAACCACACACAGTTTTCTGGAAATAGATAGAATTGTAACCTGATACCCATTCTATCACCTACAATGCAAAAACAGTAACGAGCACCATTTCTAGAATTTGACTTGTTTCATGTGATTCTCAACATAGCAATACCGCACTGATAGTTCAAAAACGTCTCTGTTCATGTAACCAGTATACATGACAGGCTTGCACTGCTTTGCAAGCACCTGGACATTTTCAATTTAGTGCCACTGGTGAACTGCGACATGGCAGCGTGTACCTTGGAAATCTATCTGAAAATAGAAAATACAGGTACAGGACTAGCACATCACACAATCCCTCTGCTCTCTTTTAATCACCCAAAAGATAATGAGAAATACAGAGGCACTTAGGGATAAAAGCAGGGCGTGTCGATATAGCATGTGAGTCACTGTAATATAGTGCTAGCATTTGAGAGACAGGGAGGTGCACTGTAAGGTCTGGTAATAGAGAAATAAAGGGTTAAAAGCCGTATATGAGTAGTGGGCAAAGCAGTGTCTGTATCGCTCCCTGAGGACGTCTTGTGACGAAACGTGTCGGGGGTTCTACAGTTACTTATGTCATTCCACACAAGGGCTGCATTCGCACTGAGAGAGCTGGTGAAGCCGACAACTACACAGGAGTAATCAACATAAATGTAAGTGCTGGAAGATAGCACAGCAGCCCCTGCAGGGGCCATTGTAATACAACTGGATCCCCTATAGAATTGGTGTAGCCAGGCAAACTGCAACATTTCACTCTTTCCAGCCCAATTATTAGTCTGGGGTTTGTCTTTTTAATATATTTTTATTTTTTTTAAGAACCTGGAAAGAAGAGGGGAGGTGTGGAATACTCAAACATTTCACTACATTCACTAAGATCTGAAGAAAATTGCCTTTCAAGGTACAAATTCCATTGCTGAGTGAATCATCATATTTGCCTTTAAAAAAAAAAACTTCTGCGCCCGATGCTGGCTTTTTGGTGGTGCTCTTAGCTTCAGTGTGTGAGACTGGTATCATTGGATACTTTCAGGGCACGCCTAGAATTTTAGGACTTATTATTAAGGCTTGGTTAAGCTTAAGGCTTATGTGATAAGTTTGGGGTTTTTATAAGGTTAAAGTAAGATTTTAGCGACTGGATTTACATACAGTTTACATTAATGTTATTATCAAGCTAAAGGAGGTTATGTTTAGGGTTATTTAAGGATTACAATGCACCACAGTGTGCAGTAATGCCGCATACACACGATTGGACTTTCCTTTAGAATAAACTCTGACGGTCTTTCCGATGGAGTTTCCGAGGGAGTTCCGACTG
This sequence comes from Lithobates pipiens, assembly GCF_037356315.1. NCBI lineage: Eukaryota > Metazoa > Chordata > Amphibia > Anura > Ranidae > Lithobates > Lithobates pipiens. The sequence goes on from NW_027507903.1 coordinate 37,494,523, forward strand.
AATGGACTTGCCTACGCACGCTCACACCAAAGTCAGTTCGTTTTGAACGCGAAGATGTACAACGGGACTAGAAAAGGAAGTTCAATAGCCAGTAGCCAATAGCCGCCCTTGCGTCATATTTGGTCCGTCAGACCAGCATACAGATGAACGGTTTTCCCGATAGGAATTGATTCCATCGGAAAGATTTAAAACATGTTCTATTTCTAGGTCCCTCAGACTTTTTGAAAAAAAAAAAGTCCACTGAAGCCCACACACGATTGGAATATCCGATGAAATGATTCTGTCTGACCTTTTCTGTCCGGTCACTTGTATGCGGCATAAGTGTTAAGATTAGTAATAGAGTTACATTAAAGTTAAGCTGGAGGGCTTCCTTTTATTTTTTTCACTTTCTTGGTGTTGAAAATTTCAAGCACTGGGTTCTTGGTATAAATACCTAATACATCATGCATTTATCATATACTGCTTCTGTTCATGATGGCCAAATAGTTTCTTTAATAGGGTAGACTTTTCCGTTATAATCAGAGGTGAAAGGAATTGTAACGCTCTTGGCATTCAAAGCCCTCTATCAATGGACTGATGGTGGACCCTTTTCCTTGGTGGGCCCAGGGTAAATGTCTTTTTTGGTCCTGCCCTTAAAATGTCATGTATGTACTGTAATTACTCTTGATAATTATTCTTTACAAAAAATTGAAAAATAAATCATGCTTGAATAGAGCAATTTGTTAAATAAAATTGCAGTAATCCTACATGGAACCCTCAGTAGAAACAGCACTCTTTTCGTATTATACATATTGTTTCATTAAAATATAGACATATGAGAATATATTACCCTGATTAACTGCAGGGTCACCTCATTAGTATGAGACGTCGCAGCATCTTTTTAAAATACTGACCATTAATTGTGATCCAGCCAGCCAGACATATATTCGATAGAATACATGCAAGGCGAACAGAGAGCTATGTGAAATGAGATTTAAATACCAGTTAATTGTACTGTCTTTTTTTCTAAGATACAGATAAGATTTATAACGGCATGCACAGATGAAGTACAATGTGTTTAGAGAATAAAAAAGCTGGTGTTTGGCAATTTGTATCTGTACATCACTAGCAAGTCTTCAAGCTAATATACATTTAGTCTTGAAGGATCAATAAACCTTATATAAAACAGGTATTTGTGATAGCTTGTATTAGTTCAAAAGATTTAACTGGACTTGTCAACAAGTCCAATTAAATGTGGCTAACTAGTGCTAGCTCTACCATGACCTGTGTGCACGAAAACCTTCCCAGACATATACAGTGGGGAGAACAAGTATTTGATACACTGCCGATTTTCCAGGTTTTTCTACTTACAAAGCATGTAGAGGTCTATAGTTTCTATCATTGGTACTCTTTAACTGTGAGAGACAGAATCTAAAATAAAAATCCAGAAAATCACATTGTATGATTTAAAAAAATAATAATTTGCATGCTATTGCATGACATGAGTATTTGATCACCTACCAACTAATAAGAATTTCGGCTCTCACAGATCTGTTATTTTTTCTTTAATGAATGAATGAATGAAATATTTGTATAGCGCACAACGCAAACCGAATCACTTCAAGGCGCTGTGAGGAGCTAGGTTGTCCATCCTCTAGAAGAGGAAGGTCTTACGTTTTTTCCTAAAGGCCAGGTGGTTTCCTTCCAAGCGGATGTTGGTTGGTAGAGCATTCCATTTAAGAAGCCCTCCTGTTCTCCACTCATTACCTGTATCAACTGCACCTGTTTGAACTGATTACCTGTATAAAAGACACCTTTTTACACACTCAATCAAACAGACTCCAACCTCTCCACAATGGCCAAGACCAGAGAGCTGTGTAAGAACATCAAGGATAAAATTGTAGACCTGCACAAGGCTGGGATGGGCTACAGGACAATAGGCCAGCAGCTTGGTGAGAAGGCTACAACTGTTGGCACAATGATTAGAAAATGTAAAAAAGTTCAAGACGACGGTCAATCTCCCTTGGTCTGGGGCTCCATGCAAGATCTCACCTTGTGGGGCATCAATGATCATGAGGAAGGTGAGAGATCAGCCCAAAACTACACAGCAGGACCTGGTCAATGACCTGAAGTGAGCTGGGACCACAGTCCCAAAGAAAACCATTAGTAACACACTATGGCGTCATTGATTAAAATCCTGCAGCTCATGCAAGGTCCCCCTGCTCAAGCCAGCGCATGTCCAGGCCCATGTGAAGTTTGCCAATGATCATCTGGATGATCCAGAGGAGGAATGAGAGAAGGTCATGTGGTCTGATGAGACAAAAATAAAGCTTTTTGGTCTAAACTCCACAACCCCAAAAACACCATCCCAACTGTGAAGCATGGAGGTGGAAACATCAGTCTTTGGGGCTGATTTTCTGCAAAGGGGGCAGGGCGACTGCACCGTATTGAGGGAAGGATGGATGGGGTTATGTATCGCGAGATCTTGGCCAACAACCTCCTTCCCTCAGTAAGAGCATTGAAGATGGGTCGTGGCTATGTCTTCCAGCATGACAATGACCCAAAACACACAGCCAGGGCAACTAAGGAGTGGCACTGTAAGAAGCATCTCAAGGTCCTGGAGTGGCCTATCCAGTCTCCAGACCTGAACCCAACAGAAAATCTTTGGAGGGAGCTGAAAGTCCATATTGCACAGCGACAACACCGAAACCCGAAGGATCTGGGGAAGGTCTGTATGGAGGAGTGGGCCAAAATCCCTGCTGCAGTGTGTGCAAACCTGGTCAAGAACTACAGGAAACATATGATCTCTGTAATTTATAACAAAGGTTTCTGTACCAAATATTAAGTGCTGCTTTTCTGATGTATCAAATACTTATGTCATGCAATAAAATGCAAATTATTTACTTAAAAATCATACAATGTGATTTTCTGGGTTTTTGTTTTAGATTCCGTCTCTCACAGTTGAATGCCATGCTTTGTAAGTAGGAAAACCTGCATAATTTGCAGTGTGTCAAATACTTGTTCTCCCCACTGTATTTGAATATATTTATAGCTAAAATACCTAACATTTTAAAATCTCAAAGACAGCTTTGTCACCTCCTGCAGATTATTTACATTTAGCTCAGATACCTTTAACTATTGCTATATTTGGATGTATACCATGCCAGGAAATGCCATGCCATACCATTAAGGTTGAGTTAAAAAAAAAAAATAGGACTGTCTGACCTAAGTAGAAAAAGTTGTGCATTTATGAAGATGTAAGCATTTCATTATCTTTATTCCAATAATTTCCATTCATTTTTCAGCTTGATTTAACTTCGATAAGGCTAATAGTCATTGCATTCAGTAGTGCTTTCAATGTGTTTTTTTTTTTTACGTATTGGTTGTGAACAACAGAAATAATGTGAGAGACCATGGACATAGATATCATCATCATTTGTATGTGAGAGAAACACCACTCCAGGTAAGTCCACAAATCCAAGACAACATCCCCTTCAGGAATGGAGAAGCCCAGGCGCAGGCACGGCATATACTTGGTGCCGATAATTGAAGAACTCTGGACGGCCGCACTCCAAGATAAATTCAAATGCCTTTTATTCGTGAAGCAGAATCACACAAATGTGGGTCACAGCAAAGCAACAATACTAACACATTTCACACTACCAAGAGTGCTTACTCATAGCTAACAAACATGGAAACATATGAATGACAAATAAATATAATTCATAGTTAAACACACATTGAATTGGTTAATTGATAAATTAGCTGAACAGCCTATTCAACTAAGGAGCCTGTGTGACACCGTCAAACACATAGCTCTAACCCTCAACATGTGTCACTGAAAGCCCAATATTTGTTCCATGTCTGTATGGTGTGTGTAAGCAAAAAAGTATATTATTATTATTATTATATATTATATTATATTATTACTGGGCACATTTTTTGACTGTTTTGCACATTATAAATGATTTGTAATCATCTTTTTTATGCACTTTTTTACTTTGATCATATATGCAGTCACCTAATGTATGCTTAGTGTTTTCCGTACACATATTATAATGTCATTTGTGTTTTTCACGTACTCTATTCACTTATTCATCCACTCCAATCTCTTGTTTTCATTTTAGATGCACATTTGTTATTTATTTATATATATATATATATATATATATATATATATATATATATATATATATATATATATACACTTTTTTTCTTTTTTGCTTACGCACACCATACAGACATGGAACAAATATTGGGTTTTCAGTGACACTTGTTGAGGGTTAGAGCTATGTGTTTGACAGAGTCACGCTGGCTCCTTAGTTGAATAGGCTGTTCAGCTAATTTATCAATTAACCAATTCAATGTGTGTTTAACTATGAATTATATTTATTTGTCATATGTTTCCATGTTTGTTAGCTATGTATAAGCACTCTTGGTAGTGTGAAACGCGTTAGCTATTGTTGCTTTGCTGTGACCCACTTTTTGTCTGCTTCACGAATAAAAGGCATTTGAATTTATCTTGGAGTGCGGCCGACCAGAGTTCTTCAATTATCTGCAATCATCATTTGTATATAAGGGACTTGTGAGAGATAAACCCTTATGACTCCATTTGAGTTTTTATGAATAGTTGTCAGGATTGTGTAATGCTTCTGTTCCTTGACAGCTGCTGGTCTCATTCCAACATCCTGGTTTTGGCTGAGCTGCACTATCCCTGTCTGACTGTCCGCGTGCAGGGTGGTTGGTGTTGACATAGTCTCTGGGTGGAGACCAAACCTTCTTTAAGCCTGCCAAACCTTTAATGCAGGGGTCTCAAACTGGCAGCCCTCCAGCTGTTGCAGAACTACAAGTTCCATCCTGCCTCCGCCTATGGGAGTCGCTTGTAACTGTCAGCCTTGCAATACCTCCTGGGAATTGTAGTTCTGCAACAGCTGGAGGGCCACCAGTTTGAGACCCCTGCTTTAATGTCATGCTTGTGATAGTGTTTGCAACAGCTCCCTGTTAGCATGCCTTGCTCCCATGCCTTGACCTTTACCTTCACCTGATTCCCACCCTACCACGTAGTTTGGATTTGCTTGTTATTGACCTCAGATTGGACTTTGGACTACTTTCTGAACTAAATCTGCCTTTTGACCACTTGGGTGATTGAAGAGGAGTGTCCGATATCCAAAAAATAGTCTTTATAGTTTCATTTAAAATTCAATGTGGATATGTTTTCATTTTCTATACCATTCACAGTATGATATCAGAAACGAAATGGGGATTCCCATTTATCTTGAAACTATATTTAATACCACAGATTTTTGCTTTACGCTTTGTACAAATTCCATGGAATGGCGATGGGTTTTTACCATGTATCTTTTTCTCTATATACTCACCCTGAAGAAGTGGGAGGCAATTCTCTGAAACATGTTGGCTCTACTTGTTTACTTTTATCTTCAATAAACGACTATACAATTCATCAAGTGAGACCTTTCTTTGGACATCGGTTGTGCCTCTCCAATTACCCTAGTGTTCACCGTGGTAATACCTTCATTGTCGTTATCAGAAATGTAGCAGCCCTAGAACCTAATGGAGTCTATCACCTATAACCTACAATTGGGATACAACCCCTTGAAAGCAATTCCTTATATACACTCCACACAGTAACTTGCTGCTAGACAGCCTTGTGTGGCACCAGTCTAGTGCTGTCTTCCACTCAAACTTGATGCCTTCTGACCACGGATTTGATGCTGACTTCTCTTTGAAAGTTGTCTGCCCTGAACCCAGACTGGGACCACTCTGCCTGTCTGCCAACCACAAGTACCTGTTTGCTGTGCTTAGCTCCTGTCTACCCTGGTGTAATAGCCAGGCACTATAACTTTATGTATAAGACCTGGGGGCAACCACATACTGGAAGGCCTGCTTGACTTATGGGAAAGGGGGCTGCTATAGGTGAAGAACACAGCCAGCTATAGTGCCTGACCATCAACACTAGGGATAGGCGTGACGGTACTGAAAAAGGAAAAAAAACAAGCTGGTCTTTTAAAGTGCCAACAAGAACTTATATCTTTAAATTTAAATGTGAATTACTTACCTAAATGATGTTTCGGGTGTCTGTCATTCTGCGGGAGGTACTGGAAGGACGGATGATTTATGGTCTTTGTTTTTTTATGAACAATTTGGAATAATAAAATGTATTGATTTTACTTGTGAGTTCTTGTTGGCACTTTAAAAGTCCATCTTGTTCTTTTTCCTTTTTCGAGTGTAGTAAAGGATGTTGGTGACTTTTTGGCAACCTTAGATTTTTTACAAAATTAGGGACAGTAGTGAATACAGGCATTTTTTCTAATAGATACATACAGTAATTTGGATACATTGCACGCACACTTGTGATAAATGATGGCATGTTAACAATTGCTTATGGTATATCATTAATGTAGTAAAGAAGGTTTGAGGTGACTTCCGCTCATTCCCCTGAAGAATCCCACTACGCCCACAATTTAGTGTGTGGAAACAAGTGGCTTGTTTGGTCTCACATACTGCATTGCCAAATTTATATTACCATCTTAACCATTATTATCTCCTTTGTTTGTAGAGCAGAGAAAATAGTAAGTGATCTGTCCCATCCTGGCCATCATTTATTTGAATTATTGCTGTCTGGTAGACGTTTTAGAAATATCAAGGTGAGGACAAACAGATTTAGAGAAAGCTTTTTTCCAAGGGCTATTAAGGACATAAATTTAAAAATGAAATGAAATTAATTAGCCAAGTGGTCATGGGTCACTGTCTATTATAACAGGGTGCTTTTTAACCTTTTTAAAGATGGGAAGTCGTATTATTCATTTGATATATAATATGATTTATGTTCCATTAATGTGTTTGTGATGCATCATTTTTTTATTTTTTTATTTTGTATATTGTGGAGAGTAGTATTGAAATTTTGTTTTGGCAATACATCTGATTTTATCTTACTTTTTCCTATCTCATCTTTTCTGTCACTACTTACCATTGATAGGAGGACCAAAGGGAAGCACATATTTTATGAGGGTTCATGAGTATACTCTTAAACCTTATAGTATAGTTGATAAAATCTAATACAATTACTTTATGGACAATTTTGCTGCAGCCGTGGAGACAATTTAATATATATATATATATATATATATATATATATATATATATATATATATATATATATATATATATATATATATAATTTTTTTTTTTTTTTTTGACCGTGTATCCATTTGTTTTATATCATATTACACAATTCAGTGCCAAATTTAGTTGTTGAAGGGAGATTTTAATGTGCACACTTTATCTCATACACTATAGTTTTGACACAAGGCACCATGATGAATGTATGTTTTTAATTTTACATTTAGGAGCTTTCCTAAGGAGATCTGGTGGGTGGGATTTTATTAGGGATTTAACTAACAATGGTATTCCATATACTTATTCTACAAAAAATGGTATTAAAATGGGGAAATGGCTATTGTAGTATGGATTAGTTGACCACTGGTGTTTGATAGGCTTTCATATATTACTATAAAAACTTGTACTTTCCACCTGTGGTGTGGCAATATTGGTCTGAATTTTTAGGAGAGAAACAGCCCCAAAGCATAATGTTTCCACCTCCTTGTTTGATTGTAGGGATGGTGTTCTTAGGATCACAGCACTTTTCTTCCTCCAAACATGGCAAGTCCCCCTCCTCAAGATGGCACATGTACTGTCATGCCAATAAACATCTAAATGATTCAGGGAATGATTTGGAGAAATTGCTATGGTCAGATGAGACCAAAATTAAGCTCATTGGCAACAACTCGAAAAAATGCTGGCTATGACCCTAAGAGCACTATCCCCACAGTCAAGCATGGAGGTGTAAACATTATGCTTTGGGGCTGTTTCTTTGCTAAAGGTACAGGCTGACTTTGCCACATTGAGGGGCCATGTATTGTAAAAACTTGGTTGTGATCCTTCTTCCATCAGCCAGTACACTGAGGATGGGTCATGGATGGGTCTTCCAGCATGACAATTGACCAAAACATACCGCCAAGGCAACAAAAGAGTGGTGCACTAGTGGTCCCTAACAAGTAGCACTGGTGGTCCCTGACATGGTGGTCCCTGTCATGGTGGACCCCGACAAGTGGCACTGGTGGTCCCTGACAAGTGGCACTGATGGTCCCTGACATGGTGGTCTCTGACAAGTGTCATGGGTTGTCCCTGGCATGGTGGACCCTGATGAGTGGCACTGGTGGCCCCTGACATGGTGGTCCCTGACAAGCGGCACTGGTGGTCCCTGAAATGGTGGTCCCTGACAAGTGGCACTGGTGGTCCCTGACAAGGTGGTCCCTGACATTCGGGAATGGTGAACATTTATATTAAATGCATTTAATGTATTCATTTAAATTAAAGTTATTTATTAAATGCATTAAATTAATATTATATTAATATTAAAATGCTTTGCATTTATAAGGCTCTAACCTATCATACTGTGTGTTATGTATGGCTTTTATGGCTGCAGAATGAGGGGTGTGATTTATGTTGAAGTGGGCGAGTTCACATTTACATGTACAAGCCTAGCGTACCTCCCACATTCACTCCCATTCCAAGGATTCATGGGAAATGTAGTCTGATTACAGTTAGAGAGAGAGAAGAGGATATGATGTAATCACTGTTCCTCTTGGGCAGAATACAGGCTGCATTTTTTAAATAAAAAAACTGACTTCCTGAAAATTCAATCAGTCATATCTACTGAACGGTAAGAAAGTTCACAAATATAATAACTGTTTAGTGTTTTATGTGGGGGAAATAAAAAATGGGGGATTTTTTGAAAATCCCGGAGTTCTGCTTTAAGGATTTAGAGAAGATCTATAAAGAAGAGTGGAATAAAATCCCTCCTGAGATGTGTGCAAACCTGGTCACCAACTACAAGAAACGTCTGACCTCTGTGCTTGCCAATAAGGCTTTCTCCACCAACTACTAAGTCATGTTTTGCTTGGGGATCAAATTCTTTTTTTTACTTACTGATCTGCAACTTAATTTATAACATTTGTTTTATCAGTTTTTGTTTGTTTTCTGGATTTCTGATTGATATTCTGTTTCTAGCATTTAAAATACACCTATGATAATAATGATAGACCCTTCATTTCTTTCCAAGTGGGCAAACTTACAAAATCTGCAGGGGATCAAATAATTATTTTCCCAACTGTAACTCTATAATATAATGCTGAATCTGTGCTAAAAACGTGTGGTTCTGGATAGAAAGTTGATCCAGTGGCATAAAAAATAGGAGGATATTAACTCAACCAATTATACAAAAATCAAAAAGTTTAATAAGCACCCTTGCTGATTAACTGGAATTAGAAATCAGTTACAGGCTCTACCTCCTAGAGAGAGAAGAGCAACACTAGAGTATAGCAATTGTGCTGTGTTACTTAGTAGAGAGCACAGCATTTATAAGTAACATATTGATTGGCCATTGATCGGCCATGTACAAATAAATAGAAACTATAACTAAAATCAGCCTATGATGACAAGCTCTGTATGTTGATATGGAATCATCTTAAATGTGTTAGTTAAAATGTCCGATGTGTCCACCATAATATCACAGTCACAATAAAAATCGATGATCGCCGCCATTACTAGTAAAAAAATATATTAATAAAAATGCTATAAATCTATCCTCTATTTTTTAAACGCTATAACTTTTGCGCAAACCAATCAATAATCGCTAACTGCGATTTTTTTTACCAATAATATGTAGAAGAATAGGTATCGGCCTAAACTGTGGTAAAAAAATGTTTTTTTTAAATATATTTTTGGGGGATATTTATTATAGCAAAAAGTAAAAAATATAGCATTTTTTTCAAAATTGTCGCTCTATTTTTGTTTATAGCGCAAAAAATAAAAACCGCAGAGGTGATCAAATACCACCAAAAGAAAGCTCTATTTGTGAGAAAAAAATGATAAAAATGTAATTTGGGTACAGTGTAGCACGACCGCGCAATTGTCATTCAAAGTGCGACAGCGCTGAAAGCTCAAAATTGGTCTTCCGGGCATAGACTCCCGTGGGAGTCTATGTCATTTCCTGTCCTGCCGCGCTGTCTGCTGGGACACACACGGGTCCCAGTGACAGCGCGGACAATTCCTATTGCGCTGCGCGACTCGCACATGCGCAGTAGGGAACCGGAAAGTGAAGCCGATTCGCTTCACTTCCTGATTCCCTCACCTAGAATGGTGACGGCAGCAGCCGAGAGCCGAGAGCCGAGCGATCGGCCTCGGCTGCCGGCATCGCTGGAACCCGGGACAGGTGAGTGTCCATTTATTAAAAGTCAGCAGCTGTAGTATTTATAGCTGCTGGCTTTTAATAATTTTTTTTAGGTGGAATCCCTCTTTAAAGTGATTTCTAAACAAAATAAAGCATAGAGATATGAATAGATGGGTGAGTTTGCTGTGAATATTAAAAATTAATTAAATCTTGTTTTCAGTTTCTGGTACTCAGATACAGTTTAGCTCTATTTTAAGCAAATAATTTTAGCTTTTTTTTAAATTACTGCTTTTAAACTTCCTGGTTGAGTGGGGCACTGATGATGTAACCAGGGCACCACAAATGTATCCTGGAAGGTTCCTGTCACATGTTCAAGGAGGCAGAACCAAAAAATGTAAATAAATACATAAAATCCATAAATTATCTATAGGTATCTTCTTGTAGGGTACCATTATTAAACATTTCTAAAGGTGCTTTTGTTGTAATTTTTATTATAAGGGTGAATTTCCTCTTTAATTATCTTAAAAGAAAGCCAGTCTCCAATAGTCAACAGCATAGCCGTACAGGTCATAGATCACTTGATTTGTAATTATTTACTTATACTGTATTCTTCTCATCTTGCTAGAGCAGATGTGTAAGGTGAGCGTTAAGCAGTAAGGCTGACCTATCTTCTATAAATCTATGAAACAAACCATGGGGACCAATAATAAAACAGCTATGTAAAAAAAAGTACATCCAACTTCTCCAATAAATTATATATCAAACCAACATACACTGTGTTCCTTTTTCCAGCTCAAACATGGCACTACTAAGCAATTCCAGTGTTAGGCGTATAGAAATATCCCCCTCTATATTACCCAACAATGTCATAAATATTCATATGCATATCACGTAGAAATGTCCACTTAAAGTGGTTGTAAACCTAAACTAACACCTGCAAGACAAAGGTCATAACGAGCTAGTACGCATAGCATACTAGCTCATTATGTAATACTCACCTGAGATCAAAGCCCTCACTGCTGTGCCCGTACACCGTCCCATCAGCTGACATCACTCCCAGGGATTACTACCAGGTATTGCGGCTCCGGCTAATCACAGCGCGTGCGAGCCGCCAGTAACGGCACACTCACGTACGTGCCGTTTGCTTCAGTGCACATGCGCCAATGACATTGGCACATGCAAATACAGGGGATATCTCCTAAACCTGGGTAGCTACAGGTAAGCCTTTTTATAGGCTTTTACATTAATGGAAATTTGTAGGAACTGGCCAGAGATGGATTACTTTGTTGTAGTAGGCCAGCCTAAATATGTACTGCAATGTACTGTATGTGAACTAAAAATCCATGTTTTTGTGCAAAGCTTGCTAGAAGCGGTGCATAGCAGTGTGCAGAGGATTCTTCCAGAATTTTTGGTAACGACTGTGTGCAGAACGCCTCCAGGAGCCATACTGCATTGACTTTTTCGAAAATTTTAACAGCTAGATTTTGAAAAGGAAAGGCAATTTTTTATTAAACTTAAAGCAGAGTTCTACCCACTTTTTGGAATCCCCCTCCCCCTCCGGTGTCAATTTGGCACCTTTCGGGGGGAGGGGGAGCAGATACCTGTCTAATCCAGGTATTGGCTCCCACTTCCGAGCATAGATACCTGCAGTATCTACGCCATATCTGGCACCACCTCCACCCCCCCGTTGGCTTCTGTGACACACACACAGGTCCCAGAAGACAGCAGGGACCAGTGGGATTGTGCAGCACGACTCGCTCATGCGCATTAGAAAATAAGGCTGTGCAGTCGCAAGGCTTCACTTCCTGATTCCCTTACCGAAGATGGTGGTGCCTCCTCCCAGGAGCCGAGAGACAGATCGGCTTCGGGTGCCGACATCACGGGCGCCCTGGACAGGTAAGTGTACTTATTTTAAAAGTCAGCAGCTGCTGTATTTGTAGCTGCTGACTTTAAAAAAATAAATAAATTGGGCGGAATTCCACTTTAGAAGGACAATAGGGCTTATGTAGCAATTGTATATGATATTATTTTTTAACCTTTAAAGTAATGCTAAATGATATGCCTATTTTCCAAAATAATCCCTATGCCGCATACACACAACCGGACTTTCCGGCAGAAAAGGTCAGACGGTCTTCCCGATGGAGTTCCGACGGAGTTCTGACCGAACAGACTTTTCCACACATGAATGGACCAAAGTCCATTCATTTTGAACGTGATGACGTACGACGGGACTAGAAAAGGAAGTTCAATAGCCAGTAGCCAATAGCTGCCCTTGCGTCGTATTTGGTCTGTCGGACCAGCATACAGACGAATGGTTTTCCCGATAGAAATTGAGTCAGTCGGACCGATTTGAAACATGTTCTATTTCTAGGCCGTCTGAATTTCTGAAGAAAAAAGTCAGATGAAGCCCACACGAACGTAATATCCGACGGAATGATTCCATCAGACCTTTTCTGACGGAAAGTCCGGTCATGTGTACGCGGCATCACACATCCAGTACAAAAGGGCCCTGTAATATATTTTTCATGCAATTGTTCCTTACTGCGTTTTTCTGCCTCCTTGTAACATCTGCTATGCGCTTATAAACCTCACATTTTTCTCTTAACTTCCAATATTCTGGAACAAGCAGCGTACTTTAGCTGTGGTCATGTGCACTGCTCTATGCACACTACAAATCCTACTGCAACAATGACATGTGTTAGTAAAACCGTACAAATTATCACAACTACTTTGTGCATCCAGGTGAATTGTAACTCATTTTTTTCAAGACAAATTGGGCTTTCATATGATGGTAAATGGTAATGGATATCTCCATTGATTACTTTTGTAGTACGCACAATCATGTGCAGTTCCACCCATAATGCTTCAGACTCATCACATTCTCCATAAACTAGGTCCTCTTTCCCACTCACTTTGAAATCACTTCTCACATAGAGACAGACACCACCACCTCTCCATTTTACCCTATCTTTCTGAAACATAGCATAGCAAGGAATATTAATAGCCCAGTCATGTGAAGAATGAAGCCAAGATTCAGCAATATCAATTAAATCATAGTTCTCTTCACGCACCAGAACTTCAAATTTACCTATTTTGCTTAAAAATGAAATAAAAGCCGCGCTATATTAAGATTACCAATGGGATCGTCATATTGGTAATATTAATATAGCGCTGCATTTTATTTTGTTTTTATATACTTATGGGACTGTGATCAGTGCCAGCAGCTGTATCAATTAAGAAGGTTCTGAGCCATTAGTTTGGTTTGCTTGCAAACCCCCCTCTTCGGGACAGCCAATACCATTCGACAGAAGGTCAGATTTCTATTATTATCTTCATTTAGTTCAGTCAGTGCAGGCAGTGTAGTATATACAACACAGTGTATTGAAGTGGTTAAGGGGAACCCTGCACCAAAATTAAAAAAAAAAATGGTGTGGGGTTCCCCCTCCAAATCCATACTAGGCCTTTCTTTTGGTAGTATTTGATCACCTCAGCGGTTTTTATTTTATGTAAAAAAAGACAGACAATTTTGAAAAAAAAACAATATTTTCTACTTTCTGCTATAAAACATTCCCAAAAAAGGTAAAAAATCGAATTTCTTCATCAATTTAGGTCAATATGTATTCTGCTACATGTTTTTGGTAAAAAAAAATAAAAATCATAATACATGTATAATGGTTGGTTTCTTTGCACAAAAGTTATAACGTCTACAAACTACGGGATATTTTTATATATTTATTTTTATTTTTTTCTAGTAATGGCGACGATCAGCGACTTATAGTAGGACTGCGATATTGCAGTGGACAAATTGGACACCTAACTGACACTTTTCACACATCTTCAGGACCAGTGACACTAATACAGGGATCAGTGCTAAAAAATATGCACTGTCGCTGTACTAATGGCACTGGCAGGGAAGGGGTTAACATCAGGGGCGATCAAAGGGTTAAATGTGTTCCCTGGGAGTGATTACTAACTGTGGGGGAGGTGCTTTGACTGGGGAAATGTAAGCAGGAACACAGGATCAGCACATTCCCCTCTCAGAGAGGTCTGCCATGCTTGCATAGCAGACCGCCGATCTGCCTTTCTCCTGAACGATCGGTGGGTCCCGGCGGAAATCGCATCTGCTGGACCTGATGATTGGCTCCTGCTGTGTTCAATCACAGTGGGAGCAGGTCGCCGGCAGTGCGCGCCCCAGACCCAGAAATGCCAGATCATGTACTAGGTACGTGATCTGGCACAGAGTGGCCGCTCTGCCGCAGCAAATCTACGGTGGGCGGTCTGCAACTGGTTAAAGATGAAATTTCTGAGTCCTGCAAAAGCTAATTACTGATCAGTTCTTGTAAAAATAATCACATTGATGTATATGTAGCACCCTGGAGTTTAGTCAGGGTTGCTCCTTGAAATTTACTTGCCAGGAATAGTCATCTTGCCTAATTATCAGAGATCCATTGATTTCTCCCTAAGTTTGGCCTGGTTGCACTTTTCTCTTCTACCACTAGGTGGCTGGGTACTTGGTGGTACTAGATATAAGTAGGACAGCACAAGCTCATATTATGGTTATATGGGGCATCTCAGCCAATGGGCAGGGGTTTTCTTGAATCCCTTGGCATGCTGGGAGAACCTATATATTTGGGTGGAGTCAGATGATCTGTGTTCTGTGCCACCTGGACAGCTGTCTGGGTGGACGTGTGTTGTATTGCCTGAGCTGCTAGGCCAGAGATTGGGATTATCCCAGGCGCATCTGGCTGATAGGCTGTCTGAGGCACTAACCAGAAGCAAGAGAGTAACACAGGGTTGGGACTGCGGCTTGCAGTCCAACCAAAAGTGACGGTTCTGCTGGCCAGAGAACCTGTCATGGTCGGAGGTAGAGGGGAAGTTGTTGCCAGTAAGGAACCATCCACCTTTTTACCAGGAACCATAGTGAGTAACTGAAGCAAATACCGGAGCAGAATTCTCACCAACCGGGAACGGTGAAGAATTGGGTCATTGTACATCGACCGCTTTAAGAGCTATTGAAGGCACGCAAGCCACCCGCAATCACTCCACAGGGAGCCAGAACAGGGATCTATCAATGTAAACAGTCAGATTCCCATTCTGACAGGGGAGGAGAGACAGATCTGCTGTGCCTAGACATTAGGAACAGCGATCTCTCTCCTCTTCCAGTAAGTCCCATCCCCCCGCAGTAAGAAACACCTCCCAGCAAACACATTTAATCCCTTGATCGCCCCCTAGTGTTAATCTTTCCCTGCCAGTGACATTTAATTGGTGCATTTTTATAGCACTGATCGCTGTATAAATGTCAATGGTCCCAAAAAAGTGTCAAAAGTGTCTAATCTAATCTAGTCAGCCGCAGTGTCGCCATCCTGCTAAAAATTGCCATTACTTGTAAAAAAAAATAATAATACAAATATCCCCTATATTGTAGACACTATAACTTTTGTGCAAACCAATCTATATATGCTTATTGCTTTTTTTTTACCAAAAATATGTAGTAGAATACATATTGGCTTAAACTGATAAAGAAATTAGTTTTTTTACATTTTTTGAGGGGATATTTATTAAAGAGGAAGTAAACTCTCCCACTCTGATGCATTTTTTCATTTAGTCCATTATAATATGTAATTATAAAACTATAGCCACTGTAATCCAGCCCAAATCGCATATTACTTACTGTTTAAAGAAACTTTAAAAAACGTGTTTCCAGAGGTAAGGCAGCTCCATCTTAAGTATTGTTTTCTGAGTCCACAGTGGAGTGTATTTCCGCCCTTACAATGAGGACTTCCTGTACTGTTAACCAAGCCTCCTTCTCAATCCAACGTTTCTATGGCAACCCTGCTTCCCTGTTCATAGCTGACTTGTTTATTTCATAGTATTTACTTGTGCTGATTACCTAGTGTTTGCCTGTATGAGTCCTATCTGCTTCAGCTGATAAGACTGCAGTACTGCTGTCCCATTCCCTGGTTTACACTGTACGTGATGTCACGTGGTCACATGGTGTGTAGGAGGAAGCTCTGTGTGATTATGCAGGCTGCTGGGAGTTCAGTGTTGTGCGATAGGAAGTCCTAATAACAGATAGATAAGACATAGCAAGTGTGCCGTAAATCAGGGGAGATCTGAGCATGCTCAGTGACGTCATCCTAAAGAACAAAAAGGATTACAACAATACTAAGCAAGTAAGGAGATATCTACAAGCAGTGTTCATTAGGGATTTTTATGCTGATTCACATGGGACAAAGTTGTAGGGGAGGGTTTACAACCACTTTAATGCAAAAAGTAGAAAATATTGGGTTTTTTTTCAAAATTGTCGGTATTTTTTTGTTTATAGCTTAAAAAATAAAAACTGCAGAGGGGATCAAACACCACCAAAAGAAAGATCTATTTATGGGGAAAAAAATGACGTCAATTTTGTTTGGGTAGAAAGTCGCACCACCGCGCAATTGTCAATTAAAGCGGCTCAGTGCAAAAAATGGCCTGGTCATAAAGGGGGCAAATTCTTCTGGTCCTTAAGTGGTTAAAATATATCCAGTTTACCACACACAAGATATTGCCTATATTTGTACCTTCTTACTATTATTTGTGGCTAACATGGTATGGTACAACAAATATTTAGGTCAAATTTTTAAGCCTGTAATCTGTAGGGATTTAGGCCCGCGTAATCATCTTGGGCTCCACTATTTGTTGACCTACTGTAGCCCTGTTTTCAGTGAAGGTTACAAAAATAATAATAAATCCTGTTCAATAACTGTCAAGTTATGATATCTCCTCCCTTCTACATTTATGCTTCTTTCTTGGATACCAGCGATGAAACACTGGAATCATCAAAGTTGGATGCACTTCAGTTTTTATTGAACTCGAATGAACACTATCTCATTTGGGGCATAGTGAAAAAAACAATCCATGAGGTCACAACTAAGCACAATACCAGTGTTTTGATCTGCAAACCTACAGTTCAAGCAAAAACAGAACTCTGGCCAGATTGCATGAAAAGTTCTATGAAACGATCCATGGGGAGCTAGATCATCCGTGGTGGAGAAGGATGAATAGAGAGCAAAATCAATTCCCTTTTTGTGTGGAGAACAAAATAGAACATTGGTAATATAGTTCCAAGGTAAAAATCCTCTTTCTACAATAGTTTGAATGCACGCTCATAATAAAATTGATGTGCAGTAAGCAGTTGCAAAAGTTTTATAGCAGAAATATTTTATTTTAAAACAGCATTTAAGGAAAACACATAAATTGCATGTAACTTGTTCATATTATGTAGCCCAGTTGAATTAGCCACTTCCGGACCGCCCACCGTCGTTCTACGTCGGTATTTTGAAGGAGGATGAAGGAGGATATCTTTGTTATGGCAGCAGCTAGCTGCCATAACCCCGGTATCCTCTTCTTCAGTGAGCAGTCCGGTTTAAGATAAAAGTGGTTTCTGCGGTGGATTCGCCGCAAAATCACTTTTATTGGTGGCAGGACCGAAAGTCATTCCTTTTATATAAAAGAACCAAATGATGCAATGTTTCTCTTTATCTCTCAGAGATGTTGTGATAAATTTTGCCAGCTTTTTTTTTCTTTGACAGCACTGAGCAGAGAGCAACTCTGCACCGACATGAACCCCGCAAATGCCAGATTAAGACCGTTAGGGGGGTTGAATCGAGATCACGCTTTTTAATGATTAATTGTGCAGCACTAGCCTTTCAGTAAAATAATACTTTCTAGAATTAGTTTGGAACTCTTGTTAGTTTGAGGTCATGTGCCCATGTTCTTGATTTTGGTTTCATATTGAAAAAAAAACTGCCTTCCTGAACCTTATTCACCCCCCTTGATGTATTTAACCACTTCAATACAGGGCACTTAAACACCTTCCTGCCCAGACCAATTTTGAGCCTTCAGCGCTGTTGCACTTTGAATGACAATTGCGCGGTCATGCTACATTGTACCCAAATGAAATTTTTATCATTTTTTTCCCACAAATAGAGCTTTCTTTTGGTGGTATTTGATCACCTCTACGGTTTTTATTTTTTGCGCTACAAATAAAAAAATACCGAAAATTTTGAAAAAAAAAATGTTTTTTTTTGTTTCAGTTTCAAAACTTTGTAAATAAGTACGTTTTCTCCTTCACTGATGGGCACTGATGGGGCTACACTGATGGGCACTGATAAGGTGGCACTGATGGGCACCAATGTGGCACCAATGAAGTGGCACTGATAGGCGGCACTGATGAGCGACACGGATGAGCGACACGGATGAGCGACACGGATGAGCGACACGGATGGGCGACACGGACGGACACTGATAGGTGGCACAAATTGGCACTGATAGCTGGCACGGATGGGCGGCACGGATGGGCATGGATAGGCGGCACAGGTGGGCATGGATAGGCGGCACAGGTGGGCATAGATAGGCGGCACAGGTGGGCATAGATAGGCGGCACAGGTGGGCATGGATAGGCGGCACAGGTGGGCACTCATAGGCGGCACAGGTGGGCACTCATAGGCGGCACAGGTGGGCACTCAGGCGGCACAGGTGGGCACTCATAGGCGGCACAGGTGGGCACTCATAGGCGGCATCGGTGTTATAGTAATGGATGCCAATCAGTGCCAAACAATAATGCATGCCAATCAGTGATGCCCATTGTGGCCACTGATTGGCATCCATTATGGGCACTGATTGGCACCCATTGTGCTGACTGGCACCCTGGTGGTCTAGGGAGGATTATGGATTTTTATTACCTTTTCCCTGGTGGTCTAGTGGTGTCCCTGGTGGTCCAGTGTGGGCATCCTCGGGGGGGCTGTGCTGATAATCGATCAGCACAGACCCCCCCCTGTCAGAGGAGCAGCCGATCGGCTCTCCTCTACTCGCGTCTGACAGACGCGAGTGAGGGAAAGCCGATCACCGGCTCTTCCCATTTACACTGTGATCAGCCGTGATTGGACACGGCTGATCACATGGTAAAGAGTCTCCGTCGGAGACTCTTTACCGAGATCGTAGTTGCCGGGTGTCAGACTGACACCCCGCAACAACGATCGCCGCGATGCGCGCCCCCGGGGGCGCGCAGCGGCTTATTATCCTAATCACGTCATATGACGTGAGGTTAGGATAATGAAACCACTTTGCCGCCGTCAATTTGTAATAGGGCGGGCGGCAAGTGGTTAAAGGTGTCAATCATGTCTCCGCTTTCCCTTCTATCCTCCAGATTGAAGTTGAATTGGTAAAGGAGTATCAATTCACTCATGGTACAGATCCAGGAAATAATGGTCCCTGAATTGAGCATGTTCAGTTTGCAAAGTGATATTTTGACTTAGGATAATCACTTAGCTTAAAAGAGCAGTATGGGTTTCAGGGAAAAAAAAAATACTCACCTAAGTGGATGCAGCATCAATGTCAGCTTCATCTTTCCCCTGGTGCTTCTAAGACTGAGAACTGAGTGATCAAAGAACGCTTCTCAGCATTCAGTGAGCAGAGAGCTGGTGGCTGTCAGTAACTGGTTCTGTGCTCTGGCCCTCCAGATCTCATTGGAGTGTTGGGCTGTGAAGGGGGGAGCTGACTTAGTCTCCCAACAGTTCACTGAGAGCCTGATCTAGCTGCTGGTCCAGGCATCTGGCAGGATCATGACTGTTGTTTAGTGACGTCAGCCAAAGCCAGCTGTTGGCTGAAAACAGGTCCCAGGAGTGCAGAACGAACTGCATTCTGGTGACCTACAGGATAAGTAGAGCCAAAATAGCTTTGGTCATACCTCTCCTCTAATAAATGTATTGAAGCTTTGCTGACTTCCATCATCCAACATTGTATAAGAAAAATCTCAATGACTTTAATTTTACTTGCATATCATTGAGTTTTCTTTTCTAAGTGAATTTTCAGTGCATTCAATGTAAGGTGAACGTGCTTGATTAATTTAGTAAAACAAAACCAATAATTGTTTAATTAAAAGTGGTATATTGATTAAAAAAAAAAATAATCTGCAGTATTTATTCTTTCCCATCTAATGCTAGGTATCCCATAGGTGAAAAAATTATTTTGGGTCAACATTAAGGGAGGGCAGATCTCCATCTATGGAGGAAACTTTAGAAGGTTCTAAAAATTATTTTTGTGTTTTCCTTCCATAGGTTAAAAAATATATATATATGTATTAAAATGCTCAAATTTCCCCTTTACAGATTACAAATATAAAACATATTTTCCTATTGTGGGAGGAAAACAGAACCTTGACCCAAAGTCTTCATTTGAGTCCAAGTCCATCTAAGTCCAGATTAGTCAGCTTTCCATATGTCTTTGGGATGCACATGTTTATTATTTGTAGATAAATAAAATTTCACAAACTATTTTCTCAAAAGAAGACTGAGTATGTAAAGAAGGGCGCCAGAAGGCTTGTCAATGGAGCATTATCTTTATGGAATCCCACACATGAAGAATTTATAAATCTACATGGGTCGGTTGAGAAACCGGAAGGACAATTAAAGTCTTTTCAGATCTTTCTTTGCTTCCCCTGAGTGCACTAAATAAACAGGGATTATATTGAACATCTGCCACTGAGTGTTGTCAGGTACACATCTAGAACAAAATGTTCCCCAGCTGAAACATCACAGCCTTGTTTTGTGTCAAGGAACGAAAGTTAAGTAATTGTGCTAAGGAGAAACTAGTCAAGCAAACATCTCTGCTGTTTGATAATGCTCCATGGTATGTCCTACTTAGTGCAGACAGAGTTCCGCGGATGTGTAGCATTTTCCTAATTAAATATGTTTAAAGCTCAATACCTGTGGGATGTGAGTCAGGGTGGATTTTCTTAGTTTTAAACAACATTTAATATGATATAATTACCCTCTACAAATGATATTTGATGCTTTGCAGAGATACATCTTCAATTACAATAAACTGCATGTAATAAAGATACTTTTCTATATAAAAAATGTTATTCAGAATTATATTCTTGTGCAGGCAGACTACATTTTGTACCGGTTAATGGTATATACTGCTTTTAGTTTAGCCTAAGCACGATTTACATAATAACTCTATTCCATGCTGCATTTTATTCTGCAGTGCACAGAATTATTATGTAAATCATGTTTAGGCTAAACTTAAAACAGTACTTACCATCGAATAGTACAAAATAGTACAAAATGTAATGCTAATCAATCATTTATGATTGTTGAGATTTATAGAATGTTAACAGTAATGCTTATGTTTTGTTTTTTTTTTGCCCAAAGTTCTGTATCACAAAAGAATTAAAACTGAGTGAGAAAGAATGTTCTTAAACAATAGATCTGATTTACGTATGTGAAGTAAGGTAAAATGTGAGGTGAACATAGTTAACAATATTTTAAAAAGTCGGACAAATATTAAGCTTGTAGGCAGGTGCAGTCTATTTTTCTCCATTGTAGGTTGCACTCGGCTGCAGCGACATTGCAGCGGCAGGGGAAGTCATGGGAGACACGGTTCCTCTATCATTTCCTGGGTCACTGGGGAAGCTATCGGATTGGATCCTGCCCCCATATGACTCTGGCAGTCATCTTGGCTCAGGTAGAGCCTATTTAAGGCCCTGGCTCCCAAGCCTAGCATGTATTTCGCGTGTGGGTAGTGTAGGGACAGGTCACCTGTCTGGCATGGACAGCGATTCGCATCAGGGGGAGGTTTAGAGGAGTAGGGAAAGGATAGGGACACCCCATCCTTTGTGGAGATCTCCCCATTTTAGGTTTGTAGGTAAGTGCAGTCTATTTTCTCAACTGTAGGCTGCGCTTGACTGCAGCAGCATTGCAGTGGGGGGGGGGGGGGAGTCATAAGGAACATGGTTGCTCTATGGTTTCCTGGGTCACTGTGGAAGCTATCTGATTGGGTGCTGCCCACAATATGACTCTGGCAGACATCTTGGGTCAGGTAAAACCTATTTAAGGCTCAGGCTCCCAAGCCTGGCACGCATATTTCATGGGTAGTGTAGGGACAGGTCACCCATGTGGCAGGGGCAATGGTCAGCATCAGGGAGAGGTTCCAGTGGAGTAGGAAAGGGATCATTTCTGGAGATCTCCCCATTTGGGCAAGGTTGGCATTCCGTCCCTCAAGATAGATGCTGTTGGTACTCCCGAGACCTGCCCTGCTATACATCACTGTTGCATTCTGTGAGTGTTCCCCATCAGGTACCTTCCCGCTGAGCTTGTTGTGTATTGCCAAACTTTTTGACTTTAAGTTACATTTCTGCTACTAGACTCTGAGTGCTGAGTATTAAGTACAAATTCAGGAGCTTTGTCCCAGAGTTGGTGACTGTTTCTGCTTCATACTCTGTAGATGGGCAGCATGATGGTCAACAGGGAGAAGATGATATCAAGAGCTTTACAACATGAGGGTAGACAGTACAGTTACAATACAATTCAATAAGGAAGGATCAGAGGGCCCTGCTCATTAGATCTTTCAATCTAGAAGGGAGGGTCAAGTGATACAAAAGGTAATAATTGTAGGGATAAACTGATGGTGAAAATGAAAATACAGTGGGTAGGATAGGCTTCTCTGAAGAGGGGGGCTTTCAGGGATAGTCTAAAAGCTAATAGAGTAATTCCAACATATGTGATTTCAATAAATCCAATAAATTCCAAAATATTATGTGATTTCAATAAATTCAATAAATGCCAACATATTATGTGATTTGGACATGCAGGTCATCTGAGATAACTAAGCTGGTCTATTTATTTGGTGACATACAGAGAGCTGTCTTGAGATGATATTATGATCCCCCATTTATGGCTCCAGCTCAGTGTAATGAATTAATATCCTCTGTAGGGTTCCCCCTCTCTCCTTTTTTTTTCCTGCCACTGGAGAGGGCCAGGTTTGCATGCAAGAACATGACATATTTGTCTTTAGAGTGGCTGGCAGCTATCTTAGAATCATACCCAGCATTAATTTCTCTCCTGAAAGGGTGAATGTTGATGATGAAACACATTGAGAAAAATCCTGGGTCTATTGAATTTTCGGTAAACTATAAAATATGTTTTTTTGGAAATTTTAGATTTCATATAATATCAACTTAGACCTTGGAGAGGTTAGAGTTACCCCACTGACCTCCCTTGAAAACAGAGCATCTTTCTTTTTGTCAATTGGTTGTGATCTCTTTTCCTGTGGATCTCGTATTAATTTTTCCGGTGGTCCATACGGGGTAACAAAGTCTGTTTTTATTTTTCTTCCCCCTCTCCCCCCATCCCTGTGTGATACCAACTTATACCTAGAAAAAAGGTGGTTATGAACCTTGACTATTGTCAATTATCAAAATTGTAGGAATAAATGTACCAGACAGAGTTTGTAGTTTTAACGAATAACTGTTTTGTTCAATTTAATTAAAGCTGGAAATGCCTCCTTTGTTTCAGATAGATTTAAATGCACCTGTGAAAGTCCCATTTATGTGATATGGTAAAATAAACAAGTAAGAGGGATGGTGGTAGATATATACTGCAGAATAGCTCATAATATCCATTGTTATCTATTTAATGGTTGAATGGAGCATTTATGTGTACTTCCTATTCTAAACATGAATTATTTATGGGTTTTCAAAATATATAAAATGATAAAAAAAAAAATATTCAAGAACAGAAGGATGTTATATTTACAAATGATTACCGTACACATTAAAATTTTCAGTAGACTAAAGTGATTATACATAGAGCAGTGAATGTTAAATTCACCAAACATTCTCAGGTGGTTATTCATTCCCTAAAATTTAAAACATATTCATCGGGAATATTCACCTGCAGGATATAATTGATAATTTCCACATTCACTGCTTTATAAAAAAAATCCCAGTAAGTAGGGTCACAGCAGACCTTTAGTATTGGCTTGTCTATATATTGTAGTTCTTTTGCATACGCTCAATCAACTCAATTGAATGAGTTAAAATGAGTAGTGATTTCTCCTCCTAACCCTGCCGGTTCCTTTCAGATGGACCTTATGGATTTTCAATCAATAAGAGAGAGAGAGAGAGAGTCTGAAAGCTAACAGTGTCTGCTGTGCTCTCTTTAGAAAACCCAGGGTTTGAATAACTAAAGGCAAATAGGTTGTGCGCTTTGCAAAGTGCAGTTGCACTCTCCATGTGTAGTTGCTCCAGAGCTTAGTAAATGAGGTAAAGATTCATTTTGCAAAGAGTACCCAATCATGTGCAAGGAAAAATAAAAAAAAACACAATTTTTGCTCGTACATGAATTGGATGATAGAAGTCAGCAGAGCTTCTGCTCACTTACTATGCTCTGGAGCAACTGCACTTTCCAAAGTGCACAGTCTATTTGCCGTTAGTAGATCAACCCCCCCCCCCCCCCCCCCTCCTCTGAATTACCCTGCATATGTTTTTTGTTTTTTTTTGTATTTTGTAAGATAAAGATGTATTACTGTACATAGTAAAAAATAAGCTATATATTAAAAATGTATTCAAAAGGATACCAAATGTCAGAAACCTCATGCCAACCCGCATGAGGTTCCTTGACATTAAATCAAAGCTTTATATTTACTTTACAAATGTATAAATTACATTGACATGCTACAATTTTCAAGTCAACCAATGCATATTGAGGCTATTAAGTTTATGCTGGGCATTTAGGTTTCAATTATCTTAAAAGTGTTTCAGAGGGTGATAATCATATTACTACTGTAAAAAAACAGAAACCTCTTACAGGAGTTTGTAGGGTATGTCAGCTTTGAGCTAAAAGAAAATAAAGTCTTGTACTTATGATAGCTGAAAGCTCTGCAGGTTATAATTTAGAAAAGTAAATATATATAGTATTAAAAGTATATATAAAAGCGTGGTCTACCTGGGTCACTACTTCAATAAATATTCTTCAACATGTACAGTATATAGATGGTACTCATCCTTACATATGGTTCATCATGCTATAGTATAACAATGTAGTTAGCTTGAATGTTTTAATGGTTATGGTTTTAATAGTTTTGTATTGTAGCAATGTGAAAAAAGTCATATCACTGATGTTTCTGAATGTGACAATCTTGACCTCTGTATTCCCCGGTGTGCGAAGTGTTATGAACCCCTGTCATGTGCATTCTTCACAAGGAACGTCACAAGTTCACTCTGGCCGTTGCCTATATGTGCACCAAGGATTACATTGAACTACTGGGAGTCTATATACAGCGGCTCACAGAGTGCTAATATATCTAAAATGAAAGTTTCTGGTGTTAAAAAACAAGGATGGGTGGGACTGGACCCCCCTATTGTAATAAACAGATGGGTAAATACAGGGGTGCATATGTATTTGTTTATTAGGAAAACAAAAAACAATTATATATCCTAAAGTAAAACTAAAGGCAAAAGTTTTTTTGTGTTTTGGATAGAGTGCACAGGGATTAGAACACCTGTCAGTTTTTATTGCTGGCTGTTCATTTTGAACATGATGACGCAAACGGGACTAAAAAAGAAAATTCAATAGCCAGTAGCCAATAGCTTCCCTTGCGTCATATTTGGTCCGTCAGACTAGCATACAGACAAATGGTTTTCCCCGATAGGAATGGAGTCTGTCGGACAGATTTGAAACATGTTCTATTTCTTTAACTTTATCTCTTTATTCATTTCTTTTCAATTTAAACAAAACATACACTCCTTTACAAAAAAGAGCAAAAACATGAGTAAAAAGGCCATGAAACCCTTTTACACCCTTCCATTCCCAATATTAACCCCTCCTTCCCACTCACACGAACATTCTCCTCTCACTGTTTACATGGCTAGTATCCCTTCCACTTTTAGATATAGATACCTTTATTCATTTTCTCGCACCACAACTTCCAAATCTTATCAAATTTTTTTATACCTCCCTGTCTTATATATGCTACCCTTTCCTTAAGGATTATTCCATTCATGTTCTGCACCCGCTCCCCACTGGAAGGGGGCGTAGAGGACTGTCGTTTCTGGGCTACGAGTTTCCTGGCTTGAAAAAGGCACCTTAATATTGCTAGTTTGGTGTCTTTGGGCTCACTACATACGTCTATCCATCCCAATACACACCCCAAGGGTTCCATATCTACTGCCATCTCAAATACC
Source organism: Lithobates pipiens (assembly GCF_037356315.1). Classification (NCBI taxonomy): domain Eukaryota; kingdom Metazoa; phylum Chordata; class Amphibia; order Anura; family Ranidae; genus Lithobates; species Lithobates pipiens. The sequence continues at coordinate 37,520,760 of NW_027507903.1, forward strand.
TGAGCTATTATTTCCGCTACCTCCCTCCAGTAGCGGTGTAGCTTGAGACATCTCCAGAACATATGTATCATATACCCCTCTGTCCTTCCACATCTGGGGCAAGAAGAGTCTTGCCTTGGACCAAACAAAAAGAGTTTCTTCGGAGTATAATATACTCTGTACAGTAAGAATAGGTGGGATGTCTTTTGGGATGAAGAGAGGGACACCCAAGGTGCCAGCTCAAGGATTCTCTCCCATTGGGCTTCCGAGATACTTCCCACGTCTGTTTCCCATTTCTTTCTATACAATTGCTCCTGTGTTCTTACCCGAGTCTTCTTATATAGACTTACGTAGGTTTTAGATATTAGACCTTTCCCTGATTTCACTCACAAAATTTCCTGGATTACCGGTATCTCAAACCATTCTACTGTGTTCACCCCAAACTGTTTTTCCAATGCGTGTCTGACCTGCAAGTATCTGAAAAAGGACTTATTCGGAATTGCAAACTGTTCCCTTAGTTCCTGGAATGATTTCAGATTACCATTCTGGTAAATCTGATGGATAAACTTAAAACATAAAACATGTTCTATTTCTAGGTCCGTCGGATTTTTATAACGAATGGGATTAGCCCACACACGATCAGATTGTCTGACGGACTGATACAGTTGGACCCTGTCTGCCGGAAAGTCCGGTCGTGTGTACGTGGCATAAAATAAAATCCCACATTTTTTGTTATTCCCAGAACAGAATTAGAGGGGAAATCTTTCACTACCAACCATACCAAGTAACAGCCAACAATTCCCTCACTTTGAAGAAATTTCCTTTCACTTCCTGTTTTGGCTATAGGACAAGAAGTGAAAGAAAATCTACCGCATGGGACACAGATGGCAAAAAATCTAAAATGCCCAACCTACTGCATTTGAATCACTGCTATTACAGAAGGATCCACCAACACATACAATCTCTTCACTATATTCTATTCTTTGACCTCAGCTCCTCCAGACCTCCCCTTGTACACACCAACTTGGGAAAAAGATCTTGAACTTACCTTCTCTCCTGTAGAATGGCAAACATGTTTCACGTTACCCCATAAACTGTCAACAGCCACGAAAACTCAAGAAAAGGGGTTTAAGGTAATAACTAGTTGGTATAAATGCCCTGTTGTTTTACACCACTTTGACCCTGATACAGTATCCCACAAAAGTGAGTACACCCCTCACATTTTTGTAAATATTTTATTATATCTTTTCATGTGACAACAATGAAGAAATTACACTTTGCTACAATGTAAAGTAGTGAGTGTACAGCTTGTATAACAGTGTAAATGAGCTGTCCCCTCCAAATAACTCAACACACAGCCATTAACCACTTTCAGACCAGACGATTTTGCTGGCTTAAGACCAGACCACTTTTTGCGATTCGGCACTGCGTCACTGTAACTGATAATTGCGCGGTGGCGCAACATGTCTCACAAACAAAATTTACTTCCTTTTTTCCCCACAAATAGAGCGTTTTTTTGGTGGTATTTGATCACCCCTGCGGTTTTTATTTTTTGCGCTATAAACAAAAATAGAGCGACAATTTTGAAAAAAACGCATTATTTTTTACTTTTTGTTATAATAAATATTCCCCAAAAATATATAAAAAAACATATTTTTCCCTCAGTTTAGGCTGATATGTATTCTTCTACATATGTTTGGTAAAAAAAATCACAATAAGCAATTATTGATTGGTTTTCACAAAAGTTATAGCGTTTACAAAATAGGGGATAGTTTTATGGCATTTTTATTAATAATTTTTTTTTTACTAGTAATGGTGGCGATCAACGATTTTTATTGAGATTGCGTCATTATGGCAGACACATCGGACATTTTTTACACATTTTTGGGACCACTGACATTTATACAGCAATCAGTGCTATACAAATGCAGTGATTCCTGTGTAAATGACACTGGCAGTGAAGGGGTTAACCAGGGGGTGGCAGTGTAGGGGTTAAGTGTTCCCTGTTACTAACTGTGGGGGGGCTGGGCTTTGTGTTAGTGAGCACTGATCTCTGCTCCAATCACATAGAGCAAAGTTCAGTGTCATTTGTTGCTAGGCAGAACGAGGAGATGCTGTTTACAACGGCATCTCCCCGTTCAGCCTCCCCGTGAGAGGATCGCGGATATCACGGCGATTGAGTCCCTCACAGGGGTCCCGACTGGCGCGCAAGCATATAAAAATGGACGTACATGTACGCCAATATGCCTACCTGTGCCATTCTGCCGACGTACATGGAACTGGTTAATGTCTAAACCGCTGGCAAAAAAAAGTATGTGTGAAGTCACGGTTAATATTATTTGGATCATAATCACAGAGTCACTTTATGGGACATTATATTATATAAATATTTAAATATAAATATTTTTTCACTGTGGACTTGCTGAAAATAAGTTTTGAATATATATTTTTTTTCACTGTGGACTTGCTAAAATTAAGAATTTTTGATATTTCGATGTTGATGTTTACTTGAATATTTTTATATTTATTTTACGGGCACTTGCTTGCTTATATTATATATATATATATATATATATATATATATATATATATATATATATATATATACATTTTTACTGTGGACTGAACACAATTTTTTAAATATATTTTTTTAGGCCAACTTTATGTAGAGGAACAATTATTTTTTTTAGATATAGATAAATGTCTTGATCCCCCTGAGGAAGACATGTGATTGCCATGTGTCATCACACGTAGGGGAGGGGCCAGGATGGCGGAGGAGACAGTCACTTGCTCTCTGAGCTAGCTTCTGATTCACAAAAGCCTGCAAAACCTTTGGAGAGGATTTTAAAATTGTTTTCTATAGCCTGGTGTGCTGCAAGCACCCATAAAGTGTGAGTACCCTGAGGTTTACTACAGAAAATCTCTATATTTAAACGATAATGCATCTGGCTTCTTTTGTATTTTAAATTGAGGATACCATCTTTGGATTACACCTGGGGGAGCCTGTAAATCCTGCTACTTAGTGCCCAGAGGGGGTTCAGCTGCTTTTGTGGACCAAACCTAATTGTGCGGTCACACAATTAGAGGTGAGCACAGTCACAGGGTGGCAGCATGTGTGGGGAGTCACAGATAATATTATTTGGATCATCATCACAGAGTCGCTTTATGGGACATTATATTATTTTATTTTTTTTCACTGTGGACTTGCTGAAAATAAGTTTTGAATATATATTTTTTTCACTGTGGACTTTTTTATTTTGATGTTTTCTTCAATATTTTTTATATTTCTTTTACTGGGCTCTTGTTTGCTTATATTATATATATACATATATACATTTTCACTGTGGACTTGCTGAAAATAAGTTTGAAATATATATATATAATTGTTTTTATTTAATTTTTTCACTGAGAACTTGCTGAAATTAAGAATTTTTGATATTTTGATGTTTACTTAAATTTTTTTTATATTTCTTTCACTGTGCACTTGCTTGACAACCAGTATTTCATTTATATATGCTTTGTTTTGGGAATTAAAATTGCTCCAACATTCACTCGCGCTTTGCCCGTGGCAATTATATATATGTGAGTGATATAACACATAGCGCTGCATTTTGTTTATTTTTAATATTTTTTTTTTAGATCCTCAGAGAGTTCTTTGCCATGAGGTGCCGTGCTGAACTTCCCATGACCAGTATGAGAGAGTGAGAGCGATAACATCAAATTTAACACACCTGCTCTTCATTCACATCTGAGACCTTGTAACACTAACGAGTCACATGACATGGGGAGGGCAAATGGCTAATTGGGCCAAATTTGGACATTTTCACTTAGGGTTGTACTCACTTTTGATGCCAGAGGTTTAGACATTAAGGGTTGTGTGTTTAGTTTAATTTTTTAATGGACAGAAAATGTATACTGTTATACAAGCTGTACACTCACTACCTTACAGTGTAACAAAGTGTAATTTCTTCAGTGTTGTCACAGGAAGAGATATAATAAAATATTTACAAAAATGTGAGGGGTGTACTCAGTTTTGTGAGATACTGTATATATATATATATATATATATTTATATATGTATGCAGTATCTCACAAAAGTGTGTACACCCCTCACATTTTTGTAAATATTTTATTATATCTCTTCATGTGACAACACAATTACACTTTGCTACTATATATATATATATATATATACATATATATATATATATATATATACATATATATATATATATATATATATATATATATATATATATATATATATATATATATATATATATATATACATATATATATATTTATATGCGTGTGTTTATAGTATTTTGTTAAAGTATACCCTTGGTAATCATTAAGTAGACATTGTATATTAAATGTATGCAACTTCTTTTTATAATGGAACTTCTGCCTAAGTGCCTATTGTAAATTTAAGCTCTGTTTTTTTTTTTTTTTTTTTTTTTATAATACATTTGAAAACCTTAATAAAACAAAATTGAATCCAAAGTAAAAAAACAAGTTTTTTCTTGAGTTCTATTTTAATGCTTCACTTCAAACTATTAGCGGAAAAAGAAACAGGAAAGATCTATAGCGATGAATTGTATGACTATAAGAAAAAGCAAATAAATACTCTATATATTCAAGTGAAGCTTGTTTTACATATATTACACATTTATTTTCTTCACTCCCAACCATTTTATATTATTATTTGTACCAGTGCCACCTTTATAAGAACATATATGATCTGATCTCATAATACTAAGCTAAGAAATGTGTTTGCATAGTTTAAACAGTTATTGACTATTTCCAATACACAAAGTGGGCTGAGCCCATGTATGAAGTTTTGCCATATGTGACAGTAGATATCGGTGGAGTCTGCCACCATCGCTACTGAAGTAAGAATTCATGTAAACAAATTTAGAGGATTGCTAATAGATTATAGTACTGCTGTACAACTAAGCTCTGTTGAAGTCTGAACTAATTTTCCCTTATAACCATACTTTATAATAATGTAGCTGTCATCGAGTATTCAGAATAATGCTTAATTTAATCATCCAGATGTTTTTGTACAAGAAAAAAAAAAAAAACAATGAAATGTACCTTCAGTGCATGAGCTCATTATAATCACAGTATTCACATCGTTTCCAGTTCTCTAGTTGTTATTTAAGCCAGAAATATGTCATATGTATTTTTAGAATATATAATTTTATCCATAAAACCGTCCAATTTTATTCAGGTTTTATTATTGTCTCCTAGGAGATTAGTCTGTTGTATCAAAACATAGTTTTTTCCATTTGTACAAAAAAAAAAAATATATCAAAATACTGTATTATATAAAGAACAATTACAATGAACTGTTATTTTATTTATATATATATATATATATATATACACATCACAGGCCACCTTATTAGGTACACCTGTTCAATTATTTGATAACTCAAATTGCTAATCAGCCAATCACATGGCAGCAACGTAATGCATTCAGGCATCTGGACGTGGTGAAGACGACTCGCTGCAGTGCAAACCAAGCATCAGAATGGGGAAGAAATGGCGTTTACCTGACTTTGAACGTGGCGTGGTTGTTGGTGCTAGACAGGCTGGTCTGAGTATTTCAAAAACTGCTGATCTACTGGGATTTGCACACACAACCATCTCTAGGGTTTACAGACAATGGCATGAAAAAGAGAAAATATCCAGTGAGCGGCAGTTGTATGGACAAAAATGCCTTGTTGATGTCAGAGGTTGAAGGAGAATGGGCAGACTGGTTTTAGATGATAGAACGGCAACAGTAACTCAAATAACCACTCATTACAACCAAAGTATGCGGAATACCATCTCTGAATGCACAACACATTGAGCCTTGAAGCAGATGGGATATAGCTGCAGAAGACCACACCAGGTGCCACTCCTGTCAACTAATTGCAGAAAACTGAGGCTACAATTTGCAAAGGCTATACAAAATTGGTCAATAGATGATTGGAAAAACATTGCCTGGTCTGATGAGTCTCAATTTCTTGAACATGACAATGAGATCGCTGTAGTACAATGGCCTCCACAGTCACCTGATCTCAATCCAATAGAGCACCTTTGGGATGTGGTGGAGAAGATTTGCATCATGGATGTGCAGCCAACAAATCTTCAGCAATGGCGTCATGCTATCATGTCAATATGGACCAAAATCCTTAATGAATGTTTCCAACACCTTGTTGAATCTATGCCACAAAGAATAAAAGTAGTTCTGAAGGCAAAAAAGGGTCCAACCCGGTACTTGCAAGTAGGGATGAGCTTTGTGTTCGAGTCGAACATATGTTCGACTCGAACATTGGCTGTTTGCCCGTTCGGTGAATTCCAAACGTTATGGGCCGTTCGCGCCAAATTCGTGTGGCGCTCGCGGCCCACAATGCACTGCGTCATTGCAGTGCATTGCTGGCTCATGATTGGCCAAGCATGCACTGTGACCACCTTCTGTAGTGTGTTGGCGTCTGAAGCAGTTAGTGGGTGTTCTGTGTACCTTCTACACAGTACACACCGATCGTTATCGGCCGATTTTCGATCTTGCTCTTCTGTAGTGGTTGTTGTCTGCGTGCCCTGACCGCAGTATACACGGCTGTATTCACCTCACCTATATAGCTAGTGATCTATCTTTTATAATAGAGCTTGCAGTCAGTAGTGTTAGGAGCTTGTGCGTGCTGTCTGCGTGCTCTGTACCCAGTACACACCTCTATATCCACCTACATAGCTCTTCTCTATTTGAGCCCACTTGCCATCTGCAGGAGTTATTGGAAGTTGTGTGTGCCTCCAGCACAGCACAGTATACATCTGTATATACCACTTTATCTCTGGTGTTCTATAATAAAGGCATCTGCAGGAGTTAGTGGGTGTTGTGTGCCTCCAGCACAATATACACTACCCAACTGCTGTTTACCCAACTCCCTTCAGGCCATTACCATGTCTGGAAGGCCAGCAAGGAGAGGCAGACAGGCGCGAGCCGATAAAAGAGGGCAAGCAGGTTCTGTGTCTAGAGACAACAGTGCTGGTCGTGGACGCGGTGCATTGTCATCAGCACGTGGCCATGGGACACGCTTGTCCTTCTTTTCGGCAGCTGGACATGTTGAACCGCAACATGCCAATGACTTGGTAGAATGGATGACCAAGCCCTCTTCATCCTCCTCATCCTCTCTCACCCAGTCTCAAGGTACTAGCAAAGCAGCTGCCAACGCATCGTCTTCCCTCCTCTCAATGTCATCATCAGTGACTCCTTCCCTAGACCCACCACGTCCTCCTGAGGAGTCTCCTGAACTCTTTGAGCACAGTGTTGGTACAAGCTCCAGGAGGATGCCCAGTGTTTTGTAGCCTCTGATGATGACACTCAGCTAGAGGAAGGCAGTAGCGTGAATGCAGAGAGAGGGGATGCTCAAGAAGGACAGCAATCTGGCAGTCATGTTCCACAAGCTGCAGCATATTGCCAGGATTGCTACAGCGATGAAGAGGGAGGGGATGATGAGGGCACTGACTCCATGTGGGTGCCTGGTAGGAGAGAGGAGGAGGAGGAGGAGGCACATGTCCAACGAGGCAGGATGCCCTCCGGGGGCCAGCTTAGGGGCAGCACACCGACTGAATCACACCGCAGAGCTCCGCCTGTGCAGGGCGCTGCCGCTGAGCGTTATTCTAAAAGTTCTTTGGTGTGGGCCTTTTTTGAGACGAGTGCATCAGATCGCACCGCTGCCATTTGCAACATATGTCTCAAGCGTATCTCGCGTGGCCAAAACATCAGCCGCTTGGGCACCACATGCTTGACCAGACATATGTTGACCTGGCATGCAGCTTGTTGGCAAGCGTACCTCAAAGACTCACACCAAAGAACGAAGCGGACCTCTCCTTGTTCCTCATCAGCTGGCATCTCCAACCCCACTAGACCTTCAGTCCTCTCTGAAACCTGCTCTGAGAGGAATGAAGGTGTAGAATTAGGTTTGTCACAGCCAAGTGCTTCCAGGCACTCTGCTAGCAGTACACCCACGTCCGATTATAGCAGGCAAATGTCCCTGCCCCAGCTGCTGGACTGGCGAAAGAAGTTCACTCCCAGCCATCCACATGCCCAGCGGTTGAATGCTAGCTTGGCTAAATTGCTAGCACTTCAACTGCTGCCTTTTCAGTTGGTAGACTCGGCCCCCTTCCGTGAGTTTGTACAATGTGCGGTTCCTCAGTGGCAGGTCCCCAAACGGCACTTTTTCTCACGGAAGGCGATTCCGGCTCTCTACCGGCATGCCGCTAGACAGGGCGGTCAGCGGTAAGGTGCATATTACCGCTGACTCATGGTCCAGCAGGCATGGACAGGGACGTTACCTGTCTTTCACGGCCCATTGGGTCACTCTTCTGGCAGCTGGGAAGGATGCAGGACAAGGTGCAGTAGTGTTTGAGGTTGTTCCGCCACCACGCCTCCAAAATGCTACTATTGGTTGTGACACACCTCTCTCCTCCACCCCCTCCTCTTCTTCTTCCTCCATGGCCTCTTCCAGTGCTCTGTCCTCAGAACCAGCGGTGCTCCGTAGGCGTTCCAGGGGCTACGCAAGTACGCAGGCAAAACGATGCCATGCCGTGCTTGCGCTGGTTTGTTTGGGGGACAGGAGCCACACTGGGGCGGATGTTTTGTCAGCTCTGCAGGGGCAGGCCGAGAGGTGGTTGACGCCACGCCAGCTTAAGCCAGGAATGGTGGTTTTGCGACAATGGCACCAACCTCCTCTCTGCCCTCCGACAGGGACAACTGACCCATGTGCCCTGTGTAGCTCACGTCCTTAACCTGGTGGTGCAGCGGTTCTTGGGCAGGTACCCGGGCTTACAGGATGTCCTGAAGCAGGCCAGGAAAGTCTGTGTGCATTTCCGCCAATCATTTAATGCCTGTGCTCGGCTGGCTGAGCTCCAAAAGGAGTTGAACCTGCCCAAGAACCGCCTTATATGTGACATGCCCACCAGGTGGAACTCAACATTGGCCATGCTGCAGCGGCTGCACACGCAGCAGAGGGCCATCAATGAGTACCTGTGCGACTACGGCACCAGGACAGGGTCAGGGGAGCTCGGTTTTTTCTCACCACGCCAGTGGGGCATGATCAGGGATGCATGCGCTGTCCTGTCACCGTTTGAGGAGGCCACAAGGATGGTGAGCAGTGACAGTGCATGCATCAGTGACACTGTACCTCTTGTCCACCTCTTGGAGCATACGCTGCGTGGAATAATGGACAGGGCACTTGAGGCAGAACAGAGGCAGGAAGAGGAGGACTTCCTTGCCTCTCAAGGCCCCCTTTATCCAGACAGTGTTCCTGCTGTGCCACCCATCACACAGGAAGAGGATGAGGAGGAGGAAGAGGAGGAGGAGGATGATTGTGTCAGCATGGAGGTGGAGGCTGGCACTCAGCATCAGCAGCAGCAGCAGCAGCAGTCTTGTAGGGATGATTTACAGTCCCAAGAAACACGTGGACTTGTACGTGGCTGGGAGGAGGTAGCTGCGGATCATGTTGTCCCTAATGACCCAGAGGACTCCGGACCGAATGCCTCAGCTAACCTACGCTGCATGGCCTCCCTGATCCTGCAAAGCCTGCGGAAGGATCCTCGTATTCTTCGGATCAAGGAGAGGGACCATTGCTGGCTGGCCACTCTCCTTGATCTACGGTACAAGGGTAAGGTTGCCGACCTTATCTTGCCATCGCAGAGGGAGCAGAGGATGAGACATCTCCGGGAGGCCTTGCAGAAAAGTCTGTGCAACGCGTTCCCAGAGACTGGGAGGTTACAAACTCCTGGTCCTGGACAACGTGTTGCTGAGGCATCGGTCAGAAGGAGCGGTGGAGAAGGTGGCCGTCTGACTGATGCTTTCAGACAATTTTTTAGTCCGCAGCCCCAAGGTATGATCGGTTCCAGCAACCATCGCCAGATTTGTCGTCTGATTTACATGGTGCAGGAATACCTAGGGGCAAGGTCAGACTTGGACACCTTTCCCACCGAAAATCCTCTGGCTTACTGGGTCTTGAGGATGGATCACTGGCCAGAGCTTGCACAGTATGCAATTGAGCTACTGGCCTGTCCTGCATCCAGCGTTCTTTCGGAACGCACCTTCAGTGCTGCTGGTGGCTTTGTTACCGATCACAGGGTGCGCCTGTCCACCGAATCAGTTGATCGACTGACCTTCATCAAGATGAATCAGTCTTGGATCACCCACAGCTACCAAGCACCTGAAACTGATGTAACCGAATAATTTTTTTTGAAATATCACATCCCTTCAAGACTGCCTATGCTGATGCTGAGTGACTGTCCTGTTATGTTGATTGTCTATCCTCTTCTTCCTCCGCTGATATCTTGGAAGAACATTTCTGGCTCTGGGTGATGCCATCAGCCCAATTTTTCTGCCCCTGTTTAACAGGGGCATTTAATTACAATTTTTGATGCAATGCTTTGCAGCAGGGCTAATTCCTGCAATAAAAATAGAGTATATGGGAGAGGTTGCAGTGTGGTGGCACCAGCACCAGTGCCTAAAGCCCAATTTTTCTGCCCCTGTTTAACAGGGGCGTTTAAGTACAATTTTTGATGCAATGCTTTGCAGCAGGGCTAATTCCTGCAATAAAACTAGAGTATATGGGAGAGGTTGCAGTGTGGTGGCACCAGCACCAGTGCCTAAGGCCCAATTTTTCTGCCCCTGTTTAACAGGGGCGTTTAATTACAATTTTTGATGCAATGCTTTGCAGCAGGGCTAAATCCTGCAATAAAACTAGAGTATATAGGAGAGGTTGCAGTGTGGTGGCACCAGCACCAGTGCCTAAGGCCCAATTTTTCTGCCCCTGTTTAACAGGGGCGTTTAATTACAATTTTTGATGCAATGCTTTGCAGCAGGGCTAATTCCTGCAATAAAACTAGAGTATATGGGAGAGGTTGCAGTGTCGTGGCACCAGCACCAGCGCCTAAGGCCCAATTTTTCTGCCCCTGTTTAACAGGGACATGTAGTTACAATTCTTGATATAATATTTCACAGGAGGGCCGTTCCTGTGCCCACCCAGAGTAACTGTGAGGACTTATAGTGTTGTGGCACCATCACCACAACCACCAAAGGTCAATTTTTCTACCACTGTTCAACAATGGCATGTAATTACAATTCTTGATATAATCGTTCACAGCAGGGCGCTCCAGCGCCCACCAAGAGTCACTTTGAGGGCTTACAATGTTGTGGCAAAACCAACACCTTGTTCCGCCATTTCTACAGAGTATATAGGGCAGGCCCCTACTTTCAAACATCCAACTTACAAACATCTCCTACTTGCAAACAGAAGGAGACAACAGCAAGTGAGATGAAAAAAGATGGACGACAAAACAAATTATACAGGGGTGATAACCCTTCCCTATGTTTTCCAAAAAGCTTAAAAATAGTTTTTTTGACTGGAGCTACACTTTAAAAATGTACCAGTTGAAAATTACAAACAGATTCAACTTAAAGAGGGATTCCGCCCAAAAAAAAAATATTAAAAGCCAGCAGCTATAAATACTACAGCTGCTGACTTTTAATAAATGGACACTCACCTGTCCCGGGTTCCAGCGATGCCGGCAGCCGAGGCCGATCGACCGCTCGGGCCTCGGCTGCTGCCGCCGCCATTCGAGGTGAGGGAATCAGGAAGTAAAGCGAATCGGCTTCACTTCCCGGTTCCCTACTGCGCATGCGCGAGCTGCGCCGCTCAATAGGAGATCTCCACGCTGTCACTGGGACCCGTGTGTGTCCCAGCAGACAGCGCGGCAGGGCAGGAAATGGCGTAGACTCCCGTGGGAGTCTATGCCTGGAAGTGGGTGAAAATACCTGTCTTTGACAGGTATCTCCACCCCACTCCCCCCTGAAAGGTGTCAATTGTGACACCGGGGGGGGGGGGGGGGTTCCGATCAGCGGAGGTTCCACTTTAGGGTGGAATCCCGCTTTAACACAACAAACCTACACAGTCCCTGTCTTGTTTGCACCGCCTGTATACTGCTGTTCTGAGTATATAGGGCCTGGGGGCCACACGCATTTCCTTTTTTTAATATGGGTACGGGGTTCCCCTTAATATGCGTACAAGACCCAAAGGGGCTGGTAATGGGCAGGGAGGGCTACCCATGCCATTTTTCTCAATGATTTTCAACCATATTGCAGGAACCAGATATAACATTAAAACCGCAAGCAGCTTTAAATGACGTTATTTCCGTTAAATGTCATTTTGTGCAGGGACTGTTCTAAACACGGGAAACACGTGGCACTTCACAGGCATACTACAGACACCCCGCAGGCACCATATTTAAAGGAATATTTCACTTTTTTTTCCCACTTTAATCGTCATTAAAATCAGTGCTCCCGCCAAAACTGCCATTTTTAAAAACATTTTAGGCATTGACCCATGTCACCTGGGGCAGGCGCCAGGTCCCCAAACCCTTTTTAGGACAGTATCTTGCATATTAGCCGTTAAAATTAGCACTTTTAATTTCGAACGTTCGAGTCCCATAGACTTCAATGGGGTTCTAACGTTCGTACGAATTTGGGTTCTGTTCGAAAGTTCTGGTGCGAACCGAACCGGGGGGTGTTCGGCTCATCCCTACTTGCAAGGTGTAACTGATAAAGTGGCCATTGAGTGTATACTAATAGGTTTACAGTTCAGTAGTAAATATTTATAAATATATACAGTATATAAATATAAAGTATATACAATAATGTAGCACCCTTCTAGGTAGGTGCTTTTATTAGGTACATTTAGTTCTTGCTCACTGTGTTCAGTGGAGCTGCATTTTATTTTGCTAAGTCAATTTAGCTTGTCTGACTGTAAGCAGTGTGGCTGCAATTGTCATGTTAGGGAAATTTAGTTGTGCTTACTGTAATCAGTATAGCTGCTCAGTGTTTCAGCTACTGGTGGGTTGATTGCTTCCTCTGCTTTCCAGAGAACAGTAGAATCCTCTGGAACATAGGTGTGGAGTAATGCAAATAGCAGCATGACTATTTATATAGCCCTGGCCAATCCCATGAAGGGTAGCCCTGAAGGCAACTGGGAGTCTGTAAAAAAATATTCTGAGACACAGAGCTGCTGAGTCTTTTCTTTCAGGAGAGGAACACAGCCTGGAGGGCTTGTTGCCTTCTGGGCAGTGCTGCCATGTGCTTGCTGTACGCGAGGCCTCAGGTGGGCGACCTGGAAGCCTGGATGCTGAAGCTACAGAGAGCTGTTTGAGGGGCTGGCATCTGAAGATCTAGTCTGGTATCAATGAAGAAAGGTGTCGCATGGATGTTGGAAGGAGGCAACCAACTTTCCTTTCCTACTCAATTTTCAGTGGGCCCGACACTATTCATAGAATAAAAGATAAATCCCGCTTCTCAAAACCACGGGGGATGGCTGCTTAGAGGAGGGGAGTGCAGAGTCTAAATTCCTGAGATGGAAGGTTCATAATTTAGATTAGGAGTTCCTCAGAAGTAGGGTCCAGTGTATAGATCAGGGGATCCTCAGAGGAGGGGTTCTAGCATTCAGATCAGGGATCTTCAAAGGGGGGAATGATGTACTGGTTCCTTAGAGGGGGGACTCATTAACTGGTTCCTTAGGGGGATCCAGGGCCCAGATGGGGGTTCCCTAGAGGGAAAAATTATATACTGGTTCTTTAGGGGGGGTCCAGATTAAGGGTTCCCCACCAGAAGATAGAATCTACTACTGTTTCTTTAAAGAGGGGAATCCAGATCCGGGGGGTTCTCAGAAGGCACCAGGGGGTGACACCATGTTTGACTGCACCAGGTGAAACCAACCCTAGGGGTGCTACAGCTCACACCAAACACACCCCCAGTCTGATCCCGGTCCGGTCCTCTGAGAACATCAGGTGGTGTGCAGGGCATGTGATTGGAGCACTGCCACTGTCCCGGAGGGATTATCAGGTGGTATGCGGCAGCACAGATCTGGTAGTGACAGTGTCCCCAGGGTGTAGAGCTGTGAGCACCAGACACCCCCAACACCAAGGTAAGTCTAATGCCCCGTACACACGAGAGGACTTATGTCCGACAGACTTCCAAAGGAGTTCCGCCGGAGTTCCGACGGAGTTCTGACAGACTTTTCGGCCGAACGGACTTGGCCACACACGATCACACTAAACTCCGACGGATTCGAACGTGATGACGTACGACCCGACTCGAATAAGGAAGTTCATAGCCAGTAGCCAATAGCTGCCCTAGCGTCGGTTTTAGTCCGTCGGAGTAGCATACACACGAGCGGATTTTTCGAAGGGGACCGGGTCCGGCGGAGTTCCGTCGGGAAAATTTGAAGCATGCTTCATTTCTAAAGTCCGTCAGACTTTTGCGAAGCTAAAGTCCGTTGCAGCCCACACACGATCGGATAGTCTGACGGACTCGGTCTGACGGACTTTGGATGTTGAAAAGTCCGCTCGTGTGTACGGGGCATTACCTGCACAGCTGAACTCCCTGAGTGATGTTCCCGATCTGTGTATAGAAACTGCGGTGCACAGCCCCCCCCCGCCCCTACCAGATCCTTGTGTGATGTCCCTTGCACTCTCTTTTAGCTTCCTACTTCCTAAGGCAGAAGAGGTGGAGTTTACAGATGAAGGGGTGGATCTTAAACAGGAAGGGATGGGGCAAATTTCGATGGGGAAAACAAGATATTTGGGGGGCACACCCTAAAAGATGCATTAAAGATGGTGCAGCCATAAGACCATACAACAGAACAAAATATTACAGCGCACACATGCAAAAAATACATTTACCTACAGCAAGGCTTATTTAAAACACCTAGACATTTTCAAAAAACATTATAAAAAAATATGGGGATTTGGTCACACCATATTGCTATATGGTGTTTAAGCCCACTTACTGCGACAAAGTACCCCATGATTAGTGGGTCCTACACTATCCATAGACTGGGAGATCCTGCTTCTCTGAACCATGAGAGCTACACTCCTCTATATGGGAGAACTTGGTGTCCACCCATGACCCAGGTGGACACTAATGAGAGGTAAATTTAGATGGGGGCTTCCAATTTTAGTCTTGCCTAGGACAGCACAGAACCAAAATACACCACTGTATATATATATATATATATATATATATATATATATATATATATATACCTTTATTCGTGTTACAATGAACAACATAAATGTATTTTATTGGGATGTTATGTGATAGACTAGCAAAAAGTGGCACATAATTGTGAAGTGGAAGGAACAAACAACATCATGAAGGCCAAGGAACACACCAGACAGGTCATGGATAAAGTTGTGGAGAAGTTTAAGGCATGGTTAGGTTATAAAAAAATATCACAAGCTTTGAACATCTCATGGAGCACTGTTCAATCCATCATCTGAAAATGGAAAGAGTATAGCACAACTGCAAACCTACCAAGACATGGCCGTCCACCTAAACTGACAGGCTGGGCACAGAGAGCTTTCATCATAGAAGAGCTAAGAGGCCCATGGTAACTCTGGAGGAGCTGTCGAGATCCACAGCTCAGGTGGGAGAATTTGTCCACAGAGCAACTATTAGTCATGCACTCCACAAATCTGACCTTTATGGAAGATAGGCAAGAAGAAAATCCATTGTTGAAAGAAAGCCATAAGAAGTCCTGTCTGTAGTTTGCGAGAACCCATGTGGGGATACAGCAAACATGTGGAAGAAGGTACTCTGGTAAAATGAGACCAAAATGTTACTTTTTGGCCTAAAAGCAAAACGCTATGTGTGGCAGAAAATGAACACTCCACATCACCCTGAACACACAATACCCACTGTGAAACATGGTGGTGGCAGCATCATAATGTGGGGATGCTTCTCTTCAGCAGGGACAGCGAAGCTGGTCAGAGTTGATGGGAAGATGGATGGAGCCAAATACAGGACAATCGTAGAAGAAAACCTGTTAGAGTCTGCAAAAGACTTGAGACTGGTGCGGAGGCTCACATTCCAGCAGGACAACAACCCTAAACATACAGTCAAAGCTACAACAAAATGGTTTAGATCAAAGCATAGTCATGTGTTAGAATGGCCCAGCCAAAGTTCTGACCTAAATCCAATTGAGAATCTGTGGCAAGATTTTAAAATTGCTGTTCACAGACGCTCTCCATCCAACCTAACAGAGCTTGGCTATTTTCAAAGAATAATGGGCAAAATTTTTAATCTCTAGAAGTGCAAAGCTGGTAGAGACATCCCCAAAAAGACTTGCAGCTGTAATTGCAGTGAAATGAGGTTCTACAAAGTATTGACTCAGGGGGGCTGAATACAAATACACACCACACTTTTCACATACTTATTTGTAATACATTTTTAAAACCATCCATTTCACAATTATGTTGCCACTTTGTGTTGATCTATCACATAAAAACCTAATAAAATACAGTTACGTTTTTAGCTGTAACATGACAAAATGTTGAAAATTTCAAGGGGTATGAATACTTTTTCCAGGCACTGTAGATAGATAGATAGATAGATAGATAGATAGATAGATAGATAGATAGATAGATAGATAGATAGATAGATAGATAGATAGATAGATAGATAGATAGATAGATAGATAGGTAGATAGGTAGATAGGTAGATAGGTAGGAAGATAGATGATCATGGAGGAAATAAAAAATTGGCTATGGACGGCAAAATCACATCTTGTTTCCAAAAATCTCTGCTAATCACTAGAGTGAATGGCACTTTACACCAGACAGGGATCCTCATATTATCAGAAAGGATATCCTACTGGATTCGCCTGTTTATAGGGAGGGTGGCAGAAAAATAACAACTTATGATTGGTCATGGAGTGAGTACAAAGAAGGGCAACAAAGCTAATATAGGGTCTGGAAGACACTGGTTATGAAGAAAGGTTGTGGAGAAGAGACGCTTGAGATTGGATATGATTTCAATATACAAATACCATACTGGTGACCCCACAATAGGGATAAAACTTTTCCATGGAAGGGAGTTTTGATAAGACACATGGCCAATCATTAAAATTAGAAGAAAAGAGGTTTAACCTTAAACTATGTAGAGGGTTCTTTACCGTAAGAGAAGCAAGGTTGTGGAATTCCCTTCCACAGGCGGTGGTCTCAGCGGGGGGGCATTGATAGTTTCAAAAAATGATTAGATAAGCATCTGAATGACCACAACATACAGGGATATACAATGTAATACTGACACATATTCACACACATAGGTTGGACTTGATGGATTTGTGTCTTTTTTCAACCTCACCTACTATGTAACATGTAATAGAAATGAAAGGATTAGTATCACTTGTTTTCCTAATACTCACTGCACACGTAACAATCTGACTGTTCAATGTCCTTTAGATTTTCCAACAACTATGTAGTGCAAGGACCTGCCTTATTAGAATAAAAATGTGTGGGTGGTTCAGGGGCGGATCCAGAGCCTAGTCTCGGGAGGGGCACTGCCAGAAAATGTTTTTTTGGGGGTAAATTTATAGTGGAAATGGCTGGTGTTAGCGCTTCAATCATCACGGCGCCATGGTTGTTATGGTGTCAGAATGATTTAAGCGCATTATTACTATTATTACATTGTTATAAAAAATGAAATGGTTCAACTCACCATAATGCAGAATCAGTGGGAGTCCTGAGCGTGTCACCTGTCAATGTCACCTGCCACACGTTGCGGATTGTCACTTGCCACGTCGCCTGTCACCAGATGCAGATTGTCACTTGTCACATCACCAGATGCAGATTGTCACTTGCCACGTCCAATGTCACACGATGCAGATTGTCACTTGCCACGTCCCATATTGTCACTTGCAATTTTGCCTGTCCTCAGATGCAGATTGTCACTTACCATGTCACCTGTCACCAGATGCAGATTGTCACTTGCCACGTCTCATGCCACACGATGCAGATTGTTACTTGCCACATGTTGTGGATTGTCGCTTCCCTGCTATAATTGTCTCTTTCTGTCTCCCAGAGTCAGGCAGCAGAGAGATGATCTAATCTCTCTGCTGGCACGGCTGCCTGCACACTGCACAGTGAGCACGGAACTGCAGGGATGCAGGGCGGGCGCCAGGCAGTGAGAGATGAGGTCATCTCTCTGCTCCCCCACCCACCGGCCAGCAGCCCGCTCACACACTGTCACCGGGCCACATAGTTGCTTACCACCCGAGGCGCCTGGCCCGCCCGGGGAGGTGGCCGCTGCCTCTCACCAATGGAGCCGCCCATGCTCTCACCCATGGCAATGCCTGCCGCCCACTCACTCGCATTCTCGAAAGGGGGCAATTGCCCTGTTGCCCCCCTGGAACCGCCCCTTGGGTGGTTAGATAGGTCTTCATATAATATTACATCATTTTGATAAATATAAAATTAATTGTACAAGAATTGTATGCTGAGATTGTAACATGTATTCTGAGCCTAATATAAATAATTTTGAGACTAACCTGATAAGATGTTAAATTATGAGTATGATATACCATAAATACTAGAGATATGCAGCCTAAAATACATCTTTGGAAATTGCTATTCTTTGAAATTTCCTTTATGTTGCACCTGGGGTTTCACCATGTAAAGCACAGGTTTCTGGAGTTCAATAAGGACTTCAACGTTTGCAAGTTATTTATTTAAAAATTGATTATCTGGCATCATGGAGAGTGCTATAGCTTCCTTTGACCTTTAAATTCCAGCTTTCTGAAACATGAAGTGATATCACCTTTCCTGTAAGTTTTCTTTCAATCAACACAAGATTTTATAGAGAATGAATCTTAACGCATACAGTATATATATATTTATATATATATATATATATATATATATATATATATATATATTAGAGATAGAGCTGCGGCTGACTGCAGAGTAGGGTACAAGCTAGGAGCTCCAGCAATGCCCTTCTCCCTGCCTTTCACCAGCAGAAGTGACCGCATTGTCACTCCTGTCAGCAGGGCTTTTTAGTCCGGAGCGTGGTGGTGCCTCCACCTCTGGCACCAGTCTTGCACTCACTGCTGTCACTTGTAGCAGTAGCCAGCTTCCTGTGCCAGCTTCTTCTTATGAGTGACAGCATGCCCTAAGTGACAGCGCCTCCTCAGTGCAGGAGGAGTGGCTTCCAGAAGGCTTGGCTCTCATGTTGCAGGGCAGGGAGCACTTACACAGAGAGATAAGTAGCTGGGGTTAGGTGGAAGAACTCTGTAACTGAATAAAGCCGAATGTTGGGAGACAACGACCGGTTAAAAAAAAAATGGCTGACAATCAGCTCTTGTGTATGGCAGTCTTTCCAACAGAAGCTGGCCAAGCCGGCTTTTGTTGGACGAGCATGCTGGAAAACCAACATCCAACCTACTCCCGATTAGCGCTCTCAGCCAATGGCAGAGAGCACTGATCAGAGTGTTCTGGCGGGGGGCGTCCCCCTGTCTGAACACAACAGCTCAGCATGGGAGATCGCTGAACTAGCCTTGCATAGTTAGAACAGCTGCTCCAAACTGGAGCTGTCATTTTTTTTTTCGTTCAACCAAAGAACAAAAAAAACACGAATTGTTTGTACCTGGCTTATGGGTGGAAACGTTGTTGTAGTGAGTGGGGGTGGTGGAAGAGCGTTGTATTGAGGGAGGGGATGGCGGAGCTCCATTCTGAGTCTCTGCCTAATGATCGGTGGATGCCGGCCAACATCAAGTGCCTGGCACCCAGATCGACTTCTGCTGTGAAAAATCACAGCAGAAGCGCGCCACCAGCAGTGCAAGTGCCCCCTGCAGTAGTACGAATCATGTATATACAGCATGTGCGATCCGGCACACAGCTGCCACCCTGTAGCCGTTAAACTGATAATAATAAATAATGATCTTCATTTGGTATAGATGACCATAAATTGATCGATCTGTCTTAAGCCTGTTATGTACTGCTAGTTTTGTATTGTTTAACCCAGCAGGGCTGAACAAAAATGCTCAAGAGGAGGTGTATTAACTATCTGATGTTAGTACTCTTCTGCTGTTCTATTGTGTCTTGATCGGGAAGGGGGGTGCCCCCCCATGCCCCCCACCCATCAGAACACTGTGGTCAGTGCTCTGATCAGGAGCCGACTTCTTTTTGGACCAGCTTCAGTACACATGGAGGAATGGTGGATGGTTTCTTTTGAACCGGCCCGATGCTGCCTGACATTTGACCCGTGTGTACTACGCTTGAGTGCCGGTTCACACTTCAAACATTGCATGTGATTCGCACCGCACTGCTGTGCAGATTACAGGTGATATCTGTGCAATGTGAATTCAGCCATACAGATTGTATGGCTGAATTTGCATCGCATTCGGACCAAAATCATGCAGGACCCTTTTTTTGTCCACACCAGAATCGGATCACATGAGTGTCCACACCCATGCGATCCTATTCCTGTCTGAATTCACAGTTTGCACTGTGATGTGCAAACCGATCTCGGGGTGTCATTAACTTTGTATTGACACCCAACCGGTTCCCAGAGGGCAGTGTGAACTACCTGATAGTTCTATGCAATGCAGGAACCGACACTAGAATCACGCTGGGCTGAACCGACACGTAGGGTGGCCTTACACACTGATTAACCACTTGCCGACCAGCCGCCGCCATTATACTGCGGCAGGTCGTCTCGTTGCCGCAAATCGCCATAGGAGGACGTTGGCTCCTTTAAGAGCCATAGCAGGCGGGGGACCCAATGTGCGTGGCTGGCGGCCGTGATGTCCGCCGGCCACCTGCGATCACAGGAAAGGGAGCCAGAATGGGGATCTGTCATCTGTTATGTAAAGAGACAGATCCCCGTTCTGACAGAGGAGGAGAGAGAGAGATCTGCTGTTCCTAGTGATTAGGAACAGTGATTTCTCTCCTCCTCCAGTCAGTCCCCTCCTCCCCAGTTAGAAACACCTCCCAGCAAACGCATTAAACCCCTTGATCGTCGCCTAGTGTAAACCCCTTCCCTGTCAGTGACATTAACACACTAATTAGTGCCTTTGTATCACTGTATAAATGTCAATGGTCCCAAAAAAGTGTCAAAAGTGTCCAATCTGTCTGCTGCAGTCCCATTAAAAATCGCTGATCGCCACCATTACTAGTAAAAAAAATAATAATAAAAATGCCATAAATCTATCCCCTATTTTGTAGATGCTATAATTTTTGCACAAACAAATCAATATACGCTTATTGCGATTTTTTTTTTTTTTGCCAAAAATATGTAGAAGAATACATATTGGCCTAAACTGATTTTTTGTTCGTTTTTTTTAACCACTTGCTTACTGGGCACTTAAATCCCCCTCCTGTCCAGACCAATTTTCAGCTTTCAGCGCTGATGCACTTTGAATGACAATTGCGCAGTCATGCTACACTGTACCAAAATTAGATTTTTATAATTTTTTTCCCACAAATAGAGCTTTCTATTGGTGGTATTTGATCACCCCTGT
Source organism: Lithobates pipiens (assembly GCF_037356315.1). Classification (NCBI taxonomy): domain Eukaryota; kingdom Metazoa; phylum Chordata; class Amphibia; order Anura; family Ranidae; genus Lithobates; species Lithobates pipiens. Next base: position 37,542,101 of record NW_027507903.1, read on the forward strand.
ATTTTTTTCTATATTTTGTTATAAAATTTTGAAAACAGGTAATTTTTCTCCTTCATTGATGCACGCTGATGAGGCGGCACTGATGGGCACTGATAGGTGGCAGTGATGGGCACTGATAGGTGGCAATAATGGGCACTGATCGGTTACACTGATAGGCAGCACTGCTAGGTGGCACTGATTGGCACCACTGGTGGACATTGATAGGTGGCACTTGTGGGCATTGATAGGTGGCACTCATGGGCATTGATAGGTGGCACTGGTGGGCTCTGTGGGCACTGGCAGGCGTTACTGGTGGGCACAGATGAGGCATAATTGCCTCTTCCTCTTCGGGACCGATGTCCCTTGCAGATAAGCTGGTGATCGGCTTTTTCTTATCCTCACGCTGTCAGCATGAGAAGAAAAAAAAATGATTACCGAGCTTTTGTTTACATCATGTGATCAGCTGTCATTGGCTGACAGCTGATCAAGTGGTAAGGGGGTCGGGACCACCCCCTTACTCGGATCTGTGATCACCTGAGCCTCAGGGCGCGCGCAGGAGCGTGCAAAGGGGAGGCCGTCACATGACAGCCTCCCGGAAATTCAGGTCTGCGCTGTGGCTGTCAATCGAGTATAGCGCAGGTGGCAAGTGGTTAAACTTTTTTTGTGATATTTACTATAGCAAAAAGTAAAAAATATAGTTTTTTTTTTCTTTCAAAATTGTCAAAGTGATCAAATACCACCAAAAGAAAGCTCTGATTGTGGAAAAAAGTACGTAAATTTTGTTTGGGTACAGCGTCACGTGACTGCGCATTTGTCAGTTAAAGCCACACAGTGCCGTATAGCTAAAAGATGGCCTGGTCATTAAGAGGGAAAATCTTCCAGTCTGTAATTGGTTAAAGCACCCTAGTATACAGATCAGGTAAAGGCCATCCCGTGTAGGCTGTCCTCTGGGGAGATACCAACTGCTTCCAACCATGTTGGATAATTGCCATGGGATGAGGCTAATCCCTACCTTTTCTCAGTGAACAAAGAGCAGTAAGTGTTTACCCGTCAATCCAGCACTTATCAGCCGAGTTGTAATCAGGACAGGCAGATGTCTCACCAGCCCGTCATTCTCAGTACAACATCTGCCTGCCTACTGGCAGCTTAACATATCACACAGACACTTTTCATTAATTGCCATGTGAGTAGTTTCATTCATTTACAGAGCTGATCAAACACAATGCAGAATTCATGTCCTTGTTCTATTGGTGCGATTCCAGTGTGTGCGCAAACTTTTCCGATATTTTTGTAGTACTGATTACCTAAACAAATCTCTGTGTTTAGTCCTAATTGGAATCAGACACTTCATTATCACTCACTCTATGAAGTATTCCTAAAGTAATCAGGTTTGAATGGTTGGAAACATGAAGTTATGCAGAATTATGTGTTTTACATGTATACAGTTATAAAAGGATGCGTAATCGGCCAAAAGATCAGACAAAGGGTAAATGTAACTTGAAGTTTACTCAGTAAGTGCAAAGTAGGATTAACAATACACATAGCTCCCAACTGTCCTTGATTTGGAACAAAGTCCCTCTGTCCCGCTTTCTCTCTCATTTGTCCCTCATTTTGGTCTGATCTGCATAATTGTATATAAAATGCATCTAAAGAGCTAGAGAACTTTTCATCCAATTTGTAAATTGCTGCATTTGTAAATTTTAAAGCCCACTATAAAGGAATAGTAGTGGTAAAAAAAAAAAAAAAAAAAAAAAAAAAAAAACACTTGTGGGTTTGACTCATTTTTATTTTTTATTTTTTGTATAATTCTCCTTCAAGGGGGCATGACAGGGGGTGGTAAACAAATAGCAAACAGGGATGGGAGTTTTATTACAATTACAATTTCATCAGTTTTATTAATACAAAACATGGTTTAATCACTTCCCGCCTGGCCTATAGCAGAATGTCGGCCGGGCGGTGGTTCAGTTATCCTGACTGGACGTCATATGACGTTGAACAGGATAACAGCCACCTCGTTCAGTAAAGAACCTCTGATGGAGGCTCTTTACCACGTGATCAGCCCTGTCCAATCACAGCTGATCACGATGTAAACAGGAAGATCGGCTTTCCCTCACTCGTGTCTGACAGACGCGAGTAGAGGAGAGACGATCGGCCGCTCTCCTGACAGGTGGGGGTCTGTGCTGATTTGGCAGCATCCTGGTGGGGGTCCTGTGCTGATCGCCCAGGACCACCAGGATGCTGCCAGGACTACCAGGGATGGCCGCCACACTGGACCACCAAGTATGCCACCCTAGACCACCAGGGATATAGCAATTAGTGCCTAGACACCGAGAAGATGGACGCTCAGAACTACAGGGGACAGCGGTGACTTCGCTGGCTCCTGTGTCAGGTAAGTGACACATAATGGACTACTATGTGATGCATAGTAGTCCATTATGCTTTACCTTTGCAGGGAATGAAAGAGCAAGTAAACTCATCAGGGTTTACTTCCTCTTTAAAAATCACCTTTCCCTTTCAATCTGCAGCACTGTAATTCTCTGTAAAATGCAATACAATATGGCTACTGTAGGGGTTAAGTTCTGTCTCCCTCTTGCCTTTTAGCCTTGGCTACAGGGCCCAGGAAGTCTCGCCAATCAGACACAGAAACAGAACTGAAGAGCAGAGACTTGTTTATTGAGATCGGTGTTATTAATTATTTTACACCAATAAGGGGTACATTTATGGATGACATATTTCCTTTATAATAAGGGAGGAAACCTACTTATTCATTTAACCAATCATAAAGACACATATATATAGAATTATTTAAGTATTTGTATCGAGGCAACTTATACTGTTATTTAGACGAAGTTATAAACTTATATTCACATATAAGTTCCCCTTATTAAGTTTCACAATTAATACACACTTACTGTAAAAAGTTCTAGAACACTCTTTTAAAGGGGTTTTAAAGGCTCGTGTTTTTTTTTTTAAATAACAAACATGTCATACTTACCTTCTCTGTGCAAGGGTTTGGCCCAGAGGGGCCCTGATCCTCCTCTTCGAAGGTCCCCCAGTGGTGCTCCTGGCTCTTCCTCTTCTCAAGTGCCCCGTTGGAGAGTCGCATTCCTTGGGGGCACTCGTGCGGGCGCGTTCCCGAGTCATGCTGCTCGGTCCATTGACACAGACAGCCAGACTTGACCCTGCCCCTGTCTCCCATGTCACTGGCTTTGATTGACAGCAGCGGGAGCCAATGGTCCCGCTGCTATCAATTCAGCCAATGAGAAATTGAAACAATGGCTGGAGCTGCTGTGCTTGTCCCGTCGTTGGAACGATCGGGTTCAGGTAAGTTACATAGAATGCATTAAGGTGAAAAACCTTGAGGGTTTACAACCCCTTTAAACTTAATGTTACAAAGAGGCGCTCTACAGCCTGAAATATTATTCCTTGTTATATTAAACAATTATTTAACCATTCAGCTACCTGGAGGTGTTCCGTACACAGATGGTATACTGAATGCCCCCCAGGTAAGTAATTTCCCTGCTTGTGTGATTGGTAGACATGTGCTCACTGAAATATTTAGTTTAGGAATTTCGTCTTCATCTGAAAAATACATTATTTCGTTACTCCTATTTATTTAGTTTTTCATAAAAAATTTGTCCGAAAATACAAATGAATTAAGGTCGAATCTGTCATTGAAGGCTTATGGTGTCTGTCGAATGTTCAAAGAAGATTCAACGGAGCAGCTAAACTGTATGACTCCGTATTGTTTAGCTGCTCCGTTGAATCTTCTTAGAACTTTCAACAGACACCAAAAGCCAAAGATTCGAAGTTTGTATTTTTTTCACTGCTTTGTCGAATCTTTGTCGTTCCTGTTGAATGTATATAGTTCAAACAGAAAATGGACTGGTGATAGTGATCACTGATCAGACAGGTAACAAGATAGGGTATATACAATCTATATAGAATCTCAATCAATAATTTAGAATCTATAATAATAAATCCCCCCCCCCCACACTATCAGGTTCACAACACTAACACAATAGCAGCAGATTATTATAAAAAAGTTAAGTTGAACTGTAGCTTGCTTCACTATTGTTCTGCTGCTGTGCTTATGCTTAATTGCTAAATAATTTAGGTTCTCTGACAAATAGACCAGCTAAGATTGATTGTCTTCTGAAATGATTCAGTGTGTGTCTCTCTCTGCTAGCAATCGTAAGTTAAAGTAAGTTGGCTGTACGTGTGTACTTAGTTCTAGCAATTTTACTGCTCCTCCTCTTTGGTTACAATCAGCCAATAACATTCATCATCATCATTATTTTTATTTTACTTCCCCCACCCAATTCCAGCAGTACCGTATATACTCGAGTATAAGCCGAGATTTTCAGCCTCTTTTTTGAGGCTGAAAGTGCCCCCCTCGGCTTATACTCGAGTCATCGCTGTCTGCCCGCTCGATCAGCGTGTCGAGCAGACAGACAGCGGCCATTCTATGATTCAAAAGCCGCGCCTCCGGCTCCGCCTTCGCCTGTGATAGGCGGAACACTGAATTTCCCAGCAGCCTGTGTTCCGCCTATCACGGACGTCGTATCATCCTCGTACTACGGACGAGGATGATACGACGTCCGTGATAGGCGGAACACAGGCTGCTGGGAAATTCAGTGTTCCGCCTATCACAGGCGAAGGAGGAGGCGCGGCTTTTGAATTTTACAATGGCCGCCGACGAAGAGGGCACGGGACGGAGGCAAGGCAAGGCACGGCACGGCACGGGACGGGACGGGACGGGACGAAGGCAAGGCACGACACGGGACGGAGGCTCGGGACAAAGGCTCGGGACACAGGTAGGCTGGACACACACACACACACACACACACACACACACACACACACACACACACGGATGGAGACACACACACACGGATGGATGGATGGATGGAGACACACACACACAGGGATGGATGGATGGATGGATGGAGACACACACACACAGGGATGGATGGATGGATGGATGGAGACACACACACACAGGGATGGATGGATGGATGGACACACACACACACAGGGATGGATGGATGGACACACACACACACAGGGATGGATGGACGGACACACAGGGATGGACGGACACACAGGGATGGACGGACACACAGGGATGGACGGACACACACACAGGGATGGACAGGCATGTCTCACCCTCGGCTTATACACGAGTCAATAAGTTTGCCAGTTTTTTTGGGGGTAAATTGGGGGCCTCGGCTTATATTCGGGTCGGCCTATACTCGAGTATATACGGTAATCTTTTCTCTCTCTGTCGAATCTTTTCTCTCTCTGTCGAATCTTGTAGAATAATCCTGGACTAATAGAGCTAAGGTTAGGCACATTCATCCACAGGCTCGATAGACACAGATTGTTATTGTCAGCGTCATGTCGAATCTCCTATCTATATCAAACTGTTGTCACAATGTAAACGAGAATAAAGCATTTATTTATGTCGGATCTTTCGTTTTTCGGATTCTGCGCTTTCGTTATCAAAAAATGGCATTGTTGGTGAGAGATATTACCAATGGAAAGGGGATTTTATTTCCTCGTTAGAGATCTGCAAGTGCAGCAACTGACTTAAGCCGCGTACACACGTGGCGGACTGTCTGGCCAACTTAGTCCGTCAGACAATCCGACGGACAGTCCGTCATACTTTCGAATGAACGGACTTGCCCACACACGGCACTTTTTGAGCGGACTAATACGGCGGACTAAGTCCGCCATACTATCCGCCCTACTTTTGAAATGAACGGACTCGTCCACACACGCGGAGGAAAGTCCGCTCATTTCGAGCGCGTCTCCAGGTAGGCGGGGCCTGCGAAGGAGATGTCGCTGACCCCGCCGCCTGGTATGGACTTAAAGGGGAACCCCAACGCCGAAAAAAATCGGAGTGGGGGTCCCACCCAAAGTCCACAACAGACCCTTGTCCGAGCACGCTACCCGGCCGGCCCCCCACCCCAAAGCACCTTGTCCCCATGTTGATGAGGACAAGGGCCTCTTTCCGACAACCCTGGCCGTTGGTTGTCGGGGTCTGCGGACGGGGGGCTTATCGGAATCCGGGAGCCCCCTTTAATAAGGGGGCCCCCGGATACCGGCCCCCCACCCTATGTGAATGAGTATGGGGTACAATGTACCCCTACCCATTCACCTGTGAAAAAAAGTACAAATAAAAACACAACACAGGGTTAAAATATTTTATTGCACAGCTCCGGGGGTCTTCCATCTTCGGGGGTCTTCTCGCCGGACTCCTCCGCTATCTTCTTGTAGCTCTTTTGCTAGCGGAGGAGTCTGGCTTTCTTCCTCGCCGCCGGCCTCTTCTCCCGACTTTGGGGGTCTTGTCCCCCTCTTCGGTTCTTCTGCCGGGCCACCGCGCCTTCTTATAGTTTTTTTACAGGCGGTGGCCCGGTCTTCTGTCGCCGCCGCCACCTTCCGTTCTTCTTCTTCTTCTTCTTCTCCAGGAGATGTTGCCTCGACGATCTCTCCGGCCGGAATGCCAGGGACGGCGTTTTTTTTTTCGGCGTTGGGGTTCCCCTTTAAGTCCATACCAGGCGGCGGGGCCAGCAACGTCTCCGTCGCGGGCCCCGCCTACCTGGATACCCGCTCGAAATGAGCGGACTTTTCTCCGGGCGGGAAAAGTCCGCTCATTTCAAAAGTACGGCGGACTGGCACACACACGGGCGGATTGTCTGCCGAAATGCGAGTCCAGCGGACAGTATTTCCAACATTCCGAAATACTTAGTCCGCCAGACTGCACGCTGAAAAAGTCCGCTGAAGCCCACACACGAGCGGACTGTCCGCTGAAATGTGTTTCGGCGGACTAAGTAGGCCAGACAGTCCGCCCGTGTGTACACGGCTTAATAGTTATAAAATCACTCCCATTATAAAATATAAAATCACTCTCATTTCATAATCACTCCCATACATATTCACTCTGCACATGGACAAACAAACAGATATGACTCTGCAACAAAGTTTGTTAAAATCTACATAGATCACTAAGAGAGGAATATTTTGTTTTTTCAACAAAAGTGGAGTTAGACTATAAGAACTTGTAAATTAAAAAAAAGATTCTTTGTGTTTTTACCTCTTATGTTAAATTACAGCTGTACCCACTTCACAGACAGTATGTCATTATGTTTTTTTCTTTCATACTTTTTTAGAGTCTCTAAATTTACCACTCTAGAAAACATTGTAAAATGTAATCTTAATTAGCAGAAGCACATACATAAAGGCATGCATTCTTTTTAGCATACATTTTTTTAATCTCATCTTTTGTTTAGCTAGTAACTTTTCTCTCTTATTTTATCAAACACAAGTCAAGAAAAAACAATGGTGATTCCAATTTTGTCTTTTTTTTTTTTTAAAGCATTCTACACAAATAAACATTTTACTGATTCCAACAATCACTGAACCTTTTATGATTCTACACTATTTCTAAAATAAACTTAATTTGAATATTTTAAATAGACTAATGCCTCATACACACGTTCGGATTGTTGGCCAACAAAATCATGGAATTTTGTCCAAAGGGTGTTGGCTCAAACTTGACTTTCATACACACGTTCACACAAATGTTGGCCAACAATTACAAACGTAGTGATATACTAGACATACTACGTGGTTTTTCACTCACCCCCCGGAGAGATATGGAGTGACCCCCTCTGCATAAATCCTATTCACACTGGGACACATAGGAGGAACGCGCACGATTGATCTCCCCCCCATCTCCTAAATGCTGTTTACCTTACAGCAGTAAGGTAATTATCTAGTACATCCACGGGTGTTACTAACACTGAAGGATCACCATATATTTAAAGTCACAGTGTTACCAGATGTGTTTGCTCTTAAGAAACCCCCACGTGCTGTTCCTGTAGAACATTCACCTACATGCACTTTGTACTTTGGACCCAGATTAGTGTCCAACTATCCACTTATATACCTTGGACTGATATTTTCCCCTGTTTTTTCTATTTGTGGCATCATTTATTACTATTATTTTATCTCTATTTTTATGCTCATTAATTTGTCTATTATTTATTTAAAATCAACAGTCACGATATTTGTATTTTCTTTGTTTGTATTCACACTCGCATGTGATTATTTGTCTGCATGTTAGCACTTTATATTGTTTATGATTTTTTAATATATGTCACAGTGTATGGTTTTTATATATATATATTTATTAATATATGTTGTCACGTGTTGGACACAGTTTTATTTCTCACATTTGAGAATCGCTTCCACTTGATTAATAATTCACACTTGGTTCGGAGCGCAACACCATCACTTTACTATTGGTTTCACATTGAGGAATGTTTGACTCATACGGTGTTTGCAGCACCTTATACCTATATCCTACCATTCCATAGTAGGGCGGGAGTACCCACTGTAGACAATTGTCCGATGGAGCATACACATGGTTGGATTGTCCGCCAACAGCCTGAGATCGAACATTTCCCATCGGAAAGTCTGATCGTGTGTAAGAGACTTTAGAATTATTTTATTTTATTTTTAGTACCTGGTTCCAAGCTGGAACAGGATTGATGCTATTCGTTTTAGTTTAGCTTCCTGCTCTCTTTTCATTATGTTTTTGCTCCCTTTACTTGTGTAAATTACAGAATTTTTGAATTATTTTGAACATTGTTTTTGTTTTTAATGAAATTAGTTATACCCCATTGCTTTCTAAAATGAAATGCCCACAGGAAATAAGTGTAAATTTCTCCAATGTTAGAAAAAAATCCCACTTAGAACGTATCACTGTAAAAGAAGTCACATTGGAAGATTTAACCTAACCTTTACCCTTACCTTTATAGTGACAACTGTAAAATGTTGGATATCCATCTTTTTCTATTCCAGTATCTACGGCTCCCGGGGTAAATAGGGAAAATAAATCTCTCTAGCAGTGACAGACAGCATTACACAAACTGACAGGGGTTCTATTAATTTCATGTACTAAAAATAAGTAAACGTTGAGGAGATCTCATCAAAAATGCAAGAGTTCATAGGGTTTAATACGGGTACTGCTCCAATTAGTGTAACATGGGATGCCCTAAAGGCTTTTCTTAGGGGCATCCTGATCCAGCAGGTAGCAAGAACCAAGCGAAAAGCAAGGGTCTGGGAGGAATGTATCAGGAAAGAATTGATTGAGGCCGAAAATAACTATGTAATAGACCCAACCCCAGAAAATCAAAAAATATGGTTAACCAAACAACAAGGGTATAAAATAGCAGTTACAAAAAAGGAAGAGAGTAAGCGTATATGTCAGAGGCAGCGTTATTTTGGGGAGGGGGAGGGGGTGGGTAGAATGTTGGCCAAGCTGGTGAAAACAAACTCACCACCGTCAGTTGTCACTAGAATTAGAACTAGGATGGGGGTATTGTCCCTAAGTGGTGAAGATATAGTAGAAACCTTTAGAGCCTACTATCAAGAACTGTATCAATCACAAGGGAGAAAAGGGAAATGGATAGCTTCTTGGAGGGAGTGGAACTGGTGACCCTTACCCAAGAGGAGAGGGAAGTTTTAGACGCCCCGATAACCCTTAGTGAATTACAACAAGCAGTGTCTGGGATGGCTAACCAAAAGGCCCCGGGACCTGACGGGTTACCGAGGGAGATTTATAGATACTATGGAGAAACGCTGCTCCCAGAACTGCATAGGACATTAAGGGGTGCCGCGGAGAAGGGTAAATTGCCTTCCTCGATGACAGAAGCTATCATTATCGTGATTCCCAAACCAGAAAAGGATCCATTAGAGGTAGCCTCTTATCGGCCGATATCGTTATTGAATTCGGATGTCAAAATATTAGCTAAGGTTTTATCAAATAGATTGAATCAATTTATTATTAAACTGGTTCATCCAGATCAAACGGGATTCATTCAGGGAAGAACTACTGGTATGAATATTAGAAGGGCTTTCTTGAATATGCAGACTCCGTCAGAGAACATGGGGGCAAGAGCTATAATGAGCTATAATGTCATTGGATGTAACTAAGGCATTCGACAGCATAGAGTGGGAGTACTTATGGTGTGTATTGGAGAAAATAGGATTCGGGCCCTCCTTTATAGGATGGATCAAAATGATGTATTATGCCCCTAGTGCAAGGGTAAGGGTTAACAACAAGCTTTCCGAAAAGATTGAAATGAGCAGGGGGACAAGGCAAGGTTGCCCATTGTCTCCTCTGCTCTTTGCGCTTGCTATGGAGCCATTGGCAATAGCTGTTAGAGCAGATCCGGGGATAACAGGGTTCCAAATAAAGGGAGAGAGACAGGAAAAGATCGCTTTATATGCGGACGATGTCCTCCTCTTCTTGGGGGATACCAATCAATCCCTGGGCCAAGCAGTCAAATTAGTAGAAGGTTTCGGAAGGTTTACAGGGCTTGTTATAAACTGGGGGAAATCAGAACTGCTCCGAGTCGACCCCCTAGATGATGTGATTGCGCCAGGGGCTTCCCAGGTGAAGGTGGTGGAAGCTATGAAATACTTAGGTATATACCTGACAGTAAATCCCGATCAGTATCTTAATAAAAATTTAATGCCTTTATTAAATAAATTCAAACAAAAGTGTGACGTCTGGAGCCGGCTTCCTTTATCGGTGGCGGGCCGGTGTAGCCTGATTAAAATGATATGGCTGCCTCAATTGCTGTACATTTTGCACAATGCTCCAGTATGGATATGTAAAAAATGGTTTAAGAAACTGGAAACCCTCTTTCGGGAACTCATCTGGAAGAAGGGCACAGCTAGGATCCGGCTTCAGACGTTACAGCTCCCAATAGATAGAGGGGGCTTAGCAGTGCCGCAGCCTAGGAATTATTATCTGGCAGCGCAGCTGCAGCATCTGGCGGGCTGCGACTTGGAAACTGGTAGCAATTTAGTAAGAGGGATTATGATGATAGGCGCCCCTCACAATACAGTGGCTGAGGTATTAGAGGCTGACTCCTTTCGGCACAAAAATTCCGTAACTCTTATGATGGGTAAAGTGTGGAAAACTGTAAAAATATTAATGGGGTATACGGGTTTGTCAGAATCTACGCCACTGTGGGATAATAAAAATCTCCCGGAATTAATTTCAATAGGAAAGATTAAAAATTGGGAAAGACAGGGTATAACGAGGCTGATCCAACTCTATCACGGTAATACCCTAAGGTCATTCTCGGACCTAAGGGAGGAATATAACTTACCACAACAATCCTTCTTTAGATACCTTCAGCTGAGACACGCGCTGGCAGCCCAGTTTGGGGTACATATGCCAGTATGGGATAAAATACTTTTGCTTCGGGAGTTACCTACAATGGATAAGGCCAGCGGGTGTATATCGGCAATATATAAACAATTATGTTTAAATGTCAACCAGGAAGGGGACCACTTAAAACAGAAGAGGAGATGGGAAGAGGACCTGGGGGAAATATCAGATGAGCAGTGGAGGAGAATAATGGAATTAGGGCCAATGACATCAGTCTCCCCCTCACAAAAAATCTCGCATCTGATGTTGGTGCACAGGGCCTACTATACCCCTAAGAGATTATACCAATTCGGTAGGAGAGATGATGATAGATGCCCTAGATGCCAAAGACAGGGAGATCTTATGCACATGGTGTGGCGTTGTCCGAAGTTGTTTCGATATTGGCAGGGAGTGGTGGAAACTATAAATAAAATCTTTGAGGTAAAATTGGAAATGGACCCGATAATCTGCATGCTGGGATATAGGGAGGCGCGGGGAGAACAGAAATGCACTAAGGTGGCAGTTGTGCGCTGCCTGTTCCAAGCACGTAGAATAATAGCACAAAGGTGGCAGGCGGAGAGGCCTCCATTGGTGAGTGAATGGATCCAAGATATCTGTGAATTAATTTGGAAGGAGAAGACAATATATGTAAAAAGGGGGAACCTGAGAGAGTTTGAAAAAATATGGAGACCATGGGCTGATGAGATGGGATACCCCTTGGATTAGAAATGAGTCGGAGAATCAAGGTCAAAATTAAGAAAGGGGAAGTAGACCTTAATTTATGCTATGAGTAAACCGCCTAAAAAGTAATATAAAGACGAGGTAAAGGTGAAGGTAGTAGGAAGGTGGGAAGGGAAGGAAAGAAGGGAGGTAAGGGGATGGGGAGTTGGAGAGGAGGGGGAGGAGAGGAGAGGAAGAGGAGGGGATGAGGAAGGAAAAAGAAAGAGAAGATTGCAGTAGTCTAGTAATGTTAAAGGGAAAGGGAGAGGAGGGATAGGTTAATGATCAAAAGGATGCTAATTTATAGAAGATAAGGATAACAGTAAATTGTATGAGAAATTAATCTTGTAATAGTGATATATTATTGCCTTTTTTAAAGTGTTTACGTACACTAAGAAAAAAATAAAAAGTGGAATAAAGATTATTAAATGTAAAAATTAAAAACAATGCTACAATGATGTGAAGACGAGGAAGATGCAAATGAACGTAAAGTTGATTGGGGCCTCGTGAAAAACTCGCTGACGTAGCAAAAAATAAATAAATAAATAAATAAGTAAAGGTTGACTATAGATCAGACTTAATTTTTACAATATGGCAAAAGTCCACAATGTATATTCTATTATTACATGTAGGTTTGGTGATTTAACCAATATTGTAAATTTAACCAATGTTGTAAATTTAACCAATGTTGTAAATTTAACCAATGTTGTTGATACTGTAAAATGATGTGTAATATTGCCGGAGGTGGGCTTGCAGTTTGTAGCCCAGGTGGCAATCAATAATTAGTGACCTAGAAAAGAGAGCAGCTCAAGGTTGAACGGGAAAGGAAGAAGAACAACTTGTTCCCCATAGTCATTTTTGATATTTTGCTGGATAGCACAATATGTCTTGTTCCCTGTTTAAAAAAAAAACACAATACTAATTATCTTTAGATAAAAATAAGTACATGAACCACAGTACACCAATAACAGATTCAAAAGGGGATCACAACAAGAGCTCTAAACTCTAAGACAACCAATAAAATACATTAATTTCCATGAGTTTCAGGCAAATTGCACTCACTTTGACAATGTGAGAAATTATTGTTTTTGTATTAAACCACTGACTTAAATTAAACCGTTGAATACAAGCTATCTAGGACAGTCATTAATGGTGTCTTTGAGAAGTGGCCAACTGACTTAGAAGACTTATTAAAAGCTGGTGATTGCGATATGTTTAAAGTGGTTGTTACCTTGAAAATGTAATTCACAGCCAGCCCCTCTATTTTATCCAGGCATAAGTGTTTTATTACAAAGAAGCCTCTAAATACCTTTTTCAGCTATATTCAGGTCAGTCACATGACTCCCGGCCGGTCCCCTACTCCAATCAAGGGCTACAGCAGAGAGTAGAAGGAGCTGAGATCTCCCTTTGATGTCAGGCCAGGACAAGGGGTGAGCAGGAGGGACAGCTGCCCTAGGCACTGTGGGATCATGTGAGGTGGGGGGCACCACAGGGAGATTGAGGGGAGGGGGTTTGTGTTGGAATTGGGAATTTGTGGGGCAGAAGTGGGTAAGTATTGTTCTAGGAGGGGAAATTTGGGGGGTACTAGAAATGGTGATTTAGTGGGATTTGAGCTGGGAGGGGGGATGGGGGAAGATGATTTGTGCTAGGAGGGGGTGATTTAGGGAGAACTTTTGCCAAGGGGGATTTGAAGTAAGGAGGGGGAGAAGATGTGTACTAGGAGGGGAAAATTTAGGGGTAAAGGATTTGTGCTAGGAGGGGTGAATTTGTTTGGTGGCTGGCATTTGAGCCGGGGGGATTTGGGAGATGGGGGGGCAAATATTTGTGCTGAGGGGGGTTTCAGCAGGGGTGTGAATTTGTACTAGGAAGATGGGGAATTTATGCTTAGGGGGTAAGCATACAGATTAGTTCTCAGTGTTTTTGTGGGGGGGGGGGGGATTTTTGCTGACCCATAATGCTCATACATGTTGGGGTGTGGGCAATTTTTGGCATGTTCACCCAGGGCTATAGATGACCTTGTTCCAGCACTGGATATCAGCCAGGGAGGTCAGCCCCTCGACCTGTAGCCCTGGATCAGAGTAGGAGACCAGCCGGGAGTCATGTGGCTGTCCTGAATATAGCTAAAAAAAAAGTAATTACAGGCTTCATTTAAAAAAAAAAACACTGACCCTGTGTGTTTCCATGGATAAAATAGAGGGCTGCCAGTGAAAATGTGCAATCTTTTCTTTTCTACTAATAGCGGCAGGAGGGGAGGGGGGACAGAGGCAGAGACACAGACACACGGAGCTGAAAAGCAGAGAGGGAGTGGGTGAGGGGGGCAGAGGAGAGATACGGATGATGGACGCACGTAAACTGACCACGGTAATCCGGGCTCAGCAGCCATGATTACTGTGGTCAGCACACAAAGGGGGACACAGGAACTGGCAGGATCAACCAAGGTTTTTTTAAAACTTAGAGAGGGGCAGGTTAGACAGCACAAGCACTGTGCTGTTTAACCTGCTATAAAGGAACTGGAGCTATCTTTTTTAGGGTTATAAACACTTTAATGCTGAAATCAACCTTAAAGTGGGGTGCCCCCTAAAAAAAAAAAAAAACTTAAAAGTCAGCAGCTACAAATACTGCAGCTGCTGACTTTTAATAATCGGATACTTACCTGTCCCAGGGTCCAGCGATGCGGAGGAATGAAGCCCCCCTCGTTCCCCGCTCCACTCGTGGCGCCGGCATTCTTACTGTGGGCACCCACTGCGCATGCGCGAGCGGCGTGTGCGCCGTGATATGCCGCACAGTCATCTGGGACACGTAACAGGTCCCAGATGTCTATGGCACCGAGGGGAAGTGATGTCACCAGCCTGGGCAATGAAGGAGGCAGACTATGAGGGACCTCCTAGCAACAGGCATTTAGAGGTGAGTAAAAATAAAAAATTCCAATTATTTTTTTTTATTTTTTTTTTAATGAATTTTAAGCATTTTTTTTTGGTGGCAACACCACTTTAAACAATTTTTATTTTTTTTTGCAACTTTAATTAAAAAATGTATATTCTGCCTTGTCTTGTTATTGGGCGACAGCTGTCTTCCAAGTGTGCTCCTGCATTGTCATACACAGCCTAGCTGGAAACTACAATGGCCTGTTTTGATATTCATTGGGTAGACAAGGTACATTGTTATCACTATCAGAAAGCTGGGCCAGGCAAGGATTTGCAGACAGCGTTTGAGCTGCAGCGTGCACTGACCAAAAGAGGCTGAAGAAGATCCGTAGCATTGAGCCATAACCAAAAGGGTGAAAATAGGGGAAAACTGCATGTAATATCATTTATGATTCCCCTTCAATTATTAAACTGAATTTCATCCAGTTAAGGTTTAGAAGTACTTTAACTTCTTCACGACTGCCCACCGTAGATATGCTGCGACAGGGCGGCCACACTGCACTGTACGTGATCTGACCCCTCCTGCTCTGGGGCATGCCCTGTGGCGAATACCGCATACTCAATATCCACCGGCACTCGCCAATTACAGAGGACACAAGCAGAATGACAACTCTGCCTATGGAAACAAGGCAGATTGCCGTTCTGTCAGAAGGGAATGTATTGATCCTGTGTTTCTGCAAAGCAGTAACACAGATCTTTGCCTTCCCCTAGTCAAAGCACCTCCCACACAGTGAGAAAGCACAGGCTAGGCACACAGTTAATCCTTTGATTGCCCCTGGTGTTAACCCTTTCCCAGCCACTGTCATAAGTACAGTGACCGTGCATATTTTTAGCACTGATCACTGTATTAGTGCCACTGGCGCTCAAATAGTGTCAAAAGTGTCAGTTAGGTGTCTGAATTGACTGCCGCAACATCGCAGTCCCACTATGAGTTGCTGATCACCGCCATTACTAGTAAAAGGAAATAAATAAATAAAAATATCCTATAGTTTGTATACACTATAACTTTTGAGCAATCGAATCAATAAATGCATATTGAGATTTGTTTACCAAAAATAAATCGCAGAATATATATATTGGCCTAAACTGATGAAGAAATGTGATTCTATACATTTTTTTATTGGCTATGTTTTATAGCACAAAGTAAATATTATTGTTTTTTTTTTTTTTCAAAAGTGTCCGTCTTTTTTTTGTTCATGGCGCAAAAAATAAAAAACGGTGATCAAATACCACCAAAAAAAAGCTCTATTTGTGGGGAAAAAAAAGGACATACATTTTATTTGGGTACAGCGTTGCATGACCGTGCAATTGTCAGTTAAAGTAACGCAGAGCCGTATCACAAAAAAATGCCTTGTCATGAAGGGTGGTAAATCTTCCAGAGGTCCAGAGGTCAAGTGGTCAAACAAATTCATTTTTAGGGTCTGTAGGCAATATTTAAGTCCATTTCATCGCATTCATAATTCACACCCAAAAGCATGCATTGTCTTCAGGCAGCCCATTTATTTGTATAAGCTACCAATGAACCACAAAGGGCTGAAATTTGGATCTGCAGCTTTTTTTTTGGTAATATGAGGCACCACAACATACTTCATGGTAGGGTTGTGCAATGCGTTTTCAGAACAGTGCAAAGCAGCTGTGTTATGGAGGTGCCTTTTAAAAAGAATCATAACACTGCAAAGCATCAGCCATGTATCGGGTGCATCCCTGCACATTGCAGTAGGATGCACGTAACCTCAACCTGTTAGTGTAAACCAGGGGTCTCAAGCTGGCGGCCCTCCAGCTGTTGCAAAACTACAAGTGCCATGAGGCATTGCAAGGCTGACAGTTACAAGGATGACTCCCAAAGGCAAAGGCATGATGGGACTTGTAGTTTCGCAACAGCTGGAGGGCCACCAGTTTGAGACCCCTGGTATAAACCCACCCTAAGCCCTTGTACACACGGTTGGAGATTCCGTCGGAATGTTTCCTATCGGACCGTTTTGTCGGATATTCCGACTGTGTGTGGTCTGCATCGGACTGTTTCCATGGGAATATCCGACGGACCAATTTTTCCAACTTGCCGGTAAATTTTTTCCGACAAGATGCTCCGATCGGACATACTCCGATCATGTGTAGCCTACTCCGACGGACAAAGTGCCACGCAT
This sequence comes from Lithobates pipiens, assembly GCF_037356315.1. Lineage (NCBI taxonomy): Eukaryota > Metazoa > Chordata > Amphibia > Anura > Ranidae > Lithobates > Lithobates pipiens. The sequence goes on from NW_027507903.1 coordinate 37,559,101, forward strand.
GCTCAGATCAAATTCCTAGACCAAAGCTATTGGCTACTAGCCTGAACGTAGTCCCGTCGTAACGAAATAACGTCATCATGTTATGTACAATTGGATTTTCCGACAACTTAGTCCGACTGTGTGTATGCAACATCACTTCCGGACCTCGTACGGAATTAATCTGTCGGAATTACTCCGACGGATTTGGTTATCGGAATCTCCGACCGTGTGTACAAGGGCTTAGTGTCTTTTCCTGCCAAAGAACAGCCAACGAGATCATTCTACTTCTTCCCGATTCAGCAATACTGCTTTGGTATTTTCAAAGGTATCCTTTTTTTTATTTAACTTTTAGGCAAGTAGGGGGAAGGTCAGTTTATGTTTGGTCTTGGTGTCCAGGAGATCTTTCCGCACTTTGGGGTTAATTTACTAAAATTGGAAAGTGCAAAATCTGGTGCAGCTCTACATAGAAACCAATAGAAACCAAACAGCTTCCAGGTTTATTTTGTCCAAGGTTTATTGAACAAGTTAGAAGCTGATTGGCTGCCATGCGAAGCTGCACCAGATTTTGCACTCTCTAGTTTTAGTAAATAAACCTCTTTGTGTCTTGGGCATACAACAGAAAGTTCTCCAAAGTGAGTTGAGAACGTTAGTCTGTTGTCCCTAGAAATGGTGTTCACATTGGAAGATTTTCCTCTTACTGTAATGGATGAGACACATTTGTGAGAGATGTGGAGCTGTACACTCCGGCTTCAATTTGAATGGGAATGTTCCCCCAAGGGTTTTTTTTAGCAGCAAAATATATAATGGTCAATGAATATGTAAAATAGTTTTTATTAAGAAATTCAATTATTAAAAAATGAGCTATGGTCTCGAGGCAAATTGCATAAACCAGAATACAAACATGTAAATACATAGCATTACATTACAGTGGTTGTCAACTCAAAATAGAAACTGACATGTTTCGACCTATTCAGTCAGTCTTTTTCTGGGGGTAGTTTGCTCTAAATCAAACGCATTCAATGTTTAAACTTTCAACAGAATACACTTTTCCATTATACATTAAAATGTAGGTGTATATTTACCACTGAATACTGGGATGCACGGCCCCCCGAACCAATGATTTCAAATCTGCTGAATGATCTGCCGAACCACATGGCCTTCTCACCTCCACCGATGAAGAAAGATCAACCCAAAGGGGCTTACAAGAGGCCGCACTTTACGCCACCCCAAATAGGACAAAGAGAGGAAGGCACCAGCCAAGGGTCTCCCCACTGTTAAAAATGTGTCAAGAAATAATCAAATTAATGTAATTTATAAAACTGAAATGAATATTTGATATATTTTGTATGTCTTATTGTTCACAAAATAAATTAATTAGGTGTTGTGTACATGATAGATTAAAATACTATTACATAATTCTTAAGTGCATATTGAACGTGTTGTAGGGCGATGGCCGAGTACCCCTTTTTCAAAACTCAAAGGTTATTGTCTTGGCCAGATGACCCTTGTGTGTATTGTGTATTTGATTACTTCCTAGTTGGGTTGAGAATTGGACTATACTACAATAGCTATTGGTGCTGTTTGTGTTTTTTTTTTTTACCAATGTATTATGTCAGCTGTCTTGTATGTTGTTACGAGAGAAGCTGGAACTGCCCTGATGGGGCACAGAAAGCAATGAATACCTGATAGGGATTCTAACCCTGGTACACCCTCATGGCGTTCCATACTTTTTAAGGAAGATGCAGTATTTTGATACAGAAGAGTTGTGTTGGAGTACCATAATTCATCCTGGGATTACACCCCTATAGATGTTTGTTCATCAATGCTTGTATTGACTTGTGTGCCACGGACCATACTGCTACAGCTCCTGGAGATGATGTCCCCAATGCACCTTCAGCTTTCAGTACCACATTTTGAACTTATACTTGATTTGTACGTAAAAATTGGGGAGTTTTCCTTTTTCCCTCCCTCCTCTATCTCTCCTTTACCCCTCTCTCCTTGGCCAACTATTATGCCTTGTACACACGGTCGGACATTCCGACCACAAAATCTGTCTGATTTTTTCTGATGGATTTTGTCCTAAACTGGTGTTGCATACCCACGGTCGGACAAAGTTGTCGGAAAATCCGATCGTTCGGAACGTGATGACGGTCGTTCATTAGGACAGGACTACGTTGAGGCTAGTAGCCAATAGCTTTGGTCTCGTAATTTGATCTGAGCATGCGTGGCACTTTGTCTGATCGTAATTCTCTACAAACGATTGTAAAAAGTCCGATCAGATTTTTTTGACGATAAAGTTGAGTCCGATAGAGCCCACACACAAACGGATTTTCCGACAATATTATCCGATCAGACCTTTTCCGTTAGAATTTCCGACCGTGTGTACTAGGCATAAGACTACATTGACAATTATGTATCCCCTTTCAGATAAGTTATATGCACTTCACATCTGCTCCTCGATAAATCCAGAAAATGCATAGAGCACGTTTGGATGCTACGTCATTACAATCATGTGCCAATCATCAGATCACTCATATGAATGCTTTGCAATTATGATCCATCTCTACGGTGATAGTTTGATGTTAGACTAGAGAGGCCTTTAGGTTACAATTAACAACATTATTATGTACATTTGTATCATGCTATGATGGAACGTGTGGATATTTATAAATTGTTAATGTGCTACCAATGAGCATCACTATATATTACTGTAGAATGTCATGGTTAACATGTGCACATAGATAAATTAATAAATGCAATACTATTTATTGGTGTTATGTCATGATTGAACATGTATACATATATGAATTAATAAATGTGATTTTATATATCTATCAATTTTACCAGATTGTAGCCACGTCTTTCATATAAAGTCCCAATTCCCCCTTTTTTTTAAATGATCTTGTATTAGGGATGGAGGTATATGACCTTACCCCGTCATTGCCTCATTTAAAGTCCCAAAAAATGTCCCAATCCTGGTAAAAGTTCAATTTTCGTTAGGCCATTAGCTGCATGTCATGCAGTTCTCATATTTCAGTTATATTAAACTTGATTGAATAATATCCCCAGAGACCCCCCAAAGAACAGTTTGTTTTTTTGCCTTTCATTTTTTTTAACTTACATTATGAAGCTATTTATTTTAGTGAATGCTTGACTAATGTTCCACCCAATGTCATGCAATTTTTCAGAATGTATTACCTTGTTGATTATAAACAACTTCATAATTTGTATTCACTACATCAATGTGAAAAATCCTGAATAGAAATCTTTGCCAATCAAGCTAAGTGCATAAATCCTGAAAAGTTTTTATAGACTTGGTTTACAAGCAGTACAGCTATTTAGTATCCTCTGCGAGATTTTAAGTATACTAATTATAAGTTATATAAGATTACAAAGCAAAATACAGATTGGTTTCATACTTCAATGTTAATTTGGTAAATTACCAACCTTGTTATATCCTAACACTTAGTTCATATGCATGACTTACCTGATGTGTTGGGTTTGAGCCATTTTTAATCAGCCCAGGGCCATTTCTTCTCCCATGGGACTATAAACACAAAATTGGCAGTGTGCATTCAGCTGTGACCATCAGGTCAAGCTAAAGATGATGGGAAGATTGTGTTGTATTTATTGGATTATACAGTTGATGAAAGTGTGTTGGTTTAGATTTGATAAGCAGTCTCTTTGAGATTGCCGCCACTCAGTCTGAAAAAAACGCAAAGCATATCTCTCCAGACGCCACAAGGCCTAAAAATACTTTGTGGCTGTAGTTATCTTCAGAAGCATTTGCAGAAACCAAATTTAGCGACTGCAGACGCCGTCTTACCTTCAGAATGTAATGTTATTCAGAAATACAAATTGGTAGTAATGTATTCCTAGCAATAACAACTACTGGTAAATGATGCCTGTTCATATTTCTTTCATAAAAGAAACCAGAAAAAATGTAATTCTATTTTCAGTATGTTGATATTTTTATTGAGGGCTTACTCTCTACGCAAGGTATTGGAAGTAAATTTAACGTCGTCCTTTTTTTTTTTTTACATACAAGCTTTTTACAGAAATATTCAAAGACATCAATATGTTTTAGATTGTCACTGCCTACATTAAATAGGAGAACAAATCTTATAAAAGCATCATATCATATTGAATATTAGCCACAAAGTATTTCTGTGGATGTCTCCCTGTTACTTTTTGATTTCTTTTGGCAAATGTGGAAAATAAAATACTGTATATGAGTGCCATCTATAGTCCAGAAAAAAATAAAATAATAGGACTTCCCATTGCAACCAAATAATTCCAGATTTTTTTTTGCTATTGTATGTTAATAAATATGAAAGCATACACTTGGGCTACCTTGGGCAGCACAGCTATTTTTCTAATGTAAATCTTCACAAATGCCCCATGGTGCATCTTAGGTCTAGTTTCTATCAAATCGTTTTCTTCTGATAAAGAGGAAACAGGATATACTGCTTGCTTCAGAGTTCTTGTTTCAATTAAAACATCATAGCATACCCTAATGATTTGACACTCCAAAGGATTGGTTTACTAAAGGCAAATACTGTAGACTGTTCAATGTATAAGGGAATGTGCACTTTACAGGGAATTTTCTCCCAGCGCTTAGCAACTGACGTTCTGCTGACTTCCATCATCCATTCATGTGAAAGAAAAAAATACTGTCTTTTTCTTGCACAAAGCTAAGGAAAAACCCCTTGTAAGAGGGACTTTCTGGGGACTCTGATGTAAGGGAGGGCTCTCTGGGGACCCCGATGTAAGTAGGGGCTCTCTGGGGACCCTGATGTAAGGGGGGCTCTCTGGGGACCCTGATTTAAGGGGGAGGCTCTCTGGGGACCCTGATATAAACGCGGGCTCTCTGGGGACCCTGATGTAAGGTGGCGGCTATATGGGGACTCTGTTGGATAGGCTCTCTGGGGACCCTGATGTAAGAGAGCCTCTCTAGGGACCCTTATCTAAGTGAAGGGGGCTCTCTGGGGACCCTTGTGTAAGTGGGTGGATCTCTGAGGACCCTGATGCAAGTGTGAGGCTCTCTGGGGACTCTAATGTAAGGGGGGCTTTCTGGGGTCTCTGATGTAAGGGGGCTCTCTGGGGACCCTGATGTAAGGAGGGGCTCTCTAGGGACCCTGATGTAAGTGGGGAGCTCTCTGGGGACCCTGATGCAAAGCAACGGCTCTCTGGGGACTCCAATGTAAGGGGGACTCTCTGGGGACTCTGCTGTAAGGGGGGCTCTCTGAGGACCCTAATGTAAGGGGGAGGCTCTCTAGGGACCCTGATGTAAGGGGAGGCTCTCTGGGGACTCTGATGTAAGGGGGGCTCTCTGGGGACCCTGATGTAAGGAGGGGCTCTCTGGGGACCCTGAAGTAAGGGGGAGGCTTTTTTTGCGCAATTGCGTATAGTTTATATACTGTTTTTGTGCATGTTTGCAAAATGAAAATGGACTGGTCTGCATGAAGTCCAGGGCAAAATGTGTGCCCCAGTCCAGCCCTGCTACAGTGTATAGTTGGAGTTCTGCCTAGTGACTGGAGAAAATGTTCATCCAATCTAGAAAAGGGACACATTGATTGCTCTGTGGAGGACCTCTTCAGAAAGAATACCTGTTCTATGAAGCATAGGGACAACTAGGAAAGCCTTGTGAGCAGAGTTGTTTTCCTGGAAAGAACACAGACCAGACTGAAAAAACTATACCCAACTGGTCTGTTACTCAGGGCCAGTGCTTATGTCTGGAGTGTGTACTTTCAAGGTATCAATCCATAAAAGAAATTAGCAGGCAACCCAGTGAATCCAAGTTTCAAATTCTTCTAAAGTTTCTACATTAAAAGCAGCACAATATAGCTAATATGGTTCAGCCATGGTATCAGCAATGAGGTACTCACCGAGGCCAAGATGCAGAGAGCGGTGGCTGTTGCGACTCAGCGCACACCACCCCTGGAGGTGATACAGGGAATGGGTTGCACCAAGAGGCACAAGCCTCCAGCGGGATACCTGACTTGAGTGAAGGTCTGGAGGAAGGCTTGTGCAGGATGGACCGGACCAGAAGGTAAGCAGCCAGCAGGTCTGTAAAACAAGTAATAAAGTGCAGAAACAGGCCGAGGGTCAAACACCAGTAATCAGTCCTGGAGCCAGCAAGGCTGAGTGCAGAGGATAATCCGGAGGCAGGCCGAGGGTCAAACACAGGTGATCAGTCCTGGAGCCAGCAAGGCTAAGTGCAGCAGACAGAGAATAATCCAGAGGCAGGCCGAGGGTCAAACACAAGTATCCGTCCAGTGCGCAGCAAGGTTAAGAGTAGGAAGTCCGTTTAAACAAGCCAGGGGTCAGGTCAGGAGAGAATCAGCAAAGTCTTCAGGCAATCCGGGTCAAAGCAGGAAGTGTCAAACAGGGACAGGAAGCGGCAAACAGGAACAGGAAGCAGGGAAACACAGGTGAGCTGAGACAAACCAGCAACTTGTCTGTGTGCTAAGGATCCTTTTATAGGCTGGTCAGGGAGTTCACGTTATGCGTGTGCTTGAGCGCACTCGCGCACGCCTCTCAGTAGGGCTACGAATGTGCGTGCGCCGGAGCGCCGATCCATGGCAAATTTGTGTGCGTCTATGCGCAGGTAGGTGGTGAGTTTGATTCAAATTACTTCCCTGATAGTGCCCCCCCCCAAGGGGCGGCCTCCGGACGCCCAAGCTGGCCATCAACTCCGGATGTTCCTGATGAAAAGCTCTAATCAATCTTGGAGCATGAAGATTACCAGAAGGTTCCCAGGAGTTGTCTTCTGATGGGTACCCTTTCCATTTTACTAGGTACTGAAGTTGTCTGCCCGACTTTCTGCAGCTAAGTATGGCTTCCACTTCAAATTCGTCCTCCCCATCTATTACAACTGGAGGCGGGGGAGGCTCCTCTCTTCCGGGAAATGGACTAGGAACTACTGGCTTTAAGAGAGATACATGAAAAACTGGATGTATTCTGTATGATCTGGGTAAGTCTAACTCAAAGGCCACAGGATTCACCATTCTCTTGATTGTGAATGGGCCTATGAACCTAGGACCTAACTTACGTGAAGGGCAGGGTAGTTTGAGATGAGTAGAGGCTAGCCAGACCTTCTCGCCAATTCCAAAAGCTGGATTCTCCTTTCTCCCTTTGTCGTAGTACTTCCTGTAGTCGTCTTGAGCTCTTTGCATGGTTGCTCGAATCTTTTGAAAATTTGATTGGATAGAGACTATCCGATCCTGAACAGCAGGGACTGACGTTTCAGGGATGGAGTTGGGGAGGAAGGAGGGATGGAATCCAAAATTCGACCAAAACGGTGTTTGGTTAGTAGCCGTGTGTACAGAATTGTTGTATGCAAATTCTGCATAAGACAGAAGGGAAGACCAGTCATCCTGGGAGCCGGAACAGAAACAGCGGAGATATTGTTCTAGAGATTGGTTTGTCCTTTCTGTCTGACCGTTGCTCTGAGGATGGTAAGCGGACGAGAGACAGACCTTGATTTCCAAGGCCTTACAGAGTTCTTTCCAGAATTTAGAAGTAAACTGAGCACCCCTATCTGAGACGATGCTGTTAGGTACTCCATGGAGTCTGACTATTTCCTTAATAAAAGTATTGGCAGTGTCCAAGGCAGAGGGAGTACCAATCATGGGCAAGAAGTGGGCCATTTTTGAAAGACGGTCAACCACGACCAAGATGGTGGTAAACCCTTCTGAGGGTGGCAGATCCACAATAAAGTCCATAGAAATGTCTGCCCATGGTCGTTCAGGGATAGGTAGGGGTCTCAGTAATCCCCAGGGTTTGGCTTTAAATCCTTTGTTGCGTTGGCACGGAATGCATGAGGAGACAAATTTCTGACAGTCCCGCCTCCAACCAGGCCACCAGAAGGAACGGGAAATCAATTCTGACGTCTTCCGTACTCCGAAGTGGCCGGCCAACTTGTGGTCATGAAAAGTCTTTAAGATTGCTGGCCTTACTTCCTGAGGGACAAAGATCTTATCATGTGCCCAAAGTAGATCATTGCGTTTCTTCAAGGAAGACACTACGGGATCAGTACAGTGGCTTGAGGCTGTTTTAATGGCGGTTACCAGGTCGGATTGTGTAAGCAGGAGAAAATTTTGCGGTGACAGAATGGTGCTGGGTTCAGTAAACTGGGGGGATTCAGGGAACATCCGGGAGAGTGCATCCGCTTTGCCATTTTTGGACCCGGGACGGTAGGAAATGTGGAAGTTGAACCTAGAAAAAAAAAGTGCCCAACGGGCTTGTCGTGGTCTTAAGCGCTTGGCTGTTCTGAGATATTCCAGGTTCTTATGGTCCGTAAAAATTGTAATAGGATGAGTTGCACCCTCTAAGAGATACCTCCATTCTTCTAAGGCAAACTTAATGGCCAATAGCTCTCGGTCACCGACATCATAATTCTTTTCCGGAGGATTTAGCTTTCGGGAGGCAAAAGCTACTGGATGCAAAAGGGCCTTGGGGCCCCGTCTTTGTGAAAGAATGGCTCCAGTGGCGGTTTCAGAAGCGTCAACTTCCAACACAAATGGCAAAAGTGGGTCTGGATGCTGTAGAATGGGTGCTGAAGTGAACAAAGATTTCAGTTTAATGAAGGCTTCCTGAGCTTCCTGGGACCACTGGAAGCGTCCATGTTGACGGGTCAGCTGCGTAATCGGAGAAACAATGGATGAGAAGCCAGCAATGAATCTTCGATAGAAGTTAGCAAAGCCTATGAATCTTTGCACAGCTTTTTTGTCCCCTGGAGCGGGCCAATCAAGAATCGCCTTGACCTTTTGGGGGTCCATGGCGATCCCCTGAGTGGAAATGATGAATCCAAGAAATTGGACAACGGTCTTCTCGAATTCGCATTTTTCTGCCTTAAGGTATAGTTTATGTTTCCTCAGAATGGTAAGGACCTTTCTTACATGGTCTCGGTGTAGTTCAATGGTGGCAGAAAAAATGAGAATGTCGTCTAAATATACGACTACAAAGTCGTCAAGGTATTCTCTGAAAATGTCATTCACCAGGTGTTGAAAGGTGGCCGGGGCGTTGCACAGACCGAAGGGCATCACTAAATACTCAAAATGCCCAAACCTGGACCTGAAGGCTGTTTTCCATTCGTCATTGGTACGAATCCGAACAAGGTTATAAGCGCCTCGTAGGTCAAGTTTGGAGAAGATCTTGGCAGTCCGAAAGCGCTGAAATAGTTCTGGGATGAGCGGGAGTGGGTATCGGTTTTTAACAGTTATTTTATTGAGTTCCCTATAATCGATACAGGGTCTGAGGGAGCCATCTTTTTTCTCAACGAAGAAAATACCCGCCCCGGCTGGAGATGAAGAGGGCCGAATGAAGCCTTTTTCCAGGTTCTCATCGATGTAGGCTTTGAGAGCCTTTAGCTCAGTCTCGGATAGAGGGAATATGCGCCCGAACGGAATTTCAGATCCAGGTAACAATTCGATGGGGCAGTCGTAAGACCGATGAGGTGGTAGACAATCGGCCTTCTTCTTATCAAAAACATCCTTAAACTCGAGGTATACTGGAGGGACATGCTGAAGACTGTCGGATGCAGGAACGACTGCCATACAGGTAGCTGGAACTGGAGGAAAACAGTGTTGAGAACAGTAAGAGGATGTAAAAGAGACCTTCTTTTTGCTCCAGTTAACGTGGGGGTCGTGGGCCTGCAACCAAGGGAGTCCTAAAATAATAGGGAACATGGGAGAAGAAATCAAATCAAAGCGTAGGAGCTCCTTGTGGCCCGAGTCCGTGATGGTGAGAATCGGCTGGGTCTCTTGTGTAACTGGTCCGGAGCGAGGTAAAGACCCATCAGCCAAGTGGACAAGAAGATTTTGTTTTTTGTCTTGGAGAGGAAGGTGAAGTTTTTGAGCCACAGAGATGTCCAGGAAACAACTGCACGCTCCGGAGTCAATTACGGCCGGTAGTTGAATCCTCTCTTCCGCCAGCTGCAGAGAAACAGAAAGAGTAACATAAGACTGGGTGAGGTTTGTGGCTTGATAGTTCATAACAAATTGCGGAGGTGGCTTACAAGGTCTCACTGGGCAGTTGCGAAGGTAATGGCCAACCCCTCCGCAGTACAGACATAGGTTGGCCTGTCGTCTTCGTTGCCTTTCATCTGGGGTGAGACGAGGGCGAACAAGTCCTAGCTGCATGGGTTCCCCTTCCGTGGCCATGGGGCCAGCAGGGACCGGAATTGGAGGGTAAGGAGTGGTCGACTTGGGGAGCATCCAGCTGGGCCGAGGGGTCTGAAGGCGCTCAGAGCGACGCTCCCGCATGCGCCTGTCCAACTTGGTGGCTAATTGAATCAGGTCCTCCAAAGAGGCGGGGGTCTCCACTCTAGCTAATTCATCCTTCAAAGTTTCGGAAAGGCCTTGTCGGTATTGGTACCTGAGGGCGGCCTCATTCCAGCCGGTGTCAGCTGACCACTTACGGAACTCGACGGTATAGTCCTCCACTGGTCTCTTTCCTTGTGTTAAGGTGTGCAGAGTGGCTTCAGCTGTAGCAGTACGTTGTGGGTCATCATATAACTGACCCATAGAGTTAAAGAAGGTTTCCACTGAGTTCAGGAGAGGACTTCTTTGTTCCATAAGGCTATGTGCCCATGCCTGGGGTTCTTCAGATAGTAAGGAGATGATAAATCCAACTTTCACTATTTCAGAAGAAAAAGTCCTTGGTTGCAGGGCCAGATATAAGGAGCAGGCATTTTTAAATGCCCTGAATTTTTTTCGGTCGCCCGAAAATCGCTCAGGCATAGGCACCCTTGGTTCAGGAGTCGCCATCACCAGGGCAGGAGGTGAATGGGCCTGTGGTAGGGAGGCCCCGCCAGGGGGCGCTGGTGCTGCGTTAACTGGTGAAGGTGTTCCTGCTAGTTGCTGAAGACGGCTGTCGATTTGGGTGTACCCATCTTGCAATTTCTGCACAGCGTCTGCAAGGGCTGTAACTTGCTGGCACAATATCTCCAAAGGTGAACCCGCTCTGTTGGCCTCTGTCATGGCTGGTTTGTACTATCAGCAATGAGGTACTCACCGAGGCCAAGATGCAGAGAGCGGTGGCTGTTGCGACTCAGCGCACACCACCCCTGGAGGTGATACAGGGAATGGGTTGCACCAAGAGGCACAAGCCTCCAGCGGGATACCTGACTTGAGTGAAGGTCTGGAGGAAGGCTTGTGCAGGATGGACCGGACCAGAAGGTAAGCAGCCAGCAGGTCTGTAAAACAAGTAATAAAGTGCAGAAACAGGCCGAGGGTCAAACACCAGTAATCAGTCCTGGAGCCAGCAAGGCTGAGTGCAGAGGATAATCCGGAGGCAGGCCGAGGGTCAAACACAGGTGATCAGTCCTGGAGCCAGCAAGGCTAAGTGCAGCAGACAGAGAATAATCCAGAGGCAGGCCGAGGGTCAAACACAAGTATCCGTCCAGTGCGCAGCAAGGTTAAGAGTAGGAAGTCCGTTTAAACAAGCCAGGGGTCAGGTCAGGAGAGAATCAGCAAAGTCTTCAGGCAATCCGGGTCAAAGCAGGAAGTGTCAAACAGGGACAGGAAGCGGCAAACAGGAACAGGAAGCAGGGAAACACAGGTGAGCTGAGACAAACCAGCAACTTGTCTGTGTGCTAAGGATCCTTTTATAGGCTGGTCAGGGAGTTCACGTTATGCGTGTGCTTGAGCGCACTCGCGCACGCCTCTCAGTAGGGCTACGAATGTGCGTGCGCCGGAGCGCCGATCCATGGCAAATTTGTGTGCGTCTATGCGCAGGTAGGTGGTGAGTTTGATTCAAATTACTTCCCTGATACATGGCAGCCTTCTTCAAAGCATGCTTTCAACTTACCAACCAGCCTGCAACCAACCAAATTGTCCTGTCTAACAGTATGCATTAAAAACAAGGGTTTATTTTGCCACTTATGGCACCCCAGTATTATTTGCAGTCCTAACTCAAATTTTTGAGAGCCTCCACAGTGGAAGCACATGCATTATAATGGTTAGGCAGAGGGCAGGTGAGTCTGGAGGGAGCCCACACCTCCTAAAGGCATACAACAATATGTACTGTATATAACATTTGTGTAGCTGTGCTGATTCTGGATATTGCTGTCACCCCCTGACTGTTAAGTCTGCCTGGAGTTCATTAAATACACAAATGTTAGGCCACGTACACACGCAGGGACTGTTCGCCCAACTTTGTCCGCTGAACAGTGTTTCGGCAAACAGTCCGCTCGTGTGTGGGCTTTCAGCGGACAGTTTCAGCGAACAGTCCGCTGAACAAGGTTTTTCGGAAATTCCGAAAAACTGTCCGCTGAAACTTTGTTTCAGCGAACAGTCCCCTCGTGTGTAGGCTTGTTCGTCAAACTAAGTTCCGCGCATGCTCAGAAAGGATTTACACGCCGAAAGTTATAATGCAGTGTATAGGACGTCGTATTTTTCGTCCCGTCGTAAGTGCCATTGCACGGTTTCAGCAAACTGTTCGTTCGTCGTGTGTGGCCATGTCCGTCCATGCTAATTTTGAGCGGACTGTTTGCCGAAACTGTTTGACGGACAAAGTTGGGCGAACAGTCCCCGCGTGTGTACGCGGCCTTAGAACACATTTATACACATTTTGATATCTAAACAGTGAAGATATTTGTATTGCAACTGTGTTTGGTTGGATATTAGCTTTAATGCTGTTTTTTCCTCTACAGAGTTTAAAGAGAGCTGTGATCACCAATTGAAGCTGTTTCTCTTTTTCTATTATATACATACATAAGACAGCAAATGTTGAGCAAGGGTATGTCAGAATTTACTTTGCTAAGTATAATATAGATGCATAAATGTACTTTTCATCCATACTTTAAACCAGATTTTATTTTAAAGTGTTAAAACATAAAACACCATTTGGCTACCATATGTATTTCTGGTAGCCAAATAAAATAATACAATAACAGATGTGTAGCAACTTTAAGACCTTAAACGGATTTGGCTTTTTACCCATATAAACAGCTATCCCTGTTGGTGTTACCAGTAGGCTCAGATGGGCCGTTAAACCTAATGGATTTCTGACTTTTCTACATTGTATTGCATGATCTAGTCAGGTTGTTTGCGGTGAGAATTATATACCCCTTTCTGGTCTTTCCATCACGATGCTCCATTAGCTCTCTCCTATCAATAATACCAAGCCTGACAGTGGGACAGGATGAAGACCCCCGAAAATTACATTACATGTTTAAGGATGATGGATAATGCTTCAGCATGTCCCTAGGCAGCAAACAGCCTCCTCTTTTCTTCTTATAATGAAAGAAAAGCAGAGCATTCCCAGATATCAGGAGCAGCTGGTAAAAATAAAACAAAATCTCCCAAGACTAGCGGTTCCAAGAGGAAAAGGTAGTATTCTTCCTTTGCATCTTTTCCTTTGCATTAATTCAGAATTTCCTGAAATGACATGGCTTACAAAAAGTAGACTAGAAGCATTTTAGAGGAGCTCAATGTTGTCTATCTATCTATTGTAAATGATAATAATTCAATATATATATATATATATATATATATATATATATATATATATATATATATATATATATATATATATATATACATAGATAGATAGATATCTATATATATATATATATCTATTTATATATCTATCTAAATAGATAGATAGATATCTATATATATATATATATCTATTTATATATCTATCTATCTAATATATATATATATATAGAGAGAGAGAGAAAGAGAGAGAGAGAGAGAGAGAGAGAGAGAGAGATCTATATCTATCAATATATGTATATATAGATAATTATATATAGATATATATAGATATCTATCTATATCTATCAATATATGTAAATATAGATATACAGCATCTCACAAAAGTGAGTACACCCCTCACATTTTTGTAAATATTTTATTATACCTTTTCATGTGACAACGCTGAAGAAATGACACTTTTCTCCAATGTAAAGTAGTGAGTGTACAGCTTGTATAACAGTGTAAATTTTCTGTCCCCTCAAAATAACTCAACACACCAATAATGTCTAAACCACCGGAAACAAAAGTGAGTACATCCCTAATTGAAAATGTCCAAATTGGGCCCAAAGTGTCCATATTTTGTGTGGTCATCATTATTTTCCAGCACTGCCTTAACCCTCTTGGGCATGGAGTTCACCAGAGCTACACGGGTTGCCACTGGAGTCCTCTTCCACTCCTTCATGATGACATCACGGAGCTGGTGGATGTTAGAGACCTTGCACTCCTCCACCTTCCATTTGAGGATGCCTCACAGATGCTCAACAGGGTTTAGGTCTGGAGTCATGCTTGGTCAGTTCCCTACCTTTACCCTCAGCTTCTTTAGCAAGGCAGTGGTCGTCTTGGAGGCATGTTTGAGGTTATGTTGGAATACTGCCCTGTGGCCCAGTCTCTGAAGGGAGGGGATCATGCTCTGCTTCAGCATGTCAAAGTACATGTTGGCATTCATGGTTCCCTCAATGAACTGTAGCTCCCCAGTGCCGGCAGCACTCATGTAGCCCCAGACCATGACAGTCACACCACCATGTTGACTGTAAGCAAGACACACTTGTCTTTGTACTCCTCACCTGGTTGCCACCACACACACTTGACACCATATGAACAAAATAAGTTTATCTTGGTCTCATCAGACTACAGGGCATGGTTCCAGTAATCCATATCCTTAGGCCGCGTACACACGGGCGGACTGTTCGCCCAACTCTGTTCAGCGGACAGTCCGCTCGTGTGTGGGCTTCAGCGGACAGTTTCAGTGGACAGTCTGACGAACAAAGTTTTTCGGAATTTCCGTAAGACTGTCCGCTGAAACTTGGTTTGAGCGGACAGTCCGCTCATGTGTAGGCTTGTTCGTCAAACTAAGTTCCGCGCATGCTCAGAAAGGATTTACACGCCGAAGGTTGCATTGCAGTGTATAGGACGTCGTTTTTCGAGTCCCGTCGTACGTGCCGTTCACGTCATCGCGCACGCTTTCAGCGCACTGTTCGTTCATCGTGTGTGGTCAAGTCCGCTCATGCAAATTTTGAGCGGACTGTTTGTCGGATTGTTTGACAAACTAAGTTGGGCGAACAGTCCGCCCGTGTGTACGCGGCCTTAGTCTGCTTGTTTTCAGAAAACTGTTTGCAGACTTTCTTGTGCATCACCTTTAGAAGAGGCTTCCTTCTGGGATAACAGCAATGCAGACAAATTTGATGCAGGGCATGGCGTATGGTCTGAGCACTGACAGGCTGACCCCCCACCCCATCAGCCTTTGCAGAAATGCTGGCAGCATTCATATGTCTATTTTCCAAAGACAACCTCTGGTTATGATGCTGAGCATGTGCACTCAACTTCTTTAGTCGACCATGGTAAGGCCTGTTCTGAGTGGAACCTGTCCTGTTAAACTGCTGTATGATCTTGGCCACCATGCAGCTCAGTTTCAGGGTCTTGGCAATCTTCTTATAGCCTGGGCCATCTTTATGTAGAGCAACAATTCTTTTTTTTTTTCAGATCCTCAGACAGTTCTTTGCCATGAGGTTATTTTAGTAAATATAAACTGCTAAATACATTTTCTCACCAGCATATATCTATCAGTGTCTGGTTAAAGCTTGTAGGAGGAGTTTTCATTCTACTCTGACTGTCCTATGAGGCTGCATGCCCCCTGACCCTCTGTCTGGACAGTGCTGATTGGTCCTGTGCTGATCACATGCACTCTCTCAAGAAAAGAAAAAAAACTCTCTAGCAATACACACCAAACTGAGCGTGTGCAGAGTGCCCCCCCCCCCCCCCAAGGGACAGTGGAAGAAGGGAGAAGATCAGGGAAGACAGGATCAAACAGCCTTTTTACACAATGCAGAAGATAAACTCCTTAGGGTCCACAGTGAGTATGACAAGCATGCTTTTCTGTATATACAGACTGATTTTACTATTGTAGGTTTAGTAACACTTTAAAGCAACAATTTTTTCCTTTGGGATAAAGGTTTTATATAAACGAATAAAAGCTGACCATTATTAGCATACCCTAAATGGTTTGTCCCATCCCTGTAACTGCCACATTTTCTGGACAGCTTGGTCTGTTGAAGAAAGATAAAAAATAACATACTCACTGGATCACCAGGTAAAAAAAAAAAAGGGAAAACGCTTAAAAAAATGAATAAAGCCACCACATCTAAGAATTAGTAAGCTGAGATATAATAGATGTTTGGTTTATGAATTAATACTGCTTTAATGTAGTAGCCAACTCTCAATGACATTTGCATGGGCAATGCTCCATGGCATCATTTATACATGTTTTCCAATTCCCCAACGTTAAACATATAGGGATACAGATTTTGATTTTATTTCATGCTTATCTGCTTACATACTAAAAATAATATTGTGTTAAATACAGCTGAAACTGTGGTAGACAATTCGGTCATATAATAATGGCAAATATAATTTAGGCATTAATGGAGAAAAATGACTTAAAAAAATTGTAGAAATACTCATAAATCACTCATAAAACACAAAGAGTTCAGAATTGTAAATAATCCAAGAATAACCACAAATTGAATACAAATTACAAAACACAAAATGATTAACAGAATGGAATGTGTATATTTGGAAGTGTTAAAATGTTATAAAATAATTATACAATTATTTTGTCTCTCTCTCTCATGATTTCAATTACAAGATGCTCTATATATTCCCCCAACACAGAGTCTCGCTTTTACTGCTGCAATGTGATATAGTCTATCACAGTGTTATACATATATACAGTGTCAAGAAAAAGTATGTGATCCCCTTGGAATTATTTGTGTTATCAGCTTAAGCACAATGTATTTGTCTGTTGTTGTGACCTAGATAGTTTAGTTAACGCTACATGGAAATATACTGCAGAAAAGCAGTTCATTCCAAAGGGTTCACATACTTTTGGTTGCCGTTGTATTCATGCTAGAAAGCAGATTAGGGAATCCTGCATGTGAAGGTGTGATTATGGAAAATGTCATGGCCTCCAGCTAGCCTGCATTAACCATGGTCTCCAGCCTAACTTTTAGTGTTGTACAGGTGTACAGACTCCTTTCCGTTACTGAATTTGCTTACTCTGATTTTGCTGCACACTGTGTGCTTTTAGCTGAGCATTTTTTTCAGCTAGAGATTAAGGTGGGCTCTATCTGACGTGCTGCAGCTTCGAATGCACATTCTATAAAAGTTAGTGCATTTTGCTAGAATGGAATATTATGCATATGTCACACCAATGAGGGATATGAGCCGAACTGCCCTGGGTTCGGTTCAATTATGGGTTTTAAAAAAATAACCCAAGGGGGGGTTGGGTACATGTAACAATGCAAAGGAAAACAATGTTAAGAGGATAACACATGCGAAAAAAAAAAAAATTAAAAAAGCATCAGGTCCCATAGGAGATCCATATCAGACCATTAGGTTGGTTATGGATTTTAAGGGGGATCCACGCAAAAAAAAAAGAAAGATTATGAGGTCACCCTAAAAATCCATGCCAAATCCTCAATATGAGCAATGCAGCCTGGCTGACGAAGATAGGCAACTGGGACTTGTGATGTCATTAACCAAAAATGGCATCACCAAAGAGACCTCGCCCCCTTTGTATATAACAGCTGTCATCCACCAGACCTGTCCTTTGTCAGGAGGCAACGAGGCAACCAGGCAACCAGATGGACCGCACATACCTTAACATGTTTTTCTTTTTTTTTCTTTTGGCAGGACAACGGACATCCAGATTGACTTGGATCTACAATACTGGGCAACATGATTATTGGTGGTGAATATACAACCTCTGTGTTTATTTTAACTGTTTACTTTTTTGTGAATACGCTTTCTCATTCACATAGGGGAATTTCTGTGTGTCTCCTTTTTGTTAAAAGGGGCTTCCAGAACCCAACAAGCCCCTCACCACAGGCCCCCTGCAACCTCTGGACCAGGGTTGTGGTAAAGAGAACAAAAAAAGGGGGGGTTTCTTATAGGAGAACCCCCAGGTGGGGAGGTCCCAAATAAACCAAGTGGCTACAGCTAACAGCCACCCTAAGAGGCTTGTTTAACAACCGATTAGACAGGCCAGCACAAACAGTTGTGGAGCATCATGAACATCGTGAACATCATGCACTCAGACCCAAGGGGAGAGACACTGATCCCCCAGAGATGTAGTTTGCTGCTTAGTGGACTACAAGTTGAAGGAAGATGTACTCCGCAAAGCGAGAAACAGGATTCAACTCTCTCATGAGGGCTCAGACATTCCCATATACTAGGACCTCTCCGATATTACTTTGCAACACAGGAGAGACCTAAAGCCATTATTGGATACTTTGCGCATCAAGGGTATATACTATAGGTGGAAATTCCCCTTCAGCCTCTCTGCCACCAACCAAGGCTGCACAGCACTGCTGTGAGTACCTGAGGAACTCCAGTCTTTTTGTGATACCCTGGACATCCGAGTGATGGAAGTTCGGAATTGGTAGGCTGAATTTCGCCACCAACCACCCATAAAAAAACAGGGATGAGAGGGACCGATGGAAGTCCAGGACACTCAATACCGCAGACACAGATCCGCTTCGGGCACCAAGTCTCACGCATCCGTCAGAAGCCCCCACAATGGCACCAGACTGACCAAATCCCGTGCCCATAAAGGGCCAGACGTGATATTGGGCAGTATCACAGGCAATCTCCTGTGAGCTGAACTGGTTTGACTTTACATGGTTCTTTGGCAAAGAGTTTTTCCTTTTTAGCATGATGAACAGTTTACCACAGTTGATATCTCATCTACTACGAAAGGCCCCTGCTCCTCCTGGGCGGAGCACACTTTTTTGTCATCCTCTACAGGAGTAGATGACACACACAGCAGCAGACTGTGCTCAATTCCTCCCGTTTCATATTGACAGTGTACCCCGCAAAGTGATGCCATTCCACCTCAATATGTGAAGGACACAACTGCCCTAGGGTGGCTCAGCAGAGGTTGTATGCAGGTCTAACTCTTAATGTTTGCAGGTTTACGTGTTTTATGAGTATACTTATATCCTACCAATACTGCGCGACTGAAAGCATAGATGCCTAGGGCACGGTTGTATACATTTTTGAGGGGGAAGTACAGGAATAACAGGTGCACTGTTGCAGGCTTGCTGGAATCCTTTCCTTGCCAACCCATATCGTAGTCGTAGCCCCGGGGACTTTTACACTGAGGGGTCCCCTCAAATTTTTTAATACCTTGCACTTGCTGGGCCCAGTATAACTTGACTCACTCTGTCTTGTTTGACTAGGGCTATCACTGTCCACTTCAGAGATTCCAGCAGGTCAGCTCAGGAATACCTCTGCAAATTATCCAACAGGCCTTACACATACTTAATGTGATTACACAATACAGGCTACAGAGCGTTCAGTGTCCCATACTGCAGTGAGGGAGGCTTTGCTGTCCACAATTGAGGATAGCATCTCCTGTCCTTCACATGGACAAATAAAAAAGCTAATGAGACCACCAACATTCCCTAACTTGATATCAGGTTTCCCCGGTGATACCCCAGATACCCTGATGCCTTTTTGCCAGCCCAAGCTAAGTTGGATCACACCACACTCCCATTTGGCCACCTTAGGAAAGTAGGCATGAATACCTATTATTCATGCGTAGCCTTGTAATGAAGTCCAAATATAGTGACACTCTAATTGTCGATCATTATGTTTATACTGTTGCATATTGTGTTAACAGTTGAAAGTTTTACTTACTATTTTGCTGAGGTTGAACATACAAATACCACCATTTTTGGCAACCTCACTATAGATGAGTAGCTCTGCGTAGACAACAGGATGACACAAAAACTACTTTCCCCCTATGTTACATACACTCCGTCTAGATATAGCTGTAGTCCAGGTTAGCTATCATGATCCCACACCTTACAGAGCATGCCTAATGGCGGCACCATAACTACACAATTTGCACGCTTCCCACATACTTCCATATACCTGCTGTTGGAGGTAATAACAGTGGGTTAACATGACATTTGTATATATCTTTCCTGATTAGTCTCTCTCAACCTCCACACAGTGGTTTGGACTAGAGTGTGCCTCTCTTGGGATGGTACTCTCTACCTTCACTCTGTACCTTACTGACATCTTTCTCCTAGAAGAAAGGGCAGGTCTCGGTTTATAGATTAGGAGTACGATCCCCTTACTCCTTTCCCTCATCTGTACCCCTCTCCCGTTTCTCTCCCCCACCCATCCTCCATTGTAACATTAGCATCTTTTGAACATACGGACGGTGAAACTTCCATTATATCATGCCTCCTCCCAGCACCGGGGGGTCCCCCCCCCCCCCGGTAAAGCTATAATCCTTAAATATTAGGGGACTCGACAACCCTGAAAAAAAATCACAGCTGCTCCTACTCTAGACAATATCCCCAAACTTCACAACTCTTTCTATCCAACGGTATATCATGCAACTAATCACGACTCTAAATCAAAGGGAGTATCCATTCTAATCTCCACAAATTGTTCCATTCAAATTCAAGACACAGTGCTAGACACCAATGCACGTTACATTTTTCTCAAGGCCAAACTACACAACAAACCTGTCACATTAGCTAACCTTTACACCCGCACAGGCAGCAAGTCCCCTTCTTTCTCAATACCTTACAATGCCTCACCTCATTCTACAAGGGCCTGCTGGTTGTTGTGGGAGATTTCAATTTGGCCCTCACCCCCTCTCTAGACTCCTTGTCTGGATCCTCCACCATAACATATAGAGTACTTTGTGCAATTAAAATGTAGCTCACTAATTTAACCTGCATGATACATGGCGCACATTGCACCCCAATAATAAAGACTTTACCTTCTACTCTTCACCACACCACAAATACACTAGGATAGACCTAGACTCCCTAATAACTGCAACCATAGCCCCTATGATCCTGTCGGACCACCACCCCATCTCCATTACCATCACGTTCCCAACAATGCTTACGAGACCAACAAGCTGGCAACTGGACAACTCCCTCCTCACTGACCCTGACTACATAAAGAGAATAAACACATGCCTATTGCATTATTTTCGAGAGAATGCTTCCTCCGATACCCACCCACTGTCCCTTTGGGCAGCACACAAGTGTGTCATTAGGGGCAAACTAATATCCATTGCCACAAAACGGCAGAATGCTAGACAAGCACGTATTGCTGAACTTTCGGAATGCATTCATTCTCTGGAAAAAAAGCATAAACAATCACTAGCAGAACAAACTTTTAAAGAATTGCTAAAAGCAAGGGAAGATCATCTTGAGGAATTGGGGAAATCGATCAAACGTAAATATGCCCTGACACAATAAATCTACTATGAGATTGGCAACAAATCAGGCAAACTGCTTGCTAGAGCCCTTTAAAACAAAAAGGCAAATTTGACCATCCATTCTATTTTGGACCCTTTAGGAAACAAGATAGAAACCTCGCACGGCATACCAAAATCAATTTAAACAGTTCTATTACAAACTCTATAATCTACCTATCCAATTGGCGACTGACCCAACTCAGGACAGAAGGCAGATGATTGTTGACTTCTTAACACAATTTGGCCCACAACCCATCTCCGACAATGAGGCTGCAGAATTAGAGAAACAACTTACATGGGAAGAGTCCATTGAATCCCTTAAACAAAGGAAACAGGGCAAAAGACCCGGCCCAGACGGCTTATCCACTAGTTATTATAAAATCTTCACAGATACACTCATCCCACAGTTTCTGAAAACGTTTAACTCTTTGCCCACTTCCCCTACTAAAAGTGCGGACCTCCTCGAGGCTCACATTGCTATAATACCAAGGCCGGGTAAAGATGCAACCTTGGTTTCCAATTATAGGCTTTACGCAAAACTATTGGTGAACCGCATACTCCCTTTACTCCCCACACTGGTCTCTCTAGATCAAGTAGGATTCATCCCCAGCAGCGAGGCCAGGGATAATACCCTGAAGGCCATTAGCATACATCATTGGCTGTCCTCATCCAACACACAGGGCTTCTTTATTTACCTTGACGTGGAGAAGGCGTTCAACAGAGTGGCCTGGGACTACATGACAGAAGTTTTCCGCAAAATGGTGGTGTTTGAGACCGCATGCTTCAATACATCCTTGCGCTCTACTTGTCCCCAACGGTGAGAATCAGGGTCATTGGTCACGTGTCGGAAGCCTTCTCCGCGCCAAGCCAACTTCCCTTTTGATTGGGACGCACATTACCTACTTAGGAATTCAGCTACCAGTTAAATTAGACAACATTTACTCCAGAAACTTCATCCCCATTCTTAAAACTGTACAAAAAGACTTTCAAGACTGGAATAGGGATACTTTCTCCTGGTTCAGGAGGGCAGTTATCATGAAAATGAACATCCTCCCCAGACTTCTATATTTGTTACATACGGTTCAGATCAAACTTCCTCCCTCTTTCTTTGCCACCTATAAACAATTGTGTCTAAAATTTCTTTGGGCTGATAAACATCCGCATGTACATTGGGCGAAACGACTGACTAAGCTGAAGGGAGGTATTGGCCTCCTTGACATACAAAAATATTACTGGGCATGCCATCTGGCCAGAATTGTAGATTGGCTTCTACACAACAGGACTAAAGCTTGGATTTGTCACAAGGAGGTATTCTCCCCATTGCCAATTCACCGTCTCCCATTGATAAGCCCTGGTGGGACCCCGAGGGAGAGTACAACACATTCCTTAATCGGCCCTACAATGCAGACCTTTCGTACTGTATGTGCAAAACTGAAAATTGCCTCTTCACCCGGTCCACTGACCCCACTTGACCAAAATCCAGACTTTCCCCCGGGTATCACACACCTTTACACCACCGACATGCCCGTAAAACAATCCATCAGCGCAGAATCCCTCTTTGACAAAGTGGAGCTGGTGTCTTTCCAAACCCTCTCATCCAAATTCTCAGATGCAGATATCCCCCTTTTTAATTTCCTTCAGATAAGACATTTCCTGCTTAGCTCCATTCCGCACTCTCAATGGTGCAGAGCTTGAACACCTTTTGAAGCCATATGCAACAGATCTGAACCCCAAAGACATGTAATATCAGATATGTATTCCTTGTTGTTTACTAAGATCTCTACTAAAGATGATGTGACCAGCCAAAAATGTGAAAGAGAATTGGCCACTGATATAACTCAAGAAGATTGAGACCAAATCTTTAACCACATACATAATTGTTCTCTAAATGTTTCTGCACAGGACAATGGATACAAAATATTCTCTAGTACAAGACTCCTGATAGAATACATAAATTCCACCCCAGCGTCCCCCCACTATGCTGGAGATTCAACGCTGCACATGGATCACTAATGCACATATGGTGGGAATGACACCTAATCCAACCCTATTGGAAAGAGGTTCACTGTCTAATCTCACAAATCACAACCTACACCCCGGACTTTACTCCAGCCCAATACTTGCTCCACCACACTTCCATTCCCCAATTGGCCTACAAAAATTCCCTCACCCTACACCTTATTAACACAGCAAAACTGTGTATAAGCATTCACTGGAAGACTAATCCCCACCCCCAGCATATCCGAATGGTTCTGTAGAGTGGGAAAGATAGCTGAGATGGAGGATCTAATACACCAGGCACGAGATACTTCAACCAAGTTTTATAAAACATGGGCATGTTGGCTTCACTTTAAAAGAATCCACAGAATACAATAGCATCCTATCAGATTCTTAATAGCTTGACCTGGGGACAGAATCTGCTACCTGACAAATGAGCTGGATATCTATCTACAGATACACCCCCTTCCCCCTCCCCATCCCCTCTCTCCACCACTTACCTCCCCCCCTTAATCTTACACTGGTCTCATAGACAAATTTTGGTACATAACCGTTACACCAAGACCCCGTGATAATACTGGGACATAGCTGTACTACCCAAACCATCCTGTAGCGGGCATCCCATAACCGAGAGACCGGCAAGATGGCAACTCGAAGTTAGGCAGGCGACGCCCCCACCCATGCACAGTTAGATCCCGACAGGGGTGTGTGAATGGAGCGGCAATATACCCGGTTTCACAGAAGAACTTGTAGTACAAGTCCGTACAGAATCTTCCAAGAGAATCGCCCGTTCCCTTTCAGTTCAAAGACCTACTACAGTCTTACGTGTTTTAGTTGATTTATGCAAGTTACACCTTGAGTTTCTTTCTTCTGCACTTTCATTGTATAACAATAATAACACTGTATTTCAACATTGTATTTCAAGAGTGTAATGACATTTGGCTCTTTGTCTCATTATATGTAACATGCAGATTCTTTAATAAAAACATTGGGGAAAAAAAAAAAAGCTTAAACAAAGCTACACAATTTGATTATTTAACTGCTTTATTAAGCCTATTGTGTTTTCTAATCTTAGAATGGTTTGCCTTTTTTCTTTTTAATTTAGTTAAGCATTTTGAACTTATAACAAATATACAAAAAAAGCTTTTTGAAAAGTACAATAATAATTATCCAATAAAGTAAATTCATGTTTGGAGGTTACATGAAAAAAATAGTAAGCATAAATGATTGTCAACAACATACAGCATAATCCTAATAATTCAAAAGCCTAAAGCATGATTCACAAAAATTGAATTCTTTTGGTTATTTTAAAATAACTCTTAATGAAAAACATTATTCAATGAAAAATGGTGCTTGAAATGTAATTATCTAAAAGTCATTTCTAAGGTTATTTTGAGGTAAAATATACTGCTTAAAATAAATGTAACGTATGCCTTCTATTTATTTTCTTATGTAATGCTTAATTATACTTTAACTCTTTTACTTTTTATATATAGAATATGCTGACATAATTAAACAGAATGCAGAGATATGTATGCTATAACCATAATTTTAACACACTTAATTCAATAAAAAAAAATGAAAAAGTGCATACATTACGTGTATAATTACCAATTAAATGATTCTCCTAATGTACCAGCCTTAGATACTGATTGTGCATACCCTATAAGGATAGGTTGTCATTTTTAGAACATCTTTTTTTTTATAAGACTTATTATGTTGTAAAACACACTTAAAAATTTATGGTTACTCAATATGTGTAGCAGCCCTACATTATAGAGTAGGGTCTTCTGATTATTTTTGTTTTTAAACCAATTACCAGTTAAGAGGGTTAACATTTGACAATGACTTTATATAGTCATTAGAGACCTAATACATAAATATAAAGGCTCCAGACACCATAACTGATGCGACCTATACAATATGCATTAGGTAGCTTACTCTGGTTCTGCGTCTCTATATATCGGTCTGCTATTGCAGCCATCCTGCTACCAGCAAGTGTAAGTCATCATACAGATGGTGAGATATTTTTTAATCTGACACTGCATTAGTGCTTCTAAGTTATAAGATGTATGACCTTTGAAGGCTAAATGGGTCTACGCTCACATCGGCAAAACATTACAGCCATATGAGACAGTAAATATTCTGTCTGGGAAAATGGTAAATGGGTCATAATGCACATGTCTTGGCCAAATATTTAAAATGACTATATTAGGAAATATATTGGTGTTGTGATATCTATGTTTGCTACATTTAAAAGGTAACTGCACTTTTGTGAACAAATATAGAAAAGAAAAATAATAATAATATAGCATATACAATTGTTTCTAGGGATGGGCTTTATGTTTAGGTCGAACATGAGTTTGACTCGAATGTTTGCTGTTCGCCCGTTCACCGAATAACGAACAATTTGGGGTGTTTGCGGCAAATTCGAAAGCCAGGAAACACCCTTTAAAAGTCTATGGGAGAAATCAAAAGTGCTAATTTTAAAGGTTAATATGCAAGTTATTCTCATGCCCCAGGGGACATGTATCAATGCAAAAAAAGTTTTAAAAATTGACTTTTTTTCGGGAGCAGTGATTTTAATAATGCTTAAAGTGAAACAATAAAAGTTTAATATTCCTTTAAATTTTGCACCTGTGGGATGTCTATAGTATGCCTTTAAAGTGGAACATGTTTCCCGTATTTAGAATAGTCCGAAAGCAAAATTAAATTTCTAAAGGAAAAAAAGTCATTTAAAAGTACTCATGGCTATAATGAATTGTCGGTCCTGGCAATACACATAACCATCATTGAAAAAAACGGCATGGAATTCCCCCACAGGGGAACCCCGAACCAAAATTTTTAAAAAAATGCGTGGGGGTTCCCCCAAATTCCAATACCAGGCCATTCAGGTCCAGTATGGATATTAAGGGAAAACCCGTGCCAAAATTTAAAAAAAATGGCTTGGCGGTCCCCCTCAAAATCCATACCAGACCCTTATCCGAGCATGCAACCTGGCAGGCCGCAGGAAAAGAGAGGGGGAGAGAGATCGCCCCCCTCCTGATCCATACCAGGCCACATACCCTCATGGGGAGGGTTTGGGGTAGCCCCCCCAAAGCACCTTGTCCCCGTGTTGATGGGGAGAAGGGCCTCATCCCCAAAACCCTTCCCCAGGGGTTGTGGGGGTTTGCGGGAAGGGGGGCTTATCGGAATCGGGAAGCCCCTTTAACAAGGGGACTCTCAGATCCCGGCCCACCTGTGTGAATTGGTAATGGGGTACAAATGTACCCCTACCATTTCACCAAAAAAGTGTCAAAAATGTTAAAAAAGACAATAGCCGGTTTTGATAATTCCTTTATTAATGTCTTCTTCTTTCCCCGGTTCTTCTTCCATCTTCTTCTGTTCTTCCTTCGGTTTTCTTCTTCTTCCTCCATCTTGTTCTTCCCTCGCTTTTTCCGCTATCTTCCTCTGCTTCTTCCTCCGGTCAGGCATCTTCCTCCCGCTTCTTCTTCCCCGCTTGGTCCTCTGGATAATCCACCTCAATGGGAGTCTTCCGCTGTGTGACACTTCTATTCTTGTGACAGCTCTTATCTAACGGAGAGCGGGGCCACCCCTGATGCACAGGGACTTCCCTATGGCTTTCTCCGGGTGTCAGAGGGAGCCAGGATTACGTAATGTTATGTCCAGACAGAGGATCGGGGAGGATGAAAACTCCTCCTACAAGCTTTATTAGGAACTGATAGAAATCACAAGGCTGCTATACACTGCTGATGAAAAAAGCTATCTATCAGTTTATATGTACTAAATAATTGCATTTCCATGTTCTGTGTGCTGTGGGAGACCAGATATAGTGAATGCAGATTCCTGGGTTTAGTAACACTTTAATAATATTAAAAATTACCTAAATGGACAAATCATCACACGTGAGAAATGAAGAGGCTGCAGGCCCCGGTAAATATACCATTGCTGTGTAGATAGATGTGTGTGCAATATGAAATGGTTTGAATCCTGAGTTTTTGATGTATATCCTTTTATAATACATGCGCATTAGCGAACGGCAGGCTATGGCGCATTTGTGTCTGCGGTCTATCCACTGGCCTATATAAGGACAGCAACTCCTCTCACAAATTGCTGGATTCTCATCACCTTTCCTGTGTTCCTGAGCCCCTGTGGATTTACCCTTGGACTTCCTGTTGTGACTCAGAACCACCTGAGCAACAATTCACGCTCAGCATTTGGCGCTCAAGCCTCCCTCATTGATGCCACGCCCACATGCTGAGCAGGTGACCTAATTGATGACGCTGTGGCATCAACATGCTTGTCTACCTGCGTATACCATGTGGGAGGTTTGAAATGCTAAATGCAGAGCGTGAATTGTTGCTCAGGCGGTGGCGCTGCCTCCCTCTCATTGCGCTGCGTGACGTCGTGCGTTGCCTCTGGTCCATGGCTGGTACTTATACCACACCCGCACTGCGCCAATACCTTGGTTTGCTTCACTCGTAAGACACCTTTGCACCATCTTGGATTATTCCTCCTATCTACTTCTTTAGGTACTTTGTGGATTATCACACTTACTCACTTTTCTTCACACTGCTACCTTCGTTCCACGTTATGCCTTTTGATGCTAAACACTATTCCTCTTTACCTGCTTGGTTTAACCACTATCGTCACACATCTTTTCTCAGTTTATCAGTTGTGTAATTACTTTATTGCCAATTTATTAATTTTACAGATATTCTTAGAAATTATTTACAGTATGAATTATATACAGTACCAACATACATACCACAGCTGATAACTGGAGAGCCCATCTTAATGCTTACTTATCAGTTGCTGGTGCCGCCGTCACACCTCAGGTGTTACCGCCTCAGCTCCCAGGGATGACGTCTCCTATAATGCCTCCCATTTTTGATATCATCAACAATTTTACCCATATACTACAGCTAGGTGAGAGTGTTTGGGATCTTTCATGTCCCCCCTCTTTCTTCATTGTTTTATATTCTTTTTTTTTACCATCATATCATTTTTGGCATTGCTACTCTATTATAGATACTCCCAAACTCTGCATCTGCTCCTGATGAGTAGTATTTTAACCACAAAGCGCGTAGAGCTTACCTATGAATCTACCTCACAATGTCCACGTGTAATAAGTGTATTTTATTATAGCTTATTTTAATTAATCAATTCATCATTGCTATTATGCATATTTGCTACCGTTACAATTTTTTGTTTTCATACCCAAGGTCCATTACTATGTATATCATGTTGGAATAATTGTGTATAATCATGAATTGTTTAGATGATATCTATCGAGACCTACTATCTTATATTTCTACTATTTTACAAGTGTATGTACGCCTTTTCTAACAATAAATATTGTTTATAATGATTATACTGATTGGTTTTTGTTCAATTTAGTAGTGTGCTTCATATAAAGCCCCACAACCCTTCTCCCGTTTTTAAACATACCAGGGATGGAGGTATACGAACTATCATAGTCACTGGCTCATACAAAGTCCCAATCTCCTTCTCATTATTACACTGACCTACCTGACCCACACTGATCATTCCACTGACTAACACTGACCTACCTGACCATTACACTGACCTACCTGACGACACTGACCTACCTGACGCACAATCACCTACCTGGCACACACTGACCGACACTGACCATTACACTGACCCACACTGACCTACCTGACACACACTAACCTACCTGACACACACCGGCCTACCTGACATACACTGACCTTCCTGACATACACTGACCATTACAATGACCCAGACCCACACTGACCTACCAGACCTTCTTGACACACACTGACATGCACTGACCTACCTCACCAGTACACATGACATCAGACTTCAGGTGACTGTGACCCCTGTCTACTCCTGCAGCTCAGTCGTAGTGTACAGCGCCAGCACACCCATCCCAGTACACAGCAGGCAGACAGAGACAGGAGAGGACAGGAGAGGAGAGCCGCCTGCCTGAGCGCAGAGTGGGGATCTTCTCATAGTGACACGGCCACATTGTAAATTAATGTCACACATCCCGCGGTCCCGGCACTGGACCAGTGGGACGTCCATCATAGGTGCTGCAGGCTCCAGAAGGCGGGACCTGCTATGTCACTCTTGGAGTCAGGTCGGTCCCCGCTCGGGGCTAATAATAGATTTGTGAATGCCCGAGACCCGTTGCTTTTTGGGGGCCCATTCGGGGCTCCAGCCCCCCTTATTCCCCCCTCCCAATGCCACTGCTATACCCTATCCAAGTTGTTTTCCTTAATAAAACAAGCCTGTGTCTCGACTCAAGTGGAGAATGTTTGTTGCTGGGCTGTGCAAAAATAGAAGAACCATTCATCAGAAGCTCCTGCGGGGGGTAGTATTACAGATCAGTAATAGATAACTGTTGATATGTTGCTATTGGTATTTGTCTTTGGGGGCTATATGCAGTAAATGTGACTACACAGATTACAATTAGGGATGAGCTTCGTGCTCGAGTCGAACGTACGTTCGACTCGAACATTGGCCGTTCGGCCGTTCGGCGAATTCCGAACGTTTTGGCCGTTCGCGTCAAAATTCGAGTGACGCGCGCGCGGACCACAATGCACTGCGTTGGCGCAGTGCATTGCTGCCCGATGATTGGCCAAGCATGCACTGTGACCCCGCATGCTTGGCCAATCGCAGCGCCGGCAGCGAGGAGAGCCATGATTGGCCACAGGCATCCTGCCTGTGGCCAATCATAGCTCAGGCTGTGTAGTGCACGCCCCACACTATATAAGGCCGCCTTTAAGGCGGCCTCCTGTAGTGTGTTACTTTGCATCTGAAGCAGTGGGTGTTCTGTGTACCTTCAACACAGTACACACCAATCGTTTTTGGCTGATTTCCTATCTTGCTGCTGTGTAGTGGTTGTTGTCTGTGCCCTGACTGCAGTATACACCACTATATTCACCTCACCTATATATCTAGTGATCTAGCTTTAACCACTTAACAACTGCCCATTGCCGATTAACGGCTTCAGGGCGGTTGTTTAACTCAGAGAGGCCGTTAATTAACGGCCTCCCAGAATTCTGCTCTCGCGTGCCCCGAGGTGTGCGCACTCGAGAGCATCCGAGACCGCCGGGTCCATAGGACCCGGCGCATCACGGTAAACGGCCGCTCATAGCGGCCGTTTACCACGTGATTGCTCCGTCAAATGACGGAGTGATCACTTGGAAACAAACCGGCGTCATGTTATGACGCCTGTTCCTCCCTACCCTTTCTGTACCGATCGGTACAGCGGAGGGGAAAGAGATCGGTGTCAGCAGCGATGTGGGCTGCATCTGCAGTGCCCACATCACTGCTCACCGAATTTAACCCCTCAATTCCCTGCCAATACTCTGCAATACCAGTGCATACTCTGCAGTACCCTGCCATTACTCTGCAGTACCCCGCCATTACTCTGCAGTACCCCGCCATTACTCTGCAGTGCAGTACCCCGCCATTACTCTGCAGTGCAGTACCCTGCCATTACTCTGCAGTGCAGTACCCTGCCATTACTCTGTAGTACCCCGCCATTACTCTGCAGTGCAGTACCCCGCCATTACTCTGCAGTGCAGTACCCTGCCATTACTCTGCAGTGCAGTACCCCGCCATTACTCTGCAGTACCCCGCCATTACTCTGCAGTGCAGTACCCCGCCATTACTCTGCAGTGCAGTACCCTGCCATTACTCTGCAGTGCAGTACCCTGCTATTACTCTGTAGTACCCCGCCAATACCCCGCCAATACTCTGTAATACCCTGCCATAAATTGCCATACCCAGCCATACTCAGAGATACCCAGCCATACTCGGTGATACCCTGAAATACCCAGCCATAGACGCCCCCCACCCCTCACCGCCCTCCGGTGCTTCTACCAACTCGCCAGTACGATCAAAGCCAGAATCTTTTTTTTATTTTTTATTTCAGGCTTCCCAGCCTAGAGGTGAGATGTGGGGTCATATTGACCCCCCAGATTTCACTGTAAAGAGGACCTGTCACCCCATATTCCTATTACAAGGGATGTTTACATTTCTTGTAATAGGAATAAAAGTGATCAAAAATATATTTTTGGGAAAAAAAATGTCAAACTAAAATAAATAAATAAAGTAAAATGAACAATAAAAAAATAAAATAAAAATTAAAGCGCCCATGTCCCCATGTGCTCGCATGTGCCACACATGTGAGGTATCGCCGAGAATGTTAGAGCGAGAGCAATAATTCTAGTCCTAGACCTCCTCTGCAACTCAAAACATGTAACCAGTAAAAAAATATTTAAAGCGTCGCCTATGGGGATTTTTTAAGTAGCGACGTTTGGCGCCATTCCACGGGCATGTGCAATTTTGAAGAGTGACATGTTTGATATCTATTTACTCAGCATAACTTCATCTTTCACTTTATGCAAACATTGGGCTAACAAGTGGTTAATAATAGAGCTTGCAGTCAGTAGTGTTAGGAGATAGTGCGTGCTGTCTGCGTGCTCTGTACCCAGTACATACCGCTATAATATAGGGCAGGCCCCTACTTTCAAACATCCAACTTGCAAACATCTCCTACTTGCAAACGCAAGGAGACAGCAGCAAGTGAGATGAAAAAAGATGGACGACAAAACAAATTATACAGGGGTGATAACCCTTCCCTATGTTTTCCAAAAAGCTTAAAGATAGTTTTTTTGACTGGAGCTACACTTTAAAAATGTACCGGTTGAAAATGACAAACAGATTCAACTTAACACAACAAACCTACACAGTCCCTGTCTTGTTTGCACCGCCTGTATACTGCTGTTCTGAGTATATAGGGCCTGGGGGCCACACGCATTTCCTTTTTTTAATATGGGTACGGGGTTCCCCTTAATATGCGTACAAGACCCAAATAGGCTGGTAATGGGCAGGGAGGGCTACCCATGCCATGTTTCTCAATGATTTTCAACCATATTGCAGGAACCAGATATAACATTAAAACCGCAAGCAGTTTTAAATGGTGTTATTTCCGTTTAATGTAATTTTGTGCAGGGACTGTTCTAAACACGGGAAACAC
This sequence comes from Lithobates pipiens, assembly GCF_037356315.1. NCBI lineage: Eukaryota > Metazoa > Chordata > Amphibia > Anura > Ranidae > Lithobates > Lithobates pipiens. The sequence goes on from NW_027507903.1 coordinate 37,591,388, forward strand.
GTGGCACTTCACAGGCATACTACAGACACCCCGCAGGCACCATATTTAAAGGAATATTTCACTTTTTTTTTTTCACTTTAATCGTCATTAAAATCAGTGCTCCCGCCAAAACGGTAGTTTTTAAAACTTTTTTTTGCAGTGACCCATGTCCCCTGAGGCAGGAGGCAGGTCGTCAAACCCTTTTTAGGACACTATCTTGCATATTAGCCGTTAAAATGAGCACTTTCCAATTCGAACGTTCGAGTCCCATAGACTTCAATGGGGTTCTAACGTTCGTACCGAACGCGGGGGTCGTTCGCAAGTTCTGGTGCGAACCGAACCCGGGGGGTGTTCGGCTCATCCCTAATTACAATGTAATCTTTTTTAGATCAACCAAAAAATATTTAATCCGAAGATCTACCTGAAGGGTTATAGATTGTATGGATTGTTTTATTGAGGCAGGCCCTCATTCCAAATAGTTTTTGGTAAATCTAAAGAAGATTGCATGGAGACTGTTTCATCTAATTGTAACATAGCCAGCTTTAGCTTCAGTAAAAGCAATGATGTGTAGCAGCCCATGACAGAAAGATTTTAACCTGCTTTATATTGGAGAAGACAGAAAAAGGAAAACAGTTTTTTTGGTTGATTTCTATATATTACTGCATTTTAGCTTATATGTAAGACTGTATGAAAAAAACTGTCAAGCACCCATGCCAATGTTTATAATATCAAAATTATTTGTGCTCAAGAGTTCGGTTCCACGTTGCAGGACCACTATTGTGTAGTTTGAAAGCTATATGAGGTCAATTATTGTAATGTAATTGTAGTTTGTATTATCATTTATTTATATTTTTACTCCAAATGTACATACAGACTAAGCTATCCAGGAAAAGTGATAAACTTAAAGGTTAACTCCACTTTCGTAGCAAAAAAAAGCAAATATAATAAATAATAGCATATGCAATTGTGATACAAGCCATATTGTAATTGAATGGTACTGAATGGTATTAAAAATGACCTTTCTTTTTCAATCTGTAGTGCTGTAATTTTCTGTAAAATTCAATCCAACATGGGTACCATGAGCCATTCTGTACACAGTTTGTGTACAGAACTTACCCAGAAAGATCATTTCTTCATTGTGTGATTGGCTTCATAGTTTCATAGTTTCATAGTTAGTAAGGTTGAATAAAGACACCAGTCCATCCAGTTCAACCTGAGTGAGTGTCTACAGTTGTCCCTATCCCGGTACATTGCACACCCACATTGGTCCCTACCCTCAAGGAGCCCACAATCCAAGGTCCCCATTCATATACTAGGGCCAATTTTGGACAGGAGCCAATTAACCTACCAGCATGTCTTTGGATTGTGGGAGGAAACCGGAGTACCCAGAGGAAGCCCACACAGGCACAGAGAGAACATGCAAACTCCAGGCAGGTAGTGTCATGGTTGGTATTGGAACCAGTGACCATTCTTACTGCTAGTCGAGAGAGCTAACAACTATACCACTGTGCCGCCCATAGACATTTGTTTTTGTCCGAATGCATTTTCGCCCGAATTTCGGATATTTTCGTTATTGTTTTAACAAACGACAATGAGAGTGCAGAATCCAAAAACTGAAAGATCCGACATAAACAAATGCTTTATTTTCGTTTTCATGCAAAAGTTCGATATAGATAAGATTCAACATGAAGATTCGAAGGAGCAGTCACCGAAAGCGGACATTTATGGTCAAATGCTCCGCCCATAGGCTATAGAAGAGTTCTAATAAGGGTTGACTAGTAATTATAATTAATAAATATAATTATTACTAGTGTCATACAACATTAGAATTCCACTATAGCTTGTAGGCGGAACATTCGACCGGAAATGTATGATTGCGGCGTCGGACAGTTTAGCTGCTCCGTCTAATCTTCTTAGAACATTCGACAGACACCATAAGCCTTCAATGACAGATTCGACCTTAATTATTTTGGATTTTCGGACGAATGCATTTTTTTTAACGAAACAAAATAAATAAAAATGAATTTCGGGAGTAACTAAATAAATGTAAAAATTCCAAAACAAAATATTGCACATGGCTATTGGCTGACTGATGTTCCCAACAGTCTGCACGAAGATAAAAATCAGGTTTTAGGTATCCTCTGCAAGAAAAATTCCTAATGGTTAGTTACTTCTAAAGGGATGTTGGCCTAAATTGACTAATACATTTTTTTTACATTTTTTTTATTGGGTATCTTTTATAGCAGAAAGTAAAAAATATTGCTTTTTTAAAAAAAAAAATTGACGGTCTTTTTTTGTTTAAATTCTTCCTAAGGATTAGTTACTTCTAAATGGATTTTGGCCTAAATTGAAGAATACATTTATTTTTTTATTTTATTTTATTGGGTAACTTTTATAGCAGAAAGTAAAAAAATATAAATAAAAAAAAAAAAAAACACAGAGGTGATCAAATACCACCAACAGAAAGCTCTATTTGTGGGAAAGAAATGTCATCAATTTTATTTGGTTACAGTGTCACACGTCCCTGCAATTGTCAGTTAAAATAATGCAGTGCCATAGCGCAAAAAAAAATGGCCTGCTCATAAAGGGGGGGGGGTAAATCTTCTGGAGCTGAAGACGTTACGGACAAATGTCAATGCTGTCTTGTCTTGGGGTGCAGCAATAATTATAAAAAAAAATAATGAAACCTGCTTGGTCCAGCAAAAAATGTGAAGGTTTGTGAAAGAAAAGGGAATATTATATACTGAATATTTTCATTCTCTGATTATATGAATGAATAGTGTACAGTCAGAATGAGGGTTCTAGCCTTCTGCTACTCTACAGAAAAAAAATAAGTATTTTTATTTCTGTTGCTGTCCCTGTTGGAGATTTTCCCGCACTTTCTGTCTGATAAAACTGTTGTCACCTTGACAGTAAGTAGGGGATCCAATGATAGCAGTAAAGTGTGACAAGAACTGCTGGTGGTCCCGGGGTCGGGAGTGCTATAGGTGGTCTTGAGGGTCGTAAAGCTTATGGCTGGATGTCCATATTATAAAATATAGATGCAGCGCCTGTGTTAGATTATATCCAAGCTGATTCTAATGGAACTGTATAGATTTTTTTAAAACATGGAAATCAAACCGTAAGGAGACCACCAGCAGCTCTACGACCGTAAAGACCACCAGCACTTCTCCTGGCCCTGCTGAAAGTGAAAGTGAAAACGGGGGAAAGAAGGAAAAATCCAGCTTTTTAAAGGAGAACACACTCCTTGTGATATTGGTGGAGCAGAATAATTGAGAATGGAAGTGACCCTGAGCCCATATTCTTCCCCCATTAAGGGGGTGATATGTGGTAGACCTACATTTATATATGGGTCCAATTGTTAAGGTGAGGGCACAACTGGCACTGTGGTGGAGTGGTCTTGTGCGTGCTGTGAAACACTGGAATTTGTGATAAAATAGTGTAATGTAGTATATTGATGAACACGCTTTGGAGATTATTCAGTCATCACTGTGGATGGACTTTAACGACCGTCACACTTATTTTTTTATGTTATGAAATGTTTATTTTTATGTCCATTTATGTGATACTGTAAAACTTTGGATTTCGAGCATAATTTGTTCCAGAAACATGCTTGTAATCCAAAGCACTTATGTATCAAAGTGAATTTCCCCATAAGAAATAAGGAAACTCAAATAATTCGTTCCACAACCATTAATTCATAAATCCTTCATTTTATAGTCCATATAAAAAGATTATAACAATGTGACCAGGTTGTTTTACCATAAAATGTCCATCTACAAATAGAAGCCTCCACAAGGGGATTAGAAGCAAAATCCAGCAGGAGCTCCAGAGTATAAAAGAGAAGAGAGGCGCCTCTAATGCTGCGTACACACGACTGGACTTTCCGGCAGAAAAGGTCCGACGGAATCATTCCGTCGGATATTACGATCGTGTGTGGGATAATCCGATCGTTTTTCTTTAAAAAATTCCTGCTGACCTAGAAATAGAATATTAAATTGGGGGTTGCTAGGAATAGATCTGGCGCTATACCTATAAATGGAAGTATGTCTCCAGGGACTTAATGGTGTAATAGTTAGAAATGTTACTTTAACCTAATATGTAAGTGACAATGTGCAATGTGCTGTTCTAGTATGAAATATATATAAGTAAAAATTGGAAATTATTTAAATAAAAATATTTAAATAAAAATATTTGCCACAATAGATATTTGCCAGCGTGCTGGCTATAAAATAGAAATATGTGCAATGTAAGACATAAATTAGTGATCACTTCTTAATGTCTGAAAGCATATAAGTACCCAAAACATGTACGGTGCTAGTGCTAATTCTGCTTAATATTTTAGTGACAAATATGAAATATAAACACAAAATTAACCAAACTTTAAAGTTTCAAGTGCACAAATGTGACGGTAAAATATATGCATGCAGTAATAAAATACACAGTAAATATGTGATAGATGTCGGTACATCTAGTGGAACGTGCCAAAAATTGGGGGTGATAAAAGGGTAAGAATAAAAATATATTCAATATTTATCCAAAAATATATAAAAAGTAAAAGAGATAAAAGAGATAAAAATATAAAAAGGAGCAAGAAGTCTTTGGTGCAGTGCAATTAACGGGGTTTTTCCGTGGATAAGAGGAGGGGATGTGATGGATCCAAATCTAATCTTCATGCATTGTGGACACTTCTAGGTTGTACTCTCACCAGAAAAATAACCCCATCCGGGGAGGATCAGCTTTCACAGTATGAGCTACTGTGTCGCTCTCTGGCTTGCTTCTGATGGACTGCTGGAGATCCCTCGTTATTTCCAGGTGGAGTGTGCCACAGTGTGTATATGTTAAAAGAGAGGACCATCCATAGTGTGATACCGTATAAATCAATTTATTAAACGAATACTTAAAACTACTCACAATTGTAGATATAGGTAATGGCATAAAAGGTTGCTGTATAAAAAGTAAGGAAGCTGCTGCGAGCGTTCCGTTCGGCTTCCACGCCGTCTGTGTTGAAAGTGTGTGTTCGATAAGCCACGCCCTACGCGTTTCGTCACTGGGACGTCATCTGGAGCGCTCCACAATGCATGAAGATTAGATTTGGATCCATCACATCCCCTCCTCTTATCCACGGAAAAACCCCATTAATTGCACTGCACCAAAGACTTCTTGCTCCTTTTTATATTTTTATCTCTTTTATCTCTTTTACTTTTTATATATTTTTGGATAAATATTGAATATATTTTTATTCTTACCCTTTTATCACCCCCAATTTTTGGCACGTTCCACTAGATGTACCGACATCTATCACATATTTACTGTGTATTTTATTACTGCATGCATATATTTTACCGTCACATTTGTGCACTTGAAACTTTAAAGTTTGGTTAATTTTGTGTTTATATTTCATATTTGTCACTAAAATATTAAGCAGAATTAGCACTAGCACCGTACATGTTTTGGGTACTTATATGCTTTCAGACATTAAGAAGTGATCACTAATTTATGTCTTACATTGCACATATTTCTATTTTATAGCCAGCACGCTGGCAAATATCTATTGTGGCAAATATTTTTATTTAAATATTTTTATTTAAATAATTTCCAATTTTTACTTATATATATTTCATACTAGAACAGCACATTGCACATTGTCACTTACATATTAGGTTAAAGTAACATTTCTAACTATTACACCATTAAGTCCCTGGAGACATACTTCCATATATAGGTATAGCGCCAGATCTATTCATAGCAACCCCCAATTTAATATTCTCCACCCTACCAGGTGGATACTAATAGAGGCAGCTCCTACCTATTTTATCTCATTTTATTTTATATTTACATATAAGCTCCATAGCGCAACCTACCACCCTTATTCCTAGAAATAGAATATGCTTTAAATCTTTCCGACAGAAGCAATTTCTATCAGGAAAACTGTTTGTCTGTATGCTGGTTCGACAGACCAAATACGACGCAAGGGCAGCTATTGGCTACTGGCTTTTAAACATATTCCTCTTCCTCACCTGTACATACTTTACACTTTTATATCATCCATACTCCTTCCCTATGCCTCTTACCCACAAAAAACTGTTCTTTAAAATTATATTGAATATCCTCAATGTTACCAGCTGTAGAATGGACACTTTTGTTAGTTCAACTAAAGGAAATCTTCTCAGTCCTCATATTTGTTCTGCCCATTATTAGTACTTATTTAATTTTGTGATTACTATTGTGATGTATAGAGGAACATAGGGGATGTCAGCTACTCTAAATATACCACTGGAAAAAAAAAAGTGTCCCTGACATTATTTTTGAAATGTTGGCAACTATGCACTTGGGCACTGCCCAAGGGCCACCGGGTCAGTAGGGGGCCCCATGAGAGGCTCCTCAGATCCTGTGATATTAAAGGGGTAATAAACTTCGCTAACATTACTACTTTTTAGAGGCCCTGAGGTAGGTTGTGCCATAATGTACAAGTATGCACAGCATATTAACACACTAGGGTACACTTACCTGTCAGACTGAGCCCTCTAGCGCTGCGCTGAGGCCAATCCGACGGGACCCGGGTGCTTCCATCTTCCTTCTGGGTTCTGTGCCTTTGGTCACTTGCCTTGGCCAGGCTGCATTTCTGTCACTCCCACGCATGCTCATGCGCATCCTTTCTCTCTCTCATCCCTCCGCTCTCTCATCCTCCCTCTCTTACCCCTCACCCCTCTCTTGTCCCCTTTCTTTCTCTCTCTCTCTCTCATCCCCCCTCTCTTTATTTATTTTCATTTGTTATAACAAAAAATAGTTTGCATTTTTTATTTTTTTTATTCATAAAAAGCCCCATCAAAATCCTCAGCACCAGGCCCATGATGTTCTTAATCTGGCCCTGCTAGGATGTGATGGGGATATTCCAGGAGGCTGCTGGAGAAGGGATGTGCCATTCTTGCCTAGGAAAGGCAAGGCCAAACAAAAATGAAAAAAGCCAACAAAATAAAATAAAAAAGACATGGAATACAGGGGCTTATTTACGAAAGGAAAATCCACTTTGAACTGCAAGTGCACTTGAAAGTGCAGTCGCTCTAAATCTAAGGGGTAGATTTGAAATGAGGGGAAGCTCTGCTGATTTTATCATCCAATCATGTGCAAGCTAAAATGCTGTTTTTTATTTTCCTTGCATGTCCCCCTCGGATCTACAGCGACTTTTCATTCCAAATGCACTTTCAGTGCAAAGTGGATTTTCCTTTAGTAAATAACCCCACAGGGACCTAAAGTCAATAAAGCAAGCCATAGATTATGCATTTTTTTTCCTTCAACCACTGGTTGAAGGAAAGAAAATTGCTAGATTTCCCAATCACTGACTTCAATCCCTCCCGCTGCTCTATTGTGAGGTTTTCCCGCCATCCGATTAGCCCCTGGCAGTGATTGCACAAATAAAAAAACAAACAAACAAAAAAACAGACTGGTTGTACTGAAGTTGATCAATAGATTGGCTTTAGTATAATCAGCCTGCCAATAAATGAGCTGAAATTCTTGATCCATCTATGGTCGGCCTTAGGTGAGTGAAGATTTGCGTTAGGTATTTTAGCCACTTCTGCTCTGGAAAATTTACCCCCCTTCATGATCAGGCCATTGGCCATTTTTTGCGATATGCAATTGCATTACTTTAACTGAGAATTGTCGTGTGAGGCTGTCCCCAAATAAAATGTATGACCCTTTTTTTCAGACAAATAAAGATTTCTTTTAGTGGTACTTTATCACCTCTGCAGTTCTTATTTTTTTGAGCCATAAACAAAAAAAGACAATTTAAAAAAATATATATATATATATTTTTATTATTACTTTCTGCTATAAAACATAACAGTTTAAAAAAAAAAAAATCTTCATCGATTTAGGCCATAATGTATTCTGCTACATATTTGTGGTACAAAAAATTCCAGTAAATGTATATTGATTGGTTTGCACAAAAGTTATAGCATCTACAAACTAAGGGATATTTTTTATATATTTTTTTTACTAGTAATGGGGGCGAATGTAGCGGACATATTGGACACTTATGCCCTTTACACATGATCGGATTTTCCAACCGTGTGTATGCTCCGTTGAACATTTGTCAGAATTTTCGCCAACAAATGTTGGCTAGCAGGTTCTCAAATTTTCCATCAACAAATTTTTGTTGTCAGACTTTCCGATCGTGTGTACACAAGTCCGTCGCACAAAAGTCCACGCATGCTCGGAATCAAGTACGAAGCCCTAGGTCTTGTAATACTAATGTTCATAATGGAAATATCACATGACTATTGAACTTCCCTTTTATCGTCTCGCCGTACGTCTTGTATGTCACTACGTTCGTAATTGTTGGCCATTTGTCTGACCGTGTGTATGCAAGACAAGTTGGAGCCAACAACCTTCAAACAAAATTCCACGGTTTTTGTTTGAAAGTCCGATCATGTGTACGGGGTATAACTGACACTTTTGACACTTTTTGGGGACCAGTGACACTAATGCCCCACACACACGGTCGGACATTCTGACCAAAAAATCCGTCTGATTTTTTCCAACAGATTTTGGCAGAAACTTGTGTTGCATACACACGGCCAGACAAAGTTGTCGGAAAATCTGATCATTCAGAACGAGGTGACGTAAACATCATATGGCGGGACTACGTAGAGGCCAGTAGCCAATAGCTTTTGTCTCCAAATTTTTTCTGAGCATGCATGGCAATTTGTGCATTGGAATTCTCTACACATGATCGTAAAAAGTCCGATCGGATTTTGCTGTCGGAAAATTTTTGATCCGTTGGAAAAAGTCTGATAGAGCCCACACACAATCGGATTTTCCAACAACATAATCCGATCGGACTTTTTCCGTCAGAAATTCTGACCGTGTGTATGGGGCATAATACAGTAATCTGTGCTAAAAAAAATGCTCTGTCACTGTAATAATGACTCTGGCTAGGAAGGGGTTAACATCAGGGGCGATCAAAGGGTTAAATGTGTTACTAGTCAGTGCTTGTGCACTGTGAGAGAGGTGCTTTTACTAAGAGAAGGCGTTGATCCATGTTCCTGCTTTACAGGAACACAGGATCCATGTCTTCCCTACTGACAGACAAAATGGCGATCTGCCTTGTTTACATAGGTAGATCATCGTTCTGCCTGTGTACTGAATAATCGGTGAGTGGCGGTGGACATCTAGTCCATGGTACCCACGCACGCCGCCAGACACAGAAGTGTCAGATCATGTACTAGGTACATGATCTGGCAACTGGCGCAGTGCGGCCGCCCTGCCGCAGTATATATACAGTGGGCAGTTGAAAAGTGGTTAAGGCTGCTTTCACACTTAAAGCACCGGCTGTTAGCAGTAAAGCACTGTCCTTTTTAGAGGTGCTTTACCGCTATTTAAGCGGTGACTATGCACCGCTTTTCGGCCCCAATCGGGGCGCTTTTAACCCCAAAAAAGGGGTTAAAAACTCCCGTGCTTCCAAAGTGCTTTTCAGGTGCTTTGGAAGCGCTGACCATTCATTGCAATGGCCAGGGGTGTTTTGGGAGCGCTGTATACAACGCTCCCAAACCGCCCCAAAGATGCTGCTCACAAGATTTTTTCAAGCATCCCACAAGTGCACTGCCCCAATGTGAAAGCCCACATTGCGATGAATGGGAGGCAGTTTTTATGCGCTTTACAGGTACTATGAGAGCTAAAACGCCTGAAAACTGCCTCAGTGTGAAAGGGCTCTAAAGGATAAGTTCACCTTTTGTAACATGTTACATGTTACACCCATATTCAGTGTCTAAAATGTTACAGATGCACGCCCACTGCTCCCCCACGCTCCCCTGTTCTGACAGCTAGTGAGGAATCTTCTCCCCACCCCCCACTAGCTGTCACACTGCAACAGATGTAGCCAGGCGGGCAGATTGAGTGTTCTGTGAATGGAAAATGACAAGTTCCGGTGGCCTTAGCGGCTGTCGGCTTGTAGTTTTCAATGAACTACCACGGTGGAGCGCCATGGTAGTTCATTCTCTCTTCCTGACAGATTTATCTGATTTTCCATACAAGATGTACGGGCACACATATACACTGGCAGAACTGCTGGAGATCTGCATGGTAAAATGCTTTACGGGCTCCAGAAAATAAATAAATAAATGAATGCACTTTTTTTTTTATACCTGCAAAAAAATGTGTATTTATTTATTTTTCTAAAAAACTGAAAATTTATTATCAAATACTTACCGCAATTTCCTTTCCTGATGGACTCAATGGCAGCCTACGTGTGGGTTAACCCGCCTCCTCTCCAATGCTATAGGACCCATATACCCATAAATTTGAACTTACCACTAGGGACTGCGTTCTGTAACTAGCCAACTCTTTGACCAAATGGGTGGGAACTCCATCTGCCATGGAGTCCATCAGGAAAGGAAAATTACAGTAAGTATTTGATAATAAATTTTCAGATTTCTTGATAGACTCCATGGCAGCCTACATGTGGGAGGTAACTAGCCAGGCCACACAGGGTGGGTATATTGAACAAATATGATTTAATTTGCCCCATTAACTGACATGACTCTTAAACCAAAATTCACAGAAGATAGAGAAGTAGGCTCTATACAGTAATGTGACATAAAGGTATTAATAGAGGCCCAAGAGGCCGCTTTGCAGATGATGTCTGGAGCCACGTGTCGGGCTGCTGCACATGATGCCACCATACCCCTGGTGGAATGTGCCATCACCGCCTCTGGAGGAACCAAACCCTTATGCCGCGTACACACGACCAGACTTATGTCCAACAGACTTTCGAAGGAGTTATGCCGGAGTTCTGACAGAGTTCTGACGGACTTTCCGAATGAGCCGACTTGGCCACACACAATCACACCAAACTCTGACGGATTCGAACGTGGTGACGTACGACTGGACTCGAATAAGGAAGTTCATAGCCAGTAGCCAATAGCTGCCCTAGCGTCGGTTTTAGTCCGTCAGACTAGCACACACACGAGCGGATTTCTGGGTCCGGCAGAGTTCTGGCGGAAAAATTTGAAGCATGTTCCATTTCTAAAGTCTGTCAGACTTTTGCGAATCAAAAGTCCGTTGCAGCCCACAACACGATCGAATAGTCTGCCGGAATCATTCCGTCAGACTTTGGATGTTGAAAAGTCTGGTCGTGTGTACGGGGCTTTAGCTCTATAAGCCTGCTGAATGGCCTGGACGATCCAGGCCACAATCATCCTGGTTGAAGCTCGCTTCCCTCTTTTACTGCCAGAGTACAGAATGAACAGGTATTCAGAGCATCTGAAGGAGGAAGTAGCTCACAGGTATTCCTTCAGTATTTTGCCAATATCCAGAGGATGAACCTCAGTAGATCCTGGAGACCTGAATGTGGGCAGGAAAATTTCCTGGTTCTCATGGAACTAAAAAGACTTTCGGATTTGAGCCGTGCATAGGGATGAGGACCTGGTCTGAGAAAAAAAGGCAGGAATTTTTCTTCATGACCCAAGGAACCGATCTCAGAGACCCTCTTGGCTGAAGTGATATCGACCAAGAGGGCGACTTTCGCAGAAAGTTCTTTGATAGAATGTGTGTTTGATCCCGTAATACTGAGTCCAGACAATGAGTCAAGAACTAGGGGAAGATCCCATTTGGGGAATCTTGGTTTTCTTTGGGGCCTGAGTCTTAACGCCCAACAAAAGAACTGCCAGATTAGTGGGTGAACAGCCCATGATGTTCCAGAGAACTCTAAGAGAGTTGATGGATAGAGACAGGTCTAGTCCAGATTGAAGAAAGCTGAGGATATCTTGAATCTCTGGATCCCTAAATGATCTGCCCATAGAGGATGAAAATTCAACAAACTTGGCCCATATTGGCCTTTCTTGAGCTCATGAGGGTAGAAATCACTCTTGAGGCGCACCCAAGAGATTCCAGCCTCTCCCTCTCGAAAACCAGACCATCAGTCTCAGTAATTCCGGACAAGGGTGCAGGACTGCCCTCTGAGAAAGAAGGTCTGGCCTGAGAGAAAGAGGCACTGGGTCCTGGAAGTTGAGCTGGATAAGGAGCTGGATCTGTTCGGCCAGTAAGGCCCAATCACCGCCACCTTGACCTCTTCCGCTTTAAGTCTCTATAAGAATTTTAGGATGATCGGGAGCGGGGGAAAGGCGCATGCCCTGTTGAAACTCCACTGATCTGTCAAGGCATCTATTCCGAAGGCCTGACTGCAACAAACTCGAGTGTAGTACTTCTCGACCTTGAAGTTGCAGGGGGATGCAAATAGATCCACTTCGGGATTGACTCCCAGAGACAGGATCCACTTGAAAGTCTGCACATGAAGGGACCACTCGTTGTTGTCCAGCTGTATGCGGGACAGGAAATCTGCCTGGACGGTTCTGGGCACCGGGGATAAAGACTGACAAAATATTGACTAGGTTTTTCTGGGCCCAAGACATGATGGTTTCGACCTCTTGGAGAAGGGTGGAGCTCTGAGTGCCCCCTTTTCCCCTCACATAGGAGACCACTGTGATGTTGTCCATCTTCAGAACTACTGACCCCCTTTCAGGAGATGAGAGATGGCTTGAAGGGCACACCAAGCCGCCCGAAGTTCCAGGACGTTTGAGCCTCGATTGTGGAGATGAGCATCCCACTTACCTTGTGCGAGTTCTGACCTGCAGAGGGCTCCCCATCCAGCACCACTGGCATCGGTCGTAATCGTGACCCACGAGACAGGGGCGATGGAGTGGCAAGTGAGCACATTTTTGTGCTGGAGCCACCAGAAGAGGCTGTTCCTCATCACTGATGTTATACAAATGGACAGATTGATATCCCTCAAATTCCATTGCCAAAGGAACCCTGTCTGAAAAGGGCGTAACCTCCACAGAGACTACAGGACCATGGGGGTCGTAGAGACCATTGTGCCATAATCCTTAAGCACTGTGAGGCCCTCAGACGTGAGAAGTTCAAAGCCTGAGAGATTCTCTCTTGGATAACTGGAATTTTCTCCACAAGAACTGGGCCCCCAAGTGGATCAGGTGCTCGACTGGTACTAGATGGCTTTTCTCCAGGTTTAGCAGCCGCCCAAAGTAGATCAGTGTGGAGATAACCTGCTCCTTGTGGATCAACAATTGCTCCTTGTCCTGGGACAGCAGCAGAAGGTCATTAAAGTAATGGTACAAGTGTATCCCTCTTGTTCTGATGAGGGCCACCACGGCCAGTAGAACTTTTAAAAAGACTTGGGTGAGGTTATCAGCCCAAAAGGGAGGCAGGTAAACTGCAGATGTTCTTGCTCGACTTGGAACCGATACAGGCCATGGAAGTAAGCATCTTTTAAGTCGATTGAGATCAGCCAATCGCCCAGCTGCACGGTTTTTTGGAAGGTAGACAGGGTCTCCATTTTGAACCTTTCGGACTTTATGAATTTGTTGAGGTAAATTAGCTCTATCACTGGGCGCCATGAACCGTTTTTTTTCTGAACTAAGAAGTACACCCCCTGGAACGCTTCTTCCTTTGGGACCACCACTCCCTGTGTTCTTGGCGAATCCATGTAGGATAGTAACACCTGCTTCTTTTTTTCTGACCGTGGTAGCAGGGTAGAAAAAAATCTGGGGGCTGGAATACTCTTGAAGGACCATGTGTGGCCTGAGGATACCGTCTTAATGGTCCAGTAATCCAAAATTGAGGCCACCCAGACGTGCCAGAAAAAACAAGCCCCTACCCAACCCGCCTGGGCGGGCCAATCTGAAAATGACTTAGCCGGCTCACGTCCACTGGGCACCTGGATTTTAGCGGACTTCCGAAAAGGAGCCTGTCCTCTGTTTCAATTCCTTCTGAAGTCCTGACCGGTCCTGTAAGAGGGTGCTTCCCTTCAATGCTCGGTACTGCGCCTTCTAAATTGAGGTCTTTTCTGACCGAACAGACACCTATCCTGAGGCAGGAAGCCAAACTTCCCACCAGTGGCCCTGGCTATAGCGCTGTCCAGCCTGTTACCAGATAGCGAGGAGCCTTCGAAGGGGATCCTGCACCAGGCTTGTTTAGACACTGGATCGGCTACCCAAGGCCGTAACCACAGGGCCCGCTTAGCCGTGACCGAAGACAGCATAGTCTGGGCCAACAGGCGGATAAGATTGATAGATAAGATTGATAGAAGCCTCCCCCAGGAAGGCTGCTGCCAGCTTCAGTTCCTGGACTGCCGAGCCTCTGGCTAACTCTTCTGACACCCCTCTGAGTGCGGAGTCCACATTCTATGTCTAGGATTCCATAGCTTTGAACATGGCCGCTAGGGCCAGGGCAGGCTTGCAAGCCATACCGGATAGCCCATATATTCTCTTGAGGTCTTAGTCTATCCTTCTCTCAAGACCATCCTTGAAGGATACCGCATCCTCCAGGGGAAGTGTGCCAGACACATTAGTGCTGCATCCATGAGGGGAGAGTTTACCAGATGTTTCACTTCCTCTGCCTTGAAGGGATATAATCTGGAGGTTTTGCATGACATTACTTTGTTTAGGCGATGGAGTAGAAGGGTCTTCCCACTTCAGGGCCTCTTTGACCGCTTTGACTAGTGGAGAAAAAAAGAGCAAAGTCGAAACCCGCTGCAAACTCGTCTCCTTCTAACTCGCTGTCTGAAGATCCGGAAGAAGCATTGTAGGGCAGGAATGGGCCTGTATCCTCCTGGGCCTCATCAGCCAGGGAGCCAGATAGTGTCCAGGACTGTCTCTGTGTGCGGGTTGTACCCCGCTCTTTTAGGGACTGCTGGACCACACGCTTGAGAAGAGACTCCATCTGTTGGTATTCTGTCTCTTTTTCTCCAACCACCTGGGCCTAACATGGGTCACATAGTGACTTGCTCTCTGGAACTCATGTTTTACATCCCCAGCAGGCTCTATGATCAGAGCGGCTGTCATGGCGGTGGGTGCAGTGACTGGAAGAGGAATAGGAACATCTCCTCTGATTGGAGGAGGAATGGGAACATCTCCTCTGTTGTTGGGTCCTGGACGGAGAATCCCATCGGGACCTGGATGATGAGTGGTGATGTTGCAGCCTGAAAAGGTCTCTGTCGTCCTGAACCTTGATTTGGCGGTCTTATTTGGAAGGGTTGAAGGAAGATAAAAACAAGGAGGGTGGATCTGATGTTAACGCATTCCCAACTAACGGAAAAGAAAATCTGTTCATGACTTCCAGACGGAATGTCAAAACCAAAGGAAGGAATCGCATGGAATTGCGGTAATATGTGGATATCTCTAGGACAAGCTACGGAACTAGTAAAAACAAAAGGTAACCAAAAGAAACATATATATATATATATATATATATATATATATATATATATATATATATATATATATATATATATATATATGTATATATATATATATATATATATATATATATATATATATATATATATATATATATATATATATATATGTATATATATATATATATATATATATGTATATATATGTATATATATATATATATATATATATATATATATATATATATATATATATATATGTATATATATATATATATATATATATATATATATATATATATATATATATATATATATATATATATATATATATATATATATATATATATGTATATATATATATATATGTATATATATATATATATGTATATATATATATATATATGTATATATATATATATATGTATATATATATATATATATATATATATATATATATATATATATATATATATTTCCAAAAATATTTTTAAATGTTTTTAAAGTTTCCTAAATATTTCACTTTTAACAAACCGCAACCCCCACAGGGGCTTACCTTGTCCAGTGCAAAAAGCTGGGCTTTGGGGAGGCTGCTGCTCACTGCCTGTATGAATCCCCACTTGACAGAGGCTGACAGTTCCTTAAACTCCCCGCCTGAATGATGCCCCCACCATCACCTCACACCTGTGCTGTGTAGTTTGGCCAACGGGCGCTCTGCACATGCTCAAGCCAAGCCTCGATGTCAAGGGGCCTTGCGCATGTGCAGAAGATAGCGGCGGCCACAACCCAGAGGTGCAGAGGCGTCCTGGAACGCAGAAGCGCCCCAGAAGTCATGAGAAGTTCTCTACAAGGGGAAAATAGAGAAAACTAGCAGGGGGAGGTATAGACAAGACACAACATAGAAAAAACACAAACAGCGGCCATGGAGAAAGTAGAAACAGCAGACCTTGGCAGCTGACCATCCCTGGCATTCACAGGCATCCCCCCCTCCACCACCAGGGTATCTTGTGCCTGAAAACAGCCACTCGGCTCTGAGCTTGCACCATGTAAATGGTATGCCGTAATCCGAAACAACATCCCAACTGGATGCCAAATGACAATGTAGGTCCATTGGAGGAGGACAAAAAAGGAACGCAGTCCCTAGTGGTGAGTTCAAATTTATGGGTATAGGGTCTTATAGCATTGGAGAGGAGGAGGCTTAACCCACACGTAGGCTGCCATGGAGTCTGTCAGGAAAGCAAATTTATCCTTTAAAATCAAAAGACTTCTCTGCTGAAGCATTCTATCAATTTCAATTTGCTAATCTGTTCAATACATAAGATCTATAATCTATGACATGTTTATTTTTACTATTATTAAAATATCGTTCATTCTGTCCACACCCTAAAAAACATATTTTATATTGGTTTCTATTCATAGAAGCAATTATAAAGGAATTAAACATATGTTTATATCTTATCTCACCTCCATTCCATGGCATGTACGCTCAGTGTTTATTATCATCAAGATAATGCAGTTCACATAATAGAATAGATACGTCTGCCCTGGAGGGGTTTACTATTGTAATTAAAGAAAAAAAAAAAAGTCTGATCTTATTTTAATTTGTTTGCCTTTCTCATTACCTTTCCCATCAATAACCAAGTCTATTAAAACTAGAACTGCAAGATATATAAGAATGTGATTAAGAATTGAAAAAAAAAAAAAAGGAGTACAGTCTTGGCTAAAGTCATATAATTAAAGTATGTATAATAAAATCCACTCTGTATAAACACTTAAAACCCATCTTGGGGGAAAGGAAAATAACTTTTTGGAAGGGGGCTGCCCCTGCAATGCAAGGGTGCAATGCATGTTTAGGTCTAAGGGGCCACAAAAAGAAGCTTTATTAATTGATCCTCTACTCCCCTTGGCAGCCGGTGCTCTCCTCTATTCAGGGCCGGGACAAGGGGTGGTCAGGATGCAGGGGGGTAAAAATTGTTCTAGGAGGGGAAATTTGAGGGGATGGAGCTAGGTGATTTAGGGAATCTGTGCTGGATGGTGGGATGGAGGAAAAGGAGTTGTGCTAGGAGGATTGGGGTTTTTTGTACTAGAAGAGGTGATATGGTGGGGGGGGGGTGAAAATATGCTAAGAGGGGACTTTTTGGGGGGGGGGATTTGTGCTAGTAGGGATGATTGGGAGGGGTAATTGTGCTAGGAGGGGAAATTTGGGGGGGGGGATTTGTGCTGGGAAGGGGAATTTGGAGCTGTGAGATAGGATGTGTACTTAGAGGGGATATTTTAGGGGTAGAGGATTTGAAGGAGGGGGGCATTTGGGCGGGGGGGATTTGGGGGGCAAAGATTTGCTCTTCTTCATCTATATTTAACTGGAGAAATTCTGAAAACTCAGACAAGAACAGAAATGTCCTCTGCGACCGTGGCTAGCGCACCCACATGATTTTGTATACTGGTGTCTTTGTATTGGTTTTCAGTGATAAGTACCTATATATACATTACCAATGGGAAATATCTGATGAAGGGGGCAATATGTGGCCCCCGAAACACGTTGGTTCTTATACCTGATTAGTGTTTGGAATAAAACCTTACCTTGGATTCTAGTCTAGAGTATTTCAGTGTGGCACTCTAGAGTCAAATATTGTCCTCAGACCCTCAGATTATTGTGGTAAATTCTTGGTGCATAGAAGCTGCCCACTCATCACTTTCATTATCCTGGTGCCCCACAGGGACGTGGATAACAAAGTGTCACTCACGATCATCATAATTTTTTTTTTGGGGGGGGAGCGGGTACCTAGTTTTGACAGGTACCCAGCTCCCATTTCTGCTCTCACCGCCTAGACGACTTATCCTCTCCCCCTCCCTCCCTGCAATCTTCTGGGACAAGTCACAGGCCCCAGAAGAATGGCCGGCCACTGAGAAGGCTCAGAGCGACTCATGCATGTGATTTCCCACCCAGCTGTGAAGCCGCAAGCTGTCACAGTCGGGTGCCCACACTTTCAATGCTGGTGCCGCAGAGAGGAGAGGAGCGAGGCTTCGGGCGTCCGCTTCACTCGCTGGACCGTGGGGCAGGTGAGTGTCTGTTTATTAAAAGTCAGCAGCTACACTTTTTTGTAGCTGCTGACTTTAAATCAACCTAAAAATGACTGAAACACCGCTTTAAGATTCCAACACCAGCAATCTACTACTCTAAGCAATCTGGACAGAAAGGAACAGTAAATCCTGCCATAAATGGATAGAAATTTGGCTGGTTAATCAGGGACTGGCTGAATTTCAATCCATAGAGAGAGAGAGAGAGATATTGAGATGAGGACACTCTGGTGAGGATGAGTGTCCGGTCCTTGATTAGTGGTGAAGAGCACTTTAGGGCAGCACTTTAGGGCAGCCCTTGTGTGAGAAGAAGCAGCTCTGGAGGATTATATAAAGGAGAGAGAAAGGCACCTCTAAGTGCAGTATTAAAAATATTTATTCACAGGCACAAGGGGATTAAAAACACTTACAAAATGTTCGATGAAATGAGCATATAAAAAAGTATATCCTCCTGTAGATCGCTGTGTCCTTCGTCCATCGGGGGGGGGGGGGGGGAGAGGAAAGAGAGAGCCATCCTGAAGCTATCCGAATCCCTGGTGACTTGGTATGAGGAAACGAGAACCAAACTGGAACCCTTGCGGCCGGTGTCTTATCATATAAGGTCCCCCATCAGACAGTGTCCGCTGTGTACTGCGCATGCGCAGTACACAGCAACACAGATTCCGAAAATAGCCAAGGATGAACGGCACCTGCGCACTGAGTCCTGGTTCTAGCCCCACCATCCAAGTGGACATAGAGTAGGAATAAAAAAGAGCCGAGCGCAGCGAGGCCGAGCACGTGGCATAGAATGCATTAAGGTGAAAAAATGTTTACCTTTACAACCCCTTTAATGGCAAAATTTCACAATTTCTGACACGGTATGCAAACTTTTGAGCGCGACTGTATATGCACACACACTGGAGCACAAAGCAGTAAAAAAAATTTTTTTTTTTTATAGTGAAATAAAATATGCTGTTCCTTTAAACACTGTTGATTTTAGCAGTTTTAGCCAATAGACTGTAACAATGTTCTTAGGGGCATTCAATTCCAGCTTATCTAGAATTCATACAGCACATGTTAAGACCTCCTTGCATCCCGTGCACAGAATTCTAGTCTCATAAATTTAAATTAAGTTGATCTGTTTCACTGAACAGGGAACAAAGTCACAGAGACGACACAAAATTACTTTTACCAAATAATATACACAGATGGTAAATGCGGCTACAATTCATTGCCAGCGCGTTATATCCTAAAGGACAAAACTAACAGCTCTAAGCAGAAAACTGCACTTACAAAAACATACTGTCAAACCAAACTGATATTTCACTGTAACAATAATAGAAAAGTATGACCCTATCACTAGAATGCCATTACACAAATCCAGAGGGTTGCTTATGCTTCCTTAAGTCAGGTGCCTGTGTATTCTCTAATTCAGTCTTGAGCAGAGAACTACAAGGGGGACCCATAAGGAAGGTACAGAGCAGACCACATAGAGCCCAGTGCTCAAGATGGGTTATCAGGGCAAATAAGATTCTGGATGTTGGGTGGAATTAAAGTCCAACTCAAGACACAATAAATTGCATCAAATTATATTCCTCAATAGCTACATGTCAGTGGTAGGAATAGTGAATAATGGAAGTCAGCAGAGCTTCATCTCAATTGCGCTATTGTTTTTGGCAGAGACTGAATTAAAACAAAGCAAAAAAATATATAAATCTACTCTGTGTGCACCACATGCCTTTGAAAACCTGGATATCACCTTGTCCAAAGTATCAGTGACATCATCACTGTGCTACACATAGCCTAAGCAGAGAGTGGAAGGGCCCAGCAGGCTCCACCCACTACAGTCTGCCTACGTAAAGTTACAGGAGGGGGCGGAGACAAGACCAGTCACCCCGCACAAGGAGAGAGAGCAGCAGTGACTGGCCTTAATTATGGGAAGCTCCTGCACAGAGGCAATATTTGCTTATCCCCAAGTTCAGTTTTAAACATAATCAACATAATTGACAGAGCTACAGCCCACCCATTTCAGTCTATTCCCCTGTGAGTAAATAAGAGTGGTACTCCAGTGGGACTGAAGTTACAAGTAGATACTGCTATAGAACAAGAGAGCTGCAAAAAAGTTAGGCTGTGATGTCTCTTCACATCAATGATGGCAATGAAACAGAAAGGGTAATCTTCTGAAAGACAAATGGAAGAATAAGCTCTCTCATTGTTCTCTTGGCTTGATTGAAAATTGAATCCTGCTTTAATAGCTATTTCTGCTGCATTGGTCTAGAGAAGGAGTAACTAAACTGGTACCCACAGGCCGCATGCGGCCCAAAATGGCTATGAATGCGGCCCAACACAAAATCATAAACTTACTAAGAAATGTTGGGGTTCTCAGAATTGTTTCTAAAAATGCATTTACACTTAGCAAACACAACAAAAATATCCCACTCTTCACAATCATGCCTTATAAATGTCATCAGTTTTTCGGCAGGACCTATATTTGTGAGCAACTAAATTCAAGGACGAAGCACAGGAAGGGCAAAATTAGAACCAAAATACCTGATGAGCACCTTGAGAATCCATTGAGAATTGCTCCTACATCCATCCAACCAGATATTGATGAGTTTATCAAAAACAGTGTCAGATATCACACTATTTCACAATTTCACTAATATTTTCTATGTTTTATGTTGCCCTCTTTTACTTTGATAATAAAAAATATTACAAAAAAATGAAGTTTTATTTCTCAGATAGGTACATTATCTATATCAGTAATTGTTAGCTTGTGGTCTACCTTTTTCTGCTCATCGGCTATCCTCATTGTTAGTGTATTTTATGTGTGGCCCAAGACAATTCCTCTTCTTACCAAGAAGATTGGACACCACTGGTCTAGAGTCTAGGTAGAGGCCACAGCTGGATTGTTTTGTGTGAGTCTTTTTTTGTGAGCTTCTATAGCTGTGTTACATATTGTAATGGTTAATATGGGTTGTTCATAGACGTTGATTAGATTAGACGTTGTTCAACTGTTAAGATTTGTGATGATCATGTTTGTGTTTGTAGATATTGCAGTTTTTCCTCATATAATGGTAAAAGGTTGCAGAGACAGAATTGGGGTGTTTACCGTCCTTGCAGTTCCATAGCACTGTGAGGTACTCCCAAACAAAGTGTAGTGCTATCTCTGTAGGTGCCACTGGTTTGTGTACCCAGGTTTTTTCTCTCTGTGTAACAGTAGCCAGGCAGGCGCACAACAACTTCCACACCTCTGGCTCCAGAAACAGTCAAGGGGTTGCTTTTTTTTAGCCATTTATTGCAGAGCAACTTGAGCGGGGATTAGGGAGCATGGGATACTTCAAAACACTTAGCAAAGATTTTAGGATACTATCCCCCTTATGCAGCGTACACATGTATCAGACTATCCGGTGGACTTAGTCTGGCGGACAAATCGCCGGAATGTCCGCCGGACTTTCCGAACGAGCTACCTGCCCACGCACGGTACTTTTGCGGCGGACTAGGTACGGCAGACTAAGTCTGCCAGACTATCCGCCGTATTTTTGAAATGAATGGACTCGCCCACATACACAGAGGAAAGTCCGCTCCTTTTGAGCGTGGCTCCAGGTAGCCGGGACCAGCGAAGGAAGCGTCGCTGGCCCCGCCACCTGGTATGGACTTAAAGGGGAAACCCTACGCTGAAAAAACGGCGTGGGGGTCCCCCCCTAGGTCCATATCAGACCCTTATCCGAGCATGCTACCCGGCCGGCCCACCCCCTTTCCTGGCCGGTCGGGTAGCGTGCTCGGATAAGGGTCTGATATGGACCTAGGGGGTTCCCCTTTAAGTCCATACCAGGTGACAGGACCAGCAATGCCTCCTTCGCTGGTCCCGGCTACCTGGAGCCGCGCTCAACATGAGCAGACTTTTCTCCGGGCGGGAAAAGTCCATTCATTTCAAAAGTACGGTGGAAATGCGAGTCCGGCGGACAGATTGATGTGCAAAACGCCAATCTTAGTCCGCTGGACTTTTGGGTAAAAAAAGTCCGCCGGAGCCTACACACGGGCGGATTTTTCCACCGGATTGTTTGATCATGTGTATGCAACATTAGTTACAGTTTCTTAACACAGTACTCCAAGTGTTAGTATGTGAAGTGGGCAGCACTGGTACATCATTTGCAATGACCCAGGCCAGTCAAGCCTTAAGCAGAGTGTGGGGTTACCACAGCACAGAACACAGTCACTGGCATCCCTGGCATCCCCTCTTCCTAGGTCTGTACTCACAGGTAGTGATGGACGAACGTTTCGCCCGGCGGTCGTTTCGCGGCGAATTTCCGACTTTCGCCGTCCGCGGGTTCGAACGCCTTTTTCCGTCGTTCGCCCCGGCGGACTTACGTGTTTAATGTATACAAGAACTTTAACCTTTCGTGACACGTTTATCATGTGTTACAGGACAACCAATTGAGACATGACAGCTCATGGACACTTGGACATTCCCCCTAACCTATAAATACACCCGATCCGGTGGCCATTTTACATTCTTTCTTCTGTCACTGTAGGGAAAGGATCCTGTGTGGAGTAGGGACAGAGAAAACGCTAGCTATTTGGTACACAAAAGTTCTTTTCAGGACTGGTATAGGTGTTAGGTCAGCAGCCTGAGTTTCTTTTGTCAGTTTAGATAAAGGGACAGAGCGCTGTATGCTGCTATTTTAGGGACAGCTCAGCCAGATTAGTCTTTCTTCATCATCATCATCATCATCATCATTAGCTGTTACTATCAGGTCCACAAAAGAGCTATTCCAGCTAATCGTTCCAGCCTACTCTTTTTTGCCAATTTGTATAGGGACAGGCAGGAAGCAGTGTGTCAGGCAGTGAGGATAATTTTAAAGACTTGCTGTTACTATTAGTTCCACAAAGGTTCTTTTCAGGACTGGTATCAGTGGTACGGTAATAGGCTTGTACACGTATAATATTCTTTCTTCCAAATATAGAAAGAATATTATACTTGACTGCTGCCCTTCTGCTGCAGTCTGCTAATCATTCACAACTCACTTGTTCCACAAAGCTCTTTATCAGGACTGGTAACTTGGTCTGTCTAGGGTGCTACGGTACATAGGCTTGGGTGCGGTACAGTCTGCTGTTCTGTAAGGACCGCTATCGGTCCACAATACATAGGGTTGCCGTGCACTACTGCTGACCGCTGCCCTATACTGCAGCAGTCCTTCAGCGGTATAGGGACTGACGCACAGTCTGCTAAACACTAATACACAACCTGCTTGGTCCACAAAAGTTCTTATAAGGACTGGTAACTTGGTATAGGGTGCTACGGTACATAGGCCTGAGTGCGTTACAGTCTGCTGTTCTGTAAGGACCGCTATCGGTCCACAATACATAGGGTTGACGTGCACTACTGCTGACCGCTGCCCTATACTGCAGCAGTCCTTCAGCGGTATAGGGACTGACACACAGTCTGCTAAACACTAACACACAACCTGCTTGGTCCACAAAAGTTTTTATAAGGACTGGTAACTTGGTATAGGGTGCTACGGTACATAGGCCTGAGTGCAGTACAGTCTGCTGTTCTGTAAGGACTGCTATCGGTCCACAATACATAGGGTTGACGTGCACTACTGCTGACCGCTGCCCTATACTGCAGCAGTCCTTCAGCGGTATAGGGACTGACGCACAGTCTGCTAAACACTAATACACAACCTGCTTGGTCCACAAAAGTTCTTATAAGGACTGGTAACTTGGTATAGGGTGCTACGGTACATAGGCCTGAGTGCGTTACAGTCTGCTGTTCTGTAAGGACCGCTATCGGTCCACAATACATAGGGTTGACGTGCACTACTGCTGACCGCTGCCCTATACTGCAGCAGTCCTTCAGCGGTATAGGGACTGACGCACAGTCTGCTAAACACTAACACACAACCTGCTTGGTCCACAAAAGTTTTTATAAGGACTGGTAACTTGGTATAGGGTGCTACGGTACATAGGCCTGAGTGCAGTACAGTCTGCTGTTCTGTAAGGACCGCTATCGGTCCACAATACATAGGGTTGACGTGCACTACTGCTGACCGCTGCCCTATACTGCAGCAGTCCTTCAGCGGTATAGGGACTAAGAGTTTTGTCACAGGGTGATTTAAAAAATGACAGGCAGAGGAAGAGGCAGGCCCTTCCGCAGGGGTGGTAGGGGTAGGGCAGGAGCAACAGCCTTGAGCCAAAGTGGGAAGTTGCAGAAGGTGCGTTCAATTACTTTAAAGGACGCACCAGACTTGGTTGAGTGGCTCACTCAGCCTTATTCTTCTGCACCCTCCTCATCCTCTCGATCTGCACCCTCTTCTTCACTCTCTGCTATGTGCACCCCCAAAGACACTACCACCAACAACACCACCACCACCACATACCTTCCGCTTGAGTGCAAATGGGGGCCTTCATGCTCCAGTGTTTTAATAGGGACCCCCGTATAAAAAGCATGAGGGTCAAGGAC
Source organism: Lithobates pipiens (assembly GCF_037356315.1). Taxonomy (NCBI): domain Eukaryota; kingdom Metazoa; phylum Chordata; class Amphibia; order Anura; family Ranidae; genus Lithobates; species Lithobates pipiens. Next base: position 37,616,101 of record NW_027507903.1, read on the forward strand.
CAGTACTGGGTGGCAACGTACTTAGATCCCCGGTACAAACACAAAATGGCGGAAATGTTACCGCCGTCGCAGAGGGCTGTCAGAATGCAGCACTTCCAGGCCTTGCTTCGAGAAATGCTGCATTCTGCTTTTGCGTGCGCTGGCAGAGGAGCAATTCCCACTCCCAGAGAAGGATTTGCGGGTACCAATCCAACAGCGCCTGCAAGAAGAGGCCGGTTTGAAGATGTGTTGGTGACTTCGGATATGAGGTCATTCTTTCAGCCGACCCATCGACAGGTGTCATCCGGATCCAGCATCAGGGAACGCCTAGACCGTCAGGTGTCCGACTACATTGGGTTAACGGCCGATGTGGACGCTCTGAGGAGTGATGAACCCCTAGACTACTGGGTGGGCAGGCTTGACCTCTGGCCAGAGCTTGCCCAATTTGCAATCGAACTGTTGGCTTGCCCCTCATCCAGTGTCCTGTCCGAAAGGACGTTCAGCGCAGCAGGGGGGATTGTGACCGATAAGCGTACTCGCCTAGCTCACGACAGTGTTAACTACCTCACATTTCTAAAAATGAATGAGGCATGGATCTCGGAGGAATTCAACACATGTGATCAGTAGACCATGTATATGTCTATAAACAATTTTTGGAATCAAGCACACAGACCTTCTTAATTCATTTGGCTCACTTCCCTGACCCAAAAAAGCACACCGTACTATATGCCCCTACCCTCCTCTTTGAAGAGGTTGAGCGGTGTCATATTTCTACTGGGGCTGCTTATTATGAGGGGTTCCCACCATCCCTGTGCTGTGCTGACTTCCTCCTGGGGGTTCTTATTATGAGGGGCTCCCACCATCCCTGTGCTGTGCTGACTTCCTCCTGGGGGTTCTTATTATGAGGGGATCACACCATCCCTGTGCTGTGCTGACTTCCTCCTGGGGCTGCTTACGGTGCTGCTGTCAGCGCTGTATGTCACGGAGCTGCTGTCAGCGCTGTATGTCACGGAGCTGCTGTCAGCGCTGTATGTCACGGAGCTGCTGTCAGCGCTGTATGTCACGGAGCTGCTGTCAGTGCTGTATGTCACGGAGCTGCTGTCAGCGCTGTATGTCACGGAGCTGCTGTCAGCGCTGTATGTCACGGAGCTGCTGTCAGCGCTGTATGTCACGGTGCTGCTGTCAGCGCTGTATGTCACGGAGCTGCTGTCAGCGCTGTATGTCACGGAGCTGCTGTCAGCGCTGTATGTCACGGAGCTGCTGTCAGCGCTGTATGTCACGGAGCTGCTGTCAGCGCTGTATGTCACGGAGCTGCTGTCAGCGCTGTATGTCACGGTGCTGATGTCAGTGCTCTGTATTACGGTGCTGCTGTCAGTGCTCTGTATCTCCTGCACCCTCTTGTTTGCCTACCCTGGTCCCTGACCTTCCCTCTCCTCCATTGCCTTCATTAGCTCCATAGTCCTGAATTGTCAGAACAATTTCCCAAATAAAAAAAAAATGCTTGTAGTTATCGATCCCAAATTCACCTCATACATGTATTATGCTATTGTCCAGGTGGTGGGACTACGTGCTACCCCCTAATAATTACCCCGTGGCCGCAAATTCGACCTAAAGGTTTGCGAAATTCGCCTCCCATTGAAGTCAATGGAGCCCGCGGCGAACGGTCGTTTTCGCGAACGTTTGTGTCCGTTCGCGTTTCGCGTTCGCGAAACGTCCCGTCGGAAGTTCGTCCATCACTACTCACAGGGTCTCATGGGCTTAGATGTCTCCCTCTGACTCAAGCAGACAAACTCCTCCATAGCACTTCAAGATATGATCCTCAGAGGCACCCCTCTTTTGCTTCAAGGAGACTTGCAGAGGAATAGGCCCCTCTGCTAAGCACAACTGGGACCTAGATGTGCTAGGCAGGATTCTGAGCAGGATGGCCATGAAGGTCAAGCAGCCCTCCTGGCTAGGAACCTCTCCTCCAGGAAAAGTACACTGCTCTCCAAGACCCCAAGCTATTTATGCTGCCACCATCTAGGTACACCTCCCCAGGGATTGTCTGCAGATGCATAAATATTCAGACTATTTATCTGACTCCCCCACCCACTATGTTCTAGAAACCTCCAGAAAACAGGGGGAAACAGTCAAACCAGCAGCCTGAAAAGCCCAGAACAGCCCCAGGTAATCACACCTAGCTCCACTAATTACAGAAGAGCCACAGTACTAAATGTATCTAATCAGATCCTAGCAGCCTATCTAGGAGGGTGCAACAAATGTCCTAAATTTAGGAATATTAATATATCTGTGTGTTCAAGCACATGCAGTATATAGTGTATTTACTGAAATTTTGAAATACTACTAAGTTCTTTCTAACACAGCCAACACATGCTCAACTACAAGACCTTCTCCAAACATGCAGCCAATGTCATTAAGCACTCTAAAGAAGGACAAGGAGACACAAGCAGACAAGTGATGGTTTGACCTCAGAGTCCAGATCTCAACATCATCAATTCTGTCTGGGATTACAGGAAGATACAGAAGGGAGACATGGAAGTGATGGTTTGACCTCCACAGAGTCCAGATCTCAACATCATCTATTCTGTCTGGGATTACAGGAAGATACAGAAGGGAGACATGGAAGTGATGGTTTGACCTCCACAGAGTCCATCTCAACATCATCTATTCTGTCTGGGATTACAGTAAGAGACAGAATGATTTGAGGCAGCCTACCTCTACAGAAGATCCGTGGTTAGTTCTACAAGATGTCTGCAAAACCTACCTACTGAGTTCCTTCAAAAATGTAAAAAATGTGTAATATTGATTTGATTTTAGAGTTTTGATTTGATTTTAGAGTTTTCCTTTCTTTTGGATCACTTTGCATTTTGTAAACATAATGTATATTTGTGAAAGCATTCTCAATTTATAGCATTTCTTCATACCTGCCTAAACCTTTTGCACAGTAATGTATATTCTTTAATGTGTATCTTCTAAGCACATATATACTTTAACTCTCCAGAAAATACTAAGTGGGCTGACTGGCATGCTGACCCTAAAACTTCAATGCTTCTCTCTAAATCAGTGACTTGGCTAAGGGTTCGGTCTGAACCCATATTCATCAGCACCTGGAAGTCAGCTGTCAGTGATGCACCTGCATGTACACAAAGGAGTGGGGATGCTCATGACATCATTGACCCATACTTGGTCAGTATCTTTGACCTAATATGGCCATGAGGCCATATTAGGTCAATGATGTCACTAGCATGCCCACTCCTTTGTGTATAGGCAGGTGTGAGGTGGGGAATGTCCCAGCCACAAAAGATTAGCCCAGGACAGACAGATAGCTTACCACTTTTGAAATGTTTGTGCATATGAGCGTATCATGTTTTTAGTTTTTTTTGGTGGGAGAGTGGATCTTGGGTGGGATTTTCCACACTTTTTCCCCCAGGACTTGACCCCTGCCGCCAAACCCAGTTTATAACTATTCAGGAGTTCCAAATTTACTCTAACTTTAATGGTGGCACGCTTGCTGAAAGTCAGTAGCTTAGAAAATATTGAAGCCAGCAGTGGGCAGAACAGTTAGCATTTTCAGATAAGGTCATCAATAGCATCCCCTATGTTTTTCTCTGTACAGGTTTCCTGACTGCAAAAGAAATGATGAGCAATATATAAACTTTTTTAGGTGGGCCATGTTAAACATATTTTATTAGTTTTTATTCTCTGAAATTGTTATTGCTAAAACGCCATCCTAATTAACATTTTCAGCTATAATGCCAAGCCAGAAAAAATATGTGACTGTGATAATATTGTCACAGCTACCAATTTTCCCCCCAGAAGAATGCACGTTGTTATTTAACTATTTTCTCTGCAGGAAATGCTCGGGGCAATTAAGAAACTGTATCAAGGTATCTATAATTGAAATGTACTTTGCAGTGACACTGGCAGTTATTGTGCATGTCATACATTTAATAAAAGGTGTGATTTAACATTTCATGGTATTTTTAATTTTCCTGTGCAAAAGGTTCAGTGACCTTTAATGAGCCCACTGATGACCTTTATTATCTTTAATAAGAGTTACATGTGTAATATTCAAAACAGCATTTACAAAAGCATCAATCAGTCTAGTCTAAGTGTAAGGAAGTAGAATTTTCTTCAGCCATCTGTTGTTCATTGAGCTCTTCCTGACGTTATTACTTAACCTCTTGGCTACTGAAGGTTTACTTCTTCCCTCTGGGGGAAAAATCGCCTGCAAGTGTTGCTATAAATCAGAACAAACATCAACCCATTGCATAGTGAAGCAGCAGAAGATGCCTTTTTTTTTTAGATAAATGGCTATTCTTCAAATTTAAATAAAACATAAACTGTAGGCCTGACTTCCGATGTAACTATGAAGACCAAGAGTTGTGGCTGCACAACACAATAGAAACAAGATAAACAAAGTAACAGAAATACATAATAATATTTTAAATTAGATGTCAACTCTAAATGGAAATCGTTTTGCTTACTAAAGCACCAAATACAATAAAAAAAATTCTATATGTTTTTTCATTTAATTGTAAAGCTCATCTCCAGAGAAAACAAAAATCTTCCCTTGCAGTAGTGCTGTACTTGCCGGACAAGGGTGGAATTATTGTTCACGTCTGGTATGTCTTACCAAAAAAAGTAGTGTTACTTACCCGATCTCTCACTCCCCAGGCAGCCAGTGCTCCCCTTGACCCCCCTATGCTCTGGCTTATGGACTGTCCCTCAGCATCCTCATATTCATTGCAGGACCATGGGTAATGAGAAGAGGCTGTGGGCACTGGTCTAAGCCCTTGTACACACGGTCGGAGATTCCGACGGAATGTGTCCTAGTGGACCGTTTTGTCGGATATTCCGACTGTGTGTGGTCTCCATCAGACTGTTTCCGTCGGAATATCCGGCGGACCAACTTTTCCAACTTGCTGGTAAAATTTTAAGACAAAATGCTTCAATCGGACATACTCCGATCATGTGTAGCCTACTCCGACGGACAAAGTGCCATGCATGCTCAGATCAAATTCCTAAACCAAAGCTATTGGTTACTAGCCTGAACATAGTCCCGTCCTAACGAAATAACGTCATCACGTTATGTACAATCGGATTTTCCAACATCTTTGTCCGACCGTGTGTATGCAACAGTTTCAGACAAAATCCATTGGACAAAATCCAACGGATTTGGTTGTCAGAATGTCCGACCGTGTGTACAAGGGCTAACAGCTTAGAGAAAGCATGCAAGAGCAGGCCTAGATGCAAACAAGCATTTATCCTTGCAATGCAGGAGCAGCCCCACTGCAAGGTAAGATTTTTGTTTACCCCAAAGTTGGGATTTAGATATTGTTGTTTTCTCATTTTTGTAAATCCGTTGTTGCATCTCAGAAAAAAAAACAAAGGAAATAAATGTTAAAAAATAAATAAAACATGTTAAAAAAAAACAACAACAAAAAAAAAACGGGCTTACTGGATAGACCACTCGCTAATTTTTCTGCCATTGCTTTGGAGATGGGGGGGGAATCGGGTGTTTGCACGGGTGGTGGATATTCTGAGAGACATCTCAATCCAGCAAAAAGGCATCCCCATATAGCAAAGAGGCAGCCTCAGACCAGCAAAGAGACATCCCCAGTCCTGCAAAGAGACAGCCTCAGACCAGCAAAGAAACATCCCCAGACCAGCAAAAAGACATCCTCAGACCAGCAAAGAGACATCCCCAGACCAGCAAAAAGACAGCCTCAGACCAGCAAAGAGACATCCCAAGTCCAGGACAGAGACAGCCTCAGACCAGCACAGAGACAGCCTCAGACCACCAAAAACACATCCCCAGACCAGCAAAAAGACAGCCTCAGACCAGCAAAGAGACATCCCCATTCAAGCAGAGAGACAGCCCCAGACCAGCAGAGAGACAGCCTCAGTCCAGTACAGAGACAGCCTCAGACTATCAAAGAGGCATCCCCAACCAGCACAGAGAAAGCCAGACCAGCACAGATACAGCCTCAGACCAGCAAACAGACATCCCCGGTCTAGAATAGAGATAGCCCCAGTCCAGCACAGAGACAGCCCCAGTCCAGCACAGAGAAAGCCCCAAACCAGCATGGAGATAGCCTCAGTTCAGCACAGAGATAGCCCAATCCACCCCCTTTCTCTGCTGCTACAGAGTGGGACTTTGGCTGTAACACACACTGGATGAGTTCAGTGTACCCACCTTCCTCCCTCTGCAGCTGTCACCACGTGCTGGCTGGTGTTAGGAGAGATGCCGCTGTTGTCCCTCGAGTGCAGGTATATCTCCAGCCACTGGCCCGAGAGGTGTCTGCCCCCTGCAGGTGCTTTTCACTGGCCTTCTTCTACACAACCTAGTTTGCTAGCGCCGGCCCTGCTTTAGGCATGGCCGCATAGCGGCAGGTGAGCGGCGGACGTGGTCTGTGTAAGCCCTGTCCGGGCCACAGCTGGCGCTTATCTACTGCTGCGCAGTACAGGCTGCTCTTCTTATGACATGCAGCCTGGAGGCCCCAGCCCACCGGGCAAACCAAAGATTGCCCTATGGTCAATCCGGGCCTGCCCCCAGTGCAACATATCAGTGTCCATCAGTGCTGCCTTATCAGTCCCCATGAGTGCAGCCTCATCAGTGCACATCAGTAAAGAAGAAAAATTACTTATTTGTAGAATTGTACAATAGAAACGAAGAAAAAAGTTTTAGTTTTGTTCACAATTTTCGGTGTTTTTTATTTTGTTTAGCAAAAAATAAAAAACCCAGTTGTGATTAAATACCACCAAAAGAAAGCTCTATCTGTCTCAAAAAATGATACAAATTTAATTTGGATACAGTGTTGCATGATCGCACAATTGTCATTAAAAGTGTGACAGCTCTGAAAGCTGAAAATTTACCTGGGCAGGAAGGGGGTCAGAGTGCCCAGTAGGCATGTGGATTAAATCTCTTTCCCCTTTCATATTGTACTTCTGACCTATTAGTGCTCGGTCTCTTTGCTGAAAGACAACCATTCACCCCTTCACAGGCAGGGAGGTCAAGAACAGTTTTTCTTCAAAATAAAGATGTACTTTGTATGCAACACAGGCATATAATTTGGTAGCGACGTTGTTCCTCATTGATTCATGAGAAGTGTGCTTCTTAATGAAAGGTCCACTTTAAATTATGCTTAATTGGCTATATACTTCTCAAAGAAACTTCCTTTAGTATTGAAATTCCTTTAGTATTGAAAGTCAACTTTAAAAATATTAAGTACTTATTTTTCCAATGTTCCAAATCAGACTAACATGGAGTGCTTAGACTAGTCAGTTTGTAGATTTGTTCTACAATGTTACACAAGTTTAGCATTATCAGCAATTACAGAATATTTCTCAGCAAGTTCCTTGTGCCGATAGCAAATATCAATACTGCAATGAAAGTTTCTTTGAAAAGTATATAGCCAAGGATGCTTGCTTTACAATATAAATAACTTTCTGAAAAACAAACCTCTTATTACTGCAATTATTAAAAGAACTCCAAACTCAGAACATAGATGTAAGCACAGAGAGTATCATAAAATACTGTTCTTTAACTTTATTAAAATATATAAGGCAAGAGAGAACGCACACCAGCCCTAGTGTGTTATCGTTTAATTGAAGTTCAATATATATGTAGAGCTGGCTCCTGAAGAGCACGTGCTACATGTTTTGAAATTTAATGTTACACCTAAACTGCAGTTTGGTTTGGGTATGATTGTTCCAAATTTTGACCTCAGCATCAGTCTGACTGGACTATAGGGTGTTTGGCCTGGCCATAGGGGGCGCTGTCTCTTCTGGCAGGCATGGAAACACAGTTTGGTTGGGTGCATTAAGGTCACTTTCTCTCGGAGCCCGCCCAGTGGGAGTGTCACTCTTTCTGTGCTTTCTCAGAGAGGGTACTTAAGATGCGGATGTCACGTGGTTCAGGGTTCCGGTCCTGAAGTATGTTCTGACTCCATGGTCCTGGTCCTCCTGACCAGCCCCCAGGAAGGCTATGACCTGGGGTGCGGATCCACCCGACTTTATGTCTCAGGGCTGGCTAGCCCGAGGCAAAGAAACTAAGGAAAGGATTCGGAGGTGGTCCGGTGCCATCTCCGGTTGTAGAGAGGCTCAGCAACTTCGTAGCTATCCAGGGGAGGACTCTTCAGAAGAAGGCCACGCACGGGTTGGCTTCTTAGTAAGAGCCTGGTGAGGCCGAAGTGAATCCAATCTCATGAGGTATCGCAGAACTGGCTGAAAGATACTGGTCTGGTACCACACAAGTGTTCTACAAGTCCTAGTTTCCTACGTGTTCTACAACAACGTCTGTGGCAGAGACTTATTCCTACGTGTTCTACAACAAAGTCTGTAGCAGAGACTTATTCCTGATTTAAGCACCTTGTTGGCTGCTAGGCCTTGTGAGAGAGGGACTATCCAACTTGAGTGAACATCCAGCTGTGAATGGCTATTCTCTGGATTTAGTTGAAGTAAGCAAGTTCTTTATTATTAACTTTGACACTAATGCCGCGTACACACGATCAAACAATCCGGTGGAAAAGTCTGGCAAACTCAAGTCCGCCAAACAATCCCCCCGTGTGTAGCCTCCGGCATACTTTTTTGACCTGAAAGTACGGCGGACTTAGAATGCCGTGTTGCACTCCAATCTTCCTGGCGGACTCGCATTTCGGCGGACAATCCGGCCGTGTGTATGCCAGTCCGCCGTACTTTTGAAATGAGCGGACTTTTCCTGCCCGGAGAAAAGTCCGCTCATTTTGAGCGGGTCTCCAGGTAGGTGGAGGGAGACGTCCCAGGCCCCGCCGCCTGGTATGGACTTAAAGGGGAACCCCAACGCCAAAAAAAATCGGCGTGGGGGTCCCCCCCAAGTCCACAACAGACCCTTGTCCGAGCACGCTACCCGGCCGGCCAGGAAAGGGGGGGGCGAGCGAGCGCCCCCCCTCCTGAGCCGTACCAGGCCGCGTGCCCTTAACATGGGGGGTGCCTTGGGGAAGGGGGGGCCGCGCGGCCCCCCCACCCCAAAGCACCTTGTCCCCATGTTGATGAGGACAAGGGCCTCTTCCCGACAACCCTGGCCGTTGGTTGTCGGGGTCTGCGGGCGGGGGGCTTATCGGAATCCGGGAGCCCCCTTTAATAAGGGGGCCCCCGGATACCGGCCCCCCACCCTATGTGAATGAGTATGGGGTACAATGTACCCCTACCCATTCACCTGTAAAATAAAAGTACAAAAAAACACAACACACGAGATAAAATACTTTATTGCACAGCTCCGGGGGTCTTCCGTCTTCGGGGGTCTTCTCGCCGGACTCCTCCGCTATCTTCTTGTAGCTCTTTTACTAGCGGAGGAGCCCGGCATTCTTCTTCATCGCCGGCCTCTTCTTCCGACTTCGGGGGTCTTGTCCCCCTCTTCGTTTCTTCTGCCGGGCCACCGCGCCTTCTTATAGCTCTTTTACAGGCGGTGGCCCGGTCTTCTGTCACCGCCGCCGCCTTCCGTTCTTCTTCTTCTTCTTCTCCAGGAGATGTTGACTCGACGATCTCTCCGGCCGCAATGCCAGGGACGCGCTGCGCTGCCACTTATATAGGGACAAGGGGCGGTGTCACATGGCTTTATGTCACATGGGTTGATGTCACATGGCGACAGTCCCAGCATCCTCCGGGACTGTGACATCGTAAGGGGGCGGGGTCACCATGTGACACCAACCCATGTGACATAAACCCATGTGACACCGCCCCTTGTCCCTATATAAGTGGCAGCGCAGCGCGTCCCTGGCATTGCGGCCGGAGAGATCGTCGAGTTCAATAGCCAGTGTGGCTCTTCTGCTTAATTCCGAGCATGCATGGCACTTTGTGTGTCGGAATTGTGTACCCACGATCGGAATTTCCGACACCGCATTTTGTTGTCGCAAAATGTGAGAACCACTTCTTAAATTTTGTGTGTCGGAAATTCCCGATGAAAAATGTCCAATGGAGCCTACACACGTTCGGAATTTCCGACAAATAGCTCCCATCGAACATTTTCCGTCAGAAAATCCGTCCATGTGTACGCAGTATAATGCCCTGTACACACGGTCGGACTTTCCGATGGAAAATGTGCGATTGGATCGCGTTGTCGGAAAATCTGATCGTGTGTGGGCTCCATCTGACTTTTTCTGTCGGAATTTCTGACACACAAATTTGAGAGCAGGATCTAATATTTTCCGACAACAAAATCCGATCATTTAAATTCCGACCGTGTGTAGACAATTCTGATTGACAAAGTGCCACACATGCTCAGAATAAATTACGAGACAAAAGCTATTGGCTACTGGCCTCTTTATAGTCCCGTCGTACCTGATTTACGTCACCGCGTTCTGAACCACAACTTTGTGTGACCGTGTGTATGCAAGACACGTTTGGGCCAAAATCCGTCTGATTTTTTCTGATGAATGTCCGACCGTGTGTACAGGGCCATTAAAGTTCATGTTCGTGTAAAGGCAGGCGTCCCAATACTTTTGGCAATATAGTGTTTTTTTTGCAAAAGGCACAAAGGAAAGAGAAACATTATTGCAAAATAAAAAAAAATGTTGCCTGGAGTTGAGCTTCAAGTGTGCATACAGATACATGCAACTGTGTTCTTGCACATGTTTTGTATTGTTGAAAAATTATCTGAAACAAGGACTGCCAGTATTGCTCAACCGCAGCAAATCAGATTTAAAATGTGCCGTTTTGGATTAAAGATGTACTGAAAAATTGTATTTGGAGTAAAATTTTAATCTCCTAGGCAATCGAGGGATGAAAATAAAATTTCCTTTTTCAGATACTTTATTAAATAAGGTCAATTTATTTCTATAATGAATGAATGCTTTAGTATAGAGTAATCTTCAACCTGAGATACAGAATATTCATTTGGGTATTGCTTGCCGTATTTCTGTACATTCTGTAATTCATTTCTCAGGGCCCTTATATTTATTGCAAGGGTTTTTTAGATCATTCAGACTCCTACCTGCTGTTTCTGGAGTTACTGCGACAGGTCACTCCTCCATGTCTTCAAACTGCAGAGTGAGAGGGTCTACTTTCTACCATCACCTGATCAGTCCGGTGTTGTGTCTTCGGCACTCCTGGAGATGTAAGGCACTAAAAATAAAAAGTCTAGTTTAACCGCTTTCTGGCCACATAACTTGGTTATACTGCGGCAGAGTACCTAGTACGTGATCCAGCACGTAGAGGGAGCACGCACGCCACTGGCACAGCAGCTGTGCTGTGATTAGACACAGGCAAGGAGAGACACAGAACAGAGTTCTGACTATGTAAACAAGGCAGAGCCATGTTCTGTCAGCAGGGATTTGATGGATTTTCTTTCCCTGCAATGCAGAGAAAGAAAATCCATCAGATCCCTAATGCCACGTACACACGATCGGAAATTCGGCCAGCAAAAGTCCGATGAGAGTTTTTGGTCGGAAAATGCCACCGTGTGTATGCTCCATTGGACTTTTGCTGGCGGAATTCCTGCCAGCAAAAGATTGAGAGCAGGTTCTCTATTCTTTGGTCAGAAAAAGATCAGATCGTCTGTAGCAATTCCGACACGCAAAATTCCTACGGATGCTCAGAAACAATTCGACGCATGCTCGGAAGCATCGAACTTAATTTTCTCGCCTTGTCATAATGTTGTACGTCACCGCGATCTTGACGGTTGAAAGTTCCAAGAACTTTTGTGCGACCGTGTGTATGCAAGCCAAGCTTGAGCGGAATTCCTTCGGAAAAAACATCCAAGGTTTTTCCATCGGAAATTCCGCTCGTGTGTATGGGGCATTAGTAAAAACGGCACACATAGTACACACAAACACTGGCTAGACACACATTTAACCCTTTGATCGCTCTAGATCAGGGGTCTCAAACTGCCGGCCCTCCAGCTGTTGCAAAAAGGAAAAAGTCCCATGAGGCATTGCAAGGCTGATGCACACATGACCGGACTTTCCGGCAGAAAAGGTGCGACGGACTTTCAACGGAGTTCCAACGGACTTCCAAACGAACGGACTTGCCCATACACGATCACACCAAAGTCTGTTTGTTTTGAATGTGATGACGTGAGATGGGACTAAAAAAGAAAGTTCAATAGCCAGTAGCCAATAGCTTCCCTTGCGTCGTATTTGGTCTGTCAGACCAGCATACAGACGAACGGTTGTGTGTGCGGGACATAAGAGTTACGAGCATGACTCCCACAGGCAGAGGCATGATGAAACGTGTAGTTTCGTAACAGCTGGAGGGCCACCAGTTTGAGACCCCTGGCCTAGATGTTTAACCTCTTTCCAGCCAGTGTCATTAGTACAGTGGCATATTTTTATAGCACTGATCACTGTATTCGTGTCGCTGGTTCCCAAAAAGTGTTAACTTGTCTCAGACTGTCCCCCCGCAATATCGCAGTCCCGCTATAAGTTGCTGATCACTGTCATTACTAGTATAAATAAATAAATAAAAATTCAAGTATATTCAACATAGTTTGTAAACGGTATAAATTTTGTGCAACCAATCAATATACGCATACTGGGTTTTCATTTATTCCAAAAGTATGTAGCAAAATACATATTGGCCCAAATATATGAAGAAATGTGGTTTTAATTATTTTTTTTTTAAATTGGATATGTTTTATAGCAGAAAGTAAAAAATATGTTTGTTTTTTTTTTTAAGATTTTCAGTTTTTTTTATAGCACAAATAAGTTTAGGTACTGACTGTGTAATGGTCATTTAACCACTTCCGCTCCAGAAGGTTCTGCCTCCTTAATGTCCAGGCAATTTTTTTTATTACGGCACTGCGTCGTTTTAATTGATAATTGCACGATCATGAGACACTGAATCCAAATAAAATGTATGCCTTTTTTCCCACAAATAGAGCTTTGTTTTGGTGGTATTTGATCACCTCTGCGTTTTTAATGTTTTGCGCTATAAACAAGAAAAGGCCGACAATTTTGAAAAAAAACATATATATTTTTTACTTTCTGCTATAAAACACATCCAATAAAAAAAAATTAAAAATCTTATTCCTTCATCAGTTTAGGCCAATATGGCTTCTGCTACATGTTTTTGGTAAAAAAAAAATCCCATTAAGTGTGTATTAATTGGTTTGCGCAAAAGTTATAGCAACTACAAACTATGGGATAGATTTATGGACTTTTTATTTATTTTTATTGTTTTTAGTAGTAATGGCGGCGATCAGCAATTTTTGCAGGACTGTGACATTGCGGCAGACAAATCTGACACTTTTTGGGGACCAGTGACACCAATACAGGGATCAGTGCTAAAAAAAGGCACTGTCACTGTATAAATGACACTGGTTAACATTAGGGGCGATCAAAGGGTTAAATGTATTCCCTGGGAGTGTTTTCTAACTGTGTGGGGGATGGCTTAACTTAGCAGAAACACAAGATCTCTGTCTTTCTTACTAGCAGAACAGCGATCTGCCTTGCTTACATAGGCAGACTGCCATTCTGCCTCTCTCCGAATGATCATCGAGTTTCCGGCTGACCCGCTGATTGGCTCCCGCTGTGTCCAATCACAGTGGGAGCGGGGCACTGGTGACTCGCGCGCACCACAAGAGCCGCCCTGCCGAAGTATATGTACATGTGGTGGTCCTTAAGCGGTTAAAGTAACACAGGGCTGTATCGCAAAAAATAACCTGTTCATGAAGGGGGGAAAACTTCCAGAGGTCAAGCGGTATTTTTGTTGTTATAATTCATTGCTTTGACATATCATTAAATTGATACTAAACAATTTATTTATTTTCTAAAAAATAATCCATACACATCCATTACTTAACCACTTCAGCCCCGGAAGATTTGGCTGCTCGATGATCGGGCCATTTTTGCGATACGGCAGTGCGTCAATTTAACTGACAATTGTGCAGTTGTGCGACACTGTACCCAAACAAAATTGACGTCCTTATTTTCCCATAAATGGAGCTTTCTTTTGGTGGTATTTGATAATCTCTGCAGTTTTTATTTTTTGCGCTATAAACAGAAAAAGAGCGACAATTTAAAAAAAAAAAACACAGTATTTTGTACTTTGCTATAATAAATATCCTCAATTTTTTTTTTAAAAAAGCAATTTTTTTCCTCAGTTTAGGCTGATACAGTGCCTTGCGAAAGTATTCGGCCCCCTTGAACTTTTAAACCTTTTGCCACATTTCAGGCTTCAAACATAAAGATATAACATTTTTATTTTTTGTGAAGAATCACCAACAAGTGGGACACAATTGTGAAGTGGAACGAAATCTATTGGATTTTTGAAACTTTTTTAACTAATAAAAAAATGAAAAGTGGGGCGTGCAAAATTATTCGGCCCCCTTGCGTTAATACTTTGTAGAGCCACCTTTTGCTGCGATTACAGCTGCAAGTCGCTTGGGGTATGTCTCTATCAGTTTTGCACATCGAGAGACTGAAATTCTTGCCCATTCTTCCTTGCAAAACAGCTCGAGCTCAGTGAGGTTGGATGGAGAGTGTTTGTGAACAGCAGTTTTCAGCTCTTTCCACAGATTCTCGATTGGATTCAGGTCTGGACTTTGACTTGGCCATTCTAACACCTGGATACGTTTATTTGTGAACCATTCCTTTGTAGATTTTGCTGTATGTTTGGGATCATTGTCTTGTTGGAAGATAAATCTCCGTCCCAGTTTCAGGTCTTTTGCAGACTCCAACAGGTTTTCATCCAGAATGGTCCTGTATTTGGCTGCATCCATCTTCCCCTCAATTTTAACCATCTTCCCTGTCCCTGCTGAAGAAAAGCAGACCCAAACCACGATGCTGCCTCCACCATGTTTGACAGTGGGGATGGTGTGTTGAGGGTGATGAGCTGTGTTGCTTTTATGCCAAACATATCGTTTTGCATTGTGGGTAAAAAGTTCGATTTTGGTTTCATCTGACCAGAGCACCTTCTTCCACATGTTTGGTGTGTCTCCCAGGTGGCTTGTGGCAAACTTTAGACCAGACTTTTTATGGATATCTTTGAGAAATGGCTTTCTTTTTGCCACTCTTCCATAAAGGCCAGATTTGTGCAGTGTACGACTGATTGTTGTCCTATGGACAGACTCTCCCACCTCAGCTGTAGTTCTCTGCAGTTCATCCAGAGTGATCATGGGCCTTTTGGGGCATCTCTGATCAGTTTTCTCCTTGTCTGAGCTGAAAGTTTAGAGGGACAGCCAGGTCTTGGTAGATTTGCAGTGGTCTGATACTCCTTCCATTTCAAAATGATCGCTTGCACAGTGCTCCTTGGGATGTTTAAAGCTTGGGAAATCTTTTTGTATCCAAATCCAGCTTTAAACTTCTCCACAACAGTATTACGGACCTGCCTGGTGTGTTCCTTGGTCTTCATGATGCTCTCTGCGCTTTCAACAGAACCCTGAGACTATCACAGAGCAGGTGCATTTATACAGAGACTTGATTACACACAGGTGGATTCTATTTATCACCATCAGTCATTTAGGACAACATTGGATCATTCAGAGATCCTCGCTGAACTTCTGGAGTGAGTTTGCTGCACTGAAAGTAAAGGGGCCGAATAATTTTGCACGCACCACTTTTCAGTTTTTTATTTGCTAAAAAAGTTTAAAATATCCAATAGATTTCGTTCCACTTCACAATTGTGTCCCACTTGTTGGTGATTCTTCATAAAAAATTAAAATGTTATATCTTTATGTTTGAAGCCTGAAATGTGGCAAAAGGTTGAAAAGTTCAAGGGGGCCGAATACTTTCGCAAGGCACTGTATGTATTCTGCATATTTTTGGTAATAAAAATCGCAATAAGCATATATTGATTGGTTTGCGTAAAAGTTATAGCGTCTACAAAATAGAGGAAAGATTTATGGCGTTTTAATTATTATTTATGTTTTTACTAGTAATGGCGGTGATCAGAGATTTTTATCAGGACTGTGACATTATGGCGGATACTTTTGACACATTTTTGGGACCATTGACAATTATACAGCGATAAGTGCTATAAACATGCACTGATTACTGTGTAAATGTCACTAGCAGGGAAGGTGTCAACATTAGGGGCGATCAAGGGGTTAACTGTGTTCCCTAGTGTGTGTTCTAACTGCGGGGGGATGGGAGTGACTGATGTAAATGACAGATCATTGTTCCTAGCTAGTAGGAACTCACAATCTGTCTGTCCTCTCCTCACAGAACAGGGATGTATGTGTTTACACACACGTCCCTGCTCTGGCACTCGTGTCCGCGATCGCACATGGCAGTCGGTCATCGCAACTGCCGGCCACAGGCATCGGCTCCCCCAGAGTGCAGAGGGCGCATGCGCACACCTGCTATCCGCTTAAACGTGCCGACGTACAGCTATGACGGTTCACAGGATCTTTATGTTATGTTAGATATCTATTTATTCGGCATAACACCAACTTTTATATTTTATCAAAATATTGGGTATTATATTGCGTATCCCTCCAATCCCAGTTGACACCTTCTGAGGGGAAACGCTTCAGACAGGAGTTAGCGGTGTCAAGTTGATGGGCCCGGACCGTACTGCAGGGATCTGCGTCAATACTATGATTGTTTGCTCATAATCCATTGAATCTTTGTAAGTGCAATTTTTTTTTTAAACAGTTTGCCTTTTTAAGGATAGTTCACTTTGCTTCTTTTTTTCCTGATTTTTACCTTTTTAACTTTTTTGAGCCTGTTTTCACTCTTAATGCCAATGAGACATCCATAAGGAGCCATATCCATCCTACCAATATACTTGACATGTGTAAAGGATCCCTTCTGGATCTGAGCCTCTGGTAAGCAGCCATTTATTCTGTTTGGGACACCGTGGTGGAGCACTGGCACTTTGCATTTGTTTTGTATGAAGACACTGCAATACCATGGATATGGATGGACACCTTTAGTGAACTTTTACTCTCCTATTCATAAACACTTTTACTTTAACCACTTGGTGTCCACGCTAAATCCGAAAGACGGCTGCAGTGCGGACACCAATTGCCGGGAGGCCATCCCTGGATGTCCTCCTGTTTACTTGCACAGCGCATCGGGGAAGTTCTGTGCTGGCCATGTCCCTTGGACACGGGCAGTCACAGATCGCTGTAAATGGCCAATCACAGAGGCCGCTTACAGCGCGATCGCTGTGTCCAATGAGAGATGATCTCATATGTAAACATATGAGATCATCTCTCATCGCCGGCTCTCCCTCCTCACACAGAGACAGCGTGTTAGGAGGGAGAGATAGACGGCTGCAGCCGCCGTGAGTAGAAAAAAAAAATAGCAAATAGAGCTGTCTTTTGGTGGTATTTGATCACCTCTGCGGTTTTTATTTTTTGTCCTATAAACAAAAAAAAAAGCGTAAATTTTTAACTTTTTGCTATAACAAATATCACCAAAAAAAACTAATTTCTTTCTTATTTTAGGCCAATATGTATTCTTCTACATATTTTTAGTAAAAAAAAAAAAAAATTGCATTAAGCGTATATAGATTGGTTTGTGAAAAAGTTATAGCATCTACAAAATAAGGAATAGATTTATGACATTTTTATTATTCATTTTTTTTTTTTGTAGTAATGGCGGCAATCTGCGATTTTTTATCGTGACTGTGACATTATAGCGGACACATCAGACACTTTTGACAGTATTTTGGGACCATTGTCATTTACACAGCGATCATTGATATAAAAATGCACTGATTATTGTATAAATGACAGTGGCAGGGAAGTGGTTAAACACTAGGGACTATCAAGGGGTTAAGTGTGTCCTAGGGAGTGATTCTAACTGTGGTGGGGGTGGGCTACCACTGCCATGACAGCGATCACTGCTCCGATGAAAGGGAGCTGTAGATCTCTGTCATGTCACTAGGCAGAACAGGGAAATGCCTTGTTTACAAAGGCATCTCCCAGTTCTGCCGCTCTGTGACACGATCGCGGGCCCCTGGCGGACAATGAGGACTCGGGTCCCGTGGGCCACCGGCAGACATCGAGTCCACAGGACTCGCAGGCACGATCACGGAGCAAGCGGCTGGCGTGTGCACGTGCCCAAAATGCTGCAATTTAAAGGGGACGTACTTGTATGCCAGCTATGCCATTGTGCCGATGTACATCGTCGTGTGCTGATCGGCATGTGGTTAAAGCGGTTATAAAGTCAGAAGATTTTTTAGCTTAATACATTCTATGCATTAAGATAAAAAGCCTTCTGTGAGCAGCAGCCTCGCTCAGCCCCCCTAATACTTACCTGAGCCCCATCTCTGTCCATGAATGTCTCAGCCATCTGAGACTATTCCTCCTGATTGGCTGAGACACAGCAGCGGCGTCTTTGGCTCCCACTGCTGTCCATTAAAGTCAGTTAGCCAATTAGAAGAGAAAGGGGGCGTGGCCATGTCTGAATGGATACACAGAGCTGCAGCTCGGCTCAGGTGCCCCCATAGCAAGCTGCTGGCTGTGGGGGCACGCAACAGGAGGGAGGGGCCAGGAGCACAGAAGAGGCTCCGAGAAGAGAGGGAGCGGGGCTTCTCTGTGCAAAACCACTGCATGAGAGCAGGTAAATATGACATGTTTGTTATTTTTATTGAAAAAAAAGAGGCTTTACAATCATTTTAACATTATCACTGATTTACATATTTGCAAAGTGTAATGCTTTGTATTTCCTGATTTATGCGTGGTGATACATACACGACACATTGGGGGCTATTTACTAAAGGAAAATCCACTTTGCATTGAAAGTGCACTTGGAAGTGCAGTCGCTGTAGATCCGAGGGGGACATGTGAGGAAAATAATACACAGCATTTTAGCTGGCACATGATTGGATGATAAAATCAGCAGAGCTTCCCCTCATTTCAGATCTACACCTTATATTTAGAGCGACTGCACTTCCAAGTGCACTTGAAGTGCAAAGTGGATTTGCCTTTCGTAAATAACTCCCATTGTTGTTGTTGAGTATCACTGTTAGCGCACTATTTACTTTCCACAATTATTTTGGATCCTAGTATTCCAGGGATTTTTTTGTACAGCAGACCTTGGATTTGAAAGGCTGAGCGCAACCTCATATAACTAATACAAGGATTTTTTTTTACTATTTATATTCATAGATATATAACATTGTGTAAGAGGAGTTGGATCATGGTAGCATTAAAAAAAAAAATGGTTGACAATTTGTCTTTTGATTTTTTAGTGTATAATAATTCCCATGAATGGTGGATATCTTCATTGGAGAAGGGCTTAGATTAAAGAGATGACTTTACATCAATCATGTTCGATATTTCCACCCATCCATTTCTCTTTACAATAGGATTCCCAGCCTATACAATATGTCAGAGGAATACGAAATGAACACCTGAGCAGTTCCTTCCTCCCACTTGGTTAATAGTATTTATTCTCACCGGTATTCATTCTGATGAAGATGTACATGTCAGCTTTTTGTGGAGTATTCCCCTTCACTACAGACTGGCTTAATTGGCCTTGATTATTTTGGAGTTCTACAACAATGAGAAGTGTAGGAAGGCACATATTTATATTACAGGAATATTATGTGATGGACTCCCACTGTTGTGTCATTGCTTTGGTGAAGGATTGCTATTGATAAAGCTGGCCATACACAATTACAATTTCATTTGAGTGTTCTTAGAAAATTTGCTTACCAGAACTTTGTTTCTTGCCACTCTTAACCTCCCTGGCGGTATGATTATGTCAGATTTTTGATGCTGAAAGCTGTACAATTGTTTTGCATAGAACTTTGGCATTTTATATTGTAGGACTGCAATTCTTAGTAATAACTCACTTAAATCTGTCCAAACAAGAGTCTAGTAGACATCCCGGGTATGATAAAGTTTGAAACGCAAAATCATAAATTATAATATAATAAATAACTATAAATAATTATAACAAATAATAATATAATAATAATAAAATGGCATTAATAATGTAATCAAATCAAAAACACAATACAAATGATTGTGTAGCGGCCATAACCCGTTGCAGGGCGGCCTTGACTTAATGGGCTTACCGGTTACCTTCTCTTGGCCTGCTCTTCCACTTCTAGGGGTTCCAAGGGTTGATACCCAACGACTTGTACACTGACACAAATTAAGTCCTTTCAAAAAGGTTTTATTTTGCAGTAGAACTTTCAATTAACACAGTCTCTTAGGGAACAGAGGACATGGGTGAAGAACTCAGGCACCTTGAACTGCAGGTCTAGCAAAGTCTCTATTTCCACCCAGAGAGTAGCCACTCACAGCTGGGTACTTTAAGGCTGAACAGATCTCTAGCCAGAGATCATGGCAGTCAGCAGGTTGACTCAAACTTGAACAAACAACCAAGGGTATACAGGAACCCTTTTCCTCTGTACCTGGAACATTTCACGTCTCCCTTATGGTACTGTACTGAAATGTGAATTCGTCAATGTCCTTCTCAACTCAGTAACCAGGCACTTCTCAGGATGCCACTTGCCAGCCCTCTTCCGCAGAGTCCTCCCCCGGGCACTTCCACGAGCTGCGGTGCCCCTCCAAGCCGAGAGTACACCCGGACACTTTGAATCCTCCTTCAGTTACTGCGCCTCGGACCAGCAGGTTCCGAGACTCGGGAACAGACAGATCCCTACCCCATACCAGACAGGTCTATCAGGGGCCACTGACAGGAGCATGTTGAGGGGTGTCGAACGCCCTGTGACCGGGACCCCTCACGGGGCCACTCTGGTCCTGGAACCAGAACAGATCACACGGGATTCTCGAATCTCTCCGGGACCTCGAACACGTGACCCACACCCCTTTAAGTATCCCTTCCCAGAATCTTCAGCAGGCCCCGGCACTCCCACTGATTGGCTCCGAGAAGGCCGATACCTGAACATCCAACCAGACTTGGTTCTAGCCTGTCATGTGCACCTCACCGTCCACATGACCAGGCAGAACTTCCAAACACAGCCTGGCCAGACTGGTGACTAGGCCCACCTACACAATTAACCCTCAGAACCTTTACTGTTCTGAGGCCAAAAACTAAATTTACAAGTGTGTGACATTTGATCCCAAATGTCATCCGCTACAATTGGTTCATTTTGGTTCATTCAGAAAAATTCCCCATTCTGCTCCTTCAAATTTTCTCATCACTACAGTCAAAAACAAATGTCGATTTCATTCCACTAACCATTAGAATGAACATTCTGAAAATGAAAATGTTTAATGAGATTCTACTGGTGTATGGCCAGCCTAACCGCTTGTCGACCAGCCACTGTAATTTTACTGCAGCAGGTCGGCACGATCCCGCGAGCCATTGTGGCTATACATCGGCTCATGGGATTGGAATAGCAGGAACGCACACACATCCACTGCACACGGTGACCATTTAAAACTGATTGCGGCTGTAATGAATTGTCGGGTCTCTGCAATATAGATAAAACTAATTGAAAAAAAGGGTATGTCCCCCCCCCCAGTCCATTACACGGCCCTTTGGGTCTCATATGAATATTAAGGGGAACACCGAACCAAATATTTAAAAGAAAATTGCATGAGGGTTCCCCAAAATCCATACATGGCCCTTTGGTTTGGGGTTCCCCTTAATATTCATACCAGACCCAAAGGGGATCCCATGTGTTTTCTTTCAATAAGTTTCATATATATTGCCGAGACCCAACAATTCATTACAGCTTCGATCAGTTGTAAATGACAATTTTTCCTTTAGAAATGTTATTTTACTGTGGTACTTGTTATGATCTTCAGATAGTGAGTCTGACTTAGTGGAAGGGGACCTCTCTTACGGCTCTGGTTCTGGTCTCACTGGAATGGGAACAGGGAGACCGGAGCGCAGCGGGGTAGGAGAGTCCAGCCAGGTGCAGCAGCAGATGCCAGGTAGATGAGGATCCTCTTGGAGCGGGAGCTCTCTGTAGCAAGAAGGCAGCTGGGAGAAGACCACGGACCGTGGAATCAGGATGGCTGGATCTCAGGATGAAGAAGTAGCAGACACAGGAACAAGCAGGAGCCAGCAGAGGAATCAGGTACAAGCAGAGGTTCGGCAACAAGAATCAGTCCAAGAAGGGTCAAACAAGCCGGGGTCGGAGCAGGAGAGATCAGCAAGGTCAGACGGAGCCGGGTCAGGTATCAGATAAGGTTCAAGCAGAATAGCAGGTAACTTCGGGTACAAGCTGCAGACGAGACAGCACAGAACCCCTGCAGCTGTGCCTTTAAAAAGGGCCACTGGCGCCAATCGTGCTAATGCTCGCCTGTGCGTGCGTGTACCGCGCACATACGAACGACGTGCACCCGCGCGCGTCAGAAGACGCTCGTGCCCACGACGACCCGCGGCACGAACGCGCGTGCGCATACGGAGAGCCGATCGCACGGAACGGGCGGATTCCTGACAGTACTGTTCTAAACATGGGAAAATGTGCCACATTGCAGGCATACTATAGACACCCCACCGGGCACAATATTTAAATGAATATTTATTTTTTATTGTTTTACTAAAAACTGAGTTAAAAAAAAAATTGCATTGATACATGTCCCCTGGGGCAGGATCTGGGTCCCTAAACACTTTTTATGACAATAGCTTGCATATAAGCCTTTAAAATTAGCACTTTTGATTTTTCATGTTAGAGTCCCATAGACTTTAACAGTTTTCCGGCGGCTTTCGAATTTGCCCCAAACACCACATATTGTTCGGTGTTCGCAGAACATCCAAACAACCAAAGTTCGGCCCGAACTTATGCTCGGGCCAAACCGTTCGCCCATCCCTAGTATTATATATACAGTCCATTCACAGTTCAAAACATCCAAAGCAACTGGTGATGGCAAAACATGTCCTTGTGTCCACTCTGGTGCTCCCCCTTCATTATATGCCATCACCTTAGAGCAGTGTTTCTCAATTCCATTCCTCATGACCCACTAACAGGTCATGTTTTCAGGATTTTCCTCAGATGAAACAGCTGGGGTAATTACTAAGGCAGTGAAACTGATCAAATCACCTGTGCAAAATAATGGAAAGCCTGAAAACATGACCTGTTAGTGGGCCATGAGAACTGGAATTGAGAAACACTGCCTTAGAGCGTGTGACTCTGCAATAAAGCCTGGTCAATACATGCATATGAACCACCTCTGGGTTTAGTGTTTATGTTGAAATCCTGGACTGGTTGCTGGTAACGTGTTCCACGTGTATATGATGAAAAAAACTTGATAGTGTGATATTGTTTAAATAATTTATTGTATGAATAAAACTTAGCCCCTACTGGATGGTACTCACATTTTGTGGGTGCTACAATGCACCACTCTTTACAAGCTCAGGGATACTGCTGAAGTATTGTGTCCTTTCCTTTAGCTGAGAACGCCCCTGAGGAAGATACGAGTTAATTCCGGTATCGACACGTGCAGGGGAGGGTACAGGACGATGTAGGAGGCAGTGGGGCATTCTCAGCTAAAGGCAAGGACACATTACTTCCGCAGTATCCCTGAGCTTGTAAAGAGTGGTGCATTGTAGCACCCACAAAATGTGAGTACCCCACAGTAGGGGCTATGTTTTATTTATACAATAAATAGTTTAAACAATATCAAGTTTCTTTCATCATACACTGTAAAGGCTCATGTTTTTTCGCAGTCACTGCCCCCCCCCCCGTTTTACTTACCTGAGCCCCGAATTTCCGTTGGTGCGTCTCTCCACAGGGTCCAGGCTCTTGATTGGATAGATTGATAGCAGTGCAGCCATTGGCTCAAATCCAATGACGTGGGCACCGGGGGGTGGGCCCCCGAGTCCTGCATTCAGCCTCTATGGATGCCGAATGCTAGACCCGGGAGCGCACCTGCAAGGTAACCCCCCGGGAAGCAATTCTCCTAGGGGGTTATCTAATGCGGGAAGGAGCTGCAAGAGCCGCTGAGGGACCCCAGAAATGAATGTTCGGGGGTCACTCTGTACAAAACGAGCTGCACAGTGGCTTTAAGTATGACGTGTTTGTTATTTAAAAAAAATTT
Source organism: Lithobates pipiens (assembly GCF_037356315.1). Lineage (NCBI taxonomy): Eukaryota > Metazoa > Chordata > Amphibia > Anura > Ranidae > Lithobates > Lithobates pipiens. Next base: position 37,639,976 of record NW_027507903.1, read on the forward strand.
AAAACGATCTTTTAGTATCACTTTAATTGCAGGGTCACACTCTCTAAGGTGAGGGCATATACTGAAGGGGGGAGCACCAGAGTGGACACAAGGACACGTTTTGCCATCACAAGTTGCTTTGGATGTTTTGAACTGTGACTAAACCATCAATGTTTTCTATGTTGTTTCCATTTGTAAGGAGATTTCTATATTGGAAGAGATGTAAAACTGCAGGAAACTGCAGATACAAAAACCTCATGCTTGGTTCTTTAATATGAGCTAGAACAGTAGTTATTATCTTTACATAATGTTTCTATTTTAAAGCAATCATGTACTTTGCCTATTCTAAGGAACGTGTTTGCTAGTTTATAAGAAGCAACTTACGCTGTCTTTGAACAGCTTCAATTCACTACCTTACTGCACTGATACCCCATATAGGAAATACACAGTAGTTCTGTTTATGGGAGAACATATAACACTTTTCCTACCTGCCTGTTATGCCCTCTTTTTTAAAGGTAAAGGTGCCTTTTGTTGGAGGGGGATGTTGTATTTAAGGTAATTTAAAAAAAAATTCATTAGTGCTATTTGTAATATTTCCCTTTTTGTTACATGTTTGATCACTATTTCTGTACTGTCTATTTAAATTCTTTATTTTTCTTCTTTTTTTTTTTGCGCTCTTTTTTTTCTTTCTGTGATTCATTAAACTTTTAAAATAGCTAAAAAGTTGCCTTTTTGGCCCAGGAACAGGTCTAGAATAGTTCAGAGAGGATTCTGTAAGCTTTAATCTCCCTTTTGCCTTTAACTTTGATGCATTTTGCCAAATCTCTCGATTATCACCACAATTTCAGGGAAATGGAAACTCATAATTTCTTTCAGCTGTAGTAGCCAATATCTCCAGGCCTCGCCAGTGGCATATGGGGATAGGGAGCTTACTGGGTCCTATATAGGTTTTGGCCTGTACTATGTAGAAATTTGTAATATAAGGTTGTACTAGGTTGCCAGATTGTGATGGCTGGAGAGCCCAGACATTCTACCCATATATCATGAATCCTTTGGCACTGTCCTGGGATTTCATCAAAGTCCCAGCATGCCATGGGTCCAGGACATATACCACTATTGGGTACTGGAACCTGACAGCAAATCTTTGCTGCTAAGAGTTAAGGTAGGTGGACATGGGGACAGTGATTTTTTCGAGGCTTCTCCTCTATGTGAGTATGCTCCTGTTCCTCTTATCCGTGTGGCTGCATTAATAAGTTTGGTCTGCTGGGCTATAAACCTCTGATCTTCTATGCACAGTGTGAGAGAAGCTCAGTAGATGTTGAAACAAGAAGAATATTACATGCTCATGTGCATGCTCATAATTCTGAGCAAAGGACCACAGCAAAATGGGAATTGGGGTGTACGAACGTGTGTATTAGTGTCCTGTATGTGCACTGGTGCCAAATTGACTTTATAAGCTGGAATATGACATGACCGGAAGATGAATGGTCTCAGCTAGCTCCTGCTTTACCTGAGCCTGGACATGCCTTTCCTGGTTACCTGCAAAAGGCTTGGCTTGCTCCTGACCTGTTTTTGGATTTCTGTCTGCCCGCTGTGACCTCGGCTTGTATTCTAACTTTGCTCCTGTCTTGCGCTCTCAAAAGACAAATACCCCCCAAGGTAAAGTATAAGGGACTTTCTAGGCAACAGGGGAGAGAAACATAAACAGAAAAGTATACAAAATAGCTTTTATTATGAAAAATATATAAAATTAAGGTACAAACATCATGTTAATAAAAAAAAGTCGATTTCAATTATGAATCATTGGTGCATGATAATTATAGACATTCAGCCCGATGCGTTTCAGGACACTTGTATAGTCCCTTCATCAGGGCCATTCAGAGCCAGAAGATACTACCAAAGCACATTCTAAAAGTAAAAAACAACAATAATAGCAAAAAAACATACAATACAACAAAACATCAATCTCATCATGAAAGAGGGCATACAAAAGGAGCATTGTTGAGGTTATGATTATATAAACAAATAACGATTTGATTGGTTAGTATTGCATACACCTCCAGATGGAATGCCGACTAGCACAGTCTGGCCATATATTCATATCAGATGCCGTGAAGAGTGTAAGGGAAAACTGTTAGGCTAACATAACTGCAGTGCTACGTGATTGGATGTACAGATGATAGCTTACAACCATAGATGCAGGGAGTAGCAGTAGTGACACTTAACGAAACTCTTGATTTCAAAAATTCTGCAAAAAAGAAAAGTTATATATATATATATATATATATATATATATATATATATATATATATATTGTATATATATATATATACAGTGGTGTGATAAAGTGTTTGCCCCCTTCCTCATTTCCTGTTCCTTTGCATGTTTGTCACACTTAAGTGTTTCGGAACATCAAACCAATTTAAACAATAGTCAAGGACAACACAAGTAAACACAAAATGCAATTTGTAAATGAAGGTGTTTATTATTAAAGGTGAAAAAAAATCCAAACCATCATGGCCCTGTGTGAAAAAGTGATTGCCCCCCTTGTTAAAACATACTATAACTGTGGTTGTCCACACCTGAGTTCAATTTCTCTAGCCACACCCAGGCCTGATTATTGCCACACCTGTTCACAATCAAGGCATCACTTAAATAGGAGCTGCTTGACACAGTAAGGTCCACCAGAAGATCCTTAAAAGCTACACATCATGCCGAGACCCAAAGAAATTCAGGAACAATCGAGAAACAAAGTAATTGAGATCTATCAGTCTGGAAAGGGTTATAAAGCCATTTCCAAAGCTTTGGGAATCCAGCGAACCACAGTGAGAGCCATTATCCACAAATGGCGAAGACATGGAACAGTGGTGAACCTTCCCAGGAGTGGCCGGCCGCCCAAAATTACCCCAAGAGCGCAGCGACGACTCATCCAAGAGGTCACAAAAGACCCCACAACAACGTCCAAGGAACTGCAGGCCTCACTTGCCTCAGTTAAGGTCAGCGTTCATGCCTCCACCATCAGGAAAAGACTGGGCAAAAATGGCCTGCATGGCAGAGTTCCAAGGAGAAAACCACTGCTGAGCAAAAAGAACATCAAAGCTCGTCTCAATTTCTCCACAACACATCTTGATGATCCCCAAGACCTTTGGGACAACATTCTGTGGACCGATGAGACAAAAGTGGAACTCTTTGGAAGGTGTGTGTCCAAGTATATCTGGCGTAGAAGGAACACTGCATTTCATAAAAAGAACATTATACCAACAGTAAAATATGGTGGTGGTAGTGTGATGGTCTGGGGCTGTTTTGCTGCTTCAGGACCTGGAAGACTTGCCGTGATAAAAGGAACTATGAATTCTGCTGTCTACCAAGAGATCCTGAAGGAGAATGTCCGACCATCTGTTCGTGTACTCAAGCTGAAACGAACTTGGGTTCTGCAGCAGGACAATGATCCTAAACACACCAGCAAGTCCACCACCGAATGGCTGAAGAAAAACAAAATGAAGACTTTGGAGTGGCCTAGCCAAAGTCCTGACCTGAATCCTATTGAGATGTTGTGGTATGACCTTAAAAAGGCCGTTCATGCTCGAAAACCCTCTAATGTAACTGAATTAGGACAATTCTGCAAAGATGAGTGGGCCAAAATTCCTCCAGGACGCTGTAAAAGCCTCATTGCACGTTATCGCAAACGCTTAGTTGCAGTTGTTGCTGCTAAGGGTGGCCCAACCAGTTATTAGGTTTAGGGGGCAATCACTTTTTCACACAGGGCCATGATGGTTTGGATTTTTTTTCACCTTTAATAATAAACACCTTCATTTACAAATTGCATTTTGTGTTTACTTGTGTTGTCCTTGACTATTGTTTAAATTGGTTTGATGTTCCGAAACACTTAAGTGTGACAAACATGCAAAGGAACAGGAAATGAGGAAGGGGGCAAACACTTTTTCACACCACTGTATATATATATATATATATATATATATATATATATATATATATATATATATATATATAATATTTTTAAATGTAAGCCCTACAATGAATACATTGTTGCTACCAAATATTAATACTGTCAATATTGGTGTCTGCTTATTATGAAGCCCCCAATGTATAAATCATTGGTGGGCATATATTAGCATAATATCAGCCAAAATTGTAATATATATCAAAGGGTTAATCATTGATACATATCAATGAAAAAGAGCAAGAAAAGGAAAAATCCTAAATAGTACTTTTCCATATGCATATCTTTATGTTCATGCTAAACAGGGCAATAGGTGAAGACTAGAATTGAAAAAGTGATGCACAGACAGCTTAAATATGATACTATGTAGCATTGGCTGAGCCCAAATATACTGGGAATACTCAGTGCGTATAATCACAAAAAGTATCAGTATTATAAAAATTCTAAAAAGGTATCTTTTCACTAAAGCATTTTAGTCAAGAGCTGCACTAACCTTACATTCAGTGTCACTGCAGATGATAACAATAGTCCTAGCACGTACAGTGCAGCAATCCGATCCTAGAAGGAGGAGGCTGTCTGCTACATTTACAACTCGCATTTTTATAAAGAACAGGAAGACACCCGCGCATGCGCATTGTCCACAAATGCATGCACAATGCCTGCAAATGCATGCGCAATGCCCGCAAATGCATGTACAATTCCCACAAATGTGTGCGCAATGTCTTACTAAACACACTGAAAAGAATAAAAGGCAAGCAAAGGGGAGACGGGGCTACAAAGCTAACAAAACTTCCCCTTATACTTCCTATACTAAAGTGTGGAAGACGGACGCAGCAGATTACATCGTGCTGCGCATCCGACTCCACATCTTAAGCTATATTCTAAACCAACACCTCCGAGTCCGTACTGTAGCAGTCCTCCAAAAATATAATCCATGTAGGTATACTGCGCAAGATGGGAGATGCAATACGGCCAATAAAGCGGCAGCGTTCTAAAACCAAGAGCTCAACGGATTATAAGGTCTTCTACATAGGGTCAAAACTAGAGGAATATGAGGTACCAGCAAAATTATTGAGAAAAAAAAAAAAGGGGGGAATTATTTGAGAAATATATGACTAATTGACAAAGAATACCTAATATATTAGAGCCCACTCTAAAGAACTTTTTCGCACAACCCTGATTCAAAACCTTCCAAAAAGGGCTTAAAGCTAATTTGGGTGTTGAGGCCTGCGAATAAAGTAGCATTTAATTCCACTATCCAACGAGTTTCTCGTTGTAGGAGGAGTTTATTCCAGTCCCCTCCCCTACTATTTGGACGAATACGATCTAGAATTAAGAAATTCAATTTAGGACATCGCCCTCCGTGATGGTCAATCACATGCCTGCCCATAGGCAGGTCAGGGTTTGCTGTTAGCATGCTGGTAACATGTCTGCTTGCTTACGAAATTCTAATTTTGTTTTGTAGAAACACTTACATTGGCAAGTTAATAAGTATACTAACCCAATTGTTCTACAATTGGCGTAATGTTGGGGCTTAAATATCACGCCATTGATTGTACTAAATTTTTTAGAATATTCATATATCTACATATCGTGCATCCGCCACAGGTAAATGTACCCAAGTTCTTACATGGGTCTAATCTAAATTTTCCAACAAATTCACTCTGGACAAAATGGTTTTTAATTGATTTTGTTCTACGATACGTAACTAGTGCTTGGGATGATATATATATATGGGCTGAAGACTGGATCAATAGTAAGTGCCAATATTTTTCCATAATTCTCTTTTAGTTTATGCTGATTATTATATCTCGTGATAATCCGGGTAGTTTGTGATTCTGTATTATCATCATTTTGGGCTTCTAGATTGATTATTAGCACAATTTAAAGCTTTTTTTTACATTTTTGTGAATATCCTCGATCCAGGAGCCTCGTTCTTAAATGGTCTGCTTCTATGTAAAAAGAGCTTTCAGTTGAACAGAGTCTATTTAGCCTTAAATATTGGCTATAGGGAATGGATTGGATGAGGGGTTTAGGATGAGCACTAGATGCAAAAATGACAGTATTTGTGGGCTCTCTGAAGAGACTAGTAGAGAGAGTGCCATCTTCATTCTTAGAGATTGTAACATCTAAGAATGTAATGATGTCCTTACTCCAAGACATGGTGAAGAATAAGTTGAAGTTGTTTTTGTTGATGGCCAACAAAAGCGTATTGAGTAGTTCCACCGGTCCCTCCCAATGGTGAGGATATCATCGATGTACCTATACTAAGTCATGATATGGCACATCAATGAAACCAAATCCTGATCATCTTGCGCTCTTGTTCCTCACTGCCCAACTGTATGCCAATCCAAGCTTGCATCTTGACCCTGCCTCTGCCTGGTGTTCCTGTAGCTGTTGGTGACCTTTTGGCTTATGTCCTGGCTATGCTCCTGTCTGCTGATCAAGTGTTAGCGTGTTCCAGCTCTTGGTTCCTGGCTGGTAATCTACGGTCATCTGCTACCTGCAAACACCAGCTGGCCCTGCCTGTTACACCAGCCCTCGTGCCACTCTGTGTCCTCACACCTACTATCATCACTACTAGGGGTGTTGGACAAGAGGTGCAAGAGAAGCCCCCTCTCCAGCTCAATTTCCACCAGGTACGCATAAACACAAATGTGATGGATGCGTTTTGATTTTTGGAAATTATGCTTAGTCCTAAAGTTTTTCTGTGTATCACCCTTCTAGATAGGTTTCTAGAATCTTGGATACATTTTGTACTTTTTTTGCTCCTCTGTAATCATTGGAGTGGATGTTGATTTCTTTTTGCTGTTCTTGATTTCACAGGCTGCAGCTTTAATTGCTCCTCCTGCCTTCTAGAGTTTTCCAGAACAATGGGAGTGGAGCAAGGTCAATGGCATACATATTTATGGTGCTGCCAGCCAATCTTTTAGTGGGGGGGGGGGGGTGGCCTGAGGAGCACATAAATAGTCTGAACTTTAGAACAGCAGGGTCTTCCTGTTGTTCCACACCTGCCCGGGTGTGGATCATTCCCCCTTGCCTCAAACCATTCTACCAATTCAAGCTGTTGTTTGTGAAAGTTCCAGCTGTGGCAGAGCTGAGGGGCACTGAAAGTGTCTCTGACACCCCAAGACTACACCTAAAGGATCCTGGTTGTACAATACAGGTACCGTCTCTCTAGAAGGCATCTGGAGGAAGATGAAAGGACACAGCTGCTGCCCTGGCCTCATGAGCACTGACTTTATTACAAGATCCTGGTGACTGTATACTATTGGGATAGCTGGGCCAAGTAGGTCCTCTCTTGAGGGTTTCCTATCTCTTCCCCCCCCCCCCCCCCGCATTTCTTGTGGGACAACCATACTATGAAGTTTATAAAAAAAATGTGTTTCCAAATCCTGTAGATGCTTACTTTTATTATTTGGGCACTTACCTGTCCAGGCATCCAGCAGTGTCCTCACCCGAGCCGATTATTCAATCGGCTAGCGGGTGCTGGTGTCGTCATCTTGACTAAGGGAACCCGGTTTCCTACTGAGAATGCGGAAGCCTGCTGCCCTTTGTGAATGGGCCACAGTCTTCTGGGACCTGGAAAATGTCTTACTTTTACTTGTAGCTAAGTAATTAAGGAGTATTTTGTGGATAAAAGGACTGCAGCATATGTGTGCACTATGATTATGCTCAGAATGTATGTACCCATTTTAGGACCTTTTAAGCCATGTCCAGTATTCAGTGCATTGTAATCCTACTGACTGTTTTTCCCTTTCGCATGGTCTACAACTGGGGTGTATGGTCAGGTAGGTAGGTATAGGTACTTTATGCTGCCAATCATAGCTTTGCCAAATATGGGCAAAGTACATATTCACTTAAAACCTTTTGTTAGTGCAATGGACAACTACAACATGCAGCAAATCATTGCAATCAGAATTTGTTTTACATTAATAACAACCACCTGATTTTTTACTCTGAATATATTTATTTTTCGAACATACCCATAGCCCTTTGCACTGCTTTGTTAAATAACCCTGTGTCATGGTGTAGCTCTACAAATATTTTTAATCTCTCCTGCTGTGCCCATTTCCATCAATATGTACAAACACTTGAACATATGAAGCTATGTAGAAGTGTACACAATCCACATGCTTTGTAACCCCTTGCTGTCACCAGGCTATATTTAACAAACCACAACTATGGTACATGCAACTGTAAAATGTTCTAAGTATAGAAAACAGCTTGAGTTCAATCTGTCTATTGCCAGACTCTATTACAGATTACAGCCACTCACAGCATGAGCCATTGGGTTTTGCAAAAATCCTGTAGAGTTTAATGAATATTTACAAAATTATAATAATAACAGTCTCTTGGGATGCTCAAAGCTAAAGCTGGCCCTACATGTATAGATTTAATTCCTTCAGGTATTTCCTGACTAAATAAGGAGAACTGTGTAGATAACTTTGTTCTACCTTGGAGTCAGTTCTAACAAACTCTTATTGTCATTTATTCAAAGGAGCCTTATCATTTTATATATTAAGATTGCATGAGATGGAAAGTTGGTGACTAGGTCTTCTAATATGATGAGATGTGGATTTGGATACCAAGGACAACAACTTTGAAAAAAAATACTTTTTGTAAACAAATATTCTAAACCAATATTCTTAAATAACTGTATTTATCGGCGTATAACACACGCCGGCGTATAACACGCATCCCAATTTAAGAGGGCAGTTTCAGGAAAAAATACTTTTTTGTGTGCCCATCTGCAGCCTGTTGTGTGCCCAGCCTATTGTGTGCCCAGCCTGTTGTGTGCACAGCAGCCCCCTCAATGCAGCTCACCATATATCGGATGAAATCATCAAGCCATCATCTCTCAGTCGGCAGTCACATACACAGTCCCACCTTCGCCATGGGCATTGGACCAGCTCCTGTGATAGACAGAACACTGGTCCAATGCCGGTGGTGGAGGCGGGATTGTGTGTCGGAGAGCTGAGTGGAGAGGAGATGACGGCTCTGTGATTTCCGGGGGCACCCATCCCCCTCCAAGCTACGCTGTCGGCATATAATACGCACCCATGATTTTCACCCTATTTTCAGGGGGGAAAAGTGTGTGTTACACGCTGATAAATATGGAATATACAAACTGCGCTAAAGTTGATGAATGGAGCATCTAACTTTACATATGAAAAAAAATAATAATAATAATAATAAAAAAAAAAAATATATATATATATATATATATATATATATATATATATATATATATATATATATATATATTTGTATCTATCAATTATATATAATGGATAGATACAATTTTGGTAGTTTACAAGACCTGTTTCCAAAGTTTATCCAAAGAATTCATGTGTGGATATATATGCATATTAGTAGACTAATCCAGGAATATTCAATAGCTCCTGGGTCCTGTGCTGAGGGGCTGCATGCCATTCAGAAAATGCTTTGCAATTTCTGAATAAGTGTAAAGCTTTCTCTGTTTGGACAAGGTAAAAAGTGCGACGTCATCGCGCCACCTCTCCTTTTTGGATTTATGGTCACAACATCAATTTTTTCAATAGTTAAACGACCAACCTAATATGTGAATGTATGTATATATCTTCAGATTAGTTTGTTTACAAATGCAGGTTATAGTGATAGGGGACTAAAGTAATCAAAAAAGCCCTCCAACCCAATCAGTTTGTAGAACAGTAAGGCCGTCTTCATTCCGAAAGTATTCATATGTCTCATTCCATCACATATACCAAAAATAAGAGGATTACTCCTCATTTTGGACATTGGGTCATTTGGTGGAGCCATGCAAAACAATTATTTACACCCCATTGACCATATGCACCTTCAGAACCACTGGTGTATAATGCAAATATAGCATTATGCCTCATATACACGATCAGGAATTCCATAAAAAAAACTTGAATGGATTTTCCAACGGAATTCCGCTCAAGCTAGCCTTGCATACACACTGTCACACAAAAGTTCTCTGAACTTTCGGCCGTCAAGAATGCGGTGACGTACAACACTACGACGAGCCGAGAAAATGAAGTTCAATGCTTCCGAGCATGCGTCGAATTGTATCCGAGCATGTGTGATTTTTTGCGCATCCAAATTGCATACAGATGAATGTATTTTCGAATAGGAACTTTTTCCGACCAAAAAATAGAGGCCCTGTTCACAATCTCTTGCTGGCTGGAATTCTGCCAGCAAAAGTCCGATGGAGCATACACACGGTCGGAATTTCTGACCAAAAGCTCACATCCGGCTTTTGCTACCAGAATTTCTAATCGTGTGTATGGGGCATAATTGTCAGGGTTCTCATACAGCAATGCCCTGTACACACGGTCTGACTTTCCGATGGAAAATGTGCAAATGAAAAATCGGACTGTGTTGTCGGAAATTCCGATTGTGTCTGGGCTTCATCTGACTTTTTCCGTCTGAATTTCTGACACACAAAGTTTGAGATCTGGATCTAAAATTTTCCAACAAAAAAATCTGATCATTTAAATTCTTATCGTGTGTATACAATTGTGATGCACAATGTACTCAGAATAAATTACAAGATGAAAGCTATTGGCTACTAGCCTCTTTATAGTCCAGTCGTACGTGTTTTACGTCACCTTGTTTCGAACAATCGGATTTTCCGACAACTTTGTGTGACCGTGTGTATGCATGACAAGGTTGGGCCAAAATCCGTCTGGAAAAATCCAACAGATTTTGTTATCGGAACGTCCGACCACGTGTACGGGGCATAATTGTTAATTTTCATGCCCAACTAGAAGCGCAAGGACAAGAATTTGCATATGAGCATTGGCACATACATCTTGGTACCCAGTGGCCTATTTAAACCCAGAGTATGCCTGGCCTCAGTGCTGGATTGTCTTCAGCTCTGGTTCCTGTGATCCTAGTTCCTGAAAGTCTGCTTACCTTGTTCCTGACCCAGCTATGCTGGACATCTCTCTTGGATTGGCCCTGACTGTTATGCCTGCTGCTCTCTTGTGTTACTATCCTTGGCTTGGACTTCTAACCATGAGTCCATCTCCTGACCTTGAACTTGAGCCTGACCCTGCTCCTGTTTGCCTGGTTGCTGCTGAACATAGTTTGTTACCAGACTTCATACTACCACTGGAAGGACTCCTGTATTTCCAAGCTCCAGTTCAGTGGAGCCTGGCGCCTGTGCTCTTCCACTGCCCTAGCAGCCCCTGTCTCCACTAGAGGGGTGCTTGAATGGGAATCGCGCAAAAAGCCACCCTTGTCATCTCGAGCTCCACAGTCAGGTACGTGACATTAATGTTATAGAGCTATTTATTTCAAACTGCATACAGCTGTTTCAGGATATTTATCAATTTGTGCTAGTGTTCCTACTGGTAGAAATAGTCATTGGTCCCAAGCTGATGACTTCTGATAAATGGTAGTTATAATCAATTCGCAAAGCCAACCTTATGCTCCTTTCTGACTGGAAATCTCTAGTTCTAACTCAGCAGTGGGCATGTCTGTCCTTTTCAGAGAGACACAGACAGCAAGGATCCTTCTTCACAGTAAATGGTAGGGACTGAACCCATCGCTAACACCAATTGTATAAAAATAATACATTTATTTCTCCTGGTCTGGTATAGATTGAGCATAACAGAGCTATTGGCTAAACACAGAAATAAATTGCTGATCCAAACACCTCAAATAAACATCATGTGCCAACAAAACACAACTAATTAAAAACATAACGCTAGGTTGGGTAAGATTCTTTTGATCCCTTGTGACTTGTCATCTCAGGGCAATATTCCACATACGAAATGATTATATAAGTTGTAAAATGCTCTTTAATTTAATGCCTATAAATATGACAATGTCAAATTCAGGTCCTGGAATAATGGGAAGCTACCCCACAATTGCAATAAACAAAATGGCCATATTCATAAGCTTCTCAACGGATGCAATAAAACGAAGTACCTGACATCAGTAGTAAGGTCAGCAAGTCTAGGAAAGGTCAAATTATTATGTTTACTTCTATAAACCCTCAAATCCTGTATTAGTAATAAGGCAAATACTGTATATATAGTATACATTGATTATGAACTGTAAAAAGACATAAAAGGAGAAAAGAGCCCTTCTTATAAGAGCTTACAAAAAAAAGTTAACACTAAAGATATACATAATCTTAAGGGGAAAGATCAACCATATATATATCAACCAAAATGTACTTAGTAGCAGAGAATAGCCTCCAATGCAGTGGTTGTATCTGCATGTGTAGAGGTGAATACATGTAATATGTGATATGAAGCATACTGTATATCTTATTCCCAATTGCATAGCAGGTGATGGTATCTGAAACATGTTCCTTCTGACTAACTGCCAATGTATTAGTTGGTTAGGATGAGTATGACTCTGACACATGGATGTGCTCAGTGACCCATACCCAGTGCTGGTGATTGTACACGGTGGAATGATTGGGGATCAGCTGGAGGATAAGGTATAAGGAAATGTTGAGAACTGAATGCTTGACCACACTTTTCCAGCTATCTGGTTTATTAGACCATAAACAAAAAAAATGTATAAATAAATTCTATAGTCCACATGCCATGGTAGAATTTTAAACTAGATATTGCTCATAGTTGAGCTATGGAATGTTCTGTTTTTGTCTTTTATGGGTTTGTCCTTCCATGTGCTCCTTGCTGTAAAGGCCAGTTATAGGTAGGGGCAGGGGCTATTTGTTTGTTACTGGTGTAAATATGGCCCGGGGACACACTGGGCACCTTTGCTGCCACTGTGCTATTGCTGGGTGTCCAGTGTGCTCCTGTTCCTTTAAGGGCGATTGGGCTGCCTCCAAGTCCACCTGCCCCTCATCTATCTATTGAATGCCTGTACTCCCATTGTGTAGATGCTCATAAATTCAGTAACGTTTAGGACTGCAAGCATACACAGGGTGCCGTGAAGTGGCCTTGCAGCTTACGCATGTGTTTGCAAATGTGTGCTAACTAAAGCCCTGCTTTTAACGCAGACTGTTGGACAGGTTAATCCGGTTGGTCAACAGACTGGTTGGTGAGTTGAGCTATGGAATGTTCTGTTTTTGTCTTTTATGCATTTGCCCTTCCATGTGCTTCTTGCTGTGAAGGCCAGTTATAGGTGGGGGTAGGGGCCATTTTTTTGTTACTGTTGTGGAGAGACAGTATTACCTTGTTGGATTCAAAGGGATGGCTTACGAAATGGGAGTGGTTGGACCAATATGGTCACATTTGGGGTAAGTTTAGGAATAGGGTTGCTGCCTTATGTTAGAACAAATACTGGACACCTATAAGAAACAGAACTGAGACTAGAAGAAATGTTTGATGTGCTAAGCACACAACTCGCAAATGGTGTTTGACTATTATGGGAAAAACATATTTGTTCCATGGAGAATGGGAGGGATAAAGTGCCGGGAATCAGATTGATGCTTGTTGGAGTATACAGCCGTGGTCAAAAGGTTTGAGAATGACACACATATTAATTTTCACAAAGTCTGCTGCTTCAGTGTTTTTAGATCTTTTTGTCAGCTGTTACTATATATAATGTATACTGAAATATAATTACAAGCATTTCGGAAGTGTCAAAGACTTTATTTTTTAGACTATTATATTAAGTTTATGCAAAGAGTCAATATTTGTAGTGTTGACACTTTTTTTCAAGACCTCTGCAATTCACCCTGGTATGCTGTCAATCATCGTCTGGGCCACATCCTGACTGATGGAAGCCCATTCTTGCATAATCAATGCTTGGAGTTTGTCAGAATTTGTGGAGGTTTTTTGTTCACCTGTCTCTTGAGGATTGACCACAAGTTCTCAATGGGATTAAGGTCTGGGGAGTTTGCTGGCCATGGACCCAAAATTTTGATGTTTTGTTCCCCGAGCTCCTTATGGTAAGGTGCTCCATCGTGCTATAAACGGCATTGTTCATCACAAAACTGTTCTTGGATGGTTGAGAGAAGTTGCTCTTGGAGGATGTTTTTGTACTATTCTTTATTCATGGCTGTGTTCTTAGGCAAAATTGTGAGTGAACCCACTCCCTTGACTGAGAAGCATCCCCACACATGAAAGGTCTCAGCATGCTTTACTGGTGGCAGGACACAGAACTGATGGTAGCGCTCAACTTTTCTTCTTCGGACAAGGTTTTTTCCAGATTCCCCAAACAATCGGAAATTGGATTCATCAGACAAAATGATTTTACCCCAGTCCTCAGCTGTTCAATCACTGTATCTTTTGCAGAATATCAGTCTGATGTTTTTCCTGGAGAGAAGTGGCTTCTTTGGTGCCCTTTTTGACACCAGGCCATCCTCCAAAATGTTTGCCTCACTGTGCATGCAGATGCCCTCCCACCTGCCTGATGCCATTTCTGAGCAAGCTCTGCACTGGTGGTGCCCCGATCCCGCAGCTGAATCAACTGTAGGAGACGTCCCTGATGCTTGTTGAACTTTCTTGAGCGCCCAAAAGCCTCCTTCACAAATGTGGTAGAATTTTTTTTTTTTATGGGATTCATTTCATTTTCATGGAAAATAGGGATTTTGCAATTAATTCCAATTCACCTGATCACTCTTTATAACAGTGGTCATCAACCCTGTCCTCAGGGCCCACTAACAGGCCAGGTTTTATGTATTACCCTGGGGAGATGCAGACTAGAATGTTAAAATCAATGAGCAGCAAATTATATCACCTGTGATGTATTTCAGTTCTCTTGCAAACCTGGCCTGTTAGTGGGCCCTGAGGACAGGGTTGATGACCACTGCTTTATAACATTCGTAAGTATATAAAAATTGCCATCATAAGAACTGAGGCAGCAGACTTTGTCAAAATTATTTTTTGTGTCATTCTCAAAATGTTTGACCACGGCAGTAATGATTGGTTACCATGATTACATAATGTCCCTGGTGAAAGGTGGGAGAGTATATCCAACCTTTAGGGCAGGAGGCCACACAGGATTCTCTTGGCTTGTTGGGGAGTATTGGGGCATGAGCTTGAACTCTCCTCTAGTTGCTTCATGAGGTGACTGAAGAAACACGCATTGGAGGGACCTGCCCAGGAAACTGGTTGATTGATTATTGATTATTGAGATCCCCTCACCATTACAGAGTGTTCCTTGGTGACCACTGACCAACATGCACAAGTGACAGTAATGATCCAACTGAAACAGTCTTTAAATGGGAGTGTGTTTTCTGGAAAAACTGTTAGGTTGGGATCAATATCACAAAAACTTGCAAGTTTATTAAGTTAAGAGCTGTATGGATTTCTTAAAGGCATTAACTCTACTCCAAATATTATAATAAACTGCAATCTGCTTGTTGTTGAGTCCCACACTTTATGCATTATTGTTGTTCTTTGCACTGCACTATTGAATAACCCCAATAGTGTGCTTACAGGGCCATTAGCTAGAATACAACAGTAATAATGTAGAGAGTTAAGCAAGAAGGAATCGCTCTTTCCAAGGCTGTATAAATGTCAGGACAAATACAAACCATCACTTTGTTTGATAAATGTGACTGCAACATTTTTGCTATTCTAATTTATCACTTAAACATTCCTTGTACAAGCGAGGTTTTACAAAGTTATTAGTCATGAAAATTGCAAGTATAAACTTAGGCATTTAATCTGGATGGTTCATGAGATATATCCATAATTGTTTTTTTTTCCCTACCGCGAAAACATTTATTAAACAATATTATGCTTCTTATGATGTAAAAGTGAATTAGTTAAAAAAAAAAAAAAAACAACCTAGTGGTGGTAAGACCGTATTTTATGCAGAGCACACACTGTCTTCTCGTACTCAATGCTGGATACACAGTCATTCTATAATCATCTGAAAAAGAATTTACAGCTAAGAAAAATGATATAGGTCAGAACAAACAGTTCTGTGCTCATTTAATACATTGGCACAAAAAATCTGTGATTGCATGCAAAGTGCCATAGGCCACAGCAATAGGATATCAGTTTAATGAAGTCAAGTCTATGAAAGATGATTTTTAATTAGTTACTATGGGTTACTGCATTTTGAAGATGATTGATTTTGCCCTGCCTTGCTGAACAAGCTTACATTATTATTGTCCTCCTAAAACTGATTCAAAAATGACTTGTCACGAAAAAACCAACAATGGATTATTCATTAAAAACTCATTTCACATACTAAGTTAACCCCTTTGCACCTAAGGATAAAACAAATCTAAATGCCTAAGTACAACTTTGCAACTTTGACATGTGTTTGTAAAACCGTACATATCACCACAGCTACTTTGTGCATCCATTTTTCAGGACAATGTGGGCTTTCATTTAGTGGTAACTGGTAATGGATATGTCCTGATTTTATTTTATTATTAACCACTTCAGCCCCAGAAGAATTTACCCCCTTCCTAACAGAGCACTTTTTGCGATTCAGCACTGAATCGCTTTAACTGACAATTGCCCGGTTGTGCAACTTTGCACCCAAACAAAATTGACTTTTTTTTCCCCCATAAATAGAGCTTTCTTTTGGTGGTATTTGATCGCCTCTGTGGTTTTTATTTTTTGCGCTATAAACAAAAAAAAGAGCGACAATTTTGAAAAGAACACAATATTTTGTACTTTTTGCTATAATAAATATCCCCCTTTTTTTTTAAGCAAATTTTTTCCTCAGTTTAGGCCAATATGTATTCTTCGACATATTTTTGGTAAAAAATTGCAATAAGCGTATATTGATTGGTTTGCACAAAAGTTACAGCGTTTAAAAAATAGGGGATAGCTTTATATACTAGTAATGGCGGTGATCTGTGATTTTTTATTGTGACTGCGACATTATGGTGGACACATCGGACAATTTTGACACATTTTTGGGGACCATTGGCATTAATACAGCGATCAATGCTATAAAAATGCATTGATTACTGTAAAAATGTCACTGGCAGTGAAGAGGTTAACACTAGGGGTGATCTAGGGGTTTACTGTGTTCCCTGGGAGGTGATTCTAACTGAAGGGGGGGACTGAGTAGAGGAAGTGATGGATCGTGGTTCTTAGCTAATAGGAACACACGATCTGTCACTCCTGTCAGAACAGACACAGAGACACAGAACACACTCATCCCTGTTCTGTGTCTCCTGCTCATGATTGCTCGTGGCTGGCAGTAGTCGCAGCCACTAGCATTGTCACCCCCTGCTGTGCAGCGGCACGCACGCGCCTGCTATCCCGATCCCACGAGCCGAAGTATAGCTATGACGGCTCGCACAGGGGAGCCAACTTGCCACAGTATAACTCCGGTGGCTGGTCGGAAAGCAGTTAAAGGAAACTTGGGCCAAAATAGTAAAATAAAAATATATTTTTTTCAATTTTGCTGTATATTTCTTGGTACTACCATAACCTACCAACAAAGAACAACTCAAAATAAATGTTCCTGCTCCTGATGATCGCAGTATGGGGGAACGGGGATTTAATTAATACATTTTACCTTACAGAATTACGCTATGTATATACATCTCTTTGTCGTGAATGAAATGTAGATGGAAGGACCTATTTGCTGCTCCATGAATGGATGATTATACAGGCTCATACCTATTGTTTATCCAATGAGTTCACTACCATATGGGTGAGATCGCATGAGGAGTGGTGACGGTCAAACAATTAGGATACATATCGCATGGAACACATGGATGAACTTCTATTTGTTGTTTTATACAATCAACATATGTGATTATATGGATGGAAGTTTACATCCAATTACATGGACTTTATCAAATTTAAACTTGAGCGCTGCTAATGTTGGATTTCATTCAGCATATTTGTTTTGATATTAAGTGTTATTATAGTAGCTGCTAGAACAATATATATATTTTTGGAATTTTTGATCATAAGCGCTGGGAGTGGGTTGGTTTGTTTACTTCTGTATGCTTCCACACATACATATATTTTTTTTGTACTACTGTATTGTGAAAACAGGAAGTTGTCCATTTGGCACGGCCCCCAGAAGCTATTGGAGATCTCTGTAGTTTTAGTGCCTACTACAGTGATTTCCATGGGGATCCCACAATTTTGGTACAAACAGTACATATCTACATTGGTTCAAGCTGGACCAATGCAATAAGGAATAAAATTGCCATACCTGGAATTTGGTTTCATTTGAATTATACTTATAAATCTCACCAGAACCGGTAGATGGGGCTGGAATGTGTGGCACGAAAGTTTTTCTTTTTGTTTTACCTCTATGGATGGCATAAGTTTCTTTGCCCAACTTCTAAACACTTCTTTTCTTTTTCTTTTTTTGTCTGGTTTATTTACTTTTCTCCAATCTTTTCCATCTTGCTCATTGCTTCCTTTCCCTCTGGAGAATTAGGGTGAGCCCCTCGCAAAGGCCCCTCCGGCAACATAAACCTGACATATAGGAAGGCACATTGTTCAAATTGCATCGGGTTGTTACTTTGTAATTTCATCTATAAATGCTAAGGGTGAATGCCCCCTATTTTGACTGTGTATCTTTAGAAGCAATTATTTGATGAGCATCAGAATGTTTCCTTTTCTAATATGTTTTTGTTCCATTTTGTAAATATGAAAAATAAAGGTTTTACAAAAAAACAAAAAATAATAAACAAATCTCACCAGTTTCCTTTTCTAATAATTGTACAATGTTCCATTTTGTAAATATGAAAAATAAAGATTTTACAAAACAAAATAATCCCACCAGATCTGAAACAAACTGAAACATTGGTATGATGCCTTAGCTATACTGTGTTAAAGTCAGACATGTACAGTAGGGATGGGCCGAATGGACCCCTATTCAGTTCGCACCAGAACTTTCGAACACCGCGAAAGTTCGGACCCGAATAACAAACCTCATTAAAGTCAATGGGACGGGAACGTCAAAAGTGCCCATTTTAAAGGCTTATATGTAAGTAATTTGGCATACAATGGTTATAGGGGTCCGGGACCTGCCCTGAGGGACATGTATCAATAAAAAAAAAGTTTGTGAAAAACTTAATTTTTAAATGAGCAGTGATTTTTTGATTTTTAAAGTGTAAGCATACAAATGAAAAATTCCTTCCAACATAGTGCCTGGGAGGTCCCCTTAGTCTACCTGTAAAGTGGCAGATCTGTACCATGCCTAGAATCTGCTGCAGCAATAATTTAATTTATAAAGCCAAAAAAATGACATTTGCCCTGCAAGTTGCCTTTATTTTGCTCAGCAACAGCTGGGGAGCCAGTGTGTATGATGAGGCCACAATGTAGTGCACTGGGAACAAGATTAGAGATTTTTTGGATACATTCTGGTGTCACTTTTGATAGAAGTAATGGGTGTGTAAAAATTGGCCTTTGGATGTCGGTGGCACCTTCCCACTGTAACCCTATAGAGGTAATCTTGATAAAAGCAAGAATTGGCCTTGCTGTAAAAAATTGCAATGATATGCACCTGTCAAACAGGTGCAAAAAAAATCACACTTTGTGAACAAGGAGGCAGGTTTATCCACTGTGGCAACTGCAGGGACTGCACCCTTGTCTCTGCTTGTGTGACATAGGATGAGGAGGATGAGGAAGGTTTAGTAAGCCAGTCCACCACCCCCTCTGCATGCTGTGGCTGGATAGCATGGGCAAACTCACTAAACAGTGGAAATGATGCCCTGCCTGAGAACTGACCACCACGTCCACCTTTGCCTGTGGACACATTTGTTGCTGGCCCCCTTACAGTGCCAAGGGAATGTCTGCCTCTCCTTGTTGTCCTCCCAGACATTATTGGGAGGGGGCGGTGCTTATAATCAAATGTAAAGAAGAAGTTGAAATCTGTACGTAGATGCACTTTAAACAATGTAAAGAGGTGTTTCATGCACTTTAATTTGAGTACTCACACTACACAGACACACGCTACGCATACACTATAATATACTGCAATATAATGTGCCAAACGTACAGTAACCCACAGAACTATATGGCGTTAAACGGGCAGTAACGCACACAAAACGATCGGGCGTTAAAATGGCAGTAACGCACACAAAACGATATGACGTTACACTGGCAATAACGCACACAGAACTATATGGTGTTAAACTGGCAGAAACGCACACAGAATGTATGTATGAATGACACGGTCCCACTAAACTACAGTGAGACTATCTGAGCTGTCCCTACTTTAGCTGCACACTATGCAAAGCTAAATGATGGTCCTCCTCACTACACTCACACTATCCCTAGACTGACACTAAACTAATATTCTACGCTGACAATTGAAGCAAAATAGCACAGTATAGCACACTAACTAAATATAAGCACTGAACAGAGTCTTGCTCTATCTCTCTCCATGCCAAAATCACACTGAAAATGGCTGCCATTGAAAGAATACTTTTATACTGTGGGGCGGGAATGAGCCATGATTGGATAATGTCATGATGACAGTGTTCAATCATGACTCTGACAGTGCTCTGTGCCCTGATTGCCTTTAGCTTTCACTGCTGCAGCCAATCAGCACTTGCAATGCACTGTTAAGCTTCGCAATGCAATGTAGTCGATTTGGGGGGCGAACAAAAGGTCGCACGACCCGTTTTTGTTTGGCTGTTCGCCTAACGCCCAAACAGCAAAAGTTCGGCTGAACTTATGCTTGGGCCAAACCGTTCGCCCATCCCTAATGTACAGTATAGTTGTACCTGGAAATGACAGTCACCTTATGCATGACTATGAACAGGTTCCCCTAAAAGCAGACTGTAATGTAAAGGGATGGTGTGTCGGGCAGATGAGTATTCTTGCAATGTAACTGCTGTATTTAGCAAGGGCCTTGTTCATGGCAGAAGAACAGTTAATACAGGATGTGAGGAAAAGAAAGGTAATTTAATGCATGAACTAACACAGCGTTATGGTCTATTCAGCCACATAAATGCTCATTTCACCTCAATCACAAGAAGCTGGCAGAAAGAAAGGTTGACTTGAGCCACTGCTTGTTCTTCTGTGCATGTAGGTTACAGAGGATTTATGTCTCCTGCTCTCTGAAAGATATCCTGACCTTTATTAATTTTCTTTACCTCATCTTGTATAAAGATAATCATTGTCACATATGTGTGTTGCTGTGGAATATGAATATGAATGTATTTCAAACTTCTAGGTGTTCTGGTTTTACACCTATTCACAGCCATGAACTGTCATGCCCAGGCTCCATGATGTAGAAATGTATTGTTCAAAACTTGACCAATTTCATGTAAGTTTTGTAAAGCAGTTCTGGTTACACAGTTTATTGAACTGAGACGTTAGTCTGTTCACAACTACTCTAGTTTCAAACAAGAAGAAGGCAAAACAAGTAGGTGTTCTAGGACAAGGCATAATGTGTGTGGCCACTGGCCAGCTAAATGTAAATGTCTTATTGCCTAACTGGTGGACCTAAATACAATGTGTAGCACTACACATTTTATTTAAATGCATATACAATTAGTCTTATTGTTGTGTTTTTTTCACATTGGTAGTGCAGTCATTTATGCACATATTATTACTAACTGGTGGATCGACTGGCTGAATCTGCTGGTAAAGTGGCACCTTGACTATGTTCTAGAAGATTTTATAGGGAAATATAGCTTTTATTTCCCATTAAAGATAGAGAGCAAACGGCCCCTTCTTTAACTATTGTAAGTTCACCATACCTCACATATACAGGATCCATGGGCCTACCTTAAGATTGTTCGGATATATTCACTCCTATAAAACTTAGGTAGCAGCCTACCTGACTATTTTTTGTTACTGTAACCATTGTAAATTGTTCTGCTTACTTCACTGTGACCTGTTTGACTTTTCAATAAAAATATTTGAAAGTAAAGATAGAGAGCAAACATAGGTATATACCATAGAACACAAATTGGTGGTCTGGTTGGCATACAAGAAAAGAAAGTGCTTATATAAAATAATTATTATAAGGTGAAAATGTTGGATCAGGCACATAAATTACATCAAAAGAAACATATAGAGGAGTCCAAGTCAATAATAAGGAATGGAGTGAACCATACAAACATATACATGGACTACCTTGAGATAGTGTTCAGTATGCCCTTAACAGACTTAAAAAAGAAAAAGAGGGAGGAAAAAAAGGAAAAGTTGGAAATACTCAGAGACCCAGGACTATCTATGAATACAAAAAAGGGGTAAGTAATGTAACCAGTGAAGGGAAAAAGCGATGATAGAATCTACAGAGGGAAAAAATCCAACAACCAACTGTAGGAGTTCGCTGATCAGTGAAGTAATGGGAAGTAAGAGGGGGAAATATAGAGGTTAGGGTGTTGGAGGAGGTGAAATAGGTCCAAATCAACCATAAGACCAAAAACGTATAAGAATTGGAATCCATTGCCAACATCTCCTCCATTCTTATAATAGCATTAACAGTATAGTAGAAGTTTTTAGGTAGGGTCTAATCAATGTACCCAAAGATTGAGAGGAATCACCACACAGACTAATTTGAACACTGTATGTTTGTTTTTTATTTTTTTAATTCCTTTATTTCTATTCAAGATGAGACAATTTAACAGTCAGAAAAGATGACAGTAATTATAATAAAAACAGAAACGGGTAATGAATATGATTAGATGTTATACCAGCATTGTCAAATATCGATTCCCCCGGTTATGCACTCAGTTAAATACATGTACGGTTACGGCTGTGTATCAAGGCTAACCGTGCACTACTCCGGGGGAGGCTTCCAGACTGTTACCCTGATAACCCACTATTGCTAGTATAGCTGCCAAGGCCATACTGTAAGAAACTCATTTATACCTGCCAGGCGGGGTTATCTCCCAACCAGCTGAGTCCAGCCATGTGGCACAACAGACGGGTGATGTAAAGTAGGATGTTCATATTATCTGAATAAACCGGCCCAAGACTGGGAGCAGATTAGGAGAGGAAGGACTGGGGGAGTGGAAGGGCGGGATGGGAAAGGACTCTCCAGTTGGGGGTAAGGGGGAAGGTATGTAGAGGGGAATCGGGGCAGAGGGAGGACGAGGGGGAGAAAAGAGGAGGGGGATGGTGGTGCCTCCTGACCAGAAAGTGATTTGAGCTACAAGGACTAATCAGGCAATGCAACCTCACGGATGTAAATTCAGTTTAGATGTAGTGTTGCCATGGTCGCCACGTCTCCCGAAAGGCCTCCTCCCTTTCGTACAAGGTGGCAGTGAGATCCTCCATGTTTCTTAGTTTGTTCACCTTGGCAAACCACAGGGATTTTGTTGGTGGAACCTCCGATCTCTAGCGCAAGGGGATGCATGCCTTGGCGGTGTTTAATAGCTGAATGGTAAGGGAGGCTTTATATTTCTTGATGGGTCACTTAGAGAGGTGCAGCAGACAGGCCGTGGGATCCCCCTCCAGGGTGACATCAGTCAAGTGCTTGATCGTGCGTGCCACCTCCAGCCAGTAGGGTTTGATTTTGGGGCAATCCCAGAAGATGTGCAGCATTGTTCCCTCCTCCAAACCACAACACCAGCAAAGACTAGGGACCCGCGGGATGAAGCAATGCAGGGAAGTGGGCACTCTGTACCATCGGGACATGATTTTATAGCAGGTCTCTTGGACTGGCGAAGTGAAGGATCTTCTCCCGCTGTGAGTCATTAAGTCATGCCTAAAAATAGGATTTAGTTGGCCGGGTGGAAAGTCTGGATTACCCAAGATTGGTACAATGGGGGAGGGCATCGGGGACACTGAGGAATGTCAAAAGGCATCGCTGACCATCCGTGTGGTGCTGCCTAGCGTGGGATGGTCAGTGAGGTCCTTCGGCAGAGAGGTGGCGATCCATGGTCAGCTCTTGGCCATTCCATCAGAGTCCTCCAACTCCATCGCCATCC
The DNA here is from genome assembly GCF_037356315.1 of Lithobates pipiens. Classification (NCBI taxonomy): domain Eukaryota; kingdom Metazoa; phylum Chordata; class Amphibia; order Anura; family Ranidae; genus Lithobates; species Lithobates pipiens. Next base: position 37,663,687 of record NW_027507903.1, read on the forward strand.
ACTGTTTGGCCCCTGCGTGGCAATGCCAGTTGACCACTCTAGTAAGATAGGCTGCCCTGTAGTATGCCTTTATGTCTGGGAGGCCGACTCCTCCCCTATGCTTTGCCAAGTGGAGGAGTTGCAGTCTGATCAAGGCGGTCATCTTAATGGCATTGCATCGCCTGAACCATGTTAAAGTAAGCGAATGCCAGTGGTGGAGATCTGTTTTGAGACGAAGAAGAACTGGGGCAAAGTTCTGAACACTATATGTTGTAGAAATTGAATAGGCACAAAGAAAGCAGTCATAGCAATGGTAAAGTATACAGTTCTTCAGATAGATAAAGAAATGTTTATAAGAAAGTTCGTTTTCCAGCAGTTGTATGATACACACTTACACATTACAGAGTGACAGAGGAGCATTTTCTTTGAGGGTTGGTTGTATTACTGAGTAACATTGCAATCCCTCAAAGTCCCTGCAGATATGACTGTGAGTGGGAAAATTCTAGGCAGAGGAGACACCCAGTAGGGAATCTACTCTTTCTGGCCTCGTCAGGTACCACCCACTATTCTCTTCCTATCGAGCAGGGGCTCTGTCTCTATCTTATTCCCACACTGCAGGCACCCTGAATTGCACAGAATTACGTAATTTAGGGAATTCTCAGTCAATATGGCTTCCCAAATCTCAAGGTGCTTTAGCATCCAATAGGAATCCAACTGCTGACCAACTCAAGATGGCTGCCTGGAGCCCATAGCAGGAGGCAATTATTCCTTAAAGGAGAAGTCCAGCCTGAGCTTGTTTGGCTGGGCTTCTCCTAATGGTCACCGGAGTGCAATTCGTTTTGCACTCCTGTGACCCATTTTCACCAGAGAGCGTTCTGAAGTCCACTCACTGTAATCAGTCCAAGCACCGTGTCATCAGGATAATGAAGTCTGGATTCGTCAGGTGCCTGGACTGATGCCTGTCTCAGCTTCTCAATGAGCCACTGAGAGACTAAGATGGCCGACCCCCGAGAGAGGACAATCAGCAGCTCCCCTCTCAGGGATCTGGGATAACCGAGCCATCGGCGGTGTTCGATTGCTCGGTTCTCAGTGTAGAGATGCCGAGGGACAGATGCAGCATCGGTCCAATGCTGCTTCCACCTAGGTAAGTATAAAAGGGGAAAAAAAACATACTTCTCTTTTAAGGGGCTCCTTCATGTTGAAGGAAATACTGTAGCCTATGTCTGCCTACAAGTTAAGATCTTTTTGTCAAAGTAAGCAGTCCCCTTATAACTATTGTATCAACACAACACACAAGCATAACACACTCAGATATATAACACACATATGCACATATTTTTTGTTCATGCCAATGGATAACTTAGGACAGTGATTCTCAACCTCGGTCCTCAAGCAACCCCAACAGAGGGTTTCCTTTTGATGTTCATTTAAAACACATGAAAAGTGTAGGACATCCTAAAAACAAGATCTCTGGGGGTACCTGAGGTTGGGAACCACTGGCTTTGGAGATGCAAGCTCATGGTCATGATCAGGTGAGGCCAAATGACAATTTAACCTAGAGACTGGAGGAAACCAGAGTAGATATATGTCAGTGCTGGACCCTCAGGAATATTATTTCAATAAATTCTATCCAAACACTAAATGTATATTGTTATCTTTTGTTATACATCTCCAATGTCCCTTATCGATAAGTGAAGTATTTATCCTTGACACAAACATACTATGGGTTATAAATTCAAAACAGCCAACTCATCAAAATCTCCAACCACATCACTTCCGGTGACTCTCCAGCATCACTAAGTGTAGATTTAGATGAGTTTGCTTTTTTGTCGCAAAACCGGCATACACTACTGTAGACTAAATAATAAGCAGAGGACATTGTTAGTCCGCCCGCAAGTAACCAACAACATAGCTGCCTCCAAGGCGACGACAACTTTTTCCTCCTTATCAACTGTTCTGTCATAACAGCCAAGTTGTCGTGTACCGAATTCGACGAGTTGGCTATTTTGACAGAACAGCAGCACTGATAGGCAGCACTGATGAGGAGGCACTAATAGGTGGCACTGATGAGCAGCACTGATAATCACCCTGATTATCAGTGTAAATATGTGCTGTCAGATAACCCGCAAGTTTGTTAACATGTGATCAGCTGTGATTGGACACAGCTGATCACATGGGAAAGGGCTACTGTGATTGGCCTTTTACCTTGATATGTGATGAGCTGTGTCCGTCTCTTGGCTATAGCGCAGTGGTTGGTAGGTGGTTAATGTTATGCATTAACCGCTTCAGCCCCGGAAGATTTTACCCCCTTCCTAACCAGGGCACTTTTTGCAATTTGGCACCGTGTCGCTTTAACTGACAATAGCGCGGGCGTTCGGTATTGCACCCAAATAAAATTGGCGTCCTTTCTTTCCCAGAAACAGAGCTTTCTTTTGGTGGTATTTGATCACCTCTGCGGTTTTTATTTTTTGCGCTATAAACAAAACCAAAGACCAACAATTTTGAAAAAAAAAACAATATTTTTTAATTTTGCTATAATAAATATTCCCCCAAAATATATAAAGAAAACTATTTTTTTCCTCAGTTTAGGTCGATATGTATTCTTCTACATATTTTTGGTAATAAAAATCACAATAGGCGTATATTGATTGGTTTGCGCAAAAGTTATAGCGTCTACAAAATAGGGGATAGTTTTATGGCATTTTTATTATTATTTTTTTTTTACTAGTAATGGTGCTGATCTGCCATTTTTATAGGGACTGTGACATTATGGCGGACACATTTGACAATTTTGACACATTTTTGGGACCATTGGCATTAATACAGCGATCAATGCTAGAAAAATGCACTGATTACTGTAAAAATGTCACTGGCAGTGAAGGGGTTAACACCAGGGGGCGATAAAGGGGTTAATGTGTTCCCTAGTTAGTGTTCTAACTGAAGGGGGTAGGGGACTGTGCAGGGGAGTTGACAGATCGCTGTTTATTCTCTGTATGAACAGACGATCTGTCTGTTCTCCCCTCAGAGAACCGGAAACTGTGTTTACACACACAGATCCCGGTTGCCAGTGTGTCAGCTGCGATCGCGGGAGCCCGGCGGTGATTGTGACCCCCAGGCAATCGCATCGGTTTGGGAGGCGAGTGTGCCCTCTAGTGGCCACCGGGGCGAAGCGATGTTAAATAACGTTGTTTCGCCCAGCCGTGCCATTCTGCCAGAGTACAACTGCGACGGATGGTCGGCAAGTGGTTAATTTGCATTTCATTTTCAGATAAAATGTTGACGCGCTCATGCCATATTGGACCATATAGTAACAAACAGTACAAGAGCTGCAATAGTTGGCTATTTAATGTGAAAAAAAAAATACTAGGACCACACTGTATACACGGGAAATCAGCCTATTATCAGCTAGATTTGTTTGCGGTTGCAAATGCCAAGCGTGTGCACATCAGCAGACACCTAGGGGGGCTTTTCTAAAACTGGTGCTGTCAGAATCTGGTGCAGCTGTGCATGGTAGCCAGTCGACTTCTAACTTCAAAATAAAAAATTATGTTAGCACTTTTTGGTATATATAGCTGCTAGCAATTAATGCAAATATACAAAACACTATAATAACAATAATAAAGAAAAAGATTTATAACTTCAGCTTGTTCAATTAAGCTTTGACATTTAAACCTGAAACCTGACTGGTTTCTATGCAGAGCTGCACTAAACGTTGCACCATGCAGTTTTAGTAAATAACCCCTATACTGACCAGAAATGCAGATGTCCCTTATGCCGCGTACACACAATCGAATTGTCCGGCGTACTTAGTCCGACAAACAATCCGGCGGATAGTCCGGCGCACTTTCTACCGAACGGACTTGGCAACACACGGACACACAGAAAGTCTGGCGTTTGCTTGCGCAATGACGTACAGCACGTACGACGGGACTAGTAAAAGGAAGTTCAATAGCCAGTAGCCAATAGCTTCCTTTTCGTACTTGCTTCTGAGCATGCGTCATTCTTAGTCCGCCGGACTAGCATACTGACTAACGTATTGTCCGCTGAAACCCAAGTCCGGCGGAAAGATTGGACTGCAAAAATACTTTCTAAGTCTGCCGGACTTTACGCTGAGTAAGTCAGCTGAAGCCCACACACGATCGAATTGTCCGGTGAAATGCGTTTCGGCGGACTAAGTACGCCGGACAATTTGATCGTGTGTACGCGGCATTAGTGATTTACCCCCCTTTCTTGTTTATTTACTATATTATTATTTTTATTAATTATTGCTAGTAGTAGTTTTTAGTAGATTTATACAACTCCAACAATCTGCGCACCGCTTTACATTATAAACGCAGTATGTTTACAATACAATAAAATATAAGATGGTGAAGAGGGCCCTGCTCATAAGAGCTTAAACCAGAGTTCCACCCATTTAAAAGTCAACAGATAAAAAACGTGTAGCTGCCGACTTTTAATAAACATAAAAACAAGGTTTGATCACAAAATCTTGTAATCATTAGACAGCAGTGGTTTGTGGGCGCATTGATAACAGCAACCAAAGGTATCTCAGGAGTCCACGGTGGCTTTAATGCAGCACGGTCTCATCAGGCTCGGTGGCGCCGGTGTCCCGGGGTGGATGTGCAGAGAGCAGGAGGAAATCGTCAGAAAGACGTCACTGGTGTCAGATGGCGGTTAAAAGATTTTGCACGCATTCGGAGCACGCGTGCTCTTTCCTCCGGCAATCTGGTGATCGAATACCATCAAAAGAAGGCTCTATTTGTGTGGAAAAAAGGACATCATTTTTTTTTTTGGGTACAGTGTCGCACAACTGCACAATTGTCAAATGTGCCACAGCACCAGGAGAGGGAGCCCAAGCTGGGTACCTGCAAAAACTAGGTACCCCCCTCTAAAAAAATGACATGCCAAATTTGGAATGTCAGGGGGTCACAAGTACTTAAAGCCGAAGCAGGGGCGGACTGACAACTCATGGGGCCCCCGGACAATAGGAGATTATGTGGCCCTCAGGCAATCAGACATTATGGGGCCACATAGTATACACAAACACACACAAACAGTATACAATCACACAGTATACACAGACATGTTTCTATTGGCTGAGAAGGTACTGGAGAGGTGGGGCAGCTATAATCTCGGGATTTTTAGACCAAAAGGATGCCGGTAAGGGACAATTTAGAGACAGATGTAAAAAAAACACAGGTTTTACTGAGGCTGGAAACCTTGATGGGGCCCCCTAGTGGCACGGGGCCCTCGGGCAGTGCCCGAGTGGCCCAATGGTCAGTCCGCCCCTGAGCCGAAGTTCCATTTTTGAATAGGGTGGGCCAAGTGGCAGTAGGAAAAAGAAAACACTGGGGGTTATTTAATGAAGACAAATCCACTTTGCACTACAAGTGCACACTACAAGTGCAAAGTGCACTTGAAACTGCACCGAAAGTACACTTGGAAGTGCAGTCGCTGTAAATCTGAGGGGTAGAGCTGAAATGAGTGGAAGCTCTGCTGATTTTATTATCCAATCATGTGCAAGCTAAAATGCTGTTTTTTATTTTCCTTTCATGCCCCCCTCGAATCTACAGCGACTTTACTTCCAAGAGCACTTTCAGTGCAATTTCAAGTGCACTTTGCACTTGTAGTTTGCACTTGTAGTGCAAAGTAGATTTGCCTTTAGTAAATAACCACCACTGTGCTTTAGTAAAGTTGATTGGTAGTGTTTTTCTTAGTTTAATAAAAATCACTGTTGTCGCTCATAAAAATACTTTTCAGACTTTAACCACCTCTGGATCTACTGCTTTCAGGAAAAAAAGCTTGCATTTGATCCCGGTATGAAATCTGTAGGAGGTCAATTTGAGGCACATTTAAGTTGGATTCACATTGAGTTTCATTGATGTAAAAAAATAAAAAATAAATGCTGCATGCCAAAAACAACAAACATTAATGTACAGCACTCCAAAAAATCAAATCCATAATTCAAACACTGTATTATAGATTATTCGAAATTTCTTCAAAACTGACAAGGAAATAAAAACACAAACACTGGGGTACTGGTGCTAGCTCTTCCATTGCTCTTATAGATCTGGCAGTAAAAGGATGGAATTTGTTAAAATAAGAGTTTTAAAGAGTAAGCAACGAGGTTATCTTAGTTGAAGCATCAAACAGAATAAGGCAAAAAACATGATGGAGTGGAACAGATAAAGACCTTGATACAAGAGCGATTAGTAATAGCATGAGAGAATAAATGATCATGAAACAAACTTTTTTGTGCGTTAGATTTTTTTAATTTTTTTTTTAAGTGTCAAGATGCAGAATTTAGTTATCACTGGTGGCATGTGTATGAAAATGGGACTATGAGCAAAATAAAAAATGACTGCAGTCAGACACTAATGCCGCGTACACACGATCGGAATTCTCGTCGGAAAAAAATCTGATGGTTTTCTCGACGGAATTCCAATGGAATTCCGCTCAAGCTGTCTTGCGTACACACGGTCACACCAAATTCCGATACTTTAGAACACGGTGACATACAACACGTATGACGGGACTAGAAAAAGGAAGTTCAATAGCCAGTAGCCAATAGCTTCCGTCTCGTAGTTGAATCTGAGCATTCGTGATTTTTGGTGTGTCGGAATTGCATACACACGATCAGAATTTCCGATAGAAAGTTTTTCCGTCGGGAAAATTGAGAACATGCTGTCAATTTTTTTGCTGGCGGATATTTGGACAGCTAAATTCTGAAGGAGCATACACACGGTCGCATTTTCCGATGAAAAGCTTTCTTCGGTCTTTTTCTGTCCGGAATTCTGATCGTGTGTATGCGGCATAACAGTACCATATCAGTTGTTATTTCTCTGAGCCCCCATGTAAGATAGTGGACACTCGGCTTAGTCTTAAATGCATATTTAACTACTTGACCTCTGGAAGATTTACCCTCCTTCATGACCAGGCCATGTTTTGCGATATAACACTGTGTTACATTAACTGACAATTGTGCGGTGATGCAACACTGTACCCAAAAAAAAAAAAAGATGTCCTTTTCTCCCAAAAATAGAGCTTTCTCTGTGTTTTTATTTTTTTATTTTTTGCGCTATAAACACAAAAAGGCCAACAATTTTGAAAAAAAAAAACAACATATTTTTTACTTTCTGCTTTAAAACATATCCAATTAAAAAAAATTTAAAAAATCAAATTTCTTCATTAACCAGTTCCCGACCAGCGCACGCCGATGTACATCGGCAGAATGGCACGGGCAGGCATATTGGCGTACAGGTACGTCTAATCTTTAATGCCGCCCTGCCATCGGTCGGGACCCCCGTGAGACCCCCGTGAGTCCGGTCGCGGGTCCCGCGGACTCAATCACGGACTCGATCGCCGCGGGCATACCCGCGATCGTCTCACGGGGCAGCTGAATGAGGAGATGCCATTGTAAACAGCATCTCCCTGTTCTGCCTAGCAACAAGTGATGCTGATTGGAGCAGAGATCAGTGTTCACCAAATGAAAGCCCAACCCCCCCACAGTTAGTACCAAACCCCTAGGACACACTTAACCCCTACACTGCCACCCACTGGTTAACCCCTTCACTGCCAGTGTCATTTACACAGCATTCACTGCATTTGCATAGAAGTGATTGCTGTATAAATGACAATGGCCCCAAAAATGTGTCAAAAATGTCCGATGTGTCTGCCATAATGTCGCAGTCACAATAAAAATCGCTGTACGCCACCATTACTAGTAAAAAAAAAAATTGATAAAAATGCCATAAAACTATCCCCTATTTTGTAAACGCTATAACTTTTGCGCAAACCAATCAATAATCGCTTATTGGAATTTTTTTTTCCAAAAATATGTAGAAGAATACGTATCGGCCTAAACTGTGGGGAAAAAAAGTTTTTTTTATATATTTTTGGGGGATATTTATTATAACAAAAAGTAAAAAATAATGCGTTTTTTTTTCAAAATTGCTGCTCTATTTTTGTTTATAGCGCAAAAAATTAAAACCACAGGGGTGACCAAATACCGCCAAAAGAAAGCTCTATTTGTGGGAAAAAAAGGACGTCAGTTTTGTTTGGGAGCCCCGTCGCATAACCGCGCAATTGTCAGTTAAAGCGACGCAGTGCCGAATCGCAAAAAGTGGTCTGGTCTTTGGCCAGCAAAATGGTTCGGGGCTGAAGTGGTTAATTTAGGCCAATATGTATTCTGCTACATGTTTTTGGTAGAAAATAAAAATCTCAAGAAACATATATTGTATGGTTTGTGCAAAAGCTTTAGCGTCTACAAACTATGGGATATATTTATTTATTTATTTATTTTTTACTAGTAATGATGGAAAATCACTGACAAGGGTGCAATGATGGACAAGGCTACAGATGGACACTGACAAGGCTGCATTGATGGGCATTTAAATGTAATTTTTTTTCCCTTAAAATTCCCTCCTAAACTTGGGGTGCGTGTTATACGCCGATAAATACGGTATATAAAATCTATATTGTCAAAAGTATTAGGACACCTGGCTTTGCACACACACACATGAACTTTTAATGCCATCCCAGTCTTATGCCGCGTACACACAGTCGGACTTTTCGACGGCAAATGTGTGATGGGAGCTTGTTGTCAGAAATTCTGACCGTGTGTAGGCTCGGACAGTTTCCATCGGAATTTCCATCGTACAAAATTTAAAATCTGGTTCTCAAATGTTCAGACAACAAAATCCATTTGCGTAAATTCCGATTGTGTGTACACAATTCCGACGCACAAAGTTCCACGCATGCTCGGAATCAAGCAGAAGAGCCACACTGGCTATTGAAGTTAATTTTTCTCGGCTCGTCGTACGTGTTGTACGTCGGCACGTTCTTGACGTTCGGAAATTCCATCAACTTTGTGCGACAAGACAAGTTTGAGTCAACATCCATCGGAAAAAATCCCATGGATTTTGTTGTCGGAATGTGCGATCGTGTGTATGCGGCATTAGTCTGTAGGGTTCAATATTGAGTTGGTCCACCCTTTGCAGCTATAACAGCTTCAACTATTTTGGGAAGGCTGTCCACAAGGTTTAGGAGCGTGTCTATGGGAACATTTGACCATTCTTCCAGGAGCTCATTTGTGAGGCCAGGCACTGATGAGGACGAGAAGGCCTGGCTCACAGTCTCAGCTCAAATTCATCTTAAAGGTGTTCTGTGGGGTTGAGGTCAGGACTCTGTGCAGGTCGGTCAAGTTCCTCTGCCCCAAACTTACTCATCCATGTCTTTATGGACCTTGCTTTGTGCACTGGTCCAAATCAATTAGTGGAGGGGGTATTATGGTATGGGGTTATGTTTCAGCTGTTGGGCTTGGTCCCTTAGTTCCAGTGAAGGAAACTCCTAAGGCGTTAGCATACCAAGCAAAATTTTGGACAATTTCATGCTCCCAACTTTGTGGGAACAGTTTTTGGGTGGTCCCATTCTGTTCCAACATGACTGTGCATCAGTGCGTAAAGCAAGGTCCATAAAGACATGGATGATCGAGTTTGGGGTGGAGGAACGTGATTGGCCTGCACAGAGTCCTGACCTCAACCCAATAGAACACCTTTTGAATGAATTAGCATGGAGACTGCAAGCCAGGCATTTTCGTCCAACATCAGTGCCTGACCTCACAAATGCACTTCTGGAAGAATGGTCAAACATATCCCATAGACACACTCCTAAACCTTGTGGACAGCCTTCCCAGAAGAGTTGAAGCTGTTATAGCTGCAAAGGGTGGGCCAACTCAATATTGAACCCTATGGACTAAGCCTGGGATGCCATTAAATTTAATGTGCATATAAAGGCAGGCGTCTCAATACTTTTAACAATATAGTGTATGTTTATATGGAGGTACTGCATATTATTGTTTATATTTCAGTTAGCTTTTGTATGTAGACCGATTGCTATCTGCCTCCTCTATGCCTCCAGCGCAGAGTTATTTTTTACTATCAGCCTGAAAGCCCAACTCCAGATAACATTTTGTATGCAGTTGAAGCAACCAACACTGTATCCTGGCCTAGGCCGACAAGGCCCAGGCCTAGGGCAGCACTTTGCAGGGGGGGCAGCACGGAAAGACTCTCTGCCAGCTTGCGCTAAACTGTTAGTGTAGCACCAGTCTTATGGGGCGGACTGGGCTGAGGGGCAAATCAGTCTAGCTCCCCATAAAGTGGCCTCACTGCTTCCCCTATGCGGGCGGCCGGCATTCCGCAACTGTGGGTGGGGCGCCGCATCTAATTTTGACTATCCTCTCATCCTGGACCACAAACCTTCCTCACTATTAGTTTTCTGCTGCACCATTGGCATGGTAAGGGAGGGTTATAACCCCTGTCAGTTTATTTTTTTACCATCCCTGTCCTATTGCAGAGATTTCCCTTCTTCCTGCCCCATAGCCAAACAGGAAGTGAGAGGAAATCTATACAAATTAAGGGAATCCATTGTCCCCCCCCCCCCCCCTAGGCCCTCAGTGTCCCCACTCGAAAATTTCCGGGTGGATCTTAAACAGCAAGGGGTGTGACCTTGACAGGAAGGGGTGGGTCGTATTTAAATAAGGAGGTGCATGAGTTTAGTCAGACCTAGGACAGCACAAAACCTAAATACAATAATGGCAGCCAGGGCCGTCTTTAATATTGATTGGACCCTGGGCAAAACTTTTCTTGCCCCCCCCCCCCCCCATGCAGTTTTGCTCTCCACTTACTCTGAGACATACAATAAATAGCAGCTAGACTCAAAATCAGTTTACTGAATCAGATCAGGCAGCCATTGTGATTGGTTGCCAGAGGTTACAGTGTATCATTACCAATCACTGATTAGTTTCTAGAGGTTACATCACATGATTTCTGCTCGTTGCTAGAGATTACTGTGGATAGGACCTCAGGGGGGGCATGGTATCCCCTATTTACACAAGAATGCCGCCGCTATTTACATATGCATGCCGGTAATTTACATGTAAACACAGGGTCTGCAGGTCAGCCATCTTTACACAACAATAGGACATAGCTGGGCAGCATTAGTTGCAGCACTTCACACTGAGATAACGGGACACAGCACATGACTAAAACCTCAAGGGATGAGGGAATTTAAACCAGGATAGTTGGCAAGAATGAGGCAGCTGCTTTGGGCCCCACAACAAAGACAGGGCCCAGGGCAGCTGCCCCTTTTGCCCTGCCCTGCTGACAGCAACGGTATTTTATTCTTTTGTAAAAAAGTTTGAAACAAGTTCATTAAAATCTGACCATAAGCACCTCAACCTCTATTGTTATATCCAGTGTTATATGGTTTGTCCCACCCCTACAGCTGTCCTTTTGGTGCACAGCTTGGACTGCATGTAATTGCGGACAAATATATAAGTGAAAAGGGTAATCATTATACTGATTACTATTATTACAGGTATTAATCCCATACAGATTACAATTACAATATGGTGGTCCCTTACATTTCTGAAACAACAAAGATATATGACAAGGTTCATTGGAATCCAGCAGATTGGCTGCATTGTGACTGTCATAGGCTTTCCTGAGGCAGGGACAAATGTGAATGGCTCAGTGATCTCCACTAATTATGTTGGCTCCATAAATATTAATCAAATACTGAAATGGTCCATATATAACATAGAAAAAGAAAGACTTCTCTTCCAAGTACTTTGGCTGAGGGCAGGGGAAAACATCTCCGCTGCTTAGATTCATAACTTACAGGGGCATCTCATAAAATTAAAATAGCATCAAAAAGTTCATTTATTTCAGTAATTCAATTCAAAAAGGGAAAACTCGTATATTTTATTTAGATGTGTTGCACACACTGGGGGTTATTTACGAAAGGCAAATCCACATTGCACTGCAAGTGTACTTAGAAGTGCAGTTGCTGTAAATCTAAAGGGTAGATCTGAAATGAGTGGAAGCTCTGCTGATTTTATCATCCAATCATGTGCAAGCTAAAATGCTGTTTTCTCTTTTCCTTGCATGTCCCCCTCAGATCTACAGAGACTTTACTTCCAAGTGCACTTGCAGTGCAAAGTGGATTTTCCTTTAGTAAATAACCCCCATCATGGGCGTCTGCAGAACTTTTTTCAGGGGGGGGGCATCATTTTAAGGTCCCTCATGCTTCGCCCCTTTTCAACAATGTAATGAATGGGAGGGGCTTAGTTATTATCACAAAAAGCGCAGGCATGCAAAGGTTTGAGAAACCTGATGCAAAAGCTTCATAGAAGGATCAAGCTGCTATGGTCTGATTAAGTATTTCTAATTTGCACAGGAAAGATTTATGTGTTATATAAGAGATAAATCATCTTCACTTTGTATTGGAAGTTACTCAGGCATACCATGCCCATGTAAATAGCCTAGAGAATGTAGATCTTTTTATATAGCAATACACGTGGGTGCCCATATTTTGATCTTGATGAAAACATCTATACTGTATGAGTATTGGAGCCAGTGTACTGTATAAACCCATGGAGATTCAAGCTCATAACCTACAGTAGAAACTTGGCTGGTGAAGGGTTAAGGGAATCCCTGTGTCCTGGAGCAAACAGGATTTTTATTGCCACTTTTTCCCTCAGGTGAATGGGTAGGGGTGCGATGTACCCCATACTCATTTACATAGGGTGGGGGGCTGGGATCTGGGGGTCCCCTTATTAAAGGGGGCTCCCGAATTCCGATAAGCCCCCTGCCCGCAGACCCCGACAACCAACGACCAGGGTTGTTGGGAAGAGGCCCTTGTCTTCATCAACATGAGAACAAGGTGCTTTGGGGTGGGGGGGTGCCACAGGGCGCCCCCCTTCCCAAAAGAACCCACCCCCCATGTTGAGGGCATGCGGCCTGGTACGGTTCAGGAGGGGGGCCGCGTGTCGATACTCAATATGTTGCGTATCTTCCTCAGGGAAGGGCAAACCCCCTGAGGAAGATACGCCACACCCTGAGTATCAACACACGCAGGGGAGGGGCAAGGACGAAGTGAGAGACAGTATACCTGCCTAGAGGAAATACAAGCCATACCCATACTGTTTTCAGTATCTATTAGGCTCTATGAAGTACAGTGGACTGACACACCTTATACATATGAGTACCCCGGCGGGGGAGCGGTTTTTATCTTGTGTGTAATAAAAATTTTAAACGATATTGCTTTTTTCCTTTTTCATGTACTTTTTGAATACTGCATTGAGGAAACTTCTGATGCAGGGAAATAGCCGATAAAACCCATAGTGGTTCATATGCATGATTTGACTTAGTGTAAAAGCTAGTCACATGCTCCAAGGTGAGTTCATTACCATAAGGGGTTTCTGGATTTCTCCTATGCATGATTCAGAATCACGGCTGAATGTAGAAGCATGTTGTTAATTTCATCACTGGAGATTATGTAATTTTTTTATCTATCTCACCACCATCAGTACTTTGTTTCTCATCACAGCCTAACACAGACTGTTTAATGTTTATTATACAGGGACAATCATATATATATATATATATATATATATATATATATATATATATATGTAGCACTAACCCCCAAAGGAGCTGCTGGTTTGATTGGGCTTACCGTTACCTTCTTCTCCTCGATTTATATCTAGGGGTTTCCTGTGGTAGATGGCCCAGTAACTTGAGAGACTGACGACAGATCCGCAAATAGGGATTTTTATTTGCAAAAACATAGACAACGAACAGTCTCTTAAAATAGGATCAGAAGGTTAGGAAGAAAGTTCAGGTACTCTTAATGTCAAAGTCAATAATGAAGGATTTGCTTACTTTGACTAAATCCATAGAATAGCCATTCACAACTGGATGTTCACTCAGGTTGGATAGTCCCTCTCTCACAAGGTCTAGCAGCCAACAAGGTGCTTACTCAGGAACAAGTCTCTGCCGCAGACGTTGTTGTAGAACATACAGGAAACGAAAACTTGTGGAACACTCGTGTGATACCTCGATCTTTCAGCCAGTTTGGTGATACCCACGAGACTGGATTCACTTAGGTACTTCAACCCCACCAGGTTCTTGCTAAGAAGCCAACCCATGCATGGCTTTCTTCTGAAGAGTCCTCCCCTGGATAGCTACGAAGTTACTGGGCCTCTCCAACTACCGGACCACCTTGGAATCCTTCTTTAGTTTCCTTGCCTCGGGCTAGCCAGCCCTAAGACAATAAGTTGGGTGGATCAAAACCCCAGGACATAGCCTTCCTGGGGGCTGGTCAGGAGGACCAGGACCATGGAGTCAGAACATACTTCTGGACCGGAACCCCAAACCACGTGACATCCGCATCTTAAGTACCCTCTCCCAGGAAGCACAGCAAGAGTGACACTCCCACTGGGTGGGCCCCGAGAGGAGGTAACCTTAAAGCACCCAACCAGACTGTGGTTTCATGCCTGCCAGAAGAGACAGTGCCTCCTGTGACCAGGCTGAACATCCTGTAGTCCAGTCAGACTGATGCTGAGGTTCAAATTTGAAGCAATTGTACCCAAATCAAACTGCAGTGTAACATTAACTTTCAAAACATATATATATATATATATATATATAATTTTTTTATTTTATTTACTTTTTGCAATTTTGTTGTCACATTGGTATGCATTAGGCACTTTCTGTTTTTATTTTAATTTGTGTTATATTGATATGGTGACACCACATAATGGTTAGGTTTATATATTTTAATCAAATTTATTGAGTGTGGTTCTGGAACTATTTGCACTTTTGCACTTTTTTTTTTTTTTCATTTGTGTGTTTACATTTGTGTGCGCATTATTTGCTTGTCACAGATTGCACCTGCACCTTATACCAGCTGTGTGTTTATTATTTATGCACTTTATTACTCACCTGTGCATCTATAATTATAGATCAAGGCACGGATTATTGGGTATAGGACCTATCTAGCGTATGTTATTTTTATTTTATTATGCATGTATGTAAGAGACGCGTTTAACGTTTGCAGCTTGATAGTGGCATATAGTTAGGAGTGAGCTTTTTAAGGCTCACAGGATTTTTGTTGTTGTTTTTTTCTGAATTTAAGATCTGATCCCTGATTCCGGGGGGGTACTTGACCCCCCTTGCCACTACCTATGGACGTCCATGGCCGCAGGGTAGTATTCCAACATGATAATGACCCCAAACACATCTCCTAGATGACTACTGCCTTCCTAAAGAGGCTGAGGGTAAAGGTGATGGACTGGCCAAGCATGTCTCCAGACCTAAACCCTATTGAGCATCTGTGGGGCTTCCTCAAATGGAAGGTGGAGGAGCACAAGGTCTCTAATCTCCACCAGCTCTGTGATGTTGCCATGGAGGAGTGGAAGAGGACTCCACTGGCAACCTGTGAAGCTCTGGTGAACTTAATGCCCAAGAGGGTAAAGGCAGTGCTGGAAAATAATGGGGGCCACACAAAATATTGACACTTTGGGCCCAATTTGTACAATTTCACTTAGGGGTGTACTCACTTTTGTTGACAGTGGTTTAGAAATAAATGCCTGTGTGTTGCCTTATTTTGAGGGGACAGCAAATTTACACTGTTATACAAGCTGTACACTCACTACTTTACATTGTAGGAAAGTATAATTTCTTCAGTGTTGTCACATGAAAAGATATAATAAAATATTTACAAAAATGTGAGGGGTATACTGACTTTTGTGAGATACTGTGTATTTTCTTAGTGGTATACTTTTAAACTGGGCATGGCCATGAATGAGGACTTTTTTTCTGACACATATTTAAGAAATTTGACTTTTTTGCTTGTGCAGGATTTTTTCTAGTAAACACTTGAAAGTCTCATGTACCTTATGAAAAAATTTTTTTACCTTTCAGTGAAGATATTTTTAGGGCTAATTTACATGGGCTTTTAAAGTGGTTGTAAACCCTTACAACACACTTTGACCTACAGGTAAGCCGAGATTAAGGCTTACCTGTAGGTCCAAGAAATATCTCCTAAACCTACACGGTTTAGGAGATATTTGCCGAAAGACAGGCACTGCTGTCTACGGCGCATGCGCCGTAGACAGCAGCGCGCAGGCGCACTGAGCGTGGAACCGTCAACGGCGAATATGCCGCGCGTGGCGGCTCCCGTGGCATGCGCGGGAGTAACGTAATCGCGGCTTCGCCGAATGACAGCGGCAGAGCAGCGAGACCCTCCAAGAAGATGGATGTGCCGGACTGTAATGTAATGTAATTTATCATAACATAAAAAATAATTGTGTAATATGTGAGGCAAGAGTCTGAAAGTTTGCACAAACAAACTGCACACCATGTAAGCATTTTACTTGACCACAGTGTAAGAGGGAGAGACAATGCAGTTTTTATCAATAAATAAAATTACAGTGTATTATATCAGAATAAGAGCCAGAAATATTGCACAGATATATTGCATATAATGTATGTGGTTTTACTATGCCACAATGGAAGAGGAAGATATAAGCAGCACACAGAATGCAGATTTTGATCCAAAAATAAACGTCTAAGTTTATACAGTGGGAAAAATAATTATTTGATCCCCTGAAGATTTTGTAAGTTTGCCCACTTACAAAGAAATGAAGGTTCTATAATTGTCGTCATAGGTATATTTTAAATGATAGAGACAGAATATCAACCAAAAATCCAGAAAAAACACATGGTACAAATGTTATAAATTGAGTTGCAGTTCAGTGAGTAAAACAAGTATTTGAGCCCCAAGAAAAAGATGACTTAGTACTTGATGGAGAAACCCTTGTTGGCAAGCACAGAGGTAAGACGTTTCTTGTGGTTACCAGGTTTGCACACATCTCAGGAGGGATTTTGGTCCACAATTCTTTACAGATCTTCTCTAAATCCTTAAAAGGGTTGTAAGCCCATTACAACCACTTTAACCTACAGGTAAGCCTAGATTAAGGCTTACCTGTAGGTGCAAGAAATATGCACTTATGCAAAGGTGCACTTCGTGTCAGGCTGAATGAACATATAGGCAACATCAGACGTGGGTTTGACAAACATCCCGTGTCCAGACATTATGACCAAACACACAAGAGAGATCCATCAGGCACCCTATTTGTCGGTTTAGACAAATATAGGCCCCATTGGAGGGGTGGGTCCCTGGTTAGGGAAATATCCAAGCTCGAAATGGCCTGGATCCACAAATTAAAGACGTATGTTCCGTTTGGCCTTAATGTGGACACCGATGTTAATGCCTTTATTAGTAATTCTTGAGGTGATCTTTTCTGATGCTATGTTTTTTACTGTGGTTTTTGTACTTGCTATTGTAAAATATTATTCTA
This sequence comes from Lithobates pipiens, assembly GCF_037356315.1. Taxonomy (NCBI): domain Eukaryota; kingdom Metazoa; phylum Chordata; class Amphibia; order Anura; family Ranidae; genus Lithobates; species Lithobates pipiens. The sequence continues at coordinate 37,680,872 of NW_027507903.1, forward strand.
CTGTGTTTCTACTATGGTTTTGGTACATGCTATTGTAGAATATCTCCTTGTCCTTCTCTATTTTCTATGGCCTCTGCCGGGGGGTAGGCCTAGCTTTGGGTCAGCCGGCCCTCTGGATGCGGGGATTCACATTTAGTTACATTCCTCAACATCTGTTGGGGATGCCCAAGGCCAGTTTTTGGGGCACATGTGAGGTAGTGAGGAACTGAGAATACATGTTGCCCCGTTTTTCATATTAACTTGATGGAGATGTGAACACATTAATTATTTTGGCGTATCTCTATACTAATCTGGGATACTTCACTTCATCTCATTTTTATTTTTATTTCTATTTTTACTTATTATTTTTTATTTTTGTATTATTTTTATACTTTTTATCCAAGTTCATGCTCTATTTTGTATTTTTTGTATTTTAATTCCATACATTGGGACGCTCCGGGTTTTCATGTTTTTGTTAGTTCACATATGCCCAGCTTACAACTTAGCAAGATCTGTGGGAAGGAATGACGCAGACCTTTTGGGCAGTGAATGTACAGTTCTTAATTGCGCTGTCCCCTTGTTTTGATATATATATACCTGTTTTGTATTAAAAATCTTTTTTATATATTTTATATATATCAATTATAATAAAAAAAAAATTCTCATTTTTGTGTTCGGTCTAGTATCGGTAGACCTTATTCCGTGTCTCCACTGCATGCTCGGGACTTGTGTTCCGGTTTGTTTTTGGGCACAGGAAAGGTATTCTTATAATAAGGGCTAATTTGCCATGTTTTTTTTCCAATATGGCCATTGCCTGAAAGCAAGGCTTGGTCCATAATTATAGGACGTTCGTTGGGGATATATACACATATGATGTCCGTGGATCGAAAGTGAGGCTTGGTCCATGGTCATTAATTTCTAACGTCTATATGATATCTAAGATGACCCAAAGCGAGGCTTGGTTATGTTGTTGGTTATAAAAGGGGTGACGTCGCACGCCGCCCGTGCCCCTGGACGGCGTAAATTATTCCGAAACGCGTAGAGCGAATGCGAACGTGTCGAAGTCACCCCAGTCGTGTTCGTTCGTTTTAGACCAGGAAGGACGAGTTGGTCTCTTCGTTGGCGTGTGTCCGGCCGGCGCACGCTTCTGTTTTGAGCCTGCTTTTAAAGTCTTTTATGTAAGTGTATACGTTCGTTACTTGCAAATTAAAATCATTGGTTTTACACTATCTGGAGCCTATGTTTTTCCCTATGTGATACCACGTTGAGTTGGGAGTGACATGTGGAGCAACAGCCATAGTCCCATTGTGTGAAAGATTTGGGATCGCCTGAGGGGGAACCGCTACCCGGATATCCTTTGATTGTTTTTGCCTGTGGTGACCCTCTGTAACGGGGGGTCGCTCGGATCTGGTAAGGAGCCAATTCATTTATTTGGTGATGGGAAAAGCACATTATACTCTTGGAGAAGATTACTAATTTGTGCACTTCCAATTCAGCTATTCATACGAAGATTTCTTCACTGGTGTTTATTTACCATATGGACACTTTACAGTAATAATTTGTCACATAATCATATGGACGTTACACAGAGTTTTTAAAATATTTTTCTTGGTAATTTATTTTATGCACTTTTTCAGTTTTAGGAAAATTTTCATTCTTTATTTTTAGGGGTATATACACAGAGATCTACACAATCTGTGCTGTGTTTGGGTGATTCACATTATTGACACGCACTTGTGTCTTATTTTTGTATTTAATTTTATATATTTGTATATATAATTGTATGCACTATTTTTTGAGGTGGCCTTAGAGACATTAAGATACTAAGGTTTAATCTGTGGGTTTAGCACACACACATATCCCATTCACTTTGGGAATTTGAGGTTAGCGCAGTTCTCTTTTTTTCTTTTTCTTTTTTGCAAGAAATATCTCCCAAACCTAAAAGGTGCATGCGCCGTAGACATTGGGCGCAGGCACACTGAGCGTGCCGTTTCTAACAGTGATCATGCCGTTAGTGGCAGCACCATTATCGCTTCTCGGCCTTTTGGCTAAGATCAAGTGCAGTTTTACTGTGTGACTTAGCTAAGAGGTGCCCGAGGTACCCGACGGTCGGCCTTGGGGGGAGCGTCCCTTTTCGGAGGGCCCCCCCTTGCTGCTATTGGCCTTAGGCTTAGTCCTCGGGAAGCGATTGCCCTTTCCAGGGCGATCCGAGCGGACTTCTGGGACCCCTTCGGGGGCTCCCTTGGACGAAGGAGCGGACGTCGTGCCGGACGGAGTGAAGATGGTGTCTTCTGGGATGCGAGACTCATTACGGTTCGTTGTGAAGCCGGAATTCAAGGAGGAAGTTGACTTGAGGACGATCGTGGTCGATGTTCTGATGGATCTCCTGAGCCTGCGGGTAAGGGATATTGTTTGTCTGCAAGATTTCCCTAAGCAGAGGTTGTATGACATTACTTTTCTTTCTTCCGAGATGTGCTGGAATGTTTACGAAAAAATTAGGAAAATGAATGATGAGCTGTTGAATAAGATGGATGTTGTGCCTTTATTTATGCAAGAAGATAAGGCTATAGTTGTACACATGTACAACCCATTTGCTGACTTAAGTCTGGTTAAAGCATTTATGAAGAACTATTGCGATAATTTGCGTGGAGGAGATAAGGTGATGAATAAGTTTGATATATGGACAGGGAAGTACCGATTCTACGGGAAGTTCCGCTCTGATTCCAGTTGCGTGGGTGGAGTGAGGAGGCCCCCTGCTGTGTTCAACATTGGCAGGGAGAGGGGTTTTCTTTTTTATCCAGGGCAACCTGTTTATTGCCGAAAGTGTTGTGTATATGACCACACAAGTGGGGATTGTGAGCAAGGGGCCAAGTGCAGGTTCTGCGGGAATGCGGATCATCTCTCTAAGGAATGTACTCAGAGGAAGGTGTGTGACATTTGCAAGAAGGTGGGCCACTTGGCCAGGCAATGTGAGAAGTATTTCATGGCTAAAAGAGAGACTCAGTTTCATGAGACTTTGGCGAAGACAGCAGCAAGGATGGCAAGGCGGAGGTCTCGTAGGGAGCCTTGGGGGGAAGATAGTAGTGCAGGGCACGCTGATGCGGCTCAGTCTGCTGCCCCCTCAGGTTCTGAGGCCAATGACGCTGCACCTGCAAAGCAGGAGGAGGCTGTGACTAGGGATGTCATTTCCGGCCTTGCTACCGATGTTTCGGTGGCGGGTGGCGGTGTTGACTCTGGGAGCCTTGGTACTGTGGCAGGTGAAGGGCTACAGGCGGATGTTGGTCAGCAGGAAGGTGAGAAGGAGGAACAAGGACCCTTGGCGAGTCAAGAGAGTGGTGATCCTGAGGTGGATCAGGGAAGTGTGGCTTTTACTAGTCCTGGTCAGTTGTCGGAATTAATGAGCGGATTGTCTTCATGTAATGAGGAAGGTGATGAGGAAATGGACAGCGAGGAAAGCCTAGAATGTGGTCAGAGACTTGTCATTTCTATGGATGAGACTGCTCAATCCTCTATTAAAAGATCTCGAGAGGAGGGGGCAGGTGGAGGGGGGGGGGGGGAGGTGGTGCCCTTCCTGATGATGGAGACTCGGGTTCTGAGTCTGCCAGTTCACCGTTCACACGAAAGAGGGTGTCTTATGCTAGTGTAGCAAGTAAGGGTCTTGACGAGGCTACGCATTATTTGTAGAATTTTTGCTATGGCTGTGTTAACTTTCATAACCTTTTTTGTTATGGCTCTAACAGTGAGTTCTTTGAATGTTAGAAGCATATGTTCAGGGTGGAGGAGGGCTGCAGTTTTTGATTTTTTGGGAGGGTTCAACACTGACGTGGTATGTGTTCAAGAGTGTGGTGTGGAAAGGGCTCCAGCTGAAGAGTGGAGGTGTGGGGATTCTTTGTGGTCCCCAATGTGTGAATCTAAAAATGAGGGTGTGGGGATCCTGATTAAAAGCCCATATGTACAGGTTATTTCACATGAGGTGGTGGTGCCGGGGAGGTTGCAGATTGCTGTGTTGGAGGTGGCAGGGAACTGCGTTAGGATAATCAACTGCTATGCACCTACTGATAAAAGAGAGCGTGTGATCTTTTTTGAAACCCTTAAGTTGTGAATGCCTGGAAGAATTCCGACGGTGTTAGTCGGTGACTTTAACTGTGTGAGGAGGAGTGAGGAAAGGCAGAGTGTTGCTTGTGTAAGTGGAATTGATGTGACCTCCAAAGTTTTGAATGAGTTGGTGTGTGACTTCCATTTGCAAGATGTGGCATGGGTGGTACAAAAAAGTGATGTTTCCTGTACTTTTTTCTCCGACAAGGGGTCAGTTAGGTCAAGAATTGACTTTATTTTTGCATTGCGGGTCTTGAAAGTTACGGGCTATCAGACGGATCCTGTGTCCTTTTCGGATCACGTCATGATCACAGGGTTTTTTTTTCTGGAAAATGATTTGGTATGCGGGAGGGGTGTGTGGAAGTTAAATTGTGCTGGACTCAAGGAGGAGGGGGTGTATACTGATTTAAAAAAATATTTTGAGTGGCTTACTTTTAAAAAAAGTGGGTTTTTGGACATTTTGGAATGGTGGGACTGGGCCAAGGTGATGATCGGCAGGTTTTTTAGGAAAAGAGGGGTGGAGGTGGCCAGGAGAAAACATGAAGAGGAAAGGAAGTTGGTGGAAAGACTAAATTTTTTGTTTCGGTGCAAGAGGATGGGGTTGGAGGTGGAGGATGAATTGAAGGAGGTGCGGGAAGCACGGAATATGAAGTTGAAGGAACGTGGGAAAGGCATCGTCTTTAGAGCAAGAGTGAATGTGATGGAGGAGGATGAACAGTGCTCTGCTTTCTTCTTCAAGAAGTCTTTTGGTCCCAAGAAGCTGTTTCAGTCGTTATTGGAAGGAGAGGAGGAGGTGAGCGGTGAAAGGATGATGAATGTTATTAAGTCTTTCTATATCGATTTGTATGGTGGGAGTGGAAGTGCTTCTGAAGAGGAAATGCGGGAACACTGTAAGGTGATGAAGGGGAACCTGAGTGAGGAAGATGCCGGGATGCTAGTTGAAGCTGTGACGAATGATGAAGTGAAAGATGTGGTGAAGAGGATGAAGAAGAACAAGACCCCTGGAGTGGATGGCTTACCTGCTGACTTTTATGTAGAATTCTGGCCTGTCCTGAAGGATCAGCTGTGCGAAGTGGTGAGGACCTGTATGGATGAGAAGAGATTATCAGCTTCAATGAAGAAGGGTATTATTACTTTGCTCTATAAGAAAAAAGGAGATCATCGGGATATTAAGAACTGGCGCCCCATTACGTTACTGAATTGTGACTATAAAATTATTGCAAAATTAATGGCTGATAGGATGAGGAAGATTGTGGACAGTGTGATTGGTGAATGGCAAGTTTGTGCGGTACCCGGTCGGAGGATTTCTGACAACCTAATCCTCTTGAGGGATCTCGTGTATTACGCTCAATGCAATAACATGCCGTTGGCTTTGGCAAGTATTGACTTGGAAAAAGCATATGATCGAGTAGCGCACCCCTTCCTCTTTATGGTTTTAAGGCAGCTGGGGGTTCCGGAGAACTTTGTTAAATTAGTTGAGTGCCTGTATCAGGGGATCAGCAGTCAGATCCTGGTCAATGGGAGTTTATCTGGGGAGGTGGAGGTGAAGTCAGGTGTAAGACAGGGGTGCCCCTTGTCGCCTGTTGTTTTTATCTGCGTGATTGAGCCCTTGTTGAGACATCTGGTGAGAGATAAGTGCTTTAAGGGTGTGTTTGTGCCTGGTTGTGAGAGTGTACCGGTTAAAGCTGTGTGTTACATGGATGATGTGAACTTTCTGTGTAATTCTGCTAAGGTAGTGTCAAGGGCGGAACTTCAGCTCAGTATTTTTGGTTTAATGTCTGGTCTGAATGTTAATTGGGGCAAGAGCAGTGTGTGTGTGTTCTAAGTGGCACGTGTGATGTATCTAAAAGTAAATTGAAGGCAGTGTAGGAGGTGGAGGTTTTGGGGGTTCTTTTTGAAAGAAATTTGGTAAATCAGAAGAATGTTGCTAAAGGGGTGGAGAAGGTGGAGAAAAAACTTAATTTATGGAAGACCAGAAGGCTGTCCTTTTCCGGGAAGACTTTGATCGTAAAATCTGTAGTTCTGCCCATTTTGGTGTATTTTTCTGTTATTTTTCCGCCCAATAAGAGGTGGGTACAGAAAATTACTAGGATATTGTTTTTTTTTTTTCTGGGGTTGTAGAATGGAAAGGGTCGCCAGGGAAATTGTAATGAAGAATGTGCAAATGGGAGGGTATAACTTCCCTAATATTTGGAAGTGGTTGAGGAGAGGGGAACTACCAACAAACGTTTTTGGCTTAAGCCCTAAAAAAGCCAAAGTATGCTGGAAGAATTTATTGATAAAAGGCATAACGAATAGACAACTGAAGGTGGTGTGGTTATCCCTGCATAATTGCTTATCTACCATGTCCTTCTTAAAATCTAGGGATTTGGTGAGGCGGGAGGTATGTCCAAGGAAAGGTTGTGGAGGAACTGAAAATGTGAGGCATGTATTTTGGGAATGTTCTTTTGTGAAAGAAGTTTGGAGGTTGCTGTGTGACTTTGTGCAAAGGGTGGTGGAGGTGGAAGGTGTATCTTATGAGTCTGGTGTTCTTTTGTTGATGGGAGGAGATAAAAGGAAGCAGCGCAAGATGTTTGTGATTTCTGCTGTGGTAAGGGAGGTGGTGTGGGAAACCCGGTGTGCCTTTGTGAAGAAAAAGTTGGTGGTATCTGAAAATGACTGTGTGGATTGGGTGATGGCAAGGATGTTTTATGTATTAGCAGTTGAAAGGAGGAAGATGGGTGTGGAGGAAGCTGATGTTTTTTGGAACTTTGGGAGGTGGAGGGTTGGTGAAGGTTAGGATTTTATTGTATAGACTGTATATATATGGAATTTTATTCATGATTTTATCTTTTTGTTTGATGAACGCCACAAATGATGAACAGAACACGGCTCAGTGAAGGTGTCAAGTGCTAGTTTGAGTGGAAAAAATAAATAAAAAATCTGTTCTTATCAGTTACCAGGAGGTGGCGTCCCACCTCCTGGTAACTGATAAGTCCCTGTTCTACGGCGAGGTGGAGCAGGGGTGGCGGTTGCTATGCAAAGCCTGCTGGTGTGAAGGTGACCTGGAGCGGTTCGTAGCCGAAAGGGAAGCCTTCTGATGAGGATGGAGAACCACTGGTCGGCGCCAGTGGAGGGGACCCTGGCCTTCTGGCTTGGATTGTGGCAGCTTTAGCTCCGGTCAGTTTTTCGGGAGGGAACGTTTGTTCCCCTTTCTCCCACCGGGGGAACGGTCTGTACTTCCCGAATGTAATTAGGTAGCAGTGATGGGAGCGAGGGTGTGACCTGATGGAAAAGGGTCTCACTAAGCTCCTGGATCTCCATGCCTTTCTGGCTGGGGTGGGGGCTGTCGTGGTCTGGGCTGGGGGTCAGGGATGCTTCTGTTGAAAAGCCCATGGTGATGTGCCCCTGGAGTGGCAGTCCAGGGGTGCCTTATGTTCACTGTGCTTGCACTTTGATATTTGGCACCTTGGTCACATCACCATACAACAGCCTCTAGGGCCCGGCCTTTTGGCTAGGACCAGAGGAATTTTTGATTCCTGGCCGGAGGGCCTGGTCATTGTATTGCACAATGGCCACCTTTTCGCTCTCCTCTTCACTATCCCTTTCCTCACTTTTTATTTATTTTATTTGTGTTTTGTGTGTCATGTCACAGTCACTGCACGTTTTGATGAGTAGGGTGTTGGTCCTCGGACCTATCCTGAAAGTCTTGTGGGAGAGTGGACATAGGCCTTCTGGCTTGGTCCGCCTTCTATTGGGAGGGCCGACCTTCGGGGAAGCCCCATAGTACCTAGTACCTAGGAGGTTCTGTTTCGGCAGACCTCCCGGGGAAAGGAGGTCCTCCGGCTTCGGCTGGATGACCACTGATGAGTCTGGTACCTCAGTCCCTGTCTGGAGCCTAACGCCCCGGGGGATCAGGGTATGGTCCTTCCTAGGGAGGACATCAGACACCCGTCTGCACTTTTTAGTGTGTCACTCTTTATGTGTGTGCACTTTTTTTATGCACCGGGTGGAAGTTTTTTGGGTGTGTTTTGCACGCCATGGGCTTTTGAAAAAAAAAAAACAGCGTGCTTGCGTGGGAGTGACGTCATCTTGGCTCCAGCCAGTCACAGCGTCGGAGCCGCGATACCCAGAAGTCACTCCAGAATAGATGGCGGCATCGGAGGAGGTGAGGTTTTTTTTTTAAAGAGGCTTTACTTTTAATGACAATATATTGTACAGACTACATAGACAGCATTTCAGCATGTTATTAAAAATGAACACTGTAATAAATATGCTACAGGCATCATACTTAGTATTTTTACAATTTCTTGTAGGCCTCATCTTCTAAAATACATCCCCATTTAGTTTTGGTGAATAGAAAATGGAATATTCAATTTTTTCTGATTTAAAAGATTTAAAAAATCTAAAAATCAGCACAAAGGACATGACTTACTTTCAGTGAGATGTTTCCCTTATGCTTGTGTGTCCTTTTGCTGAAATCTTCCTCTTCCGATGCCCCCCAACCCCAGTCCCTGTAATCTTTTAGTGTGATGAGGGTTAAAAGTGTTGTGCAGAGTACTGAAATCATGGGCTGGAAGCTTCTTATATACAGCAGAACATCTTTACTTTCACGGAGCATATCTTTATCATAGCTTTACATCATATAGACAGAAACAGGAACAAGGAGCATACAACTACATACACTTAGAGAGATAACATTTCTTCTAACTACATTAACATAGATACACACTACAGTGCCACCTGCTGGATAGATATGTATAATGCATACACTATATATATAGTTCATAGTACTTTACATAACATGCTGTTGTTCTTCCAACACCCCTTCCAACAGCATGTGCTTTGTCAAATTATATTCAGCTTCTTCTGGAAATAACTATGACGTTCCTTCAACAAAGGTTTTGGTTAGTGCATCAGCATTCATCTCCTCTGATGGGCAGTATTGAATGTCAATAACACCTTGCTCTTGATTATCCCTCCGTAGGTGATACTTGACATTGATGTGTTTGGTTCTAGGATTGGTCCTTTTCTGAATGTGTAAGCTTTATACATCCCTGGTTGTCTTCAAAAATGGGAATTGGTTTTGACATGTCTATCCCAATGTCCACAAAAAGTTGAAGAATCCATATCGCTTCTTGACATGTGTGGGCTGCTGCAATGTACTCTGCTTCAGTTGAAGATAGCGCCACAGTTGCTTTCTTTTGACTAGACAAATGTATAGTTCCTTCCCCATACTGGAAGATGAATCCACCTGAGGATTAGTGGTCTGTGCAGTCCCCGGCCCAATCAGCATCCACATTTCCGACCAGTGTTTGATGTTGCTGGTAACCAAAACTTTATACGAATTGTTTCTTTAAGATACTGCATCACTCTTTTTATTGCATTCCAGTCATGCTGACAGGGATCTGAAACTTTCCTGCATAGTATGCCCACTGCTGCACCTATGTGTGGTCTTGTCACAGTGGCAACATATAGCAGCTCTGCAATACATGTCATTGTTGGTTAGCAAGTTTTCTTCCTCATTGCTCTTTTGATAGCCTGGTTCCATAGGAGTTTTAATTTCCTTTGCATCTTGCATATGGAATTGTGATTTATGAGATTTTTCTAAAATTGGTTGAGAAGATAAATTCCAACCTGTTCTCTCTCTATTAGGATTCCTAGTTCTTTGATTTCAAAATTAAAAAAAAAACTAAACTATTTGATTATAATCCCCTTCTTGTTCAAAACAAGTTATAATGTCATCAACATAGATAAGGATGTATATCCATCTGTCTTCTTGATTCTTGCAGTAGAGACGGGGGTCTGCTTTAGCTCTTGAGGATCCCTCTCTGGTAAGTACTTTATTCATTTTCTCATTCCACATCCTTGCAGATTGCTTTAGACCGTAGATGCTCTTCTGAAATTTGCATACAAGGTTGTCTCCTTGGTCAAACCCTGGTGGTTGCTCCCTGTAGAGATCTTCCTTAACCACTTCCCACCCGGCCAATGCATATATACGGCCGGGTGGGAGCCGTCTACTCCTGATAGGACGTTCAGGAACGTCATTCAGAAGTAGCGGGATCGCGCGCGCGTGCCCGCGCAGCGGCGCGATCCCGATGAGCTCGTGTCACCCGGACACGGCACATCTCAGATCGGCAGGAGGGCTCTGTGATTGGCCCTCCTGATCACATGACGGCCATGTCCAATCACGGCCGTCATGTGATGTAAACAAACAGCCGGTTGCTAGGCAATCGGCTCTCCTCTCCTCACACGGAAGTCACCGCTGAGGAGAGGAGAGCAGAACGCTGCAGCCGGCTGATGATCAGTGAGTATGGGCTGCTTTTTACAGCTTTTTACTCACTGATCATCAGTGTAGTGTAAACACACAACACACCACACAGTACAAACACAGTCCCCACATATGTCCCCAAAACACACATGTCCCCAAATAATAAAAACACATGTCCCTAATAATAAAAACATGTCCCCCACATATGTCCCACTAAAATCACATGTCCCAATGATTATCTGCACACATATGTACGTGATCACCTGCACACATATGTACATGATCATTTGCGTACATATGTCTGTGATCACACAAACCAATTATTATACACTTAACGGAATTTTTTTTACCAAAAACATGTAGCAGAATACATTTTGGCTTAAATTTATGACAAAATTTGATTTTATTGGATTTCTTTTCAAATAGAAAAAGAAAATATTGTTTTTTTTCCAAATTTCCGCTTTTTTTGCGCTTATATCGCAAAAAACAAAACGGAGTCGTGAATAAATACCACCAAAATAAATCTCTATTTGTGCGAACAAAATGATAACAATTTCATTTGGGTACAGTGTAGCATGACCGCGCAATTGTCACTGAAAGCGCTAGAGCAATGAAAGCTGAAAATTGGGCTGGGAAGGAAGGGGGTGAAAGTGCCCTGTATTGTAGTGGTTAATGTCTCCATATAGGAAAGCAGTTTTAACATCTAGGTGTTTCATTTGCATGCCCTCCCCAGCTGCAACACTAGGAAGCGCTTTGATAGTGGAGTGTTTTACGATGGGAGCGAATGTTTTATCATAATCTTCACCGAATTTATGGGAGTAACCCTTGGCAACTAGTCTCGCTTTGTATTTGTGGATATTCCCCTCTGCGTCTGACTTTACTTTAAAAGTCCATTCACTTTCTATAGTTTTGTGTTTAGGAGGGAGCTCTGTGAGCGTCCAGGTTTTTTTTTCTTGAAGTGACTTTAATTCTTTTTCTGCTGCCTTTCTCTATTGGCTTCATGTTTTGGCAGTTTTTCTATGTCTTCCCAGGATGTTGGTTCAAGTATGCTGTGTGTTTTGACAGTGTATAACAGCTTGCGGGTTGTATCCTCTTTGTGCTCCGAGTGGATGTTCTGACTTTAGGAAGTTCAGCAGTATCTGGTGGGGAACTTGATTTAGGCAATGTGAGTTCAAGCTCTTGTTCTGACTCCTGCACAGGTTCACTTTGATCAACCTTTTCTTCTGGTTTGCTTGACATATTCACTTCACAGCTTTCAGGGATTGGTGTTTCTGATGATGGGCTTTCATCCTATTGCTTATTGTCACTTTGTCAGTCTTTGGGTGTAGGATTATGTAACCCTAATGCCCCATACACACTATCAGTTTTTCTGCTGAGTTTTTCCTTCAGATTTACCAAAACCATATAATATGAGGTCAAACCTTAGGAGTTTCAATTTGTATGCAATCAGGCAGGCCCTTGTACTACATGGTTTTGGTAAACCTGAAGGACAAACTCAGGAGAAAAACTGATGGTGTGTATGGGGCTTTAGTTTGCTCACCGTAGCCTACTAGAATGCCCTCTATGGCTCTGTTCTCCAGTTTGGATTGCTTTTCACTTGGAATATAGGCATATGCTTTACATCCAAACACTCTGATGTGCCCTATGTTAAGCTTTGACCTATATACAAAATAAAGTAATTAGTGCAGCGCAATATGAAGAGAAAAGAAAGTCCATCCATAAATGTAAAAGAACTACAAGTCCTGAGGTGCGCATGTGCGGGACTTCCGGAATGCCACAGTAGCCAGGAGCTCCACACCGCTCTGGCCCTCCAGCACCTCTAACAAGAGCTTCCACTTGCAGGACCCCTCGGTGAGACCCCCCCTGAACTCCAGACAGCACAGGGCACCTGCCCATATGTCAGGGGTCCAGCCGAGGAAAGACGTTAACCGTCAACTACACTCCAGCCTAGCTATTCCTGAGCCTTCCAAGATGGCTCCTCTTCCATGGAGAGACCCTGACATCCAGGATAACATTGCGGACCCTCCACCTCCTCCCCTGCCTACCTCCGCTACTGTGAGTACCCATCAAGATCCCCTTGCATCTCCAGCCTCCACTATATCTCTCCTGAGTCCTGAACAGATCGCTGGCAGGCTCCTCTCACTCCCCCTTGATTAATACTCCTAACAGCCTGGCTGAGAACTGGCCCAATTACTAAACAGCTTCTCTGAAATGCTGGCAGCAGACCTTGCTCAAAATGCTACGCAGATCCCATCCTCTATAAAAGCAGATTTGCAAAGCCTTGGGGCCAGAATGGATGCTATTGAACAGGCAGTTGACGATTCGGCTGCACGCACAAATCAGAACACCATGTGCGTCCAGACATTACAGGAGCAACTTGAATCTGCTCTCTCAAAAGTTGATGATTTGGAAAACAGAAGCAGACGCTATCATTTCCGCATCAGAGGTGTACCCGATTCGATCACTGATATTCAAGGCACCGTTACATGGTTTATTAAGGAAATGATTCCAGATATTCAAGACCAAAGGCTCGAATTGGACAGGGCCCACAGGACACTGCAACCCCCCCCCCCCCCCGCTAGGATGGCCTCCCCCAGGACATTGTGGTTAAACCCCACTACTATGGGGTAAAGGAAGAAATTATGAGAAGATCTTGCAACCGTGACAACCTTGCCATACATGGTAACAAAATCCAAATCTTCGCTGATATTTCCCTTACCACAATTTAAAAGAGGAGATCCCTCAAACCCTTTCTGGACACTCTAACCCAGAAAATTATAAAATATAGATGGGCCTTTCCCTTCCGCCTACAGTTCCAGTATAAAGAAAAATCCTATAGCTTCACAAATTTCCAAAATGGTGAATATCTTCTTCTGCAACTTGGGCTCATATCGCAGGTACTTCATCCCCATCAGTTGTAGAACCGCCCAAACACCTCCAGGAGGCCCCCTCCGATCAGCCCCCTTACCCCATCGTGGGTGAAGCAGCAACTGAAGAGGCATCGTGACTCCGTACCCCCGAGATGAACATCTGGACTATTTGATCCCAAGAAGATCGACCTCAAACCTTTTGTTCCAGTTGGAACCCCTGCTGGGGTAGCAGACTCCCCTGCACCCCTTTGGTCCTTTTCAGGACCTTTTAGAGTGATTCTCCCAAAGAAACCCCCCCCCCCCCCCCCCCCGATCCCTATCCTCTAATTTTCACCCATTCCTATTTCCTCCTTAGGTCCACTACTCCATGCAACTCACCTCTGCGATGGATGTAGTTTTTTTTTTTTTTTTTGGTATGCCATGGACATACACCAAAAGGACTGGTACAGTTTTCTCCCCACTATTATGCTCCCCTCTCCCAATAACCCCTAACCCCCTCCCCCATCCTGTCCCCCTATCAATGTTGCCTTAAGGCAGTTTAAAGTGTTTATTATGTATATTTAGCTCAGGAAACTTATGGTTACCAGGTTACTATGTTCACAACGCTCATAGGATACCTGTTTATCCCTTATCGAGGTCCCCTCTTTATCCTGCTTACTGGGAGACACTGCAGCCAGAGCGGGGCCGCTTGCCACTCCACCTGCTGTGTCCTGGAAGAGTGATCCTCCCCTGGAAACACCAGGAATGCAGCCCCAATTAGGGTTGCCCCTAGTTCGAGCCCTACATCCTTTGGGGACTTGGAGCAGGTCTTGACAGGCCAAACCTGCCTACAGAAGGTTCAGAGTTTTCAATAAACTGGGCCTTCCCTCTCAAAACCTTTCCTCTTTTCTTCAACTTTCTCGGTCCTTTCTTACCGCCTCTACCCTTCTTTTCCCCCTCTAACAGGTGACCTCTAGGAGAACAACTCTGGTCGGATCCTGATCTTGCTCCTAACCCCCCAGAAGGGTATACTGCCTCGACTGAACAGGGTAAGATGCATCTACTTACACTAGTTCTCATCCTCTCATAGCCATGGCTGACACACCCTCTAAACAGGTGTCGCTCAAGATAGCATCCCACAACACACAAGGTCTGAACTCCCCATCCAAAAGACGCAAAGCTTTCCACAACTATCATTCTAAGGGTCTAAACATTATTTTGTTACAGGAAACACATTTTCCAAAGAGTTTTAACCCCACATTCTTACACAAAAATTACCCTACCTTCTTCCTAGCCAATGCAGACGATAAAAAGAGAGGGGTTGCCATTCTCATCTCCAAACATACCCTATTCTCTCTCTCTCTCCCAAACCATCAAAGATAGCGAAGGACGGTACATTCTGGTGTAAGGGCACATTAATGGTACTCTTTTCTCTCTCATGTCCTATTATTCCCCCAACAAAAATCAAGCACCCTTCTTTGCCTCCATGATATCATGCCTTATCCCCTCACCTGGAAGGTAAGATGATCATGGGCGGTGACTCAAACATTGCCTTCGACCACCTCCTAGATAAGACATCACGAGGCAGTACACAATTGAAACGACCCCCCAAACAGAGCCTCCGTATTGCCCCACTCCTACACTCACTAGGGATGATAGATTCATGGAGAGAATTACATCCAACGTCCAAAGACTACAATCACTATTCAGCGACCCATAGGACATATTCACGCATAGACCATATCTTTCTCCACACGACAGATATCCACTTTTTGTTGCAGGCCTCCATAAGAGAGATTCCACGGTCTGATCACTCTCTGGTCTCTATCAAAATCATTGGCTTTTTGAACCAAGCAAGTCCCCTCCAATGGCGCCTTAAGGAGACTCTCCTCACAAACCCAGTACATTGCACGATGCTTGAAAAAGACCTAGGGGATTACTTCTGCATTAATGACACTCCAGATATAACCCCGAGCACGTTATGGGAAGCTCACAAAGCGGTCATGTGGGGCAAACTTATCCAGTTAGCATCTCGCCTTAAACAAGAAAAACAATTAAACATCATCAATTTAGAGAAAAACTTCCAAGCCCTGAGTAAGGCCCACAAAAGCAACCCCACACCTCCATCTCTAGCTCAATTCGAAACTGCTAGAATTGCCCTGAACACGGCCCTGACCTCAAGTGCTGAAAATCATCTAAAATGAGTAAGTGGTAGATTTTATCTCCACTCAGACAAATTTGGCCCCCAATTTGCAGCTAAACTTTCTCCTAAGCACAGAGTACATGCTCTCCCCAAAATCAAATCACTTTCTGGAACCATGACCAAAAAACCCAAACAGATTCTGGAAGTATTCCACTCATTCTACTCGAATCTTTACTCTGACGTTTTTCAGTGATCGACCTGGTTTGATACTAGATGATTTGATCATGGTATGGGAGGGAGGTCTTGTTAGCTTACAGCTGTTGATGTCTAAACTTAATGGCAATAACAAAAACATTATTTTATCTTGGAATGCCAATGCTTCCTGCATGACATTCCTCGATCTGGAGATTTTCAGACAGGAAAGTTCTTTTAAGACAAGAAATGTCTTCAAACCGACTGACAGAAATGGCTATATACCTTTAGATAGTTGCCACCATCAATCATGGCAGTATAACATTCCGCTTATGGCGCAACTGCACTCTTGAGTCTGATTATTACACGCAGTCTAATGTATTAGCTGAATGTTTTTTCCAAAAAGGATATAAGAAGGAACAGATTGCAAATGAGATCCAGAACATTGGGAACCTGAATCGAACCCTCTTAGTTGCAGATTCCAACAAAATTAAGAACAAACTAGACAACAAGTTTGAATATAATATTATTTTAGACTACAATATACAACATAAAAAAATTGAAAAAATAATTATGAAACTTTGGAAAATCTTAAAAAAGGATAGAATTTTAGGTACAGTGCTACCCCCATGCCCAAGATTCATTTACAGAAGACCTCCTATCCTCCGAGATGTTTTGGCCCCAAGTGTAGCAGATCCCCTTGTTGTTAAGGAAAATAGATTGTTTGCCTTTTTGTCTGGATTCTACGCTTGTGGAAAATGTCCTGCATGCAGGCAATGTAAACATAACCTTAAAAAACGCAAGGACTTTTTCACCTTGGCCACTAACAGAAAATATCCCATAAAAATCTTATCACGTGTTATACAGTGGGGGTCGTTTACATGCCGGAGTGTGATTGTGGATTCCAGTATGTGGGGAGGACATCAAGACCCATGGGTGTTCACATAGATGAACATGCAAATAATATTAAAAAAGGCTTGAGCACAGACAATGTTTCTAACACTTCAGAATTTTTCACAACAGGGACCCAAGATGTCTCAGATTCTGGGAGTTGGAGAAGGAAAATAAGCTGTGGAGAGGTTGAAATTTTAGTCAGAGAGAATCCTTCTGGATCCATAAAGCACAGGTTTCGGTTCCCGAGAGGGTTAAACATTGAATTTGACTTAAACTGTTTCATATCAGATAAATAAATATTTTTCAGATGTCTTTGTAACATTTTTTAAAAGTATTCTCCTATAAGGTATTTTTGTTTTGCTACATATTTGGTATTTTTTCTAAGTAAAGAGATGGGCGCGATGGCCGTGAGTTTACAGGTCAGTTTATTCATTTATATTTCTCTTTTCTTTTAATTACAAGCATAGGCTTACATTTAGTAATCACTATGTCTACATTAAGTATTTTATTCATATAGCATGGATATGTGTTTTATGCAATGGTCTGTGTCCCCGTGGGAATGTGTGACTATTTAAGTAACTCTAACTTCCGGTCCGCCATGCTCTCCATGGAGACCATCCGTCTATTTAAACTTCCAGGTGACGTGATAGCCCCACCCTCACTAACAAAGTCGCTTATGGGGGGAGCTGTCTTGGAGAATACCATCATCCCATTGTGGATGCAAGCGTGTTTGACCTTCTGTTTATCAGGGGTCCACCTTTTCTGGTAAGTACATTGGTTTTGTGGTGGAGGGCCTGTCACCTAGAATCACCAGTGGATTGGATCTTCCATTCTCTTACAAGGGGTTTCATCTTTCATACTGGGAATTGTAGTTCTTTTACATTTATGGATGGACTTTCTTTTATTCCAAAGTATTTTATTGGGTTTTTCAAAATACAAAGCAATACAGAATACAAAGCAATACAGGCATAAGCGACTGTACACAAGGCAGAATAATAACTGTTGTCAGAAATCAGTCTGAACAGGATAAGCAGCTAGTAATATAACAATTCCTCAAAATTAGGAAAATAAGCAATGAAAAAAAAATGGAACGTGTACTTTACAAGCCAAATAATGAGGTTCAAGAAACATAGTAGCCAAAGTTAGGGGGAAGGGGGTGGGAATATAGGGAAGGGAAAATTGGGTATCGTGGGAAAGTTAGATTAATATATACCTGACTCCGGTCGCCCCTAGAGGGCTCAGACTGCGACCAGAGAAGGGGTAGTGGAAGATAGAGAAGGACAAGTAGAGGGAGACAATACAAGATGTATCATAAGAATGTCATAAGAATGTCATAAGAATGTCAACTGCAATACTGGGAGAGCACCTCGAAGGATAATTAACCTGATGACCTAGTGAGGTGGAGTTGTCGGAATGTTCAGTGAGCTGGGCACCCCTGTGTTCCCAGGATTAACGGATGACATGGAATTACGGAAATGTGTCCAACAAGCCCATGTTGAACTATAAGTAGTGGGCTTATCAAGTGCCTGGTGTATAAGTTCCTCCATTTCGGCTATAGTATCCACTCTTTTTATCCATTCAGCTATAGACAGAGGTGTTGTGCTTCTCCAATGTACAGGAACACACAAAGTAGCTGCATTAATGAGGTGAATAGTAAGGGATTTAGTGTATGCTCGTTTGGATGTGTAAGTGTGATGTAATAGAAACTGTGCCGGCGAGAAGTCCGGGGTGTATGTTGTAATTTGAGAAATCAGTTTGTGTATTTCAGTCCAAAATGCTTGAATGAGTGGGCAATCCCACCATATGTGAAGAAGTGTGCCGATGGGTCCATTGCATCTCCAACAGTTAGGAGTGGTGGAGGGGTGAAATTTGTGAATTTTGTCAGGGGTTCTGTACCAGCGTGAAAGTATTTTAAATCTGTTTTCTTGAGTAGTGGCATTAATCGAGGCCTTGTGAGTATTGTAAAAAATGTTTTCCTAATCTGCGGTGGTGAGGTTCAAGTTAAGATCTGATTCCCAACGTTTCACTAAAGCGTCTTGTTTAATAGCATATGAGGAGAAAAGAAGTGAGTATACCAGAGAGATGACATGTCTTTGGGGTTCCTGACTGGTGCATAAAGTTTCGAAGGGTGTGAGGTTTCTATGCCAACATCCGCTTCTATTTGGATCTCGGAGAAAGTGTCGAATTTGTAGGTATTTAAAGAAGGGAATGTGGTATTCCGAGAATCTTGAGGACAAAAGGGAATGCGTGAGGAGTTCCCCATTTTGGAAGAAATTGTGTGCAATTGGTTTAAGTGTAGAGGGATCTGTATGAGGTAGACGTCGGGATATGCCTGCTGGGAATTCTGGATTATGGTCCAAAGGCGTCAAAGGACCCGGGGTAGGTGTCAATTGTAGGAATTTGCAAGCTTCCCTGAATCTCTGTATAGTGGCCTGAATGAACGGGTTGGGTAACGAATCTCTCGGAATGAGCGATGAAGATATCCATGGCAGGTGTGTAAGAGGGAGCCGAACAAAGGACTGCTCCAGTCGGATCCAATCTTTGTGAAGCACCTGGGAGTGCCAATCGACGATTCTATTCAAGTGACACGCCAAGTGATATCTATGGATATCAGGCACCCCCAGGCCTCCAATGAGTTTAGGTAGTATTAACCTCTCCCAACGCAGTCTGGGTGCTTTAGACATCCAAATAAAATGTCTGCATAAATTTTTATAAGATTCAAAGAAAGACTGTGGGAGAGATATAGGGATCGTTTGAAGCAAGTAAAGGATCCGAGGGAGTATGTTCATCTTTAAGATTGCCAGTCTTCCAAACCATGAGAATGGACCTATTTGCCATTTGTGTAAGTCAGCTTGAATAGTGCGAAGAATCGGTAGGAAGTTTTTGGCGTATAAGTCTTTAAGATTGACCGGAATTTGTATACCCAAATATTTAATGGAATCTGGTTCCCAGCTAAAGGGAAAATTTTGTTTACATTGATCGACTATGGAAGGCGCAAGGGAAATATTAAGTGCTTTAGATTTAGAGAAATTAATTTTCAAATTAGATAGGGCCTGAAAAAGGGCAAAGTCTTTAAGAAGGTTGGGGATGGTAGTAATGGGATCAGATAGGAAAAGGAGAATGTCGTCAGCATATGCTGCTATCTTATAAATTTTGCCGCTAATTGAAAGACCTTTAATGTCTGGGTTTTCCCTCAACTTGCGGAGGAACGGCTCCATAGTAAGAATGAAGAGCAATGGTGAAAGGGGGCAACCCTGACGGGTACCATTGGCGACGGAGAAGGCGTTCGACAGGCGACCATTTATTCTAAGTCTAGCTGAAGGGGACGAGTATAGAACCATGATCATTTGTAGCAAACGATGAGGTAGTCCCATCATCTGGAGCACCGGCTCCATATAATCCCATGCTATGCGGTCGAACGCCTTCTCCGCGTCGAGGGATAAAAAGAAGCCAGGGGTAGATGAGGTTGTCAGCCAATAATGTATATTGAGAGCTTTGGTGGTGTTGTCCCTGGCTTCCCTACCAGGGACAAAACCAACTTGGTCCAGATCAATCAGACGTGGGAGTAGAGGTGAAATTCGGTTTGCTAGAGTTTTAGCAAATATTTTGACATCTACATTGAGAAGTAAAATGGGACGATAATTGGTGATCAGCGTGGGGTCTTTTTCCGGTTTAGGAATAAGGGTGATATGAGCTTCAAGTATATCTCTAGGGGCTTCGAGGGAAGACGTGACGTCGTTGAAGGCATCAACCAGACGGGGAAGCAAGATTTCCGGGAAAGACTTGTAATAGCTTACTGTAAGTCCGTCAGGGCCTGGACTCTTCCTGGGCTTCATCTGTTTCAAGGCGTTTAGGGTTTCTTCCACTGATAGTGGAGCATCAAGGCCAATGACGTCTTCATTAGTGAGGGGATCAGGGGAGTAATCGTTAAGGAATGACTGAATAGCAGCTTTCCTGTCAATTGGTTTGCGTTGGTGGGGGTCAGAGGGGAGATTATAAAGCTCTGAAAAGTAATGGACAAATTTGTTCATGATGTCTTCCGTTTTAGACACGGTTTCCCCTGAAGCGGTTTTAATGGTATGGATAGTGTGGGATGCTTTTTTAACCTGAAGGGCTCTGGCTAGCAATTTCCCGGATTTGTTGCTGTGTTCATAGAAGAACTTCCGGGATAGGGCGAAGTTGCGTTTCACACGTTTGTGCAATTCCCCTAGAAGTTCTTCTCGAGCATCAGTCAGATCTGCCAAAACGTCTGCAGCTAGGGAGGATTTATGAGCTTTTTCTAGCTTGTATATTTTGGTGGTTAAATCCTTTATGCGTTTTCGCCTAAATCTGTGTCGAGCAGAGGCCAGAGAAATAAAGTCACCCCTAATGACACATTTATGTGCTGCCCAAAGTACAACGGGAGGGGAATCCGCTGTGGAATTTTCGGAGAAATAGTTGGAAAGATTTTGGGATATCGTCTGCACATTGGCAAGGTCAGTGAGAAGGGAATTGTCTAAGCGCCAAATATGGGAGTGGGTAGCCGAATCTGGGATTGATATAGTTACGGAGATCGGGTTATGATCCGATAGAAACTGCGGTTCTATGGTCGCTTTGAGTAGTAGAGAAAGGTCATTTTGGGATAAGAAGAGGTAGTCAAGTCTTGAATATTTATTGTGGGGCGAGGAGAAGAAGGTAAAGTCTCTTTCGTTGGGGTGAAGTGTGCGCCACGAGTCGTGTAACAATAGATCCTGAAACTGTGTCTTGATTGCTCGAAGGGCCCTGTATGTCAATGTGGAGGTTCCGTTGGAAGTGTCCAGGGGGGGATTGAGGGCAACATTGAAGTCACCACCCACTATCAGGGTGCCGGATTGAAATGCCGTAAGGCGTTGTAGAGTGTTACGAAAGAAAGTAACCTGATGTATATTGGGAGCGTAGATGTTGGCGATTGTGACATGTCTGTTATGCAATAAGCCTTTCAGGAATAGATATCTCCCCTGCGTGTCAGACTTAACATCAAGAATGTGAATGGGACAATGTCTTGATATTAGTATTGAGACGCCTTTAGATTTAGCTTCACTATTGGGGGCATGATGAACTGTGGGGAAATGTGTACTGTGCAATTTTGGGATGGAGTCAGCTCTAAAGTGTGTTTCTTGGATAAGAGCAATATCGTATTTGCCATGTTGTAGGTAGGATAACAGATGTTTGCGTTTTTCAGGTGTGTTGAGGCCCTGAATATTGATAGAGCATATCTTAAGTGATCGTTGGGGAGTAGCCAGGGGTTGCAGCGATGGTGAGGTGGGCATGATGACTATTAGAGAGAGAGTTCGCGTGTAGTGATAGGGGTGCCTATCTAATGCTCCCAGGGAAGGGCCAAAAAGGGAAGGGGGGAGGGGGGAGGGGAGTACGTGTAGAGTGAACTACGAAATTAACCGAAGAGACAGTGAGAGAAGGAAGTCTCACTGTCTCAAAGTAAGGTGAATCGGTGTAGGTACGGCGTAGGGACTGCAAGCCTATCCGGGATCGGACAGGGTTATCAGGCACCTCCGCCGTATGGGGGTTGAAACCCAACTATGACCGAAAACAGGGAATAAAATATACTGCTAGTAAGCCGACTCACGACCTCCGAGTGTGTGAGGGGGGAGATGTATGGCTACGTTGAGTTTGAGCAGAAAGAACAGCATATTGTGAGTAATCTGAAAACACAGGAATGTAGTAAGGGAGGACGATAGGACAGATCACAGAGATATACATTTGTATCATGTGAACTTAAAAACAATATACAGATAGTGAACAGGCAACATAAGTAGAGGAGCAAACCATTCGTCAGAGGAGTCCTGCAAACCCCTAAAGTCAGGGATCCGGAGGACTCGCCCGAGGCACAATAATGAGATACATATCGGCAAAAATATGAAGCCGATAAACTGCCAACTGAACAAACAAATAACTGTACAAGCAGGAGGACCATTGTAAACTTGCCAGAAGAACTTGACTAAGTACTCCATCTGAGGTGTCATAAGTGTCGTGGACCCCCCGCGGGGTACAGAACCAGGAAAAACCTTCTAGGACAAACTGAAAAAGAAACTTACTTTTGTAGCCCAAAGGCAGGGTATCGTAATAAAATATTGCCATATGCAATTAACAGAGAATCGGCACTCATCAGTGATAGTAATGCTAGGCCGGGAAAGGGCTCAAAACAAACATTTCCAGGCCAGAGGAAAGGGGATGCTTCACGTTGAAAAAGAGAGGAGTTATTACAACAATAGAGTGGAAGTACCTGTAAGGCTACGGGATATGCGGCAATTATAGTGGCTAAAGCCCATATAATATCAAGTGTCCGGAGTATCCAGTCAGGCGTAAGAACATTCCACAATGAGGCAAATGAAGCTACAGTACAACAGCAGGAAGTAGGGGCGTTGAAAAGTTAGAGCCGCACTACTGCGGGATGTCAGAGCCTCGATCATGGTCAAGTAAACTGGGAACTATATATAGGCAGACGTGTCGCCGGGTAACTTCGTGAGAACGCCATATAACTTCCGGAGACAACATCCTGTAGGGGACGGATTTGTAGCCGCAGAGGGATTTGGGGAATGTAGTTTCATATGACAGTTGCGGAAACTCTGAGAAGAAAGATCCGTTGGGTGAAAAGCATTACCAGTCCCCCACAGGGTATGCGGAACAAAGAGTAAAATAATAATTAAAAAAAAAAAAAAAAAAAGGGAGGGAAAGTGCACCGGCTACCTATGCAGTCCGTATTCTATATGGAAAGAATAAGGTTTCCATAGGTAGCAATACCGTTTAAACGAGCACAGTTTTCAAATAAAAGTTAAAAAGAAAAAAGGAAAAAGAAATGAAACTCGAACAGCAGGTAGTTCAGGTCAGCTCAGTGGAGAGTGAAATACATTTCAGCCAGGAGGAGGTAAAGGGAGGCCCGAATGGTAGGTAAAATACCTCCAAGGTGAGTGCAGCTGCTAGGGTCCCGGATAGAGTAATGCAGATGTTCGGTCAGCGGTCTCTTCTAGCCCTCCGGGAGCTCTGGGTGTAATATGGGCTGTGGCTGCGGCGGGGTCCCCCGCGCATGTCTCGGGCCTCTGAAGCAGAAGGCGATCTGCGCCGACGTAGGCCACTCTCCTGGGCTTCCATAGGGTACACTGGGTGCGTGTCCTTCATCACCGCCGAGCGGCGGAAATCAGCGAACCAGTTGGGTACCTCCACAGGTGGAATATTGAGAGTGCGGCAGAACTGAGGTAAGTCTTCAGGTACCCTTAGGAGAGCCGTGCGACCCGACACTGTTGCTGAGAGGCCGAACGGAAACTTCCATTTATAGGCAATGCCATTGCTGCGGAGTACTTCCAGTAATGGTTTCAGGTCCCTTCGATGTTGCAGGGTGATGCTGGAAAGATCTGGATAGATTTGGATCGTGGAGCCTGCATGGGTGATCTGTGGTGTCTCCCTGGCTTGCTTGAGAATTTCTTCCTTCAGCTTAAAATCAGGGAGACAACAAACAATGTCTCGTGGGGGATCTGTGTCCCTTCCTCTGGGTTTCAAGGCTCGATGAATCCGGTCCATGGGTATGGGGGTCCGAGGAGACCTATTCAATAAGGTATTGAAAATTTCAGTCACAGAGGGAATGATCTGATCTACACTGACAGATTCAGGGAGGCCTCTGACACGGAGATTATGGCGTCTTCCTCTGTTATCGAGGTCCTCCAAGTGAATTTGTAATGCCCTGAGTTGCAGGGTATGAGTGTCCACATGATGAGTGGTCTTGCGGAGCTGTGAGTCTTGTTTGGACACCGTATCCTCTACCGTTCCTATCCTTTCAGTCAGGGAGCGAATGTCTAAGCGGAGCTCAGAAATGGCCGCCGAGAGCGTGTCCTTAATATCCGCAGCGATCGTCTTAAGGTCGTGGATGTTTAAGTGTGGTTGAGAAGATAAAGGAGCTTGGTGTTGTGAAGCGTCGTCCTCTAGAGCTAATGCTGGAGAATGCGGTGGAGACGATCGTGGGCCCCTTGAGGTAGACGTTAGATCGTGTGGAGGCCTGTTGGTTGCGGTCGCCATATTGCCTCTGTTGGCGCGGAACAAGTCAGGGATCGTGTTGCCGTGGGTCCCCGAATTCCGTCTGGGAGAACGGGACCGGGATGCTGATGAGTTCCGCAAGGCAGTCCCCATGAGAAAATGCACTGCGGGTAGCTAATATCTCCGTTAAGCTGATAGCTTGTCGTGAGTCGGCAGGAGCTATGGAACTAAGCGTCCATCTTCCAGTCAGGTCAGGCCACGCCCCGACTTTCTTTTATTCATATTGCGCTGCAATAATTACTTTCTTTTGTATAACAATTGAAGGCGATGTGATTAATCTATAGTGTTCAGCTTGCATTTGTCTGTTTAATTTAACTCATTGTTTGCGCTGATTGTTCTTTATATATAGGCTTTGATCTATGCCACATTTCAAATTAAGTACTTTTAATGGCTCTTGAGTGTAGTCTGTTCTTTAGGTAGGTTGCAGTCATAACTGCTTCTCCCAGTAATTGTGAGGTAAGTTGGCATCCAACAATATACATCTGGCTATTTCTATAGGAGTTGCGATTTTTCCTTTCTGCTACACTGTTTTGTTCAGTTGTGTATGTGTGGTTGTCTAGTGTACTATTCTTTGTCTCTTCAGGTATGAGGCCACTCCTTTGCGTATGTATTCTCCCCCATTGTCGATGCGTATTATTCCTAGTTTTCATTGGAATTTGTTGCTAGACATGGAGATGAACTCTTGAAGTTTCTCTGATGTTTCAAATGTGTGTTTCATCAGATAAGTAATTGTGTACCTGGAATAGTCATCAAAGAAAGTCAGTAGATATCTGTTCTTGCCTGATCTGGGAGTTTTCATTGGACCGCTACATCACTGTGTATGAGCTGCAGGGGGGTGGGTAGTTTTTCTTTGAGAAGCCCGTGGAAGGGGAGCACGTGTGGCTTTTGCTTCAATACAGCACTTGAATTTCATGAGCACTTTGCAAGGCGCTATCGTTAAATCTTCTGATAAACCTCTTTGTATAATGTCCTGTATAGCTTCTGGACTTCTGTTTCCCAGCCACCTGTGCCATAAGTAAATATATTTGCTGTGTAGGTCATTAGAGACTATATTGGCTTGCTGGTCTGTGGTGATGAGCTTGTATAGGTGATCATTTAGTTTTCCTTTTGCGAGGAATCGCTTATTATTGGGAATTGTGCATTCATCACTGTGGAACTTAACTGTGAGACAATTTTTTGCAAGACTTTTCACTGATAGAAAGCTGCCTTCTAGTTCTGGAACATACAGCACTTTCTTACAAGGATAATCTGCTTGCCTTGTGGCGTAATGCAGTTCAGGAAGCCCTGACCTTTACCTTCGGAGGTAATGTTTTCCTGTTTGCTAGGAAAATTTTGTCTTTTCCACTGTAATCAATGTTTGTGAAGAAGGTCTCATCACTGGTGATGAGTCTATGCACCAGCCACATGACTTGCCACTCTGTGTCACTTTTAAGGTGCCACTCCATGATGTATCTGCAGCTTCCTTTGTGGCAGCTTTGACTCTTTGTTTTGCAGATAGCTGCTCGGCTTTCCAGATAGAACAGTCCCTTTTTAAGTGGCCGGTCTTTTTACAGCGAAAACAGGCTCTGCTTTCTTTGTTGTGCTTTGTGCCTTTGTACATCTTAAGAGCTTTGTCATCATGGTGCGTATTTTCTTTCCTCCTGTCATATTCATTGATACATTTTTCCTTTAACACATTCCAGTGTCTATCCCTGCTCAGGTCTGGTTTCTAAAGCGTTAATAAGAGCAGTATATGTCTCTGGAAGGTTGCAGAGGAGCAGGGCAACAATATGTTTATCTTTGATGTCCTCGTCGATGGTAAGAAGCTTCTCTATGATTTCTATCATAGCTTTCACTTGGCTGCACATTTTGCTGGCCTCCTTCAAGTCTCATCTTGTATAACTTTTGTAGCAAAAACAGTTTTCTGTTTAGACTTGAACGTTCATGCAGCTTTTGTAATGAAGGCCACATACCTTTGGCTGTTTTCTCTGTTCTTATGTGGATACGTTGGTCATCTTCTACTAGTAAGCTTATAATTGCATTTGCTCATCTGTCCTTCCTATCCCAGTTCTCCGTCTCCCCGTCTGTGGGTTTGTCTGTATTCAGCACTTGTCACAAGGCATCCTTGGTGAGAAACACTTCCAGTTTAAACTTCCACAGCTGTTAATTGGCATTGTTCAGCTTTTCAATCGCAAACTTCACATCTCAATCACCTGCCATCTTTCAGCTGCTTGCATACAGTACTCACAGACTTCCAAAATTATTTTCTTCAGTGCCTGCTGGGTGCCTGGGTTTGCTGGGATGCCTGGACCTATAACCTGTTATGCAGCGTATTGAAATCATGGCCTGGAAGCTTTTTGTATACAGAAGAACACCTTTACTTTCATGGAGGATATCTTTATCATAGCGTTACATCATGTAGACAGAAACAGGAACAAGGAGCACACAACTACATACACTTAATTAAAGAGATAACACTTCCTCTAAATACATTGCCATAGATATACACTACAGTGCCACCTGCTGAATAGATAGGTATAATGCATACACTATATATAGTTTGCAGTACTTTACATTACAAGTTGTTGTTCTTCCAACAAAAAGTACTAAGGGGCTGTCACAGACTTTCATCAAGAGTGCCCAATAATGTCACCCATTTCCACCCAGCTTCTGCATTCATAGAAGCTGGTACTACAGCTTCTATATATATATATACATAGCTGAATGATTAATAGGTCCACCCCTCCATTCATAGATTGTCTTTCATTCATAGAATCATTAGTAATAGCCAATGGAAGATAAAAGCAGCACAAGAAACACATCCCACTGAAGGGAAGTAATATCCCCTGTGCTGATTTTTTATTTATTTTTGTTTGTGTGTTTGTTTGCTTTAGGTCTTTAGGTAAATGAAGGTTTTATCATGCTACAGACAGCACACTATATTACCAAAAGTATTGGGGTGCCTGCCTTTATATGCACATGAACTTTAATGGCATTCCAGTCTTAGTCCATAGGGTTCAATATTGAGTTGGCCCACCCTTTGCAGCTATAACAGCTTCAACTCTTCTGGGAAGGCTGTCCAAAAGGTTTTGGAGTGTGTCTATGGGAATGTTTGGGCCATCAAGCCTCTCATTGATGGCCCAAATCCTAAGGTCCTTGCGCAGGCACTGCATCATGAATGAGGCAACCGCCAAAACGTTCTTATAGCAGAAAAACCTAAGTCATATGTGCCACTGAGGCCAACAGTGTCCACAACCATTTCACACCACCCACATACAACTCAGGATTGCTAGGGGTGAAATATACCCTTGAAAGCCTGTCCAATGTCGTCTTCCTCAGTGCCGACATTACAACCATCCTCCTCTTCATGCTCCTGGCTAATGGTGCCTCAGCGGAATGGAGCCAGGAGAAAGCAGGCCTTGATACATCAGGAAGATTAGAGGGATAGTGTTGCTGAGTCCCCCTTCAATAATATCCTGGTTGCAACTTCAGGGTAAACAGGCTGGGCATGACCATCTGAACTGACTGCATAGGCTTCTGTCATGTCGAAGGGATCATGGAATGCAGAGTACCAAACTAGGAGCCACCACCAACACAATCGCCACATTCTACATATAAACAGTATCTGTGCCCCCATGGGCACTACTGATTATGTATGTGTGGTTGGGAGCAGCAGAATACTCTATCTGAGATTAATTTGCTACAATCACAGCTTGTAGCAAGTAGAATGCACCAGTGGCTTTAATCCATCATTACCCCAATGAGACATATCAATTATAATTTAATACTCACAACCTTTTGTCTGAATGTACTGAAGCCACACAACTTGAAAACTTTATGGCAACTGCCATAAAAACTTTTTGGCAAGACAGAAACGGACCTGGGCTATCCAGCTAAAAAACAGACTGATGCCAACTCTATTATGGTTGTCTCTGTTTGGTATATGGAGATAGATTCTTTTTCATTACAAAGAAGCTTTTTACTGCAAAGGTCTTTGCTTTCTTCTTGCATTCAATCTGTAGCAGTTATACTGAGGAAAGTACAGTATACCAAAGTAGCAAAGTTTAATCAGTAGCTTGCACTGCCTAGAAATCTTTGTAAATGTTCTTTTTCCAAAGATATACATTTTAAAATGATTATGATGAGCCCACAATAAGTCTAATTACTTTTATAGAGAAGAGTTAGTGGCATATGCATTTTTCTTTGCTTGAGAAACTTGATCGGCTCTGAGATCTCTAAGGTTAACTTAACATAAGAAAATCCAATTGTATCCCATCAACCTTCCACCTGCACAAAAGGATTTTAAATACTCATTAAATACTAGCAAACAAAAGAAGAGACAATGCCACATTAAGTCTGTTTTTACCTGATCCAATTACATTCCTTTTCCACAGAAGTCAAAGTATAGTCATCTCCAAACATGGACTCCAGGGAGCTTGTGCTTAGATACTGGCACACCTAGAGCATACTGATCAGACAAAGACTGAGAATGTGAATAAATCATTTTACTGGTGAGTTGCCAACCCAAAAATTATATTTTTTAATAGGCCCAAACAAAATAACAGGCAACAGATGAATATATGTATGGACACACTGCAACAACAATATCAAACTGCCCAAAACGAGAGGATGGCATCATTTTTTTGGTGGCCCTTTATTAGTAAAACCTGAGAAATATTGCATATTACTTTGTATCTATTTTCTGTGATGAGGTTCTGGTTTGCTACTACAGTGGTTTTGAGATGAAACCTGCAAGTCTAGGTGAACTTATGTAAAAATCGCTCCATAGAACCTTTTTTTTTTTTTTTTAAACCATAATGCACTGCATGGCTTTTAAATTATAACTCACAAGCTTAGAAGGACCAATTAACCGTTTGCCGACCACCTCACGCCAATATACGTTGGCAGAAGGGCTCATACTGGCAAACTAAAGTACCTGTACGTGGCCCTCTAAGAGGCGGCCTGCGGGCACGCCCGCAGCAAGCTCCATGAGTCGGGTCACGGGTCCTGCGGGCTCGATCGCCGCGGGGATACCCACGATTGTCTCACGGGGAGAAAGACCAAGGAGATGCTAATGTAAACAAGCATCTCCCCGTTCTGCCTAGTGACAGCGTCACTGATCTCTGCTCCCTGTGATCGGGAGCAGAGATCAGTGACGTGTCACACATAGCCATGCCCCCCCACCGTTAGAAACACTCCCCAGGACACACTTAACCCCTACACTGTCCCCTAGTGGTTAACCCCTTCACTGCCGGTGTCATTTAGACACGAATCAGTGCATTTGTATAGCACTGATTGCTGTATAAATGACAATGGTCCCAAAAATGTGTAAAAAATGTCTGATGTGTCCACCATAATGTCACAGTCACAATAAAAATCGCTGATCGCTGCCATTACTAGTAAAAAAAAAAATTATTAATAAAAATGCCATAAAACTATCCCTTATTTTGTAAACGCTATAGCTTTTGCTCAAACCAATCAATCGCTTATTGCAATTTTTTTTTTACCAAAAATATGTAGAAGAATATGTATTGGCCTAGAACAAAAAAGAAAAAACACTGCGCTATTTCAAAAATGAAAAAAGTGAGGAAAAGTAGTGAAACTACAAAATTTCTGTGGGAAACACAGCCCAGCTGCTAGCACACAAACAAACCAAGTTCACATAACATATATAAATTAGTGCTGTGCTTAAAGGCACCTATTTAAATAGGTGAAAAAAAATGTGCATAACTAACAAACAAACAAGTGAATGGAAAGTCCATGAAATATTTAAGAACAGTCCCAAAATTAATCACTCTGGTGCATCTAGAGCTTAGTTAAAAATCCTCAGATGGCATTCAAGGTAAAATATCTTGTCACGTTCTCAGACCTCAAAAACTCTTGAAAATGGGTTATAGGCAAGTAGAGAAAGTAGATACTCTTACCAGATGGGTTGGACACATCCACCGTATAGTAGTGTGTCCTGCGAGCTTATGGGGGGGCTCCAGCCACTCACCCCAGTACACCGACCAGATGTTATTTTCCTCTCAGGGTTCCTTACGGTATCCGGATGGGGAAGGTGAGTAGGGTTTTCCGTACCATAAACTACTGTAGAGCTTGGTGCCAGAAGTCTCGTGAGGGTTCACCATAAAAGGAACAAAGCATAAAAAACGCCTCGCATGGTGAAATACAACCAATGATGGTTTATTGAAAAAATTCTGATAGACAGAACTTAAAATTATAAAATCACGTGATACATAAAAACAATAGCAATGTGGGGAGCAAACAACTGCTGGCCCTAAGCGTTTCGACCTCTAAGTCTTCAACAGGGGCATGAGTGGAGGTGGCTGTCCAGTGGAGGTGTGTCAGGACAAGTCTGATCATAAGAGGAGAGCATACTGAGCTCTCAGGATGTGCTCTCCTGCTAAGTGTGGTCAGTTTTTAATAGGAAAGCAGGGGGACTAGCAGGAACACCCAGGATTTCACACAGGAAAGCAATACAAAGAGAACAGAATACTTTGTCATACATGCCCCGTTGAAGACTTCGAGGTCGAAACGCGTAGGGCCAGCAGTTGTTTGCTCCCCACATTGCTATTGTTTTTATGTATCACGTGATTTTATAATTTTAAGTTCTGTCTATCAGAATTTTTTCAATAAACCATCATTGGTTGTATTTCACCATGCGAGGCATTTTTTATGCTTTGTTCCTTTTATGGTGAACCCTCACGAGACTTCTGGCACCAAACTCTACAGTAGTTTATGGTACGGAAACCCTACTCACCTTCCCCATCCGGATACCGTAAGGAACCCTGAGAGGAAAATAACATCTGGTCGGTGTACTGGGGTGAGTGGCTGGAGCCCCCCCATAAGCTCGCAAGACACACTACTATATGGTGGATGTGTCCACCCATCTGGTAAGAGTATGTACTTTCTCTACTTGCCTATAACCCATTTTCAAGAGTTTTTGAGGTCTGAGAACGTGACAAGATATTTTACCTTGAATGCCATCTGAGGACTTTTAACTAAGCTCTAGATGCACCAGAGTGATTAATTTTGGGACTGTTCTTAAGTATTTCATGGACTTTCCATTCACTTGTTTGTTTGTTAGTTATGCACATTTTTTTCACCTATTTAAATAGGTGCCTTTAAGCACAGCACTAATTTATATATGTATTGGCCTAAACTGAGAAAAAAATTGTTTTTTATATATTTTTGGGGGATATTTACCGTATATACTCGAGTATAAGCCGAGATTTTCAGCCTCTTTTTTGAGGCTGAAAGTGCCCCCCTCGGCTTATACTCGAGTCATCGCTGTCTGTCTGCCCGATCAGCGTGTCGAGCAGACAGACAGCGGCCATTCTAGGATTCAAAGGCCGCGCCTCCGTCTCCGCCTTCGCCTGTGATAGGCGGAACACTGAATTTCCCAGCAGTCTGTGTTCCGCCTATCACGGACGTCCTCTCATCCTCGTCCGTAGTATGAGGATGAACGGACGTCCATGATAGGCGGACCACTGACTGCTGGGAAATTGAGTGTTCCGCCTATCACGGACATCCGATAGGCGGAACACTCAATTTCCCAGCAGTCAGTGGGAAATTGAGTGTTCCGCCTATCACCGACGGAGGCGCGGCTTTTGAATCCTAGAATGGCCACCGACGAAGAGCTGCGGGACGGGCCGGGATGCAGGCCGGGACGGGACGCAGGCCGGGACGCAGGCCGGGACGGGACGCAGGCCGGGACGGGACGCAGGCCGGGACGGGACGCAGGCCGGGACGGACACAGGCTGGACGGACACAGGCAGGCTGGACACAGGTAGGCTGCACGGACACACACACACACACACACACACACACACACACACACACACACACACACACGGATGCATGCACACACAGGGATGGATGGACACACACGGATGCATGGACACACACACACACACACACGGATGCATGCACACACACAGGGATGGATGGACACACACACACACGGATGCATGGACACACACACACACACACGGATGCATGGACACACACACACACACACACGGATGCATGGACACACACACACACGGATGCATGGACACACACAGGGATGGACGACACACAGGGATGGACAGGCATGTCTCACCCTCGGCTTATACACGAGTCAATAATTTTTTCCAGTTTTTTGGGGGTAAATTGGGGACCTCGGCTTATATTCGGGTCGGCCTATACTCGAGTATATACGGTACTATAGCAAAATGTAAAAAATATTTTTTTTTTTAAATTGTCGCTCTATTTTTGTTTATAGCGCAAAAAATAAAAACTGCAGGGGTGATCAAATACCACCAAAAGAAAGCTCTATTTGTGAGAAAAAAAGGACGTCAATTTTATTTGGGAGCCACATCACACGACTGTGCAATTGTCAGTTAAATCGATGCAGTGCCGAATCGCAAAAAGTCCTCTGGTCAGGAAGGGGGTAAATCCTTCCGGGGCTTAAGTGGTTAAGGGCTTTTGAATAAGCCAGCCCTCTTACTATAAAAGGTGTGGAGGGAAAAGGTGCAGAGCAGTCATTGGGGTTTATTTACTAAAACTGGAGAGTGCAAAATGTGACTTCTTTTGGACCAGCTGGCATACAAACGGGCTGAATGTTAAAACCAGCCAATGTCGGCAGGCATTCAGCCCCTGTGTACAAGGTTTAAAGTGGTTGTAAAGTCAGAAGGTTTTTTTATCTTAATGCATTATATGCATTAAGATAAAAAACCTTCAGTGTATAGCAGCCCCTCTAATACTTACCCAAGTGCCTCAGCCATCCAGGAATCTCCCTCCTGATTGGCTGAGACAGAGCAGCGGTGCCATTGGCTCCCACTGCTGTCAATCAAAGTCAGTTATCCAGGGGAGTTGCTAGGTCTACAAAAGATCTGGGGCTAGAGCCATAGCAGCATAGTAAAGTCATACACTTGGGCGGGCATACACATGTATATACAGTAATATACGTGTGTGTGTGTGTGTATATATATATATATATATATCCCCAGAGAGCCCCCCTTACATCAGGGTTCCCACAGAGCCCCCCTTGCATCAGGGTTCCCAGAGAGCCTCCCCCTTAAATCAGGGTCCCCAGAGAGCCCCCCACTTACATCAGGGTCCCCAGAGAATCTCCACTCCCCTTGGGGACCCCTGCTGAGACTCGGGGCTATGGGCCTCAGATTCGGGGCTATAGCCCCAAAAGCCACCCCCAGCGACGCCACTGCACTTAGCCAATCAGGAGAGAGAGGGAGTGGGGTCAAACCGTTGTTCCATGTCTGAATGGTCACACAGAGCTACAGCTCAGCTTGGGTGGCCCCATAGCAAGCTGCTTGCTGTGATGGCACTCCACAGGAAGGAAGGATCAGGAGCGCTAAAGAGGGACCAGAGAAGAGGAGGATCTGGGATGCTCTGTGCAAAACAATTTCACAGAGCAGGTAAATATAACATGTTTATTATTCTTTTTAAAAAAATGTGACTTTAGTATCACTTTAAGGATTAATGAAACAAGCTAAAGCTGATTGGCTACCACATGCAGAGCTACACCAGATTTTGCACTCTCCAGTTTTAATAAATCAACCCCACAATGTCAGTGTATTGGTAGGTGCTATAGGGAAAGGATAGGGCAGGCTGACAAACTATAAGGGGAGAAATAAGGGTCAGTCAGTTTGTATTAAAGTGGTTGTATACCCTTTTTTTGTATTTTTACCTACAGGTAAGCCTATAATAAGGCTTACCTGTAGGTAAAATGAATAGCTTCTAAATCTGTTCGGTTTAGGAGATATTCAATTTGCATGCAGCTGTTGATGTCAGCAGCGCATGCGATGTGAAGGTCCAGCTGAAGGTCCAGCAGATGCTGCTGGACCTTGCCGGAAAGCAGTCTCCCAAGCGCATGCACAGGAGTAACGATATATATCGCGGCTCTGGCCACTCACAGTGCCGGAGCCGCGAACTTGAAAGACCTCCCATTCTGCCTCTCCTCTCCACAATCGTGGGTCGTCGGCAGACATCGAGTCCATGTGACCCACGGGCACGCTCCCACGGCAGGCGCGTGCGCACCTGATATCCTCCTTGCAAAGACCGACGTACAGGTACGTCGATTTGCGCAAGAGAGCCGACCTGCTGCAGTATATCTGCGTGAACTGGTCGGCCAGTGGTTAAACCCAAAGCAAAATTGTAATACTGTATATTGCAGCTTACCAATCATTAGATGTGGTGGCTGCATTCCTTTTCTTATATTAGGTTTTTCCCTCTGTTTTCATCTGGTGATCTGGCTAGTAATACACCTACTGTGTTAGAGTGCCCCCACTCTGGATGAAGGTGCACAGGGGACACCTTTCGATAGCAGCATTGTCAGTCTGGGGGGGGGGTGTTAGATGTACTAGCAGATGTGTTAAACTAATGCCGTGTACACACGACCGGACTTTTTGACAGCAAATTCGATCTTGTGTGGGCTCCATCGGACCTTTGCTTGCCAAAAATCCGGCGGACTTTAGAAATAGCACATGTTTTAAATTTTTCCACCGGAACTCCGCCGGACCGAGAAATCCGTTCGTGTGTATACTAGTCCGACAGACAAAAACCGACGCTAGGGCAGCTATTGGCTACTGGCTATGAACTTCCTTATTCTAGTCCGGCCGTTACGTCATAACGTTCGAATCCGTCGGACTTTGGTGTGATTGTGTGCGGCCAAGTCCGTTCATTCGGAAAGTCCGTCGGAACTCCGCTCAAAGTCAGTCGGAAAGACCGTCGGACCTAGTCCCTCAAAAAGTCCGGGCGTGAGTATGCGGCATAACAAGTTGAAGCCAAACTCCAGCTAAGGCCATACAGGGAGCAAATTTCTTTCCTCCATCTACGGGTTACAGGGAAGAAACGCACTCAATTCCCCCATCAACACAGACAGTGTTGATATGGGAATCCCTAATCCCTCCTGCCGGGTAATTGTCTTGAAGCCATCCCCACCAGGAGAAGACAGTGATTATTGTTAGCGGCTATAGCAGCTGTTAGTGGTAATCGTAGGTAAAACCCAACAGGCTAGTTGTACCCAAGCTAATAGATCGATCTACTTGGTACATTCGGCCTGCCCAGGCGCGATTCGAATTTCGGCCGATTGCTGCTGAACTGGCCAAGATTCAAACCTTGTATTGCATACCTAACAATTTTTAAGCAGATAGACAAAAAGTCTTTTTTTTTTTCCTTTTGGGACAAAGGTTTTGCAGAAATAAAAAAGGCTTGTCTCAACCCTCTAACTTCTACATTTGCAGGACAGCTTAGTCTGTTGAAAAAGGATAATCAGGAGAAAATAATAGAAAGCAAGCCAAAAAAAACAAAAACAAATGCAGTCATCAAATTTAAGAATGGGTAAGCTGCAATATAATAAATGTTTACTTTTGAGTTTAAAGTGATTGTATACAATCACCTTGTAAAACAATCCATTCCGTTTAAAATAGAAATGAAAGGCAAAACATTTTTGTATAGATATAAAAAAAAAAAAAAAAAATTATAAATATATTTTTCCCATTTTTTACAAGTGATCACATTCCCTCTGTTCTCTGTTGCATTAGAGCTGGGGGAGGAGAAGCAGCAGCACACTGAGCTTGCCAGTGAATGGCTGTCCAGTGGAGGTGTATCAGGACAAGTCTGATCATAAGAGGAGAGCATACTGAGCTGATCAGGGTGTGCTCTCCTGCTTAGTGTGGTCAGTTTTAATAGGAAAGCAGGGGGACTAGCAGGAACACCCGGGATTTCACACATGAAAGCAATACAAAGAGAACAGGATACTTTGTCATACAAGTACATGGTACAGCAGGCACATATCAGGAATATGAAGTGTTGGGGTAACAAACGCTTTAATGTCACTTTAACTTTGTTATGACTGCTAGGTGTAGGGGGTAAATTCTTCCGTTGGCCTCCCCCTCACCATACCTTGACTTCAGGCCCTAGAAGTCCTGCTTATGTAGACACACACACTGGAGTGAAGAGCAGAGACTTGTTTATTGCAGACATCTCAAGTCTGCCGGAAGGTGCTGGAGACTCTGTGTACTCCTCCCTGTCCCCCTCCGTGTCCTTCTTCACCCCCCCCCCTCGTCCCCCGCAACCGGCTTCCATCCTCTCCCGTTAGCTGCAGGGGGAACTAGTAATAGGACACAGTGAGTGAGATCACTCCTGTGTCCTGTGATTACTGAGCAGAGTACACTGTGTTTACTCTGCTCAGTTTATGAATGGCCTCTGTCTCCCGTTCATTCATCTTTAGTGCAATGTCCTCAGTCCCTTTGTCTCAAAGGGGAGATGTCAGAGGTCTGTTTAGACCCCTGATATCTCACCAAAGCCCCCCTCAAAAAGAAAAAAAAAATAATATATTGTAAAAAAAAATCAAAAAAATGAAAAAAGTGTAAAAAAAAAAAAAAAAAAGCATTGTGAATTTTTATTTATAACAAATAAAAAAAAAAAAAACAATTATTAAAGGTAAAAAACCTACTGACACCATCCACTGCCACCCACCCCCCACCTCCTTCCCCAGAAGCACTGTGAAAAAATACTGATAAAGCGATTTAAATATTTTGCCGTGGGGGGGGGGGTGGCGTTTGCGGGCGCGAATCGCCACTTCCCAGAAAGAGAAGAGTTTTTGCAGGTTAGGAAGTCTGTTATTGGGTGTAGCTCATCATGTTAAAATGGAAGTTCCGCTCATCTGAACCCCCCCCCCCCCCCCCTCCGGTGCCACAATTGGAACCTTTGAGGGAGGAGGGGGTGCAGATACATGTATAATCC
Organism: Lithobates pipiens; assembly: GCF_037356315.1. Taxonomy (NCBI): domain Eukaryota; kingdom Metazoa; phylum Chordata; class Amphibia; order Anura; family Ranidae; genus Lithobates; species Lithobates pipiens. Next base: position 37,718,064 of record NW_027507903.1, read on the forward strand.
AGGTATCTGCACCCACTTCCGGGAATAGCTAGCCGCAGCTAGCCACAGATTCCCCCCCCCCCCCCCCCGTTGTGCACACAGTTCCTAGGATGCAATGGGACCAGTGAAGACGCGCAGAGCAACTCGCGCATGCGCAGTAGGGAACCGGGCAGTGAAGCCGCAACGCTTCACTTCCCGATTCCCTGACAGAGGATGGCGGTGGGGGCAGCCAAGAGACAAGCGATTGCTCGTCATCTGCTGCCGACATCGCTGGACCCTGGATCAGGTAAGTAAGTGTCCATTTATTAAAAGTCAGCAGCTGCAGTATTTGTAATATTTTTGTTTTAAGGCGGTACTCCTCTTTAAGTATACAAAAGCAGGTTTGTACATGGTTTTTGCACATGTGTCTGGTAGGTTGTAGGTCCTCGTACGTGCCCTGAAAGCCTTGGGAGGGGGGTGGACATGGCCTTCTGGCTTGGTTCGCCCTCTCTCATGGGGTCTCCCTTCTGGGGAGCCCCACCAAGTACTTGGATGAGTTTGTCCAGAGAAAAGGATCCGGTTTCGGCCAGATGGACCAAGTGTAAAGTACCCCAGTCTCTGTCTGGAGCCTCACGTCCTGGGGGATCAGGGCAAGGCCCTCTGATTTTAGAGGACTTGGGTGAAGTTTTTCAGTGTTTCACACGCCATGGGCTTTTAAAAAGAAAATACAAAAGCAGGTGGGTTAGACCATTTCTGGACACCAATCAGATGCAAATATAATGCATTATGATAAGTGCATTAGATGACATATTTCCTTTACTGTAAGGAGAAACCCTCCTTTATTCATTTAACCAATCATAGAGATACACATACCGTATTTATCGGCGTATAAAAATGCACTTTTTTCCCTTTAAAATCGGGAAATCGTGGGTGCGTGTTATATGCCGATTCCGCGCCGATTGTGAGCCTCTCAGCCATTCTCGCTGTTTTCGGCCGCTCTCAGCCCTTCTCGGCTAGTGCAACCGAAAGCGGCCGAAAGCTGCCAAGAACGGCCAAGAGTGGCCGTTCTCCGCCGAAAACAGCCGAGAGACACAGAGAACGGCCGAAATCGGCCAAGAATGGATGAGATCGGCCAAGAGGCGCTGAGAATGGCTGAGAGCCGCCGAGAATGGCCGAAAGCCGCCGCGAACAGCCGAGAGCTACCGAGTGTCGCCGAGATACACAGGACATCCGGCTCTGTATCTCGGCGGTGCCATTTTTAAACGACAAGGCTACACTGACAAGTCTGCAAATGACACTGACAGGGCTAAACTGACAAGTCTGCAAATGACACTGACAAGGCTGCAATGACAAGGCTGCAAATGACACTGACAAGGCTGCAATGACAAGGCTGCAAATGACACTGACAAGGCTGCATTGATGGTTATTTCAATGTAAGTTTTTTTTTCTCTAAACTTCCCTCCTAAAAGTTTTTTTTACTAAAAATTCCCTCCAAAACTTGGGGCGTGTGTTATACTCCAATAAATACGGTATTATAACATATTAATTATTTGTGATCTATAGAATAGTCTTAACCCCTTCACGCCGATCGTACGCAAATATGCGGCCTTCGGGTTGAAGGGGTTGTGCCGGGGTGATGCCTGCAGCTGCAGGCATCACCCAAGTACCGTTTTTTTTAGAGCCGGCGTTCAGCTTTCTTGGAATAAATACTGATGAGACTAAAAGCTGCTTGGCTGTTGTCCCAAGGAGAGTCCTCCTGCCGCCTTCCGCGGCTCTCCTGTCCTGCGAGGAGTCCTAAGCAACCAGGCGACTCGTCCGCCAGCTGGCCGGAGACCAGAATGAAGCCGAAATTGGAATTTTTTCAAAATTGTCTTTCTTTTTTTGTTTATAGCGCAAGAAATAAAAACCGCAGCGGTGGTTAAATACCACCAAAAGAAAGCTCTATTTGTGGGAAAAAAAGGACGTCAATTTTATTTGGGTTCCAACGTCGCACGACCGCGCAATTGTCAGTTTAAACAATGCAGTGCCATATTTGCAAAAAGTACTCTGGTCAGGAAGGGGGTAAAATCTTCCGGGGCTGAAGCGGTTAAACATTACAGTGTTACAGGAAGAATATTGAGGTTTTTTTTCCTGGCTGTATCATTGCAAGGGCTTTAAAACACCAGAGCCCTGCGCCTTCACATACACTCAGATTACAGGCTCCTAACATTGTTAATACAGTATTAATCTAGATAGTAAAATATTGCTTTGAGAGAAGGTGATATGTTTCCTTTCATATTAAAACAATGGAAGAGATATGTCTGCCTCCTGAGATTTGGTTTGTGGACATTAACGACAAAATTGTTGTTATATTTTTAGCCTATTAACAGGTCTAATATGCTGCAGACCAGTGCAATTCAAATTTGCATTAAAGTCCTATGTTAATTATGCAACCCACATGGACTTATCGAATCAATGGAACTTTGAAATTTAATTAAAGAGGGCTCATTAGTAAGCCTGGCTGTATTTACTAAATAACTCAGTGCTTTGTAATTGGATTCCACATTGGAAGCCTACATTACAGGACAGGTATTACCGGTGAATGGATGTTACTGAAGAGAGCAAACTAACAGGCGCACCAAATCAATACTGTATACACCATCAAAAGTTGCAATTAATGATAAAAATAGGAATTGGCTATTAGCTACAAATTAGTATAAATTACCAATTAATCTGTGGCTTGGGAACCAGATACTCACAGGCAGGTTACTTATTCATAGCAAATGACTGCAAAGCACACAGAGATGTGGATTTACTGATCTGGTTGGCATAATGGCGGTTGGGGTGTTGGAGAGGTTACACGATGTGGCTTGGTCCACATGTAAGGATTAGATCAAGTAAACGAGCATAATGATGACAGAAAACGCAGGAATGCTCATTAATTGGCAGATTGGTCTGCTCATCGGTGTGGTTTGTTTTCATTATCATTAGAATATGTAGAGAAAGATTATTTAATGCATTTTTTTAAATTGGTGTCATTTCTAATGGCTTGCTCTCATTAGCACATGGGAGTCTCAAGCCTCAGTACAAATGCTGGTCTTTATTCAGTTGGGATGCCCCTTTAGCATTGGGTCATGAGATACCGGCTCAACGAGTTTTCTGTATTCTAACGAAAGCTCCTAGTAGTAAGCAGAGTCTACAGCCTCGTACACACGATCGGATTTTCCAACGGAAATGTTCGATGACAGGCTGTTAGCGGAAAATCTGACCGTGTGTACGCTCCATCAAACAACTGTTTTCGGATTTTCCACCAACAAATCTTGGATGGCAGGTTTTTTTTTCATTTTCCATGAACAAATGTCTGTTGTCGGATTTTTTGAATGTGTGTACACAAGTCCGTCAGACAAAAGTCCAAAGTACAAACACGCATGCTCGAAAGCAAGAACGAGCCAGAAGCGGTCGGTCTTGTAAACTAGCGTTCATAATGGAGAATTAACATTCGTGACGCGGCAAATTATGAAATCTCCAAATGCAGTGCACAATTCTCTTTTTCTTTAATGGGATAATAATGAAGCTGCTTTGCTGGTGATACTGATGGAGTTATTGCAAACTAATTTTCAAAGGCTTTTTTTTTTCTATTCTGATATCAAGAATAATATTATTATGCTTTTTTTCAATTATTTGAGCAAGTTACCACAACACCATTATCCCGTAGTTTATAAGAACAAAGATACAACTATGTTGGAGTCCCTTGTTAATTTTAGATTGTATTTTTTTAAATGTAACTGCCTACTCCCAAACTGTCATTTGAAGTAAAACACATAGCTAAGTATTATTCTACACAATTTTTTTTTATTGTGCATTAAAAAAGAAAACAAATACAATTAGACATGCTATCTGCCAATAGAACTTAACCAAAAAGTGTATTCTATGCATCCAAAAATTTTGAAAATATAATAAATCAAATCATTATTCAACCAAAAAAATTATGTCAAAGCAATAACTCCAAGGTCAATAATAAATAACACGTTACCTCCTCCAATTCCACAACATGTCTGGTTGACAAACGACAGTTCAGAAACGAACTGAAAAGTGCGAAATTAAAAGTGAGATGCAAAATGAAAAGCGCGAATCAACACTCACCAAACTTCTACTAACACGAATATAGCAGAAGGAGCCCATAGGGTGGCGCTAAAGAGCTGAAAAACAATGTAGTACGTTACTACATTCGTATTTGTTGGCCAACAATTATGTGGCCATGTGTATGCAAGACAAGTTTTGGCCATCGCCCTTCAGACAAAATTCCACGGTTTTGTTGGTCAACAATCCGATCCTGTGTACGAGGCTTAAGGCAGGGGTAGGCGACCTTTGGAGCTGAATGAAGAGCAAGATGAAGAGGTCAAACTAAAAGACACCACATCTCAAATATGGAAAATTCAAAATACAGGGCTAAGAGGGAACAACCCTCGGGACTTTTAAGGGTGTCTAGTATAAAGATAAAAACGCCAAAAATAGCATAAAAGTACATAAATGTATTTTATTACAAAACAATAAAAGCATGAGAAGGAAGAAGCAAATATGCATCCATAGCAAAGGATAAATAAATTATTCAAACATGTGTATATAAGGCCCTACCACTCTCGACATGTTTCACTCATTAGAGTTTCTTCAGGAGATTGATGGCGTGACTCTTTTATATGCTGAAATAACAGAATGTAGTAGAAAACATCTCATGAGTGCATATAAAGTAAATGTATCATAATCACAAGTACTTTTATGCTTTTTTTGGCGTTTTGATCTTTATACTAGACACCATTAAAAGTCCTGAGGGTTGTTCCCCTTAGCCCTGTATTTTTAATTAACCTTTGGAGCTGGAGACAGTGGCATATCATCCATGTGTGCAGGGTGTTCACTGCACTTGGGCCCCAAGGGGCGGGGGGGGGGCACTGTGACCCACACTGCACCCATGGATGATTGTTCCTGGTTGACAGCGGGGCATGATCTGTGCGGCGGCAGCGGGGGACACAGTTGCAAGCACTGATCTCCCTGTATAGTTTACAGTAATGCAGCTGACAGCTGTTTCTCCTCCTCTCCCTCCTGTGCCTTTCAGCTGAAAAGCCATACAGGGAGTTCATGCTTGCTGCTGTCCCTCCTGCAGCACTGATCATCCTCGACTGTCCGTTTGTGTCCTCCTCCTCTGACCCTTCGTGTTCTCCTCCTCCATTATCCTCTCATCCCCCTGCAGTCAGCTTCTCCTCTCTTCTCCTGCTGGCTGCTGTGGGGGATCTGCAAGCATGGAGAGCGGAGGAAGGGGGCGGTAAATGTGTAATTTACTGTCCCCCTTCCTTTTCTGAATTGGACACAGTGAGCAATCACTAATGATCGCTCCTGTGTCCTGTGATAACTGAGCATAGTAACCTGTGTTTACTATGCTTTGGTTTATGAATGAAGAGAGCCTCTGTCTTTTCTTCATTCATTTTCAAAGCTGAGGCTGCTGAGAAAGGGACTGGGGAATCTGTGTCCTCAATCTCTTTCTCTGTCTCAAAGGGGAGATGTCAGAGGTATGTTTAGACCCCTGATATCTTACCAAAGCCCACCAACAGGACTGATTAAAAAAAAGAAAAATTGCAATAAATATTAAAAAATGAAATTGCAAAAAAATTATAAACAATAAAATTGTAAAAAAAAAAATTAAAATAAAAAATTACCAACACTGTCCACTGCCCCAAACCCCCCCCCCCCCCTCCAAAAAAAGCATTCTGAAAAAAATTAAAATCCAATTAACCGCTTGGCGACTGCCTCAAGCCAATATACATCGACAGAAGGGCTCGTACAGGCAGAATCACGTGGAAAAAAATATTTTTTTTCAAAATTGTCAGTCTTTTTTTGTTTATAGCGCAAAAAATAAAAACTGCAGGGCTGATCAAATACACCAAAAGAAAGCTCTAATTTGTGGGGAAAAAAGGTATGTCAATTTTGTTTGGGAGAAACGTTGCATGACTGCGCAATTGTCAGTTAAAGCGTTACAGTGCCGAATCGCAAAAATGCTCTGGTCAAGAAGGGGGTAAATTCTTTCGTGCCTGAAGTGGTTAAGTTATAAAAAAATAAATACATAAAAATAAAAAACTACTGACATCATCCACTGCCCTTCTGACACCATCCACTAACCCTGCAAGCCACAGCTCCCAACAAGTAAATTAAAGTGGATGTAAACCCTATTCATAAAATCTGACCTATATTTGCAGTGTTTACTTATCTCTCTCCAAAGCCCTATGTCCCGTGTCTTTCGGCTGCTCCACTCCTCTGTTATCAACATGATAACTTCTGACAAGCTCTCTGACAACTGAGATAAAACCAGCCTGAAATTTGTGTCGGGGATAGTGCATAGAAATAGACTACCAGACAGCCTGTCTGTTCACAGCACAGCTCTGCACATTCCTTACTGCCTCTGACTATGTGAAAGGGGGGGGGGGGGGGTGTGCCTTTCCTCCAATCAGCTGTCACACAGTGTATACCCAGACTTCCATCCCACTGCTGAAACAGGAAGAAAAATTTAGAAAGCTGAAGACAGCAGATATACAAGTAAAACTTATGTAGGGAGATTTGTTTCATCTCTGTGTATCGCCTGAGGCTGTTCACTTCAATGGGTATATGTGAGGGTCTGCCGGGAGTGTAGAAATGTTAAAGTGGTTGCAAAGTCATTTCATTACTAACTAGAATTCCCTCTGTTATATCAGGTTAAATTGTTCAGTGTATTTGTTTTTTAAAAATGATGCAGCGCAATACTTTATTTTATTATACATCAGTCAGCTGATGTCCTGGTGCTCTCCTGCCCTGCTCCTGGGACTATAGAGGGAGTGTCAAGGCTGGGCTCAGCCCTTCCTTCTATGAGCTGGGTGCTCAGCTGTTGGCTAATTGCCAGCTCCTATCTCTCCACAGTTGCTCAGCTGTTGATGATATCCTGCTCGTCAATCCTGCCTACTTAACCCGTCCAGTCCAGAGGTTCTCTGCCTTCCCCTTGGTCAACATCACAGAAACTCACAGATTTCCTGTGATCCTGTTCAAGACTTGCTTTGCTGATATCCCTTCTGGCTCCAGATCCTGCTTGCTGTTCCACTACCTTGATCCTTGACTTCTGGCTTGTCGGACTATCCATTCCGGTTACTGAACTTTGGCTATGTTTTGACTAAGTTTATTCTCTTTACTTTTATTATTAAATAAGTGTGATTTAACTGTACTTCTGTCTCGGCCTAACTTCATGGTTTCTGACAAGTAGGGACTGAGATTCCCTCTGATGTCAGCGGGGAGGAGAGGAGGAGAGCCTCGGGCAGTCATGTGACCGCTCAGCGGCGGTCTTGCATAAGGTATTGCACCACATCATTTAAAAAAAAAACAAAGGCACTGAACGATTTAATCTGATATAACAGAGGGGATTCAATTTAGTAGTGAAAGTTATTGCACATAGTATGGCAGAAGCAGGGGCGGGGCAGTAAGGACAAGGCTTACACACAAGCTGACAGGCAGGGCGGGATGGGGGAGAGGACGGGGAGAGGAGGTCAGAGGAGAGCTGCAGATGACGGAGGCATGTAAACTTACCATGGTGTCAGGGCTCAGCAGCCATAATACACCGTGGTCAGTTTACAGATGGAGGGCAGAACCAGGCAGGATCAGCCAGGTATTTCAGGTGATAGAAGGGACCAAATGACACAGCATTATGCTGTTATTCATGCTTTCAAGGAACAGGACCATACTTTTTTTTAGGATTACAAACGCTTTAATTTACCTGTCAGGAGCCACAACACAGATAATTATTGCTCTGTATGTAAAATGAGTAATGCATTCAAGTATTTCGTATGTAGCTGCCTGCAAGGCATGTTTTCATATGTGCTTGCACGTGGGGGAGGAGTGGGCTCAAAATTTTGAGGAGGGTTTAAAGTGGTTGTAAACCCTTACAAACCACTTTGACCTACAGGTAAGCCTAGATTAAGGCTTACCTGTAGGTCCAAGAAATATCTCCTAAACCTATATGGTTTAGGAGATATTTGCCCGAAAACAGGCACCGCTGTCTACGGCGCATGCGCCGTAGACAGCGGCGCGCAGGCGCACTGAGCGCGGCATTCTCAACGACGGAGCTGCCGTGCGTGTCGGCTCCCGTGCGCATGCGCGGGAGTGACGTCATCGCGGCTTCGCCGAATGACAGCGGCGGAGCTGTGAGACCCCACCAAGAAGATGGATGCGGCGGACTACAGGGGACAGCGGCGACTTCGCTGGCTCCTGTGTCAGGTAAGTGACACATAATGGACTACTATGCGATGCATAGTAGTCCATTATGCTTTGCCTTTGCAGGGAATGAAAGAGGAAGTAAACTCATCAGGGTTTACTTCCTCTTTAAGTACTTATATGTAACTTTCATTTTTTACACTTTTTTTCACCTAACTATTAGAATTCTGATGCCTAACCTGCCTTATACATCAAAAATTTGCGTTTCATTAGCTTCCTCCGCATCCACAGCGGCTGTGAAAGGGAAGCCAAACACAGAAGTAATATAATGCATGTTACCGTATATACTCGAGTATAGGTCGATCCGAATATAAGCCGAGGCCCCTAATTTACCACAAAAAAAATGGGAAAACTTATTGACTCGTGTATAAGCCGAGGGTGAGACATGCCTGTCCATCCCTATGTCCATCCCTGTGTGTCCATCCCTGTGTGTCCATCCCTGTGTGTCCAGCCTACCTGTGTCCTGTGCCTCTTTGTCCTTCTGCAGCCTGTGTCCTTCTGCAGTGATCTGCATGTAAAAACATACGGCGGCCATGCCAGGATCGCCGCACCTCTTCTCCTCGTCTGTGACAGATGGCGGCCATTCCACTGTTCAAAAGCCGCGCCTCCGTCTGTGATAGGCGGAACACTCAATTTCCCAGCAGTCAGTGTTCCGCCTATCACGGACATCCTCTCATCCTCGTCCGTAGTATGAGGATGAGCGGATGTCCGTGATAGGCGGACCACTGACTGCTGGGAAATTGAGTATTCCGCCTATCACAGACAGGGAGGCGCGGCTTTTGAATAGTGGAATGGCCGCCGTCTGTCTGCACGACACGCTGATCGGGTAGACAGACGGCGGTGACTCGAGTATAAGCCGAGGGGGGCACTTTCAGCCTAAAAAAAGGGGCTGAAAATCTCGGCTTATACTCGAGTATATACGGTACTTCAATTTTTATTCTAGCTAGGAGTGATCAGTGAATGAAAGTTTGCTGGTCTCCCTCACTTCTAACCAGCATCTCCCAGGTGGGACAGTCAAGCCCTAAAAACATGGCGGGGGTGCGCACTACTTGGGGATCCATGGAAATGATCGGCGGTTGTACACTCCCCAGATCACTTCCATCTGACAGCTAACGGTTGGCTTGTCAGATATACAAACCCCCCACTTCTGCTAACATATGACATACAACGGTGGCAGCAAACAAGTTAAAGAGATAAAATATGCGGGAAATGTGCATGTATTGCAGATATTTTTATTTTACATTTTCCTTGACATACACTTTAAAATGATTTTTATTTTATTTTGAAATCATTTTGTCTTGCAGTATTTTCTCCCACAATATACGTATTTATTTTCTAAATTATGAATGTGGACTTTATTGTAAACAAAGCTTTTACCTTTCACAGTTTGGAGTAGAATTAATAATGATGCCCTGTACTGTAAATACCTATGTAATACCGAGACTTCCGAGATGGATTGTGGTAACATTGCTTACTCAGCCGAAGGCTATATAACTGGAAGATTTGCTTTACCGTAATTTGGAGTGCACCGTCATCAAATTCAAACAGCAAATCTGCTTATTTAATATACTTACACTTTACATTTACCTGCATCCCTAGGACAACAAGCCACTAATGAAATTTTACCAGCAATGTACAATCAATTTAAAAAAGACTTGTGTTATTATTTAACCCTCTATGTCTGTCCACTACTAATTGAACTGGGTGCAGGAGTAGCCTTTTTTGATTTGTGGATTTTGGTATGTTGTTACATGGTTAGTCAGGGCAACAAAAAACAAGTCCATCTATTTCAACCATATTAATAATTAAATTGAAAACCTCCATATACTGAACCCTATACCTACAGTTGCTTGATTACGAGCAGGGGTCTTCAAACTATGGCACCATATCCGACCCACTATGCACATTTATCCGACCCCCAACTAGGGTCAGTTGTGTATCATGAGACTCATTGCCCGGACTAATGCCGCGTGCACACGATCGGAATTACGGACAGAAAAAGACCAATCAGAGCTTTTCCTCGGAAAATGCGACCGTGTGTATGCTCCAACGGAATTTAGCTGTCTAAATTTCCGCCAGCCAAAAATTGATAGCATGTTCTCAATTTTCCCGACGTAATTCCGATCGTGTGTCTATCGGCAATTCCGACACGCCAAAAATCACGAATGCTCAGATTCAACTACAAGACAGAAGCTATTGGCTACTGGCTATTGAACTTCCTTTTTCTAGTCACGTCGTACGTATTGTACGTCATCGCGTTATAAATTATCAGAATTTGATGTGACCGTGTGTAGGCAAGACAGCTTGAGCCGAATTTTGTCGGGAAAACCATCAGAGCTTTTTCCGACGAGAATTTCGATCATGTGTACGCGGCATAAGGATTCAGAACAGTTAGTCTAAGCTTCTGGTGGGGAGTGGGGACCCTGGTGTAAAGAAAGACTCTTATGAGAACCCTGTTGTAAGGGGGGACCCTGATATGTAAAGGGGACTTCTGATGTATTGGGGGGGACTTCTGATGTGAAGGGGGGCTTTTAATGTGAAAGGGGAATCCTGATGTAATGGGAGGACTCTAGTCTGATGGGGGGCTCATGGCAATATAAAAGAGACTTCAGATGTAAAGGGTGGACTCTGATGTTAAGGGGGATGGGGGTCTGATGTAAAAGTGGAACTCTGATTTTATGGGGAACTGCTGATGTGATGGGAAGCTTCTGGTTTTATGAGAGGGGCTTCTGATGTGAAAAGAAGGTTTTACGAGAAGGCTTCTGATGTAAAAGGAGGACTCTGTGCATCCGCCTGTGTCTCTGTGCTTGTAAAAGTGTTTTCCTGCTGACCTGTATCCTTGCCTGTTTTTATATGTTGATGGCTTTGCTACATTTAATGTTACCTCACTACTTACCGCCTGCCCTGACCTTTGTTACATTTAATGGATATCTCTATTGCCTAATGCCTGCCCTGACCTTTGTTACATTTAATGGATATCTCTGCTGCTTGTCGCCTGTCCTGACCTATGCTACATTTAATGGACATCTCTATTGCCTAATGCCTGCCCTGACCTTTGTTACATTTAATGGATCTCTCTGCTGCTTGTCGCCTGCCCTGACCTATGCTACATTTAATGGATATCTCTATTGCCTAATGCCTGCCCTGACCTTTGCTGCATTTATTGGATACCTCTACTGCCTGATTCCTGCCCTCACCTTTGCTACATTCAATCAAAATCTCTACTGCGTTTAGCCTGCCCTGACCTTTGCTATGTTTATCAGATTCTTCAGATTTTTTGTCCTGACATTTGCTACATTTAACAGATTCTTCTATTGCATGCTATCTGTTCTGCCCTTTGCTTCCTCCACAGATTACTCTGAAACACCTTTGGAGATGGCTTATTGTAGAGAAATGAACATTCAATTCAAGGGCAACAGCTCTGGGGGACATTCCTGCAGTCAGCATGCCAATTGCACGCTCCCTCAAAATTTGCGACATCTGTGGCATTGTGTTGTGTGATAAAGCTGCACATTTTAGGGTGGCCTTTTATTGTGGCCAGCCTAATGGAGTGCAAAACTACTTTCTAAGTCCGCCTTATTTTCGGGTAAAAAAAGTCTGCCGGAGGCTACACACGGGGGGATTGTCCGGTGGACTTGAGTTTGCCGGACTTTTCCACCCGATGTTTTGATCGTGCGTACGCGGCATTAGGCAGACCTGCACTATAATCATGCTGTCTAATCAGCATCTTGATATGCCACACCTGTGAGGTGGGTGGATTATCTCGGCAAAGGAGAAGTGCTCACTAACACAGGTTTAGACAGATTTGTGAACAATATTTGAGAGAAATAGGCCTTTTGTGTACATAGAAAAAGTCATAGATCTTTGAGTTTAGCTCATGATAAATAGGGGCAAACATAAAAGTGTTGCGTTTATAATTTTGCTTGGTGTATGACTACAATGGAACAATTGAGATGATTAAAGTAGAACTAAGGCAAAACTAAAACAAAATCACTAGGCTCTGGTGAAAATGAGTGCTGCTGCACTTACAAAATGCACAATCTATTTGCTTTTAGTAAATCATCTCCATTGTCCCGCCTGTCCACCTCCAGCTCCAATGCATTTCACCCCCAAAGAGCTTAATCTTCAAGTCTTCATGATTCAGACTACAGACAGTCCCTGAGTTACGAACCTCCGACTTGCGAACGACTCCTACTTACGAACGGGAGGCGGCGTGACGTTCTGTGCATGCACGGCCAATTTTCGACGGCGGGCACCTCGGAAAACATTGGAAAACATCAGAAAAACATAGGAAAACGTTATCTGTGCATGCCTGGCTACTTGACAGAACATTGAAAAACAACGTCTTTGCCGTTCTGTGCATGCACTTCCAACTTACGAACATTTCCAACTTAAGAACAAACCAGCAGTCCCTAACCCGTTCGTAAGTTGAGACTGCCTGTATTTAGGGGTGAAAGAAAGAAGTGATGGACTTGGGCCTCATCCAACTAATACATACAAAACTATTAGGAAATAACTGTTGAAACCCCCAGTATCCTACAATAACAGGACTATATTGGCCACAGAAAGGAGACATACTGTATTGGGTAAAATCATACAAATTTTTATTTTTGAAGCAGTTTAAAATATTTTGAAAAAAGATGTTGAGCGACCCCTGTACGGTCAATTGGCTATACAGACAACACCATATCATACCACTATATGGAATGTATCTATCTAATATGTATATGTCAATTTTTATTGTGTGCATATTTAATGTACCGTATATACTCGAGTATAAGCCAACCCAAATATAAGCTGAGGCACCTAATTTTATCACAAAAAAATGGGAAAACGAGTATAAGCCTAGGGTGGGAAATGCAGCAGCTACTGATAAACAATGCCAATCTGCAGCCTCACTGTGCCCATCTGCAGCCTCACTGTGCCCATTTTCAGCCTCACTATGCCCATCTGCTGTCTCACTGTGCCCACCTGTATCATCAGTGCCCATCTGCAGGCTTGATGTGTCCATCTGCAGCCTCACTGTGCCCATTTGCAGCCTCACTTTGCCCAATTGCAGCCTCACTGTACCCACCTGTACCTTTGATTACAAACAGCAGATGACTCCCGCTGTGTCATGCACCTGCAGTCTTAGTTTGGCGGACGTCCACTGTAACAAAGCCCCGCCTCCTCCTTGTTCGTGATAGACAGAACACTGTTTCAATTTCCCAGCATTGTATCAGTGTTCAGTGTTCCGTCTACCATGTATGAGGAGGCGGGGCTTTGTTACAGTGGACGGCCGCCGACACAGCGGAAGAACCTCACTCAAGCATAAGCCGAGGGGGGCTTTTTCAGCATAAAAAATGTGCTGAAAAAGTCGGCTTATACTCAAGTATATACGGTATTCAATTTTCCCCTGTAAGGGTATCCCGAAATCTTCTTTCAAAATATTTTAAACTGCTTCAAAAATAAAAGTTGATGATTTTACCCAATATGTCTCCTTTCTGTGGCCTATATAGTTCGTTATTGTAGAATACTGGGGGTTTCTCTAGTTGTTTTCACAATAGTTTTGTAACCATTTTGGGGTGAATGTATTATATCAGGAGGTGGACATGCAAGACTACATCAGTGATGTAAGTAACTCAGTTAAAATAAACGGAGTTACTTAACACAGTTACTTTGGAGGGTAACGAGTAATCTAACTGATTACTCTTCCCCTCATGGTAACTCAGTTCCCATTACTTGGGCAGCGTTACCACAATTACATCTACCGCCCTGGAGGCCAGTCGTGGCCTCGCTGCCTGGCCGTTCGTTCCACCGTGGGGGGGGGGGCTTTCACCAGCTGAGCTGAGAAGATGTTGAGACTCAGAGAGACTGTCTGGACCGCCCCACCCCGCTCTGCCTATCCAGAGGGAGAGAATGTAGGGAGGCGGGGCGGACCAGCTGTTACCAATCGAGTGAAGGGGAGGGTCTCTCTCTCTCTCCCCATGAGGAAAGGCATCCCTGGAAGCATTCAAGTAAGTGACTGTCTGACGATTCGAATTGCAGTGCAATCGATCCATCCCAAGTCCTCCACCACCTCTGCTTCTTACTGATCCCATCCCTACCCACCATCACTTCTACAACAGAGGTGATGGGGGGGTATGGTAGGGATGAGATCAGTGGTGGTGGGGGATGGGATCAGAAGAGGCAGAGGTGGTGGTGGGAGAGGATGGCACCACCACCGCTGCCTGCCACCCCCCCAAGTACCACCGCTGCCTGCCACCCCCCAAGTACACCACCGCTGCCATCCCCCAAGTACTGTACATCACCACCACTGCCACCCCCCCAAGTACACCACCACTGCCACCCCCCCAAGTACCACCGCTGCCACCCCCCCAAGTACTACCGCTGCCACCCCTCAAGTACCACTGCTGCAACCCCTTAAGTACTACCACTGCCACCCCTCAAGTACTACCGCTGCCACCCCCTCAAGTACCACAGCTGCCGCCACCCATATCACAGTTACTTTGCTGAGTAACTAATTACTTTTCCAATGTAGTAACTGAGTTACGAACGCAATTACTTTTTGGGAGAAGTAATTTGTAACTTAACTAATTACTTTTTTTAAAGTAAGTTGACCAGCACTAGACTACATGTTGTGAATCTTCCATTCATTATATTAAAGCTGGTTTTACCTTGGTGATGGCATCAGTGTGCAGCCCGTTGATTCCTACTTGACAAATGGCACAGCTGAGTGGAGATGCACCTAATGGGCGCTGGAGGTATAGAGATAAAAAAAGACTAGTTGGGGAGCTGCATAGCTACTTTTATTACAACTTTAGAGTGGGGTCAAGTTGCTGATTTTGGTGCATTCCAAGGTTTGAATGCAGTTTAAACTTAACATACCTAGGTGGATATGAAGTGGGGGTGCCATGCTTCAGTTCCCCACCCTTCACCCCCTCTCCCAAACACATTACCACTATCTCAAGAATGAACCATCTGCTTTCAACAGCTTGGATAAAATAATAATAAAGACTTACTACTTTGCATCTAGATGACACTATTTCTGGAGCAAGTGGGATTAATATTTTACAGCTGTCAGATAAGAGAATGGCTGCTGTACTGTGACACCATATCATGCAACGACAGTGAGATTTATTAGTGTGCACAAACCATGAAAGAGAGGGATGCGTGTGGCAGAGAAGCACTAAGTGAGATAGCCACAGTATTCCTAGCACAAGACAGAATTTTCTTTTCCTGAACAGAGGATCTTGTTTTGTGCTCTCATTTGCAGTCTTCTCTTTACGCTGGTTGACTCGGACAGAATCCTTTTGAACGTCTTGGCTAGACTTAACCTGACTATAATTGGATGATGCTGATGTCTAGTACTCTCTATTCTAGTTTCCTTGAACTTGTTTTTTAAAGCCAAACTCCAGGCAAAAATTAAATTTAAATAGTATAGTGTGCATCAATTCCATTACTCCTAAGCAGTGGTGGCCCATAATGCAACGGGGGATTTTTTATTTTTTTTTGAAGCATGCGATTAGAGCCAGAGGGAAGTTTGGTTAAAATAAGAAGCAATCCTATTGGCCGCCGATGAGGAGGAAGATGGAGGGGAAGCCACTGTGAAGCAACAGAAGGAATTGCTGCTCACGACCTAGATGGGGTAAGTGGGGGGAATTGGGGGGGTGAATGTGACTGACCCGACCAACAAAAGGAGGTGGCATCGAGCGGATTGTTTGCCACACCACCCCCAAAAAAATATGCCACCAGCCACCACTGTTCCTCAGTCTTGATTCCAAATATCTCATAATTGATCAAAGTCCATTGCCTCACCTGCCATGAACATACAAAGAACGATCAAGCTTCGAGGGTCATAGCTCAGAGAACCTGGGGGTACAGAGATTTGGGGGTGGGGGGTAGCCAAAGTCTTACCCTACCACTAGTCAAAATATGGGGCTTCTGCCACCTATTGTTCTGAAGATACAAGGCTCCTTGCGCAGCCTGTCAGAAGCTACATACAGCATCTCACAAAAGTGAGTACACCCCTTACATTTTTGTAAATATATTATTATACCTTTTCATGTGCCAACACTGAAGAAATTATACTTTACTAGAATGTAAAGTAGTAATTTTACAGCTTGTATAACAGTGTAAATTTGGTCCCCTCAAAATAATTCAACACACAGCCATCAATGTCTAAACTGCTGGCAACAAAAGTGAGTACACCCCTGAGTGAAAATGTCCAAATTGGGCCCAAATAGTCAGTGTCCCTCCCCGGTCATGTGACACGTTAGGGTTACAAGGTCTCAGGTGTGAATGGGGAGCAGGTGTGTTAAATTTGGTGTTATAGCTCTCACTCTCTCATACTGGTCACTGGAAGTTCAACATGGCCCCTCATGGCAAAGAACTCTCAGAGAATCTGAAAGAAAGAATTGTTGCTCTACATAAAGATGGCCTAGGCTATAAGAAGATTGCCAAGACCCTGAAACTGAGCTGCAGCACGACAGCCAAGACCATACAGCAGTTTAACAGTACAGGTTCCACTCAGAACAGGCCTCGCCATAGTCGACCAAAGTAGTTGAGTGCATGTGCTCAGCGTCATATCCAGAGGTCAGCCTGTCAGTGCTCAGACCATACGCCGCACTGCATAAAATTGGTCTGCATGGTTGTCTTCCCAGAAGGAAGACTCTTATAAAGATGAGGCACAAGAAAGTCCACAAACAGTTTGCTGAAGACAAGCAGAGTAAAAACATGGATTACTGGAACCATTTTCTGTGGTCTGATGAGACCAAGATAAACTTATATGGTTCAGATGGTGTCAAGCATGTGTAGCGGCAATCAGGTGAGGAGTACAAAGACAAGTGTGTCTTGCCTAGAGACAAGCATGGTGGTTGGAGTATCATGGTCTGGGGCTGCATGTGCTACTGCTGGCACTGGGGAGCTACATTTCATTGAGGGAACCATGAATGCCAACATGTACTGTGACATACTGAAGCAGATTATGATCCCCTCCCTTGGAGACTGGGCTGCAGGGCAGTATTCCAACATGATAACGACCCCAATCATACCTCTAAGATGACCACTGCCTTGCTAAAGAAGCTGAGGGTAAAGGTGATGGACTGGCCAAGCATGTCTCTAGACCTAAACCCTATTGAGCATCTGTGGGGCATCCTCAAACGGAAGATGGAGGAGCGCAAGGTCTCTAACAACCACCAGCTCCGTGACATCATCATGGAGGAGTGGAAGAGGACTCCAGTGGCAACCTGTGGAGATCTGGTGAACTCCATGCCCAAGAGGGTTCAGGCAGTGCTGGAAAATAATGGCGGCCACACAAAATATTAATTTGGATATTTTCACTTAGGGGCGTACGGTACTCACTTTTGATGCCAGCAGTTTAGACATTAATGGCTGTGTGTTGAGTTATTATGTGGGGACAGCAAATTTACACTGTTATACAAGCTGTACACTCACTACTTTACATTGTAGCAAAGTGTCATTTCTTCAGTGTTGTCACATGAAAAAATAGAATAAAATTTTTACAAAAATGTGAGGGCAGTACTCACTTTTGTGAGATACTGTATATATACTTACAATGTGCCGAACTAGACTTATGTAATTATGCAAACTATAGCTAAAGGCAAAACTTTAGTTTCTTATTATATTACAGCCCGCCTCTCCAACCTGCCCAAGGAAACGCCACTGTGCACTGAATGTCAAGTAAAGTCGCTGTAGATCCAAGGGGGACATGCAAGGAAAATAAAAAACAGCATTTTAGCTTGCACATGATTGGATGATAAAATCAGCAGAGCTTTCCCTCATTTCAGATCTACCCCTTTGATTCAGAGTGACTGCACTTCCAAGTGCACTTGCAATGCAAAGTGAATTTGGCTTTCGTAGATAACCCCATTTGCATTCATTTAGAATAGCACCAGTGCAGAGCTTCCAACCTGCTGCATTCAGAATGCAACATAACATCCACTAAGCACAGGGCCCGAAAGTAAGTGGAGATCACTGGAATAGCAATGTCTACTTCAGTGATTTCCAGGTGCCAGGGTCATCGGCCAGGCATCCAAGGGATTGCAAGAGACTAATACCAAGTCATGTGCAGGTACTAGTTGCATTTAGAAGAAACACTTATGGATTTATTAATGAATACTTCAGCTTTAACTGCTGTGATGTATGACTAAGCTGCAATGTGCCCTCATTTGAAAGACAATTTACTGCATCTATTAGAAAAATTAAAGGATCATTATTGTGAAAAATTGTACTCTGATAACTGTATGCAGTTAATACGTATAATTATGGCTTTTAGTCTATTAACTCAAATTTTATTTACATTTGCATGCCGATAAAGCTGACAGTGACAGAGGTTGGGACAAACATTACAACTGCAAACAGTTACCCATTATTTCCATAGTTTAATGCTCAAATCTGTGAACGTGAAAAAATCCTCCTCTTCCTTGCAATGTCGCACCCCCACCCCCGGGGTTGCCACATTATCCCTTTAATCTGGGACACATATTAATTGCACAGGTTCTGTGGCTGATTAAGGTGGTAATTAAACTAATTTGGTACCTTATCTGCATTAAATCAGCCTCAGAACCTGTGTAATTCGTGCTTTTTATATCTAAGGGATTAACCACTTGTCATCCATGCTATGGCCGAATGACGGCCACATCGCGGATCTGAATTCTCGGGAGGCCGTCATATGACGGCCTCCCCTGTGCACGCTCCCTGTGCGCTGTGATCACCAAGTCACTGAGACTCGGGTGATCACCGATCCGAGTAAGGGGCTGGTCCCTTACCATGTGATCCAATGTTAGCCAATGACAGCTGATCACATGATCAAAACAAAAGCTCGGTGATCGTTTTTTTCTCCTCACACTGACAGCGGAGGAGAAAAAAAAGCCGATCAACGGATCATCTTAAAGGGACATCGGTCCCGAAAAGGAAGAGGCAATTATGCCTCATTTATGCCACCTATCAATGCCCACAAGTGCCACCTATCAATGCCCACAAGTGCCACCTATCAATGCCCACCAGTGGTGCCAATCAGTGCCACCTCGAAGTGCTGCCTATCACTGCCACCCATCAGTGCCCATCACTGCCACCCATCAGTGCCCATCACTGTCACCTATTGGTGCCCATCAGTGCCGCCTCATGAGCGTTCATCAACGACTGACAAAAATTACCCATTTTAAAGTTTTATAACAAAATGTCAAAAAAATTTTTTTTTTTTTTAAAACATTCAGACTTTTTACATAAAAATAAAAATCGCACAGGTGATCAAATACCATCAAAAGAAAGCTCCAAAACGTCACTTCCGTCCATATCTCTTAAAGGCACATTTTTTCAATGTCATTTGTTCAGATGACAGGTTTTTTTTACATTTTTTTTTATTGCATTTAAGTCCAAATATCAGATCTGAGGACTTTTTCACCCCTGATCTCATATTTAAGAGGACCTGCCATGTTTTTTTCTATTACAAGGGATGTTTACATCCCTTGTGTTTAACAGGAATAAAAGTGATCACATTTTTTTTTTTAAGAAATAAAATCAAGTAAAATAAATAAGAAAACAATTATTTAAAAGAAAAAAAAACCCTTCCCGAAGAGCTCGCGCGCAGAAGCGAACGCATAAATGAAAACGGTAGTCAAACCACACATTTAAGATATCGTCGCAATCGGTAGAGCAAGAGCAATAATTCTACCTCTAGACCTCCTCTGTAACTCAAAACATGCAACCTGTAGAATTTTTTAAATGTCGCCTATGGAGATTTTTGAGGGTAAAAGTTTGACGCCAATTCCACGAGCGGGCGCAATTTTGAAGCATGACATGTTGCGTATCAATTTACTTGGCATAAAATTATCTTTCACAATATAACAATTTGGATAATTTTACTGTTGTCTTATTTTTTTATCCAAAAAAGTGATTTTTGTTTTCAAAAAAAGTGCGCTTGTAAGACCGCTGCGCAAATATGGTGTGGAAAAAAGTATTGCAATGACCGCCATTTTATTCTCTAGGGTGTTAGAAAAAAAAACAATATAATGTTTGGGGGTTCTAAGTAATTTTCTAGCAAAAAAAAAGTTTTAAACCTATAAATACCAAGTCTGAAAAAGAGGCTCGGTCCTTAAGTGGTTAAAGTGGAACAATACCCAAAATGCTTTTACCTGTTTCATTGATTTTTCAACCCTGGAGGGGAGACCCCACTTTGGCAGAATATAAAGCAGCAAGGACTGTGGTATGTGTGCAACTTCCTATTTCCTATCTCTCCAGTGCATTTGCAATATATTCCTATAGAGAATCCACAGAGGGGCACCAATGGTTTATCTTTATTATAGTGGTTGTAAAGGCTTAGTAGCTCAGTAGCTCCCGCTACTGTCAATCACAGCCAGTGAGCCAATGAGGAGAGAGTAGGGGGCGGGATCGAGCAGCGTTCTGTGTGTGACTGGGGGCAATTCGGCAGGAGGGAGGGGCCAGGAGCGCCAACAGGGGACACAAGAAGAGGAGGAATCGAGGCTCCTCTGTGCAAAACCATTACATAGAGCAGGTAAGTATAATATGTTTTTTTTTTATTTTTTAAACTGCCTTTAATATCACTTTAACTCATAATCCCAAGAATAATGTGTCTGCTAGCTAAAAAAAAAAAAAAAAAAAATGAGCATCAACACCAGAATAACTGACATGAGGGTAAGAATGTTTTCTAAGAATATTAAAACACTGTATATTAATAAATGCAGCCGTGGTCTGCGTCTGAGGAGCTGTCAAAAAATCCCAAGGACTTAAACAAGTGACCTTCTCCAGAACGTATCTGAATAATGGCTGAAGTCAAAGATTCAGAAGTAATTGGCGTTACCAGAGCAACTTTCACTTGTAAACTAGTAACTTTGTGTACATTATGTCAAGTACAGTATTTATTAAAAAAAAAGAAGCCCTGCCAAGTTATTCCAAAGTCTTGACAAGACCTAAGTGAGGAGAATTTGCTTCAGTTATGGTAGCATTTGTTGACCTATTCAGAGGACAAGCACATTTTAAATCATTGCCCTTGCTCATGAAGATTTAGAGTTGTCGTATTTTCTTTTCACTGTGGATAAATGTAGCAAAAGTACAGTCAAGCTAGGCTTTTCCTTGGCTTGACATGGAGAAGAAAGATTTGAGAGGACAGAAAGAAAATGTACACAGCATTCTTCTGCTGGCTATACACCGTATTCCAGCTTATTTGGTCTTCAAAAAAAGACATAGGGCTTGATTTACTAAAACTGTAGAGTGTGAAAATGTGGTGCAGATGTGCATGGTAGCCAGGGCTTTTTTTCTCAAACAACGTGGTCATATTTCACAAACAGTAGAAGGGTCTTAAAGGGGCATTAAATATCAGGATTGCATTACATACAGAGTGCAGAGTTCATGGGGGTTACACATAGAGTGCAGAGCTGCCACTTGTAAACACAGAAACCAGACTTCTGTGTTTACAAGTGATTGTGGTGAGTAGGGGGCCAAAGGGTCTGAGCCAGAGGTGGTGGAACTGAGTTCCACCAAGTTCCCCCTGAAAAAAAGCCCTGACGGTAGCCAATCAGCTTCTAACTTCAGTTTGTTCAATTAAGCTTTGACAAACAAACTTAGATGATGATTGGTTTTTAAGTAGAGCTTTTGCACTCTCCAGTTTTAGTAAAATCTGTACGGTAATCAAATGCACCAAATTCCTTTATCTCAAAGTTGGTACCCAGCACACCTATCCCTTAATGATGGGTTTTAATTCTTGTGTCAGTGGTAGTAAGCCCTTGTAGAATGCTTACCCAGGGTTCCCCAGTTTGTTGAATCTACATGTCCCTTTGGGGCCTCAGATGGTGGAGATAGATTTGAAGCAAGTTGGGACCAGGTCACGGCCCCCAAGTACATCCAGCTGGTGATACAGAGACTACTTGCTTATGCAGAGTACAGATGGCAGGAGACAGAAGAGGACCTGGGAAACAAGCCAAGGTCAGGGCAGGTGGCAGAAAAGGACACCTGGAGGACAAAGCCAGGACCAGTATGCTGGAAGTCAGACACTGAATACATGAAACATAAGGCAAACAGGAGCTCAGATAATGAATAATTTGCTCAGGCAATGCGGGCTGCACTGAGCATGTCTTAGGGAAGCAAACTAGGAGGCAGGCCAGGAAGTGATATAAGAAAAGCAAATAAAAGCCCACTGTATAGCAGGCAATGGCCATAGGTGAGCACAGAAGACAAACAACTAAGGTTGCCACCTGTCCGAGATTCACCCAGACAGTCCGAGTTTTGAATCATGTGTCTGGGTTTCAGCTGGACTGAAAATCGAACACATTATTCAGACCGGGCTGTGGCTCCCCAAGTAACCAAGATAGTCACACACAAATATGTTGCCATTCAGGAGCTGTGGGCGGCTATCTGGGGGGGGGGGGGGGGGCAGACTCGGCATCACTGGGGTTCAGGGTGATGATGTCAGCAAGAGCAATTTGGCCACACCCACATTTTCTGCGGCAACGCATCAATACTCTTCTTGGGTCACTCTAAAGTGTTCGGATTTGGCTTGAAGAAAAGGTGGCAACCCTACAAACCCCACGTGAGAAGAATCCGAGGTCTAGCAGAACTGCTGCAGCAAGGAGGTAAGAATACACAAGCAGGAAATTGCAGGCTTAAAGAGGGATTCCACCTGGAAAAAAAATATTAAAAGCCAGCAGCTATAAATACTACAGCTGCTGACTTTTAATAAATAGACACTCACCTGTCCCAGGGTCCAGTGAGTGATCTGTACGGATTGAGCTCATTCATAACTGAAGCATAGTAAACTGTGTACATATGCGGGGGGCCCTGTCAGGTTGGCTGTATGGCACGCACCCCGTGGTTTCTAACAGCAGCCCTGGGTTGTATGGACAACTTTACAAGTTCACTAAGCAAACTGTCCCAAACCATGTTCAGAGTGTACAAGGCCCTAAATGCAACAACATCTGACTTGTAAAAATCAATTTAATCATCTCTAGTCGGCACTCTTTCTTTGCACTGCTTATGTCATGAGTGCAATTCCCACCAGGAAAATCGTCTGCATGGAATTTGCATGTTCTTTTTTTTATATTGGAAGAACAGAAAAAAATAATATTTTTTTCCAGATTGACAAGATAATCACCAAAGAGACATTTATTCTCCATTTCCATCTAAATCCAAACATTACAGCTCCATTATTTTTTACCCATATACATCAAGCAGAAAAACATCAGGCAAGATATAATGTATCAATATATGTATATATATATATATATATATATATATATATATATATATATATATATATATATATATATATATATATATATATATATATAGATATATATAGATATATATATAGATATATATATATATATATATATATATATATATATATATATATATACGTGTGTGTGTATGTATATATATTATTTATTTTTTTATTATTATTATTTATTTTTTTATTTATTTCTTTTTTTACTTTGTTTTTGAGTTTGCTTCAGGAATGGGGATATTTTGTGAAATATAAAATTAAAGGGAAGAATGAGATCTACTCTGTAGTCTAGGGAAGGAAGAAAAATATAATAAAAGGTGGAGGAGTTATAGAACGGAAGATATATTAGTGTATAAAGTTTAATACGTATATTTTGAAAGATATAAGAAATATGAATACGCTACTTAAATTGAGAGTTGATAAGAAATGTACTATGTATTTATTCAATTGATGGTATAGAATGTATTACTTGTTCCTCCTTTGGGTATAAATAAAGAATATAAAAAAAAAAAAATATATATATATATATATATATATATATATATATATATATATATATATATATATATATATATATATATATATATATATATATATATATATATATATAAAATATGTATGTATGTATGTGTGTGTTTGTGTGTGTGTATATATATATATGAAGAAAACAAAAAGAGGGGGAGAGTATTGATTCCTCTAAACCCAGATGTCTTCTGTAAAATACGAATAATACCTCTTTTATGTAGAAATATACGATAAGAGAAAACTCTTACTCCATGGGTCATTAAGTCTTTAACTCAGGGGACTACAATCCTTTAAACAATCTATAGATAAATTAAATTCTCTCCAAATATTCCGCATATTAGAATTCAGATGTTGTTGTATCATTTCCTTTTTGTGTTGTACGGGTTTTTCCCGGTTACCGGTACTCCAATCTCCCTTACAAAATTAAAAAAAATAAGGTCCTAATGTTTTTGAAGGAAAGTGAGGACATTAGACTGCAAGTTCCCTTCCAGGAGTAAGGACGGTTTTAAATGACTTATTGTTATCTGAAAAATATTGCAGATAAACTGTCTGCACTATATAAATAATTCAAAATAACTACATTGCAAGCCACAGATAACCAGCACAGGTTATTTTAGCAATTTTAATGGTCAGTCCCGATTGCAAGTATTTTTATTATTATTATTTTTATTTTACAGAATTAATACAGCACCGATAGTTTGCGCAGTGCTTTACAATATAAAAAGAGACAGTGCAGTTACAATACAATAAAATACAAAAGCGTTAAGAGGGCCTTGCTCATAAGAGCTTACAATCTAACAGGTTGGGGCAAGTGGTACAAAAGTTTATAGTCTTGAGGGACGAGCTGAAGAGTTATAATTAAATTTTTTATGTTTATTTTTTCAAATTGAATTTTTATTAAATACCAAAAAAGGGCAAAATTAATGAGCAATGACATGAAGATAAATGAGACTTCAATCACATAACTTAATACATGTGCACCATGCATGAAAATAACGCAGGTCCAGTAAACATAAGTAGGCATCAGTAAATAATGTTTCAAATCGGCGTGCTCATTAACCGCTTCAGCCCCGGAAGATTTTACTCCTTTACTGACCATTGCGATTCGGCACTGCGCCGCTTTAACTGACAATTGCGTGGTTGTGCAACGTTGCACCCAAACAAAATTAACTTTTTTCCCAGAAATAGAGCTTTCTTTTGGTGGTATTTGATCAATAATTTTGAAAAAACAAACTTTTTACTTTTTGCTATAATAAATATCCCCAAAAAATATATAAAAAAAATATTTTTTTCTTCAAGTTATGCCGATATGCATTCTTCTACATATCTTTGGTAAAAAAATATTCGCAATAAGCGTATATTGATTGGTTTGCGCAAAAGTTATAGCATCTATAAAATAGGGGATAGTTTTATGGCATTTTTATTATAATTTTTTTTTCTAGTAATGGCGGCAATCTGCGTTTTTTATTGGGACTGCGACATTATGGCGTACACGTCGGACACTTTTGGGACCAGTGGCATTTATACAGCGATCAGTGCTATAAAAATGCATTGATTACTGTAAAAATGTCACTGGCAGGGAAGGGGTTAACACTAGGGGGCGCTCAAGGGGTTAATTGTGTTCCCTAGTGTGTGTTCTAACTGAAGGGGGGAGGTGACTGTGTAGGGGAGATCACAGATCGCTGTGCATACTCTGTATGGACAGACGATCTGTCTCTTCTCCAGCCAGAGAACCGGAAACTGTGTGTTTACACACACAGATCCTGGTTCTCCGTGTGCCCTGAGTGATCACAGGAGCTGGAGGTGATCGCTACTGCCCGGGCACTCGCATCGGCTCTGTGGAAGAGCAGGGGGCACGCGCGGCCACAGGGCGAGGCGATGTTACATAACGTAATTTCGCCCAGCCGTGCCATTCTGCCTCAAAGCTTGTTTGGCTGTACTTCTCCTGTGCACCACAGGAGTGCAGATTGTTCTAAACTCCTGTGACCTGTTTTCAGCCCACATCAGACACGTCACTCAGCCGGTCCAGGCTGGGGAAAGATCGCAATCATAAGGTCTGGATCCACCCAGGACCCTGGACTGGCTCCTTGCTCAGCCTCTCAGTGAGCCACTGAGAGTCTGAGTCAGCTGCCCCCACCCCTCCACATCCCAGCACTCCAGTGAGCACGGGGGCAGACAGCAGTGACTGAAAGTCACCAGCTCTCTTTTCATGGGGCACTGAGAACTGAGCAATCAACAGTGTTTGATCAGTCAGTTCTTAGTCTTAGAGCCAGCGGGCTGATGCTGCATACACCTAGGTAAGTAGTTTGTAAAAAAAAACATAATCCATACCTCTCTGTTAAATAAGTCCAGCTCGTTTGGCTGTACTTTTCCTGTGGATCAGAGGAGTGCAGTTCGTTCTGCACTCCTGTGACCCATTTTGAAGCCCGCTGTCGGCTGATGTCACAGAGCCGGTCCAGGCTTGAGCAAGGTCGCAACAATGAATTGGGGATCTGCCCACAAATCTGGACCGTCATCCGGCTCAGCCTCTCAGCGAGTCGCCAAGATCCTGAGCCAGCCACTCCCGCCCCCACCACAGCGCAGCACTCCAGTGAGCAATGGGGGGCAGAGAAGAGAACTGGTGACTGAGCCAGTGACAGTCACCAGCTCTCAGCTCAGGGAGCCATGAGAACCGAGTGATCAGCAGTGTTTGATCGCTCAGTTCTCAGTGTTAGAGGCGGTGGGGGTGCAGATGGAGCATCGGATCGATGCTGCATCCACCTAGGTTAGTATGAATCTGAAAAAAAAGAAAACTACTACTACTCTTTTAATTCGCTGGGCAATCAGAAGCCAGTGGTGGGAACGGCAGAGAGGGATGGCAGACATATTGCTCACATTATTAAAATTAAATTACATACATACCCAAGACATTCGATTTCTAAAGATTTTCTAAAAATAATTCATAAATTTATATACTGTAACATCAGGGTTCTCTTTCTTACCGTGAGCTACAGCTTCACCTGCACAGGAGTGGTAACAGCAATGTTAATTTAGTTGACTAAAACATTTTAGCCGACTAAATGAATACTATTTTAGTTAACTAAAATACGACTAAAATTAAAACAATTGAAGTGACTAAAATACGACTAGAACTAAAAGCCATTTTAGTCAGACTAATGCCGCGTACACACGATCGGAATTCCAGCCAGATTAGAGCTTTTCATCGGAAAATGCTACTGTGTATGCTCCATCGGAATTTAGCTGTCCCAATTTCCGCCAGCCAAAAATTGATAGCATGTTCTCAATTTTCCCGACAGAAAAACTTTCTATCAGAAATTCCGATCGTGTGTATGCAATTCCGACCCGCAAAAATGTACGCATGCTCAGATTCAACTACGAGACAGAAGCTATTGGCTACTGGCTATTGAACTTCCTTTTTCTAGTCCCTTCGTATGTGTTGTACGTCATCGTGTTCTAAACGATCGGAATTTGGTGTGACCGGGTGTAGGCAAGACAGCTTGAGCTGAATTCCATAGGAATCCCGTCGGAAAAACCATCAGAGCTTTTTCCGACGAAAATTCTGATCGTGTGTACGTGGCATAACACTAAAATGCCATTTTAGTCAAAAAACTATGACTAGAACTAAATTGCAATTACTGAAATTTACTGGAGATTTCAGTCGACTAAAACGTAGAACATTTTAGTAGACTAAAATGTACGGGAGATTTAGTCGACTAAATAGGACTAAAACTAAAATAATTGCAGATGACTAAAATGGGACAAAAACTAAAATGCCATTTTAGTCCTAAGACTAAAACTAACACTGGGTAACAGTTTACAAATTGTTTTCCCACCACTGAGGGAAATTCTCTTATTTTTGCAAGGGAATGGGCTACTGCATTATGGAATTGCATTGTATGTAAAAGCTCATTTGTTTTCTGGAGCACACAGACACTCGTCATTTCCTGCTATAGGACCCCAATAATTAAACAGCGCATCCAATAAAGGAACCGCAAAATGTAGGCACAGGTAGTCACTTTGCAGATCCATGACTACACTTTTAGATTCTGAATACTTTATTAATCGCAAAGGGAAATTATTAATTTTAATCCATGACTAAATTTAGGATTCACCTTAATTAAAAAGTTGAGCCTCTCGATATAGTAATATTATACACATTTATTCAAGTAATAATTTTAGGTGGTGAATTTCAACAATGCCGCTGGAATCGAAGTCATATAACTACCATTTAATGAACCTTACTACAAGTAGAACTGTGAGCTCTGATATACTAGTGTCTGCCTGTCGATTCACTCAGAATTATGACAAAATGTATTGACTTTTCTATAATTCTTGACAGATAAATGATTTCCCTGTTTGTAACTAAGAGCCTGATTGTCGATTTTTTTCCAGAATCATGACAAAAATTTATTTGCTTTTCCCTTTTTCTTGACAAATAAATGTTTTACGGGTTAGCTACGCTTAATTTGGTTGGCGCCAGGACCAAGCTCTTACTGCACTTGATATTTAAAGACCGAAGCAGCACAAAGGCGAATGAATTTGCCTAGGCGAGCGTGTAACTGCCATATACCCAAGAGGGTGCAGTCACTCAAAAGGACAAATGTGCTGATGGTTTCCTTGGTTCTTCAATGACCATAACTATTTTGGGTTGCCATTTTAAAATTTGCCTTACACAGTTTGTTCAAACTTATCTCACAAGTAGGGTCCTTTCACACGGGGCGGATCAGTTCTGATCCGCCCCGTGGATATCCGTTTGCTCAGCGGGGATCACTCCGCCGATCCCCGCTGAGCAGGGAGATGACAGCTCCGTCTCTGCACACTGCGCAGGGACGGACCTGTCACAGCACCGCTCTCCCCTATGGGAGATCGGATGACGACGGACCGCAGTGCCCGTCGTCATCCGATCCGATCCGCAGATGGATGGAAAAATAGCTTTTTCCTCCGTTACACTTTTCGGATCGGAGCGGGTCGGATGTCAGCGGACGTGTCACCGCTGACATCCGACGCTCCATAGAGCTCTATGGAGCACCCGTTCAGGTCCGCCTGAAAAACTGACAGGCGGGCCTGAACGGGACGTCAGTGTGAAAGGGGCCGTATTGTGTTGGAAAAAACTTGAACCCCCCCCCCCCCCACATTGTCTTACTGGAAAGGCATAATTAATAAAGCACTACCTTTTTATAAAGCAACATACTTAAAGTGGTGTTGCCACCAAAAAAATAAAAAATTGTTTAAAATTCTTAAAAATATATATATATATATATATATATATATATATATATATATATATATATATAAATAATTGGATTTTTTTTTTTTTACTCACCTCTAAATACCTGTTGCTAGGGGGTCCCTCGTAGTCTGCCTTCTTCCTTGCTCGGGCTGGTGACATCACTTCCCCTCGCGCCGCACAGTCACTTGGGACCTATCAATTGTCCCAGGTGGCTGTGCGGCTTATCACGGCGCCCTGCGCCGCTCGCACGTGTGCAGTGGGTGCCCGGCTGTGAAGCCACAGCCGGGTGCTCACAGTACGAATGAAAGTGCCGCAAGCGGAGCGGGGAACGAGGAGGGGCTTTGTTCCCCCGCATCGCTGGACCCTGGGACAGGTAAGTGTCCGATTATTATTATTTGTAGCTGCTGACTTTTAATTTTTTTTTTTTAGGGGGCACCCCACTTTAAGTAGGGGTTGTCCTAAAAAATTTGAGAACGTATGGCAGTGTTGGCTGGATGCCAAGGACACTTTGAATTGATGTACTATGATGGAGGTGAGCTTTAATAATTACTTTATGTACGGGGCAAAGGGGTGATGAAATCCCGACTACATAACTATCAGACTGTGTGATGATTGGAAGTACCATTGACTACAGGGTAACATGATGCCATTTCATTTTTGTACAGTTAAGAGTATGGACTGTGATTTACTAATGGTTGGAAGGCTGCACCAGGGTTAAGGGAGGGAGGGAGTAGGAGGGGAGGGAGTGGGGGGGGTGGCGGGGGATTTTGGTACACGTTGTACTGTATTTTATGTGTTGTAAAACTGTTAATAAACAACAATTTTCAAAAAAAAAAACTTATCTAACAAGTAATAAGCCATGTGTACTTTCGTGACAAGGTGGGAGTGGGGCTAACAATCCTCTACTAGTAAAAATGAAGTCCTTACTAATACTATAGACATAGCATGAATGGGCATTGCAAGCACCACACCTCTAAGTATTATACCAAAAAGAATTGAAAGCAAGATATGGGACTTTAATGGTGCTTTACATCTCAGAAAGGAATAGACATTAGACAACTGGTAAATTAAAGAATTTTTATTAAATTTTATTACATACAAAAAGTCAAAGACAGTTTCCAATTGAAACATGCATAGAATATACCAGACCCTCCCTCCTAGATTGTAAGCTCACACGAGCAGGGCCCCCAGATTCCTTATGTATTGAATCATATTGTAACTGTACTGCTTGCCCTCATGTTGGAAAGCGCTGCACAAACTGTTGGCACTATTTAAATCCTGTATAATAATAATAATAATAATAATAATAGAAATGTGAAAAACAAAAATGTAAGTGACCCAGAGTTTGTGTACAAATGCAAACACGCAGTCCTACACGCATATGTAAATGCGATTTTTACCACAAATGTGAGGTATCGCTGTCAAAATCAGAAAGAGAGCAATAATTCTAGCTCCAGCACTCCTGTGCAACTCTAAACTGGTAACCTGTAAGCCCTTGTACACACGTTTGGACATTCCGACGGAAAATGTCCGATCGGACCGTGTTTTTGGATAATCCGACCATGTGTGGGCTCCATCGGACTTTTTCCGTCGGAATGTCCAACCAACAAAGTTTGAGAGCTGGATATAAAATTTTCTGACAACACGATCCGATCAGACTTTGTCCGATCGTTTGTAGAGAATTCCGATCGAACAAAGTGCCACGCATGCTCAGATCAAATTACGAGACCAAAGCTATTGGCTACTAGCCGCAACGTAGTTCCGTCGCAACGACCAAACGTCATCACGTTCCGAACGATCGGATTTTCCGACAACTTTGTCCGACCGTGTGTATGCAACACCACTTTCGGAAAAAAACCATCGGAAAAACCGGACACATTTTCTTGTCGTAATGTCCGACCGTGTGTACAAGGGCTAAAGGCTTTTAAAAGGTTGCCTATGGAGATTTTTTTAGATACCCTAGTTTGGTGCCGTTCCACAAGTATACGCAATTGTTTGGTATCTAGTTCCTCTGTGTAACATATGTTTTTATATTTTACCAAACAATTGGGTATTATATTATGTATTAAAATTCATTTGTGTATTTTGTCCACTTTTTGCTGCGCAAATATTGTGCGACACAAACATATGCAACTCCCACTATTTTATTCTCTAGAGCAGGGATCCTCAAACTACGGCCCTCCAGCTGTTGCAAAACTACACATCCCATGAGGCATTGTAAAACTCTGACATTCACAAACATGACTAGGCATGATGGGAATTGTAGTTCCTGAACAACTGGAGGGCCATAGTTTGAAGACCCATGCTCTAGGGCAGTGATGGCGAACCTTGGCACCCCAGATGTTTTGGAACTACATTTCCCATGATGCTCAACAACACTGCAGAGTGCGTGAGCATCATGGGAAATGTAGTTCCAAAACACCTGGAGTGCCAAGGTTCACCATCACTGCTCTAGGGTCTCAGCTTAAAAAATGATATAATGTGCGGGGGTTTTAAGTAGTTTTCTAACAAAAAAAATTATATTTTTTTACATGTAGAAGAGGGATGTCAGAATTAAAAGTGGTTAAAGAAGAGCGGTATCCAATGGCGTTTGCAGTATAGTACCCATTCCCATGCCAGTCATTACAGAAACAGTTGCTCCAGTTACAGGAAGATGCAAGGAATCTGAAGGATATAATTGATCTTATTTTGGGAAATAACATGTACAATATGCAATAATGAGGTATGTCATATTATCTAAAGCTGGGAGGTACAGGTATACTAATTTATGTCGGGATCTGGCTGGGTAAGTGTTGAGTTAGATGAGTGTGCTTTAAGCCTGACCATCCATGTGTATAACAGATAAAATTCCCACTACAGTAAAGACTATGCTCATTACATTTAAATAGAGACATACAGTAAATTCGACTTTATTCCTTCACTCTGCTTAGTCTATTCATAGTGAGCTAAGGAAAGACAAAAAAAAATCCTGAGTTTTAATCAATAAACTCCAATCTAAATCTGTCTTAACTTGGTTAAAACTCAACACAAGAGTCAACAAGGCTTTGGCAATTGTTCGCTTAGCTGTAGAGAAAAAGTACCTATCATTAATTTACACAGAAATTTGTTCAAAGCATTGAAGTTCTTGTTAAACAAAAAATTACAATACTTTTCAGCAAAAACAGTGCCTTGAAAAAGTATTCATACCCCTTGAAATTTTCCACGTTTTGTCATGTTACAACCAAAAACATAAATGTATTTTATTAGGATTTTATGTGATAGACCAACACAAAGTGGCACATAATTGTGAAGTGGAAGGAAAACGATAAATGGTTTTCCAAATAATTTTTTACAAATAAATATATGAAAAGTGTGGTGTGTATTTGTATTCAGCCCTCCTCAGTCAATACTTTATAGAACCTCCTTTCACTGCAATTACAGCTGCAAGTCTTTTGGGGATGTCTCTACCGGCTTTGCACATCTCAAGAGTGACATTTTTGCCCATTCTTCTTTGCAAAATAGCCGAAGTTCTGTCAGATTGGATGGAGAGTGTCTTTGAACAGCAATTTTTAAGTCTTGCCACAGATTCTCAATTGGATTTAGGTCTGGACTTTAGCAAGAGAAAATTCACCCAAGCTCTACCGCTGTATAATGCAATTAGTGTGCAGAGTGATCGGTGCTCTGGCTAATTGAGTTCACAGTGAATCCTTAACAAGTACAAGCCGGCAACTTGACAGCTTCTCCATAGAAAACTTTATTGTAGTATCATAGCAGTAACATCATCAAAAATACTGACGCGTTTCGGCCTAAGCCTTCATCATAGCATGAGCATTAGGTCTGGACTTTGACTGGGCCATTCTAACACATGAATATGCTTTGATCTAAACAATTCCATTGTAGCTCTGGCTGTATGTTTAGGGTCGTTGTCCTGCTGGAAGGTGAACCTGTGCCCCAGTCTCAAGCCTTTTGGAGACTCTAATGCCACGTACACACGATCGGAATTCCGGCGAGAAAAAGACAGATGAGAGCTTTTCATCGGAAAATGCATGTTCTCAATTTTCCCGACAGAAAAACTTTCTATCAGAAATTCCGATCGTGTGTATGCAATTCCAACACGCCAAAAATCACGCATGCTCAGATTCAACTACTAGACAGAAGCTATTGGCTACTGGCTACTGAACTTCCTTTTTCTAGTCCCATCGTACGTGTTGTACGTCACCACGTTATAAACGATCGGAATTTGGTGTGACCGTGTGTAGGCAAGACAGCTTGAGCCGAATTCCGACGAAATCTGTCGGGAAGCCATCAGAGCTTTTTCCAACGAGAATTCAGATCGTGTGTACGCAGCATAACAGGTTTTCTTCATATGCCTTGTACACACGGTCATGAATTCCAACGGAAAAGGTCAGATCGGATTATATTGTCTGAAAATCCATTCGTTTGTGGGCTCAATCTGACTTTTTCTGTCAGAAATTTTGACGGAAAAAATTTGAGAGCAGGACCTCAAATTTTCCCACAAAAAAATCGGATCTGACTTTTTCCAAACGTTTGTAGAGAATTCCGATCGGACAAAGTGCCACGCATGCTCAGATCAAATTATGAGAGCAAAGCTATTGGCTAGTAGCCTCAACGTAGTCCCGTCGTAACGAACGAACATCATCACGTTTCGAACGATTAGATTTTCCAACAACTTTGTCCAACCGTGTGTATGCAACACCAGTTTAGGACAAAATCCGTCGGAAAAAAAACGACAAATTTTGTTGTCGGAATGTCAGACCGTGTGTACGGGGCATAAGATTGCCCTATATTTGGCTCCATCCTTTTTCCCATCAACTCTGACCAGATTCCCAGTCCCTGCTGAAGAAAAGCATCACCACAACGTGATGCTGCCACCACCATGTTTCACGGTGGGGATGGTGTGTTCAGGGTGATGTGCAGTGTTAGTTTTCTGCCATATAGTGTTTGGCTTTTGGGCCAAAAAGTTCAATTGTGATCTCATTTGTATGGAGCACCTTCTTCCACATGTTTGCTGTGTCCCCCACATGGCTTCTCGCAAACTTCAAATGGGACTTCTTATGGCTTTCCTTCAACAATGACTTTCTTCTTGTCACTCTTCCATAAAGGCCAGATTTGTGCATGACTAATAGTTGTCCTATGGACCGATTCTCCCACCTGAGCTGTGGATATCTGCATCCCATCCAGAGTTACCATGGGCATCTTGGCTGCTTCTCTGATTAATGCTCTACTTGCCCGGCCTGTCAGTTTAGGTGGACGGCCATGTCTTGGTAGGTTTGCAGTTGTGCCATACTTTTTCCATTTTCGGATGATGGACTGAACAGTGTTCCATGAGATGTTCAAAGCTTGTGATAGTTTTTTTATAACCTAACCCTGATTTAAACTTTCCACAACTTTATCCCTGATCTGTCTGGTGTGTTCCTTGGCCTTCGTAATGCTGTTTGTTCACTAAGGTCCTCTAACAAACCTCTGAGGGCTTCACAGAACAGCTTGATTTATACTGAGATAAAATTACACCCAGGTGGACTATATTTACTAATTAGGTGACTTTTGAATGCAATTGGTTCCACTAGATTTTAGTTATGGGGTATCAGAGTAAAGGGGGCGGAATACAAATGCACGCCACACTTTTCACATATTTATTTGTAAGAAATGTTGAAAACCATTTATCATTTTCCTTCCACTTCACAATTATGTGCCACTTTGTGTTGATCTATCACAAAACAGCCCAGTAAAATACATTTACTTTATTGGTTGTAATGTGACAAAATGTGTAAAATTTTAAGTGGAATGAATACTTTTTCAAGGCACTGTACATGGGAATGCAGCGGAATTCTTTACATTTCTCTATATTGGAACCATGATAACTAGGGATGAGCAGAGTGATTTGTGAAAAGTATTGGGACGCCTGCCTTTACACGCACATGCACTTTAATGACCTTGCTTTGCGCACTGGTCCCAGGGCCATCTTTAATATTGATTGGACCCTGGGCAAAATGTTTCTTGGGCCCCCCCATGCAGTTTTGCTCTCCACCTGCTCTGAGACATACAATAAATAGCAGCTAGACTCAAAATCAGTTTACTGAATTAGATCAGGCAGCTGTTGTGGTTGTCAGAGGTTAAAGTGTATCATTATCGCTCACTGACTGGTTGTTAGAGGTTACAGCACACATTACGGCTCACTGATTAGTTGCTAGAGGTCAAGGCACATGATTTCTGCTTGTTGATTGGTTGCTACAGATTACTATGGATATGACCTTGGGGGGGGGGGGGGATTTACATATGAATGCCACCACTATTTGCATACGAATGCTGGTAATCTACATGTAAAAACAGGGTCTGCAGGTGAGTCATCTGTACACAACAATAGGGTAGAGCAGGGCAGCATTAGCAGCATCACTTCACACTGAGATATTGGGACACAGCACAGGACTAACACCTCAAGGGACGAGGGAATTTAAAGCATGATAGTTGGCAAGTATGAGGCAGCTGCTTTGGGCTCCACAACAATGACAGGGCCCAAAGCAGCTGCCCCTTTTGCCCTGCCTTAAAAACGGCCCTGACTGGTCCAAATTATTTGGTGGAGAGGGGATTATGGTGTGGGGTTGTTTTTTAGGGGTTGGGCTTGGCCCCTTAGTTCCAGTAAAAGGAACTCTTAAGGCGTCAGCATACCAAGACATTTTGGACAATATGCTCTCACCTCAAACATTATAGCGAGAGCAATAGTTCTATCGCTAGACCTCCTTTGTAACTCTAAACTGGTAACCTGTAAGAAATTGTAAAAGCGATTTTTAAGTATCGTAGTTTGTTGCCTTTCCACGAGCGATATTGTATTGTAAAAGGGGGGCATGTTAGGTACAGTGAAACCTTGGTTTACGAGTAACGCAGTTAACAAGCGCTTTGAAAGATGAGTAACTTTTTTTTTTAATCCTAACTCTGTTTGCGAGTGTTGTCTCACAAAACAAGCAGGATTCAAGCCAATGGGGTGTGCAGTACCCTTGGGGAGCACCGGTGACACTTGGAACGGTTCGGAGCCATTCGGAAATACTCTGAATCCCTCTGAAATACTTGGAAACACTCGGAAATACCGCTACCAAGTGCTTTCGATCCTTTCCGAGGGTTTCCGAGTTCAGCCGACCTGTGCCGAGTATCTCCAAGGCTCTCCAGTGCCCCCCCCCCCCCCACATCTGGCCACATGCGGTCTTGCATGCAATAGAAGTCAATGCGGAACGAATTTTCTTCGTTTTCATTGACTTCTATGGAGAAATTCACTTTGATATGCAAGTGCTTTGGATGATAAGCATTCTCCTGGAACGGATTATACTCGTAATTCAAGGTTCCACTGTATCTATTTATTCGATGTAAGATCATATTTTATATATTTTTTTAAATTCATTAAAGTGTATTTAAAAAAAAAAAATGCGTTTGAAAAACAGCTGGGGAATACCGTGTAACATAAAAAAATTGCAGCGACCACCATTTTATTCTCTAGGGCCTCTGCTAAAAAATATATATAATATTTGGGGGAGTTGTATAACTTTCTAGCAAAATAATACAGATTTTTACATATAAACAAAAGTGTCCGAATAGCCTGGTCTTCAAGTGGGGAGAATGAAAAGCCGATGCATGCTTTCCTATCTAGATTGTATGCTTATGGACAGATTTTTACTCTTTTTTTTTTTTTTTCAAGCAGAGGCATTTCAGTTGCAGGAATGGTTAATCTTTATTTGCTATTTCATACAGCTCTCGGCGGCACAGCGGCATGGCCGGCGAATGATCATTTGTTGGAGCACAGCTCCCCCTGGATTTCCCTGACTGCCAGTAAAGCCTCTTACACTAATATGTGAGCAAATGAAAAGGCAGAAGCAGAGTGGACATGAAATGGAAGAGAACAGATGCCCCCACACCGCACTTTAAGCTCATTGCTTTAGCCAGATTATAACACAGCGCCTGTTTATTTGACACAATGAAATACAATCTGCTTAGACTTTCCTCTAGTAAATACATGTAACCAAGTACTCGTGGCTTAGCCGAGCGTCAGCAAGTATTATTATTCACGACGTCAAACTCGGCGACTCTAGGAAGTCATAATAACGGCTTTCAGGTTTTGTTGTTGCCCCATAAATGTTAATGTCCCTCTCAGCAGAACAACAGAACGGTGTCAGTGGTGGAGAGCGGCTTTTATGGGATCCATAAGTTCAATAATGCATAAGAAGTAGGAATTAGTACCCCTGATGTGTTAAGCCCACCAGATTAGGTGTATCAATTGCTTCCTAACTGCTATGAAATCCCACATTTCCATATTTATGTTTAACGCTCTAAGACAGCAATCTAGAAGACGAGGGAGAATATGTCACCGTTCTTTTCTTCAACACTTGAATTTAACCTCTTGTTTACCGGGCATTTAAACCCCCCTCCTGCCCAGACCAATTTTCAGCTTTTA
Source organism: Lithobates pipiens (assembly GCF_037356315.1). NCBI lineage: Eukaryota > Metazoa > Chordata > Amphibia > Anura > Ranidae > Lithobates > Lithobates pipiens. The sequence continues at coordinate 37,755,711 of NW_027507903.1, forward strand.
GCGCTGCCCCTCTTTGAATGACAATTGCGCGGTCATGCAACACTGTACCCAAATGACATTTTTATCATTCTTTGCCCACAAATAGAGCTTTCTTTTGGTGGTATTTGATCACCACCTTTCTTTAAAAAAAATACAAAACCATTTTATATTTTGTTAATACATTTTTCAAACAGGTTGTTTTTCTCCTTCATTGATGCACGCTGATGAGGCTAAACTGATGGGCACTGATAGGCTGCATTGATGGGCAATGATAGGCTAAACTGATGGGCACCGATAGGCTGCATTGATGGGCACTGATAAGGCAACACTGATGGCCACTGATAAGCTGCATTGATGGGCACTGATAAGGCGACACTGATGGGCACTGATGGGCACTAATAGGTAGCACTGGTGGGCACTGATAGGTGGCATTGGTGGGCACTGAGAGATGACACTGATGGGTGACACTGATAGGCCTCACTGAAGGGCATTGATAGGCGGCACTGAAGGACACTAATAGGTGGCACTGATGGGTGGCAGTGATGGGTACATAGAGCATAGAACATAGAGCATGCCCGATGCACGGCCCAAAGGCAAAGACATTCCAGAACTGGAGAACCAGGTTGTAGCCGTATTTCTGCTATAGCATAGTAGGGAAGTGGTTAAAGGTATTGGATTAGCATGACAGCCAGGGAATTAACATTTTCAGGAGGAAAGGTTAGTAGCCTTAATACAGGTTTCCTTAAAGCTGAACTCTAGGCTTCTCCTTCCACTGTCCAGTCATAGACTAGGGTGGGTCCAGAAAGACCCGGGTAGTGGGTTGAGTGATGCTGGCCATTAGACTGAGGACATCTAGTGGCATTTAAAAGTGCTGCAGTGGAAATCTCTGGACTGAAAGTGATTGTAAAGTCTTGTTTTTTGTCCCTATAAAAATAACAAATATGTTACACTTACCTGCTCTGTTGCAGTGGAGTAGCACCGATCCTCCTCTTCTCGTGTCCCTCTTCTGTGATCCTGACACCTCCTTCCTGTTCAGTGTCACCACAGCAAGCCGCTTACTATGGGGGCAACCGATCTGAGTCACAGCTCCCTGTGTCCATTCAGACACAGAGTCCAGACCCTGCCCTACCCCATCTCTCCCCTGATTGGCTAGATGACTTTGATTGACAGCAGTGGCAGCCAATAGTGCCGCTGCTGTGTCTCAGCCAATCAGGAACGAGAATCTTGGACAGTTGAGACACTCAGCTGCATACAGAAGGCTTTTTATCTTAATGCATAAATCTGCATTTACAACCCCTTGAAGGTAAATATTGCAGCAAAAGCTTTTTATTTTGATATTTTATAGCTTTTTTTTTTTTTTGCATCTTGTTATTTTTAACTCGAGTTCTGCTTTAAAGCTAACCTTTAGCCAGATACAAAACCAAACTAGTGCAGCTCTGTATTCATTATTACAGCAGTAAAGTGATTGCAAAGGTTTGATTATTTTATTTTTAAATGATAAAAATGTTATATTTACCTGCTTTGTATCATGGTTTTGCATAGAGTAGTCCCAAACCTCCTCTTCAGGGGTCACCCACCAGTTATCCTGGCTCCTCCTCCCTTCCAAGTGCCCCCCATAGTAAGCTGCTTGCTATGGTGGCACACCTGCTGGCTTCGATCCCAAGCCAGGCTGTCTGTGTCTATTGGCACGCACAGCGCGGCTTGGCAACACCACCCTGCTCCCTCCTCACAGGATTTGATTGACAACAGCAGGAGCCAATGGAGAAAAATCAAATCTCCTTCCCTGCAAGATAGGGCTGTGCTAAGTAGCAGAGCTAAGTAAACCTCAGGACTGGATGGACAAAATGACAAATTCATCTATAGGCAAAGGGGCTCTCTTATATGTATTTCATTGGTCAATTCAGCTGTTTTCCTGGAGTTCAGCTATAATAAAAAAAACAATTCAGCAAAGCATCTCCTTTATGGCATATTTGTCTTACCTTTGTCTGACCTTTATTTCTGAATGTTCTCCAACAGGAATTCTCTGCTCCAGCAAAGATTTGCTCTTCTCATCTATTAAGAAGACCTCTCCCAACCATAACTTTAAGGCTTTTCCCAGTTTGCAAATAATTTATGTATACTCCAATGCATTGTTGATGCTTTTTCAAAGAGAATTTTCCAGAGCCCAAAAATAGCAAAAGTTGTGCTGACCTGACAATGTATTTTATTTCATAGCAGTTCACAGACTCATCATATGGGGTAATGCAAAGTATTACAGCATCCAACAAATAGCGGTATCTACTTCTTTCTACTAATAGACCCTCATTGTTACTAAATCTGCCTTAAAGTGATATTAAACTTATATATATATATATATATATATATATATATATATATATATATATATATATATTAGCTTCTTTAACCGCTTGCCGACCACAGCACACAGATATACATTGGCAGAATGGCACAGGCAGGCAAATGGGCATTCAGGTACGTCCCTTTAAATTTGCCACCTATCGGGCAAGTCCCGGGAACTCGATGTTCGCTGGCAGCCCGTGATTGCGGTGTGGAAAGATAGATCGGGGAGATGCCTATGTAAACAAGGCATTTCCCCGTTCTGCCTTCTGACAAGACAGAGATCTACTGCTCCCTGTCATCGGGAGCAGTGATCTTTGTCATGTCCTAGTTAGCCCACCCCCCCCCCACAGTTAGAATCACTCCCTAAGACACACTTAACCCCTTGATCACCTCCTAGTGTTTGACCCCTTCTCTGCCAGTGTAATTTACACAGTAAAACCAATGACCCTGTGACAACATCAAACCTGTGGCGAAACGTGCCAGGAGGAGCAACATGCTGACGTCACCACGCATCGCATTGTTTGATGCACGGGCGTGTGTATTGCAACCAGCTACACATAATATCTGTTTTAGCTCTATTTACGCACTTTTGGTGTTTGTATTTTACTATCTTTAATAAAAGTACCCAGCGGGTTTTACATATGGCCATCTAAATATTTTTTCTTTGAGCCAAAAATGCACCAATATCCGTTGTATTGTAACAAGTTTCCAGTGGAGGATTTGCAACAAGCTTCCAATGGAGTATTCGTGCTGTCTAAGCCCCTGTACACACGGTCGGAGATTTCTACAACCAAATCCGTCAGATTTTGCCCGTCGGATTTTGTCCGAAACTGTTGCATACACACGGTCGGACAAAGTTGGCGAAAAATCCGATCTTTCAGAACGTGATGACGTAATTTCGTTACGATGGGACTACATTCAGGCTAGTAGCCAATAGCTTTGATGTAGGAATTTGATCTGAGCATGCGTGGCACTTGGTCCGATCAAAATTCTCTACACATGACCGGAGTATGTCCGATCGGCCCAGTTGGTCGGGAAATATTTCCAACATGTTGGAAAATTGGGTCTGACGGATATTCCGATGGAATCAGTCCGATGCATACCACACACAGTCGGATTATCCAACGGCACGGTCCGATAGGACACATTCCGACGGATTCTCCGACCGTGTGTACAAGGGCTTAAAGTGGTTGTAAACCCTTACAACCAACTTTGACCTACAGGTAAGCCTAGATTAAGGCTGACCTGTAGGTCCAAGAAATATCTCCTAAACCTACACGGTTTAGGAGATATTTGCCGAAAGACAGACAGCTGGTTAGCGCACACCTCTTATGGTGGGGGGTTTGCCAAGTAAAAAGTCACATTGATTTCTGGATTGGATCACAAGTTTACCTAAACACCATTCATCATCAGTTGTCTATTGAAACTTGATTGACTTTTTTTGGTACTCATCTACACTGTCACTGAACACCTACAGAGTTTATTATTATTTATTTGTGTTATCAATTATAAATTTCACTAAACATTTATTTATCACGTTTTGGAATTTAGAGCGCATCTGTTTTTGTACACACAGTAATCAGTGCATTTTTATAGCACTGATCCCTGTATAAATGGCAGTGGTCCCAAAATAGTGTCAAAAGTGTCCGCCATAATGTCACAGTCACAATTAAAATCGCAGATGGCCGATATTACTAATAAAAAAAAAAATTAATAATAAAAATGCCATAAAACTATCCCCTATTTTGTAAACGCTATAACTTGCACAAACCAATCAATATATCAATGTGATTTTTTTTTACCAAAAATATGTAGAAGAATACGTATCGGCCTAAACTGAGGAAAAAAATATTTTTTTTATATATTTTTGGGGGATATTGTTTATAGCAAAAAGTATAAAATATTGCTTTTTTTTCAAAATTTATTTTATTGTTTATAGCGCAAAAAAACAAAAACCGCCAAACCAGCAAAAGAAAGCTCTATTTGTGGGGAAAAAAGGACGACAATTTTGTCTGGGTACACCGTCGCAAGACCGCGCAATTGTCAACTAAAGGGACGCAGTGCTGAATCGCAAAAAATGCTCTGGTCAGGAAGGGGGTAAAATCTTCCAGGGCTGACGTGGTTAAAATTGTCTCTTTTTCAGCTTTTCTGTCCCAGAGTCTCCTTTCCCAACTTTTTGTTGTTATCTACCTAGATAGCCAGCTTCTAAGGTGACACCCATCATCAGAGCTTTATTTGAGCGGAAATGTGGGGGATCGCAGTTCCGGCACCTCCACCACTGAATGTATGTAATGGCAAGGAGTGCTGGGTTGTGCTACAGTGTCTATTGATGCTGGCTGCTGATGGATCTGTTGTTGCTGGAGGGGATTTATTTCTGCAGAAGGGTTAATTGCTGCTGGGGGGGTCTATTGTTGCTGGTGGGGGATCTATTGTTGCTGGGGTGGGTCTTATGTTGCTGGGGGGTCAGTTGTTGCTGGTAGGAATCTACTGTTGAGGGAGCAGTCTATTATAGCTGGTTGCTAGAGGGTCTATTGTTGCTGGGTGGTATTTTGTTGTAGGGGGTCCATTGTTGTGGGGGGGGGGTTCTATTGTTGCTGGTGGGTCTATTGTTGTTGGCTGTGGGGGTCTATTTTACTGCTTTTCTTGTTATCAATAACAAATTCCATACAAATTACTTAGTACCAAAAATGTTACTTGGTTCTGTGGGGGGTGGAACCAAGGACTGGTGCTCAGAGGTAGGTAGAGGCAAAGACAATGGGTAACTCCCAAAAGGGAGGTTCCTGCACCTATTCTTTGAGAAAAATAGCCTTGCCCATCATGCATTCTCCTTGCCTGTGATATGTGAGTCCATAAGCACAAACAGCTCCCAGAAAGCCACGCCCCTGCTCCCTCCTCCCAGCAATTTGACTGAGGACAGTAGAAGCCTATGGGTGCATAGGGGAAATGAATGGGCTGCATTACACGCAATGTGCGGGAATGTATAGAAAATGCACACAAGCTACTTCACACCTGCATTGTGTGATCTTACCTAAAATATATATTCATCCCAACCTTAGACAGTGACTCTGGCTTGTGAACCTGACACTAACCTAGACCAAACCCTGGTCTAGCTATTTCATCATCATTATCATCATCATCATCATTATCATCATCATCATTATTACTATTATTATTTTTACATACAGACATTTGTGTTTACCTTCTCCCCTAGCCCGGGAGAAACAGCTACAAAGTATGTTTCTCCATTTAGAAGGAGAAAAAGAATACAGGGATCGGGGTTTACTAACAGGCTGTCACAGTGATCACATCAATCCTGATTATTACACATAAAAGGTGAGTGCAGAGCTAAACAAACAACAAGAAAAAATATTTTCAAAATGTGCAAGTGAAAAAAAATCGTAAAAAAAGAAAACTAAAGCAGAGTCCCAGTGCAAAAATTTGTTTTTCAAATTTGCAAGTGAAAAATAAAAACGAAAGCAAAGTCCCAGTGCAAAAATCAATCCATATATAAGAAAAAACAAACCTCCATCCATGTGAAATGTTGGTGGTAAATTATAAAAAATCGTGAAGAATCTTCAAATAAATGTGCATAGCTAGACCGATGTCACTCCGACCGATGTCACTCCGAGGGATGTCACTCCGAGGGATGTCACTCCGACCGATGTCACTCTGACCGATGTCACTCCGAGGGATGTCACTCCGAGGGATGTCACTCCGACCGATGTCACTCCGAGGGATGTCACTCCGAGGGATGTCACTCCGAGGGATGTCACTCCGAGGGATGTCACTCCGACCGATGTCACTCAGAAAACAAAAGAAAGTGCTTCCATAGTGCAGTAAGTTTAAAAATGCAGTTCAATTAAATAAATGGGGGTTACACTTACGAGATGTATGACGTATTAATGTGTCTCATCAGTGAGGTCCATGGTGTCTCCTCAAGCTTCCGTTCGCTTCATTTTCCTAGTGCCCAACAAAATCCTGAGATAAAAACGTGATGACGTCACTGTCGTAGGCGCCACCCTATGCGTTTCGTCACAATTGGACGTCATCTGGGGATTTGCTGGGACTTTGCTTTAGTTTTTATTTTTCACTTGCAAATTTGAAAAATATTTTTTTTGCACTGGGGCTCTGCCTTAGTTTTCTTTTTTATGATTTTTTTTCACTTGCAAATTTTGAAAATATTTTTTCTTGTTGTTTGTTTAGCGCTGTACTTACCTTTTATGCATATTTACTTGGAATTTTTGTATTAGACTTTTTAGTGTTGGCAGCTGGTCATATTTATATATTCCATCTATAGTTTATATTTCATATCTTTGATTCTCTAGCGCAGCGTTAGCCCACTTTGGGTTTCTTGAACAAAACTGATCCTGATTATTAGCACGAGTGCAGAAGCGGTTAATGAGTGAAACAGGGGGTGGGGCCTGGCAGGAGGTGGGTGGTTCCAGGCGGGATGTGGGTGGGGTCAGGTGGGGCTGTGCTGTGCTGCTTGCATAGACATCGACAACAGTTGCAGGAAGGGCCTGTGAGTAGCCACATTGGGCTGCACAGGCACATCATTGTCGGTGAGGCCCAGGAGAATTGCTGAATGTCTAGATTAGACTGTTGATTCCAATCAGACATTTAGCAAATCCAATAATGCATAATATAGAAAGTTTTTAATATTATATATAATAATAAAGGATCTTTTTTTTTTTTATTGTTACATGGAGGTGCGCTTTATTAAAGCACTCCATAACTGCTCTACCTCCCAGGACACAACACAATGATACTTCAGATGGGCAGACTGTGCAGGCAAAGTGACGTACTGTTAAGTCATTGCCTGATTCTGGGTTGAGTACACAGCAGGAGTCTGTCAGCAAATCTGATCGGCTGTGTCCAATCACAGCACAGAGTCCTGTGTTGACAATCAACACATGGCTCTGTACAAAAAAGCGTGTTAGAAAAAGCAGCACATAATACACACATTATCAGGCACACATTTAACCCCTTGATCGCCCCTAGATGTTAACACCTTCTCAGCCAGTGTTATTAGTACAGTGACAGTGCACTGATCACTGTATTAGTGTCAATGGTGATGTTAGTGGCAGTTAGTCAGTTCCCCCAGTGTCAGATTGCCCTCTGCACTATTGCAGTCCCATTATAAGTTGCTAAACACAGCCATTAGTAGTATAAATAAAATACAAAACTAAAAATCCCAATATATACAGTATCTTGCAAAAGTGAGTACACCCCTCACATTTTTGTAAATATTTTATTATATGTTTTCATGTGACAACACTGAAGATATGACACTTTGTTACAATGTAAAGTAGTGAGTGTACAGCTTGTATAACTTAAGATATGTTGGTATTGCGCTGCCCCTATATTAAATAACCCTCCGAGGGTGATAAGTATAATGCCTAGTTACATAAATCAATAGTGTAATATAAAAATATATATATAAATGTCTACTGAATAATATCAAAAAGTGCAAAGTGCTACATTAAATACAATAAAATGAACACACCACAGAGGTGATAGAATCCAAATAAATGAAAATCAAGTGAACAAAGGTAAGTAACTAAAAACAGTCTCTTAAAAAATTACTATTTTGATAAAGTGCAGAGAAAATGCAAAAAAAATGAAAAAAATAAAAAAATAAAGTAAACGCACTACAGAGTCAATTGGAAACCTCCACGGAAACACAACTGCTTCAATTGAGTGCAAAGCCAAAACACAGTGAATTGATCATAAAGTGCCAAGTGTGTCTTATAAATGTGCAAATAAGTAAACACTCTCCAGAGGTGATATAAGTGAACCACCCTAATAATAAACAAATGATATACAAGAAAATAAGAAAGAGTATACCTAGACCAAAAAGAGGGTACCCTCTCCTGATCACATGGAAATAAACTTTAGAATTAAACAAAAAATATATATAGTAGTAAACGCACTACAGAGCCGGCTGTAACATACATTATATCAGAATGAATCCGGCCTCTATAGATTAAATATACATATTGAAATCCATCAAAAAGAAAAAAAAGATAGATTTCTTTATATGTCTTCTCTCCTGGTAAATTCGGTCACCTTCTCCTTTAAATTTTATTCTTATTGCTCCATAGGACCCAATAGATTAATAGAGAGGGAATACCATAGTGTAGTATTTCACAAATAGCATTTATTAAAACTTTTCATACACAGGGTACTCACACATTAATAGATAGAAAAAAGCCTTTTTTCTAGTAATCAGCAGAAAGTGCATCCACAGTCAGCTTCCTTCCCGCCCCTACGCATGACATCACATCACGTGACTTCATCAGGGGATCAATCAGCCCCTGATGAAGTCACGTGATGTGATGTCACGCGTAGGGACGGGAAGGAAGCTGACTGTGGATGCACTTTCTGCTGATTACTAGAAAAAGGCTTTTTTCTATCTATTAATGTGTGAGTACCCTGTGTATGAACATTTTTAATAAATGGCATTTGTGAAATACTACACTATGGTATTCCCTCTCTATTAATCTATTGGGTCCTATGGAGCAATAAGAATAAAATTTAAAGGAGAAGGTGACCGAATTTACCAGGAGAGAAGACATATAAAGAAATCTATATACCTCTATGCCAATCCCTCCTTGCTATAGGTAAGGGGCCACTGCCCACTAAAGTGTGATCACAGCGGGATTAAGCACTGGGAGATCCACACCTCAGTTGAATTTGCACAAGTTTGCACAAAGCACTTGCACTTAAAGGAGACTGTTGTTTATTTATGGACTTGAATATTTATATCTTTTTATCTTTTTATTTTTTTTATTTTTGATGGATTTCAATATGTATATTTAATCTATAGAGGCCGGATTCATTCTGATATAATGTATGTTACAGCCGGCTCTGTAGTGCGTTTACTACTATATATATTTTTTGTTTAATTCTAAAGTTTATTTCCATGTAATCAGGAGAGGGTACCCTCTTTTTGGTCTAGGTATACTCTTTCTTACTTTCTTGTATATCATTTGTTTATTATTAGGGTGGTTCACTTATATCACCTCTGGAGAGTGTTTACTTATTTGCACATTTATAAGACGCACTTGGCACTTTATGATCAATTCACTGTGTTTTGGCTTTGCACTCAATTGAAACAGTTGTGTTTCCGTGGAGGTTTCCAATTGACTCTGTAGTGCGTTTACCTTTTTATTTTTTGCATTTTCTCTGCACTTTATCAAAATAGTAATTTTTTAAGAGACTGTTTTTAGTTACTTACCTTTGTTCACTTGATTTTCATTTATTTGGATTCTATCACCTCTGTGGTGTGTTCATTTTATTGTATTTAATGTAGCACTTTGCACTTTTTGATATTATTCAGTAGACATTTATATATATGTTTATATTACACTATTGATTTTATGTAACTAGGCATTATACTTATCACCCTCGGAGGGTTATTTAATATAGGGGCAGCGCAATACCAACATATCTTTAGTTTCATATTAAGTGGATACGGTGTGATCCATTCCGGTAGTGGCAGCAGCCCTTGACATTTGATAGATCACCAGTGGTAGCGCAGGAATAAAACACTATTATTTATACAGCTTGTATAACAGTGTAAATTTGCTGTCCCCTCAAAATAACTCAACACACAGCCATTCATGTCTAAACCGCTGGCAACAAATGTGAGAATACCCCTCAGTGAAAATGTCCAAATTGGGCACAAAGTGTCGATATTTTGTGTGGCCACAATTATTTTCCAGCACTGCCTTAACCATCTTGGGCAGGTAGTTTACCAGAGCTTCACAGGTTGTCACTGGAGTCCTCTTCCACTCCTCCATGATGACATCACGGAGCTGGGGGATGTTAGAGACCTTGCACTCCTCCACCTTCTATTTGAGGATGCCCCACAGATGCTCAATAGGGTTTAGGTCTGGAGACATGCTTGGCCAGTCCATCGCCTTTACCCTCAGCATCTTTAGCAATGCAGTGGTCACCTTGGAGGTGTTTTTGGGGTCATTATGTTGGATAATGACCCCCCTCCCCTGCGGCCCAGTCTCCAAAGGGGAGGGGATCATGCTCTGCTTCAGTATGTCATAGTACATGTTGGCATTCATGGTTCCCTCAATGAACTGTAGGTCCCCAGTGTCGGCAGCACTCATGCAGCCCCAGACCATGACACTCCCACTGTAGGCAAGACACACTTGTCTTTGTACTCCTCACCTGGTTGACGCCACACACGCTTGACACCATCTGAACCAAATAAGTTCATACTGGTCTCATCAGACCACAGGAAATGGTTCCAGTAATCCATGTCCATAGTCTGCTTGTCTTCAGCAAACTGTTTGCGGGCTTCCTTGTGCATAATCTTTAGAAGAGGCTTCCTTTTAGGATGACAGCCATGCAGACCAATTTGATGCAGTGTGCGATGTATGGTCTGAGCACTGACAGACTGACCGCCTACCCCTTCAACCTCTGCAGCAATGGTGCCAGAACTCATATGTCTATTTCCCAAAGACATCCTCTGGATATGACGCTGAGCATTTACATTTAACTTCTTTGATCTACCATGGTGAGGCCTGTTCTGAGTGGAACCTGTCCTGTTAAACCACTGTATGGTCTTGACCACCATTCTGCAGCTCAGTTTCAGGGTCTTGGCAATCTTCTTATAGCCTAGGCCATCTTTATGTAGAGCAACAATTCTTTTTTTCAGATCCTCAGAGAGTTCTTTGCCATGAGGTGCCATGTTGAACTTCCAGTGACCAGTATGAGAGAGTGATAAAACCAAATTTAACACACCTGCTCCCCATTCACACCTGAGACCTTGTAACACTAATGAGTCACATGACATCAGGGAGGGAAAATGGCTAATTGGGCCCAATTTTGACATTTTCAGTGAGGGGTGTACTCATTTTTGTTGTCAGCGGTTTAGACATTGATGGCTGTGTGTTGAGTTATTTTGAGGGGACAGAAAATGTACACTGTTATACAAGCTGTACACTCACTACTTTACATTGTAGCAAAGTGTCATTTCTTCAGTGTTGTCACATGAAAAGATATAATAAAATATTTACAAAAATGTGGGGGGTGTACTCACTTTTGTGAGATACTGTACAGTTAGGTCCATATACTATATATTTGGATACAGGCACAATTTATTTTTCCAGGTATTTACTAAAACCTATTCAAGCTATAGTTATATAATGGATATGGGCTGAAAGCGCACACTCTCAGGTTTAATTTGAAATGTGAATCCAGATCGGAGGAAGGGTTTAGGAATTACAGCATTACAGCTCTTAAGAATAGCCACATCCCCCCTGTTTCGTTTTCAAGGGTCCACAAGTAATTGAACAATTGAATCAAAAGCTGTTTCATGGCCAGATGTGGGGGGCTACTCCTTCACTATTTCTTTATCAATTAAGCAGGTAAAAGGTCTGAGGGTTGATTCTAAGTGTGATACTTGCATTTGGAATCTATTGCTGTGAACCTACATAATGCGCTCAAAGGAGTTGTCCATGCAAGTGAAACAGGCTATTGTAAGGCCGCGTACACACGCGGGGACTGTTCGCTCAACTTTGTTCGTCAAACAGTTTCAGCGGACAGTCCGCTCAAAATTAGCATGGACGGACTTGGCCACACACGACGAACGAACAGTCCGCTGAAACTTGCGCGATGACGTGAACGAAAAATACGACGTCCTATACACTGCAATACAACCTTCGGTGTGTAAATCCTTTCTGAGCATGCGCGGAACTTAGTTTGACGAACAAGCCTACACACGAGGGGACTGTCCGCTGAAACAAAGTTTCAGCGGACAGTTTTTCGGAAATTCCGAAAAACTTTGTTCAGCAGACTGTTCGCTGAAGCTGTTCAGCGGACAAAGTTGAGCGAACAGTCCCCGCGTGTGTACGCGGCCTAAGGCTTCAAAAACAAAAACAACAAAAAAATCATCAGAGAGAAAGCAGTAATATTAGGAATGGTCAAATCGACAGTTTGGTACATTCTGTGGAAAGAAGAACGCACTGGTGAGCTCAGCAACATAAAAAGGCCTGGACTATGTGCATCTACAATATTCACAACCTCCCTCTCCACTTCCTAGCAGATAATAACTGGCGCTCCATGCAAGTCCTCACTGCCGATAATGGTCAATTCCAACTAGCATTTTGGGAAGCAATACAATTGCACCACTTTCTACACTCGATCCCCAACCCGGCACAATTTAACCGTGACCTGACGACTTTCGAAAACGATTGCAGGGATGAGGGAGTATTACCTCAAGTACTATCCGAAACTTACATGCTACTCAGTTCTCCCCCAGAACAACCTGACCTGACATTCATACAAAAATGGGAAACTGACCTACAACGCCAGTTTACTAATGTCCAAAAACAAACAATCATCAGATTTTCCCTGAAAACATCAATTTGCACAAAGACACAGGAAGTTAACTACAAGATCCTGACTAGATGGTACTATACCCCTAACAGACTACACAAGTACTTCCTGGCTACCTCAGACAAATGCTGGAGGTGCCAAACAGATAAAGGGACACTCCTCCATATCTTCTGGTCTTGCTCTCTGCTTCAGCATTTCTGTCAAGAAGGTCAGCCCAGTCATCCGACTGCTCCTGAAGGTTCGGGCCGCAAAGCCCCTGTTGTGAGTGTCTGTCGGCGCACGCGGGTGCGCGCTAACGCAGGTGGGCGCACGCTAACGCAGGTGGACGCACGCTGGTGCGCGCTAACGTAGGTGGGCGCACGCGGGTGTGCAGATGTCTTGGTGGGCGCACGCGGGTACGCGTTAACGCAGATGGGCGCACGCGGGTGCGCGTTGACGCAGATGGGCGCACGCGGGTGCCCAGTCATCCGACTGCTCCTGAAGGTTCGGGCCGCAAAGCCCCTGTTGTGAGTGTCTGTTGGCGCACGCGGGTGCGCGCTAACGCAGGTGGGCGCACGCGGGTGCGCGCTAACGCAGGTGGACGCACGCGGGTGCGCGCTAACGTAGGTGGGCACACGCGGGTGCGTGCTGGTGTTGTTGAGCGCAGGTGGGCGCACGCGGGTGCGCGCTAACGCAGGTAGACGCACGCGGGTGCGCGCTAACGTAGGTGGGCGCACGCGGGTGCGCAGATGTCCTGGTGGGCGCACGCGGGTGCGCGTTAACGCAGATGGGCGCACGCGAGTGCGCGTTGACCCAGATGGGCGCACGCGGGTGCCCAGTCATCCGACTGCTCCTGAAGGTTCGGGCCGCAAAGCCCCTGTTGTGAGTGTCTGTCGGCGCATGCGGGTGCGCGCTAACGCAGGTGGGCGCATGCGGGTGCGCGCTAATGCAGGTGGACGCACGCGGGTGCGCGCTAACGTAGGTGGGCACACGCGGGTGCGCGCTGGTGTTGTTGAGCGCAGGTGGGCGCACGCGGGTGCGCGCTAACGCAGGTAGACGCACGCGGGTGCGCGCTAACGTAGGTGGGCAGATGTCCTGGTGGGCGCACGCGGGTGCGCGTTAACGCAGATGGGCGCACGCGGGTGCGCGTTGACGCAGATGGGCGCACGCGGGTGCCCAGTCATCCGACTGCTCCTGAAGGTTCGGGCCGCAAAGCCCCTGTTGTGAGTGTCTGTCGGCGCATGCGGGTGCGCGCTAATGCAGGTGGGCGCACGCGGGTGCGCGCTTACGCAGGTGGACGCACGCGGGTGCGCGCTAACGTAGGTGGGCGCACGCGGGTGCGCAGATGTCTTGGTGGGCACACGCAGGTGCGCGTTAACGCAGATGGGCGCACGCGGGAGTGCGTTGACGCAGATGGGCGCACGCGGGTGCGCGCTGGTGTTGTTGAGCGCACGCGGGTGCGTGGGCGCGCTGGAGCACTTGCGCGCGCGGGTGCACGTGCACGCGGGAGCGCGCTGTGACGGCTCTTGGCGCCAAAGGGGTTACTTAAAGGGACCTGTTGCCTTGCCTCCTTGCTGTCCGGTCTACAGCGTTCCTGTCGTGATCCCTTCGCTCCTGCTTGATACTTATTACTCCTGTGACCCGGCTTACCCTGACGACTACTTGTTTGCTGCCTGCCCACGACCCCGGCTTGTCTGACGATTCTTCTGCCTGCTGATTCGGTACCTATCTGCCTGCCTGTTCCTGACCCAGCTTGTCCACGACCTCGTCCAGTCTGCCGTCCCTCCACGGTGCCAGCCTTCCACTATCCTGCCTTACCTGCTTGCGGGTCTGCTCAGAGAAGCCGTACTACAGAACACCTTCCCTGCTGCTTCAGCGTGTGCATCTGTCACGGTCAGGAGTGAGGTCGAGATGCTGAGAGGGCTCCCCTTGCGGCCGAGTGCAGCACAACCCTGAAGATGACACAGGGATGCAGTGCCCACAGTAGCACAGGTTGCCAGGTAGCAGCAGCAGAGGACAAGAGTCGGGTAAACAAGTCTCTGGGGGCAACCGTGCTAGGAAGTCCAAGAGCGGAGTAACAGAAGTCCAGAAGAGGAGTCAAGCCAAGCCGGGATCGGGTGCAGGGAGCTGACAAGGAACGTCGGGTACAAGCCAGGGGTAAGAGCTAGGAGAACAACAGGAGCAGGTCGAGCAAGCCGGGTCGGTACACAGGAGATCAGATAGCAGAAATCACGGACACAGGTACACAGGGGAGCTGACAATAATCCAGCGATGCAGCACTGGCAGGCGAACGTTTAAATAGGCGAGGTGCCCAGATCACGTCGTGAGCGCGTCGAGGCGATCGTACGGCTACGTCGAGTACGTTGTGCGTTCGTATCATCACCGCGTACGCCCGCCTGATCAGACGTAGCGTCGGCCGTTCGTCTTGGAACTACCTTGCGCTTCCGTGGGCGCTGACGCGCTTTAAAACGAACGTACCTCGTGAGATTGCGCCTACTTCCCTGACAGTGCCTCCCCCCAAGGGGCAGCCTCCGGATGCCCAAACGAGCCCATTTTTCAGGATAACGGCTACGGAACCTGTGTATAAGCCTAGGAGCATGTACATAACTTGCAGGTTCCCAAGAGTTCTCTTCAGCAGAATACCCCTTCCATTTGATTAAAAACTGGATAGTCCTACCTCTCCGACGACAGTCAAGGATAGACTCAACTTCATATTCAGTTTCTTCACCAACCTGAACTAGAGGCGGGGGCACTTCTTCTCTTCCTGAAAAGGGACTGAAGGTAACACGTTTAAGAAGAGAAACATGAAATACAGGATGGATTTTAAAAGATTCGGGCAAAACAAGTTCAAATGCTACGGGATTAATCTCCCGTTTAATCTAAAAAGGACCCAGGAATTTAGGTCCCAATTTCCGGGATGGACATGGCAGTTTAAGATTTGCTGCTGAAAGCCACACCTTGTCCCCTGTCTTGAAGGTAGGGTTAACTCTCTTCCTTTTATCCTTTTGTACTCCTCCTGAGTCCTCTTCATGGTATCTTGGAGTATTTGGTAGTTTGCTTGAATGAGGTTTACTCTATCTTGAACTGCCGGGACCGAGGATTCAGGGATGGTATTAGGCAGAAATGAGGGGTGGAATCCGTAGTTTGCCCAGAAAGGTGATTGGTTGGTAGAGGCGTGCACTGAGTTGTTATAGGCAAATTCTGCACAAGGTAACAAGGAAACCCAATCATCCTGGGAAAGGGAACAGAAGCATCACAGGTACTGTTCCAACGTCTGGTTGGTTCTTTCAGTTTGACCGTTGCTCTGTGGGTGATAGGCTGAGGACAAGCATATTCCAATCGAGAGTAATTTACAGAGTTCTTTCCAAAATTTGGAGGTGAATTGTACCCCTCTGTCCGATACGATGCTGTCAGGTACCCCGTGTAATCGAACAATTTCCTTTATAAAAGTTTTTGCCGTATCCAAGGCAGAGGGAGTCCCTTTTAACAGGCAAAAAATGCGCCATCTTGGACAGGCGGTCTACTACCACCAAGATGGTCGTAAATCCTTCAGAGGGAGGTAATTCTACAATAAAATCCATGGAAATTTCTTTCCATGGTTTCTCCGGGACTGGCAGTGGCCTTAACAGGCCCCAGGGTCTGGCGTTAGATCCCTTGTTACGTTGGCAGACGGTACAGGAGTCAACGTATTCTTTACAGTCTGCCCTTAAGGTAGGCCACCATAAGGACCGCTGCACAAGGTCAATCGTCTTCTGGACTCCAAAGTGGCCTGCTAGTTGGTGGTCATGGAGAGTCTTTAATACCAGTAACCTGGCTTGCCGGGGAACAAAAATCTTGTCCCGATGCCATAGAAGCCCTCCTTGGCTTCTCAGGGAAGAAACTTCAGTTTCCGTACACTGACTAGAGGCCTGCTCGATTGAAGATCTTAGATCCGGTTGAATCAGTATAAAATTTTGGGGGGACAAAATTGTACTGGGTGGGACTCCTTCCGGGGTATCAGGAAACATCCGGGATAAAGCATCCGCTTTGCTGTTCTTAGATCCTGGGCGATAGGTTATGTGGAAATTAAACCTTGAAAAGAATAAAGCCCATCGGGCCTGTCGGGGTCTCATTTGGCTGTGCGGAGGTACTCTAAGTTCTTATGGTCTGAGGTCTGAGTGATGGGAGCTACAATGGTGGAGAAGCTCCTTATGAATCTTCGTTAAAAGTTTGCAAAACCCAATGAATCTCTGAACACTCTTTTTGTCATAAGGAGCGGGCCAATCCAGGATAGACTTCACTTTCTGCGGGTCCATGGCAATTCCACCTGTGGTAATGATGAGTCCCAAGAAATGAATGGATTCCTTTTCGAAATCACACTTCTCGGCTTTAACATATAATCCATGTGTTCTAAGAATACATAGTACCTTCTTAACATGCACCCTGTGAAGTTCCAGAGAGGTTGAAAAAATAAGAATGTCGTCAAGATAAGCGACAACAAAGTGGTCTAAATGCTCCCGGAAGATATCATTAATGAAATGCTGAAAGGTTGCCGGGGCATTACATAGTCCAAATGGCATGACTAGATACTCGAAATGCCCGAATCTCGTTCTGAATGCGGTCTTCCACTCGTCCCCCTCCCGGATAGGGACAAGGTTGTAAGCCCCAAGTAGATCAAGTTTGGTAAAGATACGTGAGGTGTGGAATCTTTGGAAGAGTTCGGGGATGAGCGGAAGTGGGTAGCGGTTTTTAAGGGTAATATTATTTAATTCCCTGTAGTCCACACATGGTCTTAAAGTCTTGTCCTTTTTTTCCACAAAAAAGATGCCTGCACCGGTAGGGGATGAAGAGGGACGAATGAATCCTTTGGCCAGGTTCTCATCTATGTATTGTCTCAGGGCCTCAAGTTCAGTCTCAGAAAGGGGAAATATCCGGCCAAAGGGAATGGGAGCCCCGGGTAATAACTCGATGGGGCAGTCATAGGGGCGGTGTGGAGGTAGGGTATCGGCTTTCTTCTTGTCAAACACATCTTTAAATTCCTGGTAAACTGCTGGTATGTGAGGAACTGGACTGGGTACGGGTTGTACGGTCAGACAACTGGACAAGCCATGGGATTCGGAATCCAGGCAATGTTGTTGGCAATAGGCAGATGTGAAGGATACCACCTTCTTGAGCCAATCGATCCGGGGGTTGTGTGCCTGTAGCCAAGGAATCCCTAGGATAACGGGGAACATCGGAGAACTCAGAACATCGATTTTAAGGAATTCCCGATGACCTGAATCGGTGATCGCCAGGATGGGTATTGTTTCCCTGGTGACATGGCCAGAACTAGGTAAGGAGCCATCGGCCAGATGGACAGTCAAACTCTGTTTCTTGAGGTTAAGTGGAAGAGCCAGACTCTTAGCCAGGGTTAAGTCCAGAAAGCAGCTACAGGCTCCGGAGTCAATTATTGCCTGTAGAAGAACTCCTTTACCTGCCACCATCAACGTGACCGGAAGGGTGATATGGGCTGAGGCCGACTTCGCTACCTGAAGGTGAAATGGAGTGCAGAGGACTGGTTTACTTGGTCTTGTGGGGCAGTTGTTAATGAAATGTCCTGATTCCCCACAATAGAAACAAAGGTGTGCCTGTCGGCGATGAAGTCTCTCTTCGGAGGTTAAGGCGGGATGGGGCATGCCCTTCGGAACGGAGGTTACCGCTGGGCGAGCCGAAGGTGGAGCCTGGATAGAATAAGGAATCCGAGCGCGTTCAGACTGGCGCTCCCGTAGACGCCTGTCGAGCTGGATAGTGAGTAGGATAAGATCCTCAAGGGTAGAGGGAACCTCTACTCTGGCTAACTCGTCTTTGAGGGCTTCAGACAACCCCACCCGATATTGATATCTTAGTGCTGCTTCGTTCCAGCCGGAATCAGAGCTCCATGTACGGAATTCCACTGTATAGTCCTCTGCAGGCCGCTCACCCTGGCGAAGGGCGTACAAGGTTGCTTCAGCTGTTGCTGTCCGAAAAGGGTCATCATATAGGCGTGCCATAGCCTTGAAGAACCGATCCAAAGTATTCACAGAAGGGCTGCATTGCTCCAGCAGGCCATGGGCCCACGTCTGGGGATCGTCCCTCAATAGTGAAATGGTGAACCCCACCTTGGTCGCTTCTGAAGAAAAGGTCTGAGGTTGCAGGGAGAAGTAAAGAAAACATGAGTTCTTGAAGGATCTGAATTTTCTTCGGTCCCCATAAAAGCACTCTGGGGCTGGGACTCGTGGTTCTGGAGAGGTTGAAGTTACGAAAGCAGGAACTTGACCAGAGGAGGTGGGCGGTTCAAGAGAGTGCTGCAGGTGTTCCTTCAGCCAGAGATATCTTTCTTGGAGCTCCTGAATAGCTGGAGTAAGGGCCTTAACTTCTTGTAAAATGGCCTCCATTGGGGGGTCACCTCTGTCGGCCTCTGACATGGCTGGATTATACTGTCACGGTCAGGAGTGAGGCCGAGATGCTGAGAGGGCTCCCCTTGCGGCCGAGTGCAGCAAAACCCTGAAGATGACACAGGGATGCAGTGCCCACAGTAGCACAGGTTGCCAGGTAGCAGCAGCAGAGGACAAGAGCCGGGTAAACAAGTCTCTAGGGGCAACCGTGCTAGGAAGTCCAAGAGCGGAGTAACAGAAGTCCAGAAGAGGAGTCAAGCCAAGCCGGGATCGGGTGCAGGGAGCTGACAAGGAACGTTGGGTACAAGCAAGGGGTAAGAGCCAGGAGAACAACAGGAGCAGGTCGAGCAAGCCCGGTCGGTACACAGGAGATCAGATAGCAGAAATCACGGACACAGGTACACAGGGGAGCTGACGATAATCCAGCGATGCAGCACTGTCAGGCGAACGTTTAAATAGGCGAGGTGCCCAGGTCACGTCGTGAGCGCGTCGATGCGATCGTACGGCTACGTCGAGTACGTTGTGCATTCGTATCATCACCGTGTACGCCCGCCTGATCAGACGTAGCGTCGGCCGTTCGTCTTGGAACTACCTTGCGCTTCCGTGGGCACTGACGCGCGTTAACACGAATGTACCTCGTGAGATTGCGCCTACTTCCCTGACAGCATCTTCCACTGCTCTCACCTCCTGCTGGTCGCTGTTCCTGCTGCATCTGCTCCTCTCCAGTACCCGGAGCCGGATCAGTCCTGACACCTGTGTCCTGCTTGGCACTTGTGCCCCTTCCGCGCTCTTGAACCTCTGTCTCCTCTACCAGGAGTTCCTGAGCCGGAGGAATAGGAGTAGCCGCTCCCAGCATCCGTGGGCTCAACCACCAGGTATGTGACAATTTCTGGACGACAGTCCGAACAATTAATTACTCAAAAATGTATGAACTACACGATAAGCAATGACCCTGCTTTCATTCTGCTGCATGCCGCTACAATCCCAACACGGAAGTATAAAAAGTCAATAGTACGACACCTAATGAATGCAGCTAAATCCTTCATTCCACTATTGTGGAAGAAAAGCTCGCCTCCGACTATAGGGTTGTTGCTACGCAGAGTGGAGGAGATCAGGAGGCTGGAGGACTTAATCCTTACAGCACAAAATAAGCAAGAACAACACTTCCAGGCATGGACGCTCTGGATCATGTTCATATACTTAAGCGAAAGAGGGAAGGGGGCTCTCAGTGGATCAAAAGATTCTAGTGTGGTGGTCTCATCCCTGATACATTTTGAACAAAAAAATCCCCCTATATAAATGGGATTATAAGTGACCACCAACACCACACAAATCAAAAACATGAATATTTTATTAACAAATACAAAACAAAAGATACACATAAATACATTAAAACCAGAGGGACCACTAAGCAAACAGTGTCCCAATGGTGTAGCAAAATGTTATAAACACATAATTACATTAAAAAAAAACCAATAAATATTAATCGTACTCTAAGCTGATGACCCCACACCCGACGCGTTTCTAGTTGCTGAAAACTTTCCTCAGGGGTGAAGAGCAAAAAGTTGGGTGGTAAGTTGATAATTTTACAACATAGAAGAACACAATCTTACACAAATTTACAAAAAATTACATGTGCTAGCATGAATGAGAATGGGGGGAGAGAAAAAAAAAGGGATATAAAGTATAATCCAGGTGGGTTATCTTTTTTTTTTCTTTCTCTCCCCCCATTCTCATTCATACTAGCACATGTAATTTTTTGTAAATTTGTCTAAGATTGTGTTCTTCTATGTTGTAGAATTATCAACTTACCACCCAACTTTTTGCTCTTCACCCCTGAGGAAAGTTTTCATCAACTAGAAACACGTTGGGTGTGGGGTCATCAGCTTAGAGTATGTTTCATATTTATTGGTTGTTTTTTTTTTAAATGTAATTATGTGTTTATAACATTTTGCTACACCATTGGGACACTGTTTGCTTAGTGGTCCCCCTGGTTTTAATGTATTTATGGGTATCTTTTGTTTTGTATTTGTTAATAAAATATTCATGTTTTTGATTTGTGTGTGGTGTTGGTGGTCACTTATAATCCCATTTATATAGGGGGATTTTTTTGTTAAAAATGTTCATATACTTGGATGAAGGAATGGCTATGTTATCTACTTGAATATTAAAACACCATAGACGACACTACAGGGTCTACCACCAGGGTCTACCACCCCCATACCCTCCAAACCAGGGTCTACCACCCCATACCCTCCCCCCCTTTCCCTCCCGCTCATCCCCTCTTGACTCTCTCTGATCCCCTCCCTTCTTTCTTTTTCTCTCCTTTTTCCTCTTCTTAATTTCTTCTTCCACTGTCTGTGGAATCTCTAGGTTCCCAACCACTTGGTCTCTGAGATATTTCTCGGATGAATCTGAACTAAGGGAACACACAGTTCAACCAGACTTATAGCTATGAAGAAGTGGTGACATAAGCTATTCATTTATATTCACCTTCAGTTAACTTCTATCAGAAAATGCTAATCGTAAACGCTGAATGTTCAACCACAAATATCAATGTAATTATTAACAATATGTCATGTACTCACCTGTGAACATCAAGTAAGATGATGGCTCATTGTAATGCAATGTTTTCTCTGTTGATTCCCCGTTCTCTTCCTTTCTTGTTTCTGAAAAATAATAAAAAATGTATATTTGAAGAAAAGAAAAAGGCCTAGACACCCAGTCCACAGAAGACAGCAGTGGTGGATGATTGCAGGATCCTCTCTATGGTAAGAAAAACCCATTCACAACATCCAGAAAAGTGAAGGACACTCTCCAGGAGGTGGGTGTATCATTGTCAAAGTCTGCAATCAAGAGAAAAGTTCACAAGAGCAAATACAGAGGGTTCACCACAAGGGCAAACAATTCATAAGCCTAAAGAATAGAAAAGCTAGATTAGACTTTGCCAAAAAAAATCTAAAAAAGCCAGACCAGTTCTGGAAAAGCATTCTTTGGATGGATGAAACTAAGATTAATCTGCACCAGAATGACGGGAAGAAAACTTTAAACAGCTCATGATCCAAAGCACACAATATCATCTGTAAAACATGGTGGAGGCCGTGTGATGGCATGGGCATGCATGGCTTCCAGTGGCACTGGGTCATTGGTGTTTATTGATGATGTGACAGAAGACAGAAGCAGCCGGATGCATTCTGCAGTGTTTAGAGGTATACTGTCTGCCCAGATTCAGCCAAATGCAGCAAAGTTGATTGGATGGCGCTTCACAGTACAGATGGACAATGATCCAAAACACACTGCAAAAGCAACCCAGGAGCTTTTGAAGGAAAAGAAGTGGAATATTCCGCAATGGCCTGATCTCAACCCAATTGAGCATGCATTTCACTCGTTGAAGGCAAAACTAAAGGCAGGAAGACCCACAAATAAAGAACAACTGAAGACAGCTGCAGTTAGAGCCCGACAAAGCATCAGAAAGGAGGAAACCCAGTCTTTGGTAATGTCCATGGGTTCCAGACTTCAGGCAGTCATTGCCAGTAAAGGATTCTCAACAAAATATTAAAAATGAACATTTTATTTATGATTATATTAATTTGTCCAATTACATTTGAGCCCCTGAAAATGAGGGGACTGTGTATAAAAATGTTTGCAGTTTCCAGTTGAAAGTCTGCACTTGAAATTCATTTGGATTGTTTCAATTTGGCATACAGAGGCAAAAGTATGAAAATTGTGCCTGTGTCCAAATATATATGGACTTAACTATATCATAGTTTGTAGGCGCAAACCAATCAATATACACTTATTGGGATTTTTTGTACCGAAGACATGTAGAAGAATAAATTTTTGCCAAAATTTATGAATAAGTTAGAATTAGATCTTTACATTTTTTTTATTGGATATGTTTTATAGCAGAAAGTAAAAAAAAAATTTTTTTTTCAAATTTTTCCATATTTTTTTGTTTATAT
The DNA here is from genome assembly GCF_037356315.1 of Lithobates pipiens. Taxonomy (NCBI): domain Eukaryota; kingdom Metazoa; phylum Chordata; class Amphibia; order Anura; family Ranidae; genus Lithobates; species Lithobates pipiens. Next base: position 37,778,722 of record NW_027507903.1, read on the forward strand.
CGCAAAAAAATAAAAAAATAAATAAAACAGTGGTGATCAAATTCCACAGAAATAAAGCTCTATTTGCATGGGAAAAAAAAGATACACATTTAATTTGTTGACAGCATTGCAAGATCATGCAATTACCAGTTAAAGTAGCGCAGTGCCAAAAAGCAAAAAAATGCCCTGGCAGTAAAAACCTTCTGGATCTGAAGTGGTTAAAAAATGTACATACGTTATTGTGTATAATCGTTTTCTTAACCTAAAATGGAAGAACAAGCATGCAAAAAGATTTACCAGAGGAAAAAATGACTCGCTCTACAGATCAATTTTTTTGGTGACATTAGTCCATGAGAAATTGTTTGTACAAATGATCTTTCCGAGATAAACAAATATTCAAGTTTCCAGTCTGCACAGAAAATGGTGTCTAATGAAAAAACGTAAATTGTACTGCACAGCTGGAGATCACAGACAGCTATAGTAAAATATTTCACTGGATTAAAGCTTTTCTATTATAAGTGGAACATAACTGCATGAAACTGATTTTCTAAGAAACAAGCAAGTTACCACAGCAAAAAGAGCTCAGCGGAGTCACAGGACTGTTTTTTTTTGGACCAGCAAGTGGCACGCAGAACTCCTAGAAGGAGGAAACCATGATATCATGATTTGGGCGGCACAGTGGTATAGTTGGTAGCACTCTCACCTAGTAGTAAAAAGGGTCGCTGGTTCAAATCCCACCTGGAGTTTGCATGTTCTCCCTGTGCCTGTGTGGGCTTCCCCCAGGTACTCCGGTTTCCTCCCACACTCCAAAGACATGCTGGTAGGTTCATTGGCTTCTGTCCAAAATTGGCCCTAGTATAAGAATGTAAGTTGGAGACCTTGGATTTTGGGCTCTTTAAGGGTAGGGACCGAAGTGAGTGTGCGATGTATGTGTGGAGTGCTGCATAAATTGATGGTGCTATATGGGTGCCTTAACCACTTCAGCCCGGACCATTTTGCTGGCTTAAGACCAGACCACTTTTTGCGATTCGGCACTGCGTTGCTTTAACTGACAATTGCGCGGTCGTGCGACTTGGCTCCCAAACAAAATTGACATCCTTTTTTTTCCACAAATAGAGCTTTCTTTTGGTGGTATTTGGTCACCCCTGCGGTTTTTATTTTTTGCGCTATGAACAAAAATAGAGCAACACAGTGGGCAACACAGTGGTGTAGTGGTTAGCACTCTCACCTAGCAGTAAAAAGGGTCGCTGGTTCGAATCCCAACCAGGACACTACCTGCCTGGAGTTTGCATGTTCTCCCTGTGCCTGTGTGGGTTTCCTCCCACACTCCAAAGACATGCAGGTAGGTTAATTGGCTTCTGTCCAAAAATTGGCCCTAGTATATGAATGGGAACCCTAGATTGTGGGCTCATTGAGGGTAGGGACCAATGTGAGTGTGCAATGTACAGGGATAGGGACAATTGTAGACACTCACTCAGGTTGAACTGGATGGACTGGTGTCTTTATTTAACCTTACTAACTATGAAACTATGAACAATTTTGAAAAAAACGCATGATTTTTTGCTTTTTGTTATAATAAATATCCCCCAAAAATAAATAAAAAAAACAATTTTTTTCCCTCAGTTTAGGCCGATACGTATTCTTCTACATATTTTTGGTAAAAAAAAATCGCAATAACCGATTATTCATTGGTTTGTGCAAAAGTTATAGCATTTAAAAAATAGGGGATAGTTTTATGGCATTTTTATTAACCCCTACACTGCCAGTGCCATTTACACAGGAATCAGTGCATTTGTATAGCACTGATTGCTGTATAAATGAAAATGGTCCCAAAAATGTGTCAAACATGTCCGATGTGTCCGCCATAATGTTGCAGTCACAATAAAAATCACTGATCACCGCCATTACCAGTAAAAAAAAAAAAAGATTCATAAAAATGCCATAAAACAATTCCCTATTTTGTAACTGCTATAAATTTTGCGCAAACCAATCAGTAATCGCTTATTGCAATTTTTTTTACCAAAAATATGTAGAAGAATACGTATCAGCCTAAACTGAGGGAAAAAAATGTTTTTTATATATTTTTGGGGGATATTTATTATAACAAAAAGTAAAAAATAATGCATTTTTTTTAAAATTGTCGCTCTATTTTTGTTTAGAGCGCAAAAAATAAAAACCACAGGGGTGATCAAATACCACCAAAGAAAGCTCTATTTGTGGGAAAAAAAGGACGTCAATTTTGTTTGGGAGCCACGTCGCATGACCGCGCAATTGTCAGTTAAAGCGAATCACAAAAAGTGGTCTGGTCTTAAGCCAGCAAAATGGTCCGGTCTGAAAGTGGTTAATAAAATAAAACATTTTAAGACAAAATATTGTTGTTCCAATTTGCTTTTAAAGTCCGACCTAGAGGGTTTCTTCATTTCTTTTTCAACTTCATATTTCTCATACGTACCATGTACTTGTATGAGAAAGTCTCCTGTTCTCTTTATATTGCTTTCTTTGTGTGAATTTCCTGGTGTTCCTGTCAGTCCTTCTGTTTTCCTATTACAAATTGACCATACTAAGCAGGAGAGCACAGCATGGTCAGTTCTCTAACTGTGCTGGGAACTCAGTCTGCTCTCCTCCAATGATCAGACTCATCCTGACACATCCATGCTGCACAGCCATTTACTGGGAAGTATGCTGCTATTTCTCCCCCCCCCCCCCCCCATCTCTTATGCAGCTGAGAACAGAGGGAATGTGATCACTTATAAAAAAGGGTATATATAATGTTTAATATATCTATACAAAAATGTTTTGCCTTTCTATTTTAAACTGAATGGGTTGTTTTACAAGGTGATTGTTTACAATCACGTTAATTGGTTAAAGGATAATGGCTCCCAAAAGTGTGTTGCATGTTCTGCTGCAATCGCAAATGTGTGAACAGAGCACAAACCAGTATGCAATAAATGGATTCATAGCCTGATCTATAACAGATTCCCAGGTGAAAAGACAAATCTTTGTTTATGCATGTTGCAGCACTTTCTTCTGTCAATTAAAAGTCATTGTTTCTATATACTTTTATATATACAGCGTCGGTCCCCCTGGAAGGGAACAGGTTAAAATGAACTGAAGACAAACCTCCGTGAGTCTGACTGGTTGTCATTCATCTTGATGACTACACAGTGGCTCCTGATGTTCTGAAATGATCCACATGGTTAAACATTAAGAATTGTGCCAGTGAATGCTGACAGCCATTGAAAGATCAGTTTTGTCTCGATTAGTAAAGGAACATGACCTCTCTCAGCTCTTGGGAATCGCAGATTTAATTTTGAAGTTCGATTTTACACCTACAAATCTAGCAAGTCCTCATTAAGATTCTTAGAGTATCCAAACACGTCATTATACACTGCATAAGTGGGAAAAGCAAATGAATGAACTGGCAGCATTCGTTTTCGTGAAGACACTGCTTTGGCATAGCACAACAGCCCACACATATCTGTGCGATGGAGCTCGGTGAAGCAATTATGTTTAGGTATTAAAATAATTTCCAACTGTAGTACAGTAAAGTAGACCAGGGGAAGAATGTGTAGAGGTTGGTTTGGTTTTTGCTATATTATTGATACTGAGTAAAATGAGGCAAAGCAGTCATTGAGAACTCAATGTACCACTCATATGGGACTCCTGCAATGCATTGGTATGCTAATAAATTCATAACTATTATATATATGAGGCTATGGAGAATCAAAATACGAGGTCTGTACCGAAAGTAGTGTGAAAGTGGGCATACTCTTTTAGTAATCTACATAGGTTGCTCAAATTTCACATGTTGGTAGAATACCTCTTCCTCTATAGGAACTCTTCCTCCCGGGGGCCAGATATGGCCCTTTACTTACCGTATATACTCGAGTATATGTCGATCCGAATATAAGCCGAGGCCCCTAATTTACCACAAAAAAAATGGGAAAACTTATTGACTCGTTTATAAGCCGAGGGTGAGACATGCCTGTCCATCCCTGTGTGTCCATCCCTGTGTGTCCGCCCATCCCTGTGTGTCCGTCCATCCCTGTGTGTCCGTCCATCCCTGTGTGTCCGTCCATCCCTGTGTGTCCAGCCTACCTGTGTCCTGTGCCTCTTTGTCCTTCTGCAGCGATCTGCATGTAAAAACATGCCAGGATCGCCGCACCTCTTCTCGTCTGTGACAGACGGCGGCCATTCCACTGTTCAAAAGCCGCACCTCCGTCTGTGATAGGCGGAACACTCAATTTCCCAGCAGTCAGTGTTCCGCCTATCACGGGCATCCTCTCATCCTCGTCCGTAGTATGAGGATGAGCGGATGTCCGTGATAGGCGGACCACTGACTGCTGGGAAATTGAGTGTTCCGCCTATCACAGACAGGGAGGCGCGGCTTTTGAATAGTGGAATGGCCGCCGTCTGTCTGCACGACACACTGATCGGGTAGACAGACGGCGGTGACTCGAGTATAAGCCGAGGGGGGCACTTTCAGCCTAAAAAAAGGGGCTGAAAATCTCGGCTTATACTCGAGTATATACGGTACTTTTATCCGACCCTTGAACCAACAATAGGGCACAATTTCTTCCAATGACACAAACAATGGTGTAATTTCAATGACACAAAGGATGGGGCATAATTCATACCAATGACACCAACAATGGGGCACTGTTCCTCCCAATCATGCCAACAATTGGGCCCAATGACACCAGTGATGGGGCATAGTTCCTCCCAATGATGCGAGTGATGGGGCACAATTCCTCCCAATGACACCAACAATGGGACCCAATTATGGGGGACAAGTCTTACCAATGACACCAATGATGGGGCACAGTTCCTCCCAATGAAACCAACGATAGGGCACAATTCCTCTCACTGACACCAAAGATGGGGCATTGTTTACTTTAACTGATGCCGGAACATTTTCACAGTCCGGCCCCCCTAAAGTCTGAATTACAGCAAACTGGCTCTGAAAGTTTGGAGACCCCTGCTCTATAGTAACTCTTCTTATTGCAGGTAAATAATGGATTCCAAGCAGAAGCCGTCTTTGAGTTCCTAATGAAGAAAACACTTGCCTGGTGAAGGGGCCCTGCCTGGCTCCGAAACTTTGTCATATGTGTACCATGTGACCATGTGAATAAAGCTTTGGACCCTTTTGAGGAATGATGACATTTCTACACTTTCATTGTCTATGGTTTCCAGCCAGTGATTATTACAGCACCCAGCATTAGACATGTGCAGAGTAAAATATTTCGTTTCGGAATTTCGTTTTCGTCCGAAAAATTAATTTATTTAGTTACTCCCGAAATTCGTTTTTATTTATTTCGTTTTTCATTCAAAAATTGCATTCGTCCGAAAATCCACATGAATTACGGTCGAATCTGTCTTTGAAGGCTTATGGTGTCTGTCGAATGTATAAAGAAGATTCGACGGAGCTAGTATATAGCATACTTCGTGTGAACTTTAGAACCCTATTAAAGTCTATGGGACTCCAACGTTCAAAATCTAAAGTGCTAATTTTAAAGACTAATTTGCAAGTTACTGTCCTAAAAAGTGTTTGGGGACCCGGGTCCTGCCCCAGGGGACATGAATCAATGCAAAAAAAAGTTTTAAAAACTGCAGTTTTTTCGGGAGCAGTGATTTTAATAATGATTAAAGTGAAACAATAAAAGTGTAATATTCCTTTAAATTTCGTAGGGGGGGGGGGGGGTGTATAGTATGCCTGTGAAGGGCCGCATGTGTCTGGTGCTTAGAACTGTCCCTGCACAAAGTGTCATTTATGCAGAAAAAAAAGTCCTTTAAAATCACTCCCAGCTATTATGAATTGTCGGCTCCGTAATACAGAGAACACTCATTGAAAGTCATTGATAAAAAAAAAAAAAAAAAATAATTAAAAAAGCATGGGGGGTCCACCAAATTCAATTACCAGGCCCTTCAGGTCTGGCATGGATATTAAGGGGAACCCTGCCTCAAATTTAAGAAAAAATTTGACGTGGGGTTCCCCCTAAATATCCATAACCAGACCCTTCAGGTCTGGTATGAATATCAAGGGGAACCCCGCGTCAAATTAAAAAAAAATTGACGTGGGGGTCCCCCTAAAAATCCATACCAGACCCTTTATCCGAGCACGCAACCTGGCAGGCTGCAGGAAAAGAGGGGGGATGAGAGAGCGGCCCCCCTCCCTCCTGAACCATACCAGGCCACATGCCCTCAACATTGGGAGGATGCTTTGGGGGTCTGTGACCCCTCAAAGCACCTTGTCCCCATGTTGATGAGGGCCTCATCCCCACAACCCTGGCCGGTGGTTGTGGGGGTCTGCGGGCGGGGGGCTTATCAGAATCTGGAAGCCCCCTTTAACAAGGGGACCACAGATCCCGCCCCCCCCTGTTTGAAATGGTAAGGGGGTACAAAAGTACCCCTACCATTTCACAAAGAAAGTGTAAAAAATAGTTAAATAAGACAAACACACTTTTGAAAAATTCCTTTATTAAAAATAAAAAAAATAAAAAAAAGATTCCAGCGGTAATCCACTCTTGCTATCCAGCGACGGACGATCATCTCTCCAGCGATGGCTCATCTGAATCAGCGCAGCGAATCCATCGTTCTTCTGTCTCCATGGAGGAGACACTGCAGGGATTCCGGCGGCCTGACGTTTCTTATATACGGAGGGCGGGCCACCCGTCACCTGACCCCGCCCCCCTCTGACGCAAGGGTGGATTCACTGCGCTGATTCAGATGAGCCATCGCTGGAGAGATGATCGTCCGTCGCTGGATAGCAAGAGTGGATTACCAAGGCTGGAATCTTTTTTTTATTTTTAATAAAGGTATTTTTCAAAAGTGTGTTTGTCTTTTTAACTATTTTTTACACTTTCTTTGTGAAATGGTAGGGGTACTTTTGTACCCCCTTACCATTTCAAACAAGGGGGGGCCGGGATCTGGGGGTCCCCTTGTTAAAGGGGGCTTCCAGATTCTGATAAGCCCCCCGCCCGCAGACCCCCACAACCACCAGCCAGGGTTGTGGGGATGAGGCCCTTGTCCTCATCAACATGGGGACAAGGTGCTTTGAGGGGTCACAGACCCCCAAAGCATCCTCCCAATGTTGAGGGCATGTGGCCTGGTACGGTTCAGGAGGGAGGGGGGCCGCTCTCTCGTCCCCCCCTCTTTTCCTGCGGCCTGCCAGGATGCGTGCTCGGATAAAGGGTCTGGTATGGATTTTTAGGGGGACCCCCACGTCAATTTTTTTTAAATTTGACGCGGGGTTCCCCTTAATATCCATACCAGACCTGAAGGGTCTGGTTATGGATATTTAGGGGGAATCCCACGTCAAATTTTTTCTTAAATTTGAGGCAGGGTTCCCCTTAATATCCATACCAGACCTGAAGGGCCTGGTAATTGAATTTGGGGGACCCCCACGCTTTTTTTTTTTTTTTTTTATCAATGACTTTCAATGAATGTTCTCTGTATTACGGAGCCGACAATTCATAATAGCTGCGAGTGATTTTAAAGGACTTTTTTTTTCTGCATAAATGACACTTTGTGCAGGGACAGTTCTAAGCACCAGAAACATGCGCCCCTTCACAGGGATACTATAGACACCCCCCCCCCCCCTATGAAATTTAAAGGAATATTACACTTTTATTGTTTCACTTTAATCATTATCAAAATCACTGCTCCCGAAAAAACGGCCATTTTTAAAACTTTTTTTTGCATTGATCCATGTCCCCTGGGGCAGGACCCGGGTCCCCAAACACTTTTTAGGACAGTAACTTGCAGAATCTTTTCTCTCTGTCGGATATTTTCTCTATATAATCTTGGACTAATAGAGGTAAGGTTAGGCACATTCGACCACAGGTTCTATAGACAGATTGTTATTGTCAGAGTCATGTCGAATCTCCTATTCTATATCGAACTGTTGTAACAATGAAAACGAAAATAAAGCATTTATTTATGTCGGATCTTTCGTTTTTTGGATTCTGTGCTTTCGTTATCGTTTGTCAAAACGAAAACGAAAATATCTGAAATTCGGACGAAAATGCATTCGGACGAAAACGAATGCACATGTCTACCCAGCATTACTACAGCCATTTTCAGGAACGTGTGTGTGGAGAATATTACATTTGGACTAAGAACGAAGAAGGGGTGCAGGATGTTCAACATCCACAAAACACTACAGAATATTTACAGGGGAGGAAACCATTAACAGGAGTTACAAAAGACAAGGCATTGCTCTTGTCATTGGTGTCATCTCCGTAAACATTCTGTAGCCTTCTGTGGATGTCGGACAGCCTGCACCACTTCTTTGCCAAGAACTCAATGACATACATGGCTTCTGCTTGGAATCCATTATTTACCTGCAATATAAAACAAGAAGAAGAACAGTTACTATAGAGGAAGAGTCAGAGCCGGTTCACACAGGGGCGACTCAGATCCTACTTCAGGTCGCCCCTAGTCGCTTCAGGTTGGACAACATTTAAAAATCAATGTAAGTGAATGAGAGCCATCTTAATGCACGCTACTGAAGTCGCTCCGACTTCAGAAGAGGTTCTTGTACTACTTCAATTCCGACTTGTAGGCAACTGGTACCCATTGATTTCAATGGAGGTCGCCTCCAAGTCGGATCTCCGTCTATACAGAGGCGACTCTGACAGAATTATCAGCTCTCAAGGGGGAACTCCATGCCAAATTTATGAAAAAAAAAAACGTGGGTTCCCCCTCCGAGAGCATACCAGGCCCTTAGGTCTGGTATGGATTCTAAGGGGAACCCCCTACGCCAAAAAAACGGCATGGGGGTCCCCCCAGATCCATACTAGACCCTTATCCGAGCACGCTACCCGGCCGGCCAGGAAAGGGGGTGGGGACGAGCGCCCCCCCCCTCTTGAGCCATACCAGGCCGCGTGCCCTCAACATGTTGATGAGGACAAGGGCCTCTTCTCGACAACCCTGACCATTGGTTGTCGGGCAGGGGGCTTATCGGAATCCGGGAGCCCCCTTTAATAAAGGGGCCCCCGGATACCGGCCCCCCACCCTATGTGAATGAGTATGAGGTACAATGTACCCCTACCCATTCACCTGTGAAAAAAATTTACAAAAAAACACAACACACAAGGGTTAAAATAGTTTATTGCACAGCTCCGGGGGACTTCCGTCTTCGGGGGTCTTCTCGCCGGACTCCTAAGCTATCTTCTGCTAGCTCTTTTGCTAGCGGAGGAGCCCGGCTTTCTTCTTCGTCGCCGCCACCCTCTTCTTCCGACTTCGGGGGTCTTGTCCCCCTCTTTGGTTGTTCTTGCCGGGCCACCGCTTCTTCTTCCAGCTCTTTTACTAGCGGTGGCCCGGTCTTCTGTCGCCGCTGCTGCCGCCGCCACCTTCCGTTCTTCTTCTGGAGATGTTGACTCAATGCTCTCTCCGGCCGCAATGCCAGGGACGCGGTGCGTTGCGACTTATATAGGGACAAGGGGCGGGGTCACCGGTTGATTCACATGGTGACCCCGCCCCCTTACGATGTCACAGTCCCAGCATCCTCCGAGCACGCAGCCTGGTACGGCTCCCCCCCCTTTCCTGGCCGGCCGGGTAGCGTGCTCAGATAATGGTCTGGTATGGATCTGGGGGGACCCCCACGCCGTTTTTTCGGTGTAGGGGGTTCCCCTTAGAATCCATACCAGACCTAAGGGCCTGGTATGCTCTCAGAGGGGGAACCCACGCCAATTTTTTTTCATAAATTTGGCGTGGAGTTCCCCCTTCAGAGCTCATTCTCTAATTGGCCATGGCAAAAGTCGCCTGGCCTGGGGCGACTTAAAGTCGTGTTGTAAGTCGTCTCCAAGTTGCCTCACAAAGTCGTCCTGGAAGTGGTGTCGCCCCTGTGTGAACTGGCTCTAAGCCCTTGTACACACAGTCGGAGAATCCGTCGGAATGTGTCCTTTCGGACCGTGTTGTCGGATAATCCGACTGTGTGTGGTATTCATCGGACTGATTCCGTCAGAATATCCGTCGGACCCAATTTTCCAACTTGTTGGAAATATTTTCCGACCAACTGGTTCGATCGGACATACTCCGATCATGTGTAGAGAATTTTGATCGGACCAAGTGCCACGCATGCTCAGATCAAATTCCTACATCAAAGCTATTGGCTACTAGCCTGAACGTAGTCCCATCGTAACAAAATTACGTCATCGCGTTCTGAATGATCAGATTTTTCGACAACTTAGTCCGACCGTGTGTATGCAACAGTTTCGGACAAGATCCGACAGACAAAATCCAACGGATTTGGTTGTCGAAATCTCCGACCGTGTGTACAGGGGCTTACTCTACCAACATGTGAAATTTGAACGACCTATGTAAGTTAATAAAAAATATGTTATGCCCACTTTGCATTATTTTTATTACAGCCCTCTTATATACATTTTATGATCAAATGTAACACTGTGTCAGACACTGATTTTATGGCAGTTTGTTGCATTTTAAAGCTTTCTGATATGAATAAAACTTATTTTTTGGGGTAATCTTACTGTCCTTTTTTTGGTGGGATGGTTTCTTCCAGACATCTGTAAATACAGCCATATTAGAGAAAAGTAAAGAGAAAAATGTTTTCCTTTTTTCTTATGTTATTCTGCTTTATTGTTTTGTTTTTGTTTTTTATTATTATTATTATTATTATTATTATTGTATAAGCTTATTAATCTGGGTCTATTTATATGTGTTTTATATACTACTGAGCATCAATCCTATTTTTATAGCTGACCAGCATCTTATGATGTTTTTTATAATTGTTAATAATAATTACTTGATGTAGCACCCTCCTAGGTAGGTGCTAGAATATATTATAGTTTTTGGGTCCTTATGCTTACCAGGAAGGCTGCCAGGTACATTTAGATGCTCTCTGCCTACCAGGGATCAGGGATCCATTGATAGGGTCTGCTCATGGTGCTCAGGTGCTGCTCATATTGTCTGAATGTTTCACACTGGTCCAATAGGATGGGGCATATTGGACAGTGGGAGGAAACGTAACACGCCTAAATGAGGAGGGTACAGATCAGCTGGGAATGAAGATGGCCAAAAAGTTAGAGGGGTTTTTAAACTAAGCAATTGGGGGGGGGGGGTCCAGAAGTAGAGATAGTCTGTGCGGAACACATTCCAGAGGGTAGTATTGGGGACATTAGTGGTAGGTTGACCAAAGCACATAAACCCAAGGTAAGTATAGTAGCAAGTCCTAGTTGCAATCTCGATCTCCAATAAGCATGTTCAAAATGCCAGGACAAGATGGGTGAACTAGAGATACTGTTGTACGAGGAGGATTTGGATATTTGGATTTTGTGGGAATTTCAGAGACCTGGTTCAACAGCCCCCATGATTGGTTGGCAAACATTCAAGGGTATACTCTTTATCGCAAGGATAGAGAGGGTAAAAAAAAGGTGGAGGGGTATGCCTATATATCAAGAATAATGTACAAGTGAATATGAGAGATGATATCACTAAGAGAGCTAGGGAGGAGGTGGAATCCTTATGGGTTGAGCTCCAAAGGAATGAAGCTAAGGGGAAAATAATATTGGGAGTATGCTATAGGCCCCCTAACCTGAGGGAAGAAGGGAGACAGATCTCCTATCACAATTTGGATTAGCAACGAGGATCGAAAGTGTTATCATAATGGGGGATTGTAACTATCCAGACATAGACTGGGAGGAGGGAACAGGTCAATTGGCTTCAGTATAAATCACAAAAATAGGAAAATAAGGGGAATACAAAGACACTGAATTTCAAAAGAGCCAACTTCCCTAAACTACAAGCCTTGCTAGAAGGCATAAATTGGAATAAAATCTTAGGAACAAAGAACACGGAGGAGAGATGGGTTTGCTTTAAGAGCATATTAAATAAGGGCATTAGCCTATGCATCCTATTGGGTAATAAATTTAAAAGCACAAACTAAAGTCCTGGATGGCTTAACTCCAATGTAAAAATGCATATAAAAGCAAAGGAGAAGGCCTTCAAAAAATATGAGGTTGAGGGATCATCATCAGCATTCAGACTTTATAAATAATGCAACAAGAAATGTAAAGGTGCAATAAGGACGGCTAAGATTGACCATGAAAGACACATAGTGGGGGAGAGCAAAAAAATAATCCCAAGAAATTCTATAAGTATGTAAACAGTAAAAAAGGGAGAACAGACCATATTGGCCCCATAAAGATTGAGGAAGGACATCTGGTTACAAAGGATGGGCAGATGGTGAAGGTATTGAATTTACTCTTCTCCTCAGTCTTCACAAGGGAATCGGGGGGCTTCAGTAACCAAAACTGCAGTATTTATCCTCATGACACATCACAGGAAGCACCTCCATGGTTAACAGAGGACAGAATTAAAATTAGACTTGGGAAACTTAACATTAATAATTCACAGGGACCAGATGGCTTGCACCCGAGGGTACTTAGGGAACTCAGTCAAGTAATCGCCAAATCATTGTTCCTAGTTTTTACTGACAGTCTACTGACTGGAATGGTACCAGCTGATTGGAGAAAAGAAAGAAAACCACCAATATTTAAAAAGGGCCCAAAATACATCCCTGGGAATTACAGACCAGTTTGCCTAACATCAATAGTATGTAAATTCTTGGAGGGGATGATAAGGGACTATATACAAGATTTTAGTAATGAGAACGGTATCATTAGTAGTAATCATCAGCATGGATTCATGAAGAATCATTCTTGCCAAACCAATCTATTAACCTTCTATAAGGAGGTGAGTTGCCACCTAGATAAAGGAAGGCCCGTATACATGGTGTATCTGGATTATGCAAGAGCATTTGACACAGTTCCCCATAAACATTTACTGTACAAAATAAGGCCCATGGTCATGGACCATAGTGTGAGTACATGGATTGAAAACTGGCTACAAGGGAGAGTTCAGAGGGTGGTGATAAATGGGAAGTACTCGGAATATTCGGGGTGGGTAGTGGGGTCCCACAGGGTTCTGTGCTGGGACCAATCCTATTTAATTTGTTCATAAACAACCTGGAGGATGGGATAAACAGTTCAATCTCTGTATTTGTGGACGATACTAAGCTAAGCAGGGCAATAACTTCTCCACAGGATGTGGAAACCTTGCAAAAAGATCTGAACAAATTAATGGGGTGGGCAACTACATGGCAAATGAGGTTCAATGTAGAAAAATGTAAAATAATGCATTTGGGTGGCAAAAATATGAATGCAATCTATACACTGAGGGGGGAGAACCTCTGGGGGAATCTAGGATGGAAAAGGAGTTGGGGTCCTAGTAGATGATAGGCTCAGCAATAGCATGCAGTACCAAGCTGCTGCTAACAAAGCAATCAGAATATTGGCATTAAAAAGGGATCAACTTCAGAGCTAAAACGATAATTCTCCCGCTCTACAAGATTCTGGTCCGGCCGCATCTAGAGTATGCTGTCCAGTTCTGGGCACCAGTCCTCAGGACGGATGTACTGGAAATGAAGCACGTATAAAGTAGGGCAACAAAGTTAATAAAGGTTCTGGAGGATATTAATTATGAGGAAAGGTTGTGAGCACTGAACTTATTATCTCTAGAGAAGAGACGCTTGAGAGGGGATATGATTTCAATATACAAATACCATACTGGTGACCCCACAATAGGGATAAAACTTTTTTGCAGAAGGGAGTTTACCAAGACTTGTGGCCACTCATTAAAATTAGAAGAGTGGCAAGGATGTGGAATTCCCTTCCACAGGTGGTGGTCTCAGCGGGGGGCAGTGATAGTTTCAAGAAACTGTTAGATAAGCACCTGAACGACTGCAACATACTGGGATATATAATGTAATACTGGCATATAATCACACACACAAGTTGGACTTGATGGACTTGTCTTTTTTCAACCTCACCTTCTATGTAACTATGTAACACATGAGAGGACAGGCATAGTTACAGCCCTGGCCATTGGCAGAGGAAAGTGCCTCTGTGCATGCTGGGTGACTGTATATAAGCCAAGGACACATATGCTCAGGGTCTTCAGCTGGAGAGCGAGGTCCCGGTGGGAAGGGGCAGCTGCTCCACCTCTGTAAAGGCTGCCATTTGGCCTCAGGTGGTTAACCTGAGGGCCTAAATCCTAGTAAAGCTGCAACCCAAATGTCCTGCAGAGCTGACTGGAAGGGAGACACACCAGGAAGGATCTGTTTCTGCCTACTGTGAGTACAGTTCTGTGTCATGGGGCCTGCTCTTTACGGGCCATCCCTTCAGCTAGTAGAGTCAGTGGACAGTTGTCAGTCAAAGGGGATGCTAGTGAGTGTCCTGAAGATAAAGCAGTTTCTTCAAGTCTGCTGCTAGAGCAAGCAAAGGACTTATTTTTCCCATATAAGTGCAGTATGGTATAGCAGAGAGTCTGCTACCACATTCAACCTGGTGAGGCCAAGTGAGAGTTGTCCTCATCTGTAATTAGTTACAGTTAGATTATCCCACTATTTTCTTCTCCTATCCAAGTTCCAACAATAAATACCAAAAAAACCAAACCTATGGATTGATTATTGGATAACAAACAGATGAGAGTGCGGATGGTCATGTGTAAAAAACGTAACTGGCTGCAAGATAATAAGGGGGAGTCCAGGGAAGTCTGCACACAGCAATCCCTATGGGGGGGGGGGGGGGGCAGTGCTATATCTATACCAACGTTTCATAATCATCTTAAAATTATGATAATATTATTGTATATTACATTTTATCTATACTTAGATTTTAGCCACCACTACACATTTTAAAGGGTTAAATCCATAATGGCCCATTTTATAAATCAGCCTTCCTTTTGCCCCATCTAATAGCTTCACAAAGGAACACACACACCTCCTGGTGTTTCTCGCATGCTCTGAAACACGGTCCACACTGTTGAGGACCATCCTTGTCGGCACTGTGGTCCATGCTGCACTCCACGGCCCTGCGTTCCACGGTTTCGCGGCCCTGCCCAGCTTTTGGCTTCCATCTCTGCTTCCGGGTCACTGGCCTCCCCTCCCTCAATGGACGGTGTGCGGAGATTGCGGGTGACATCTCGTGGACGCTAGCCCTTGCGGGCATCCCCTGTACATCTGATATTCTTGTTTCCATCCTGCACCATGTGCGTGGATAACTTTTGCCTTTTAATAAATTACAAAAAATACTATACTTAGAGGTGCTTGTCCTTTTCTTCTTGTTACAATGTGGACCAGCCCTTCCTAGCTTGGGCATCTTCACTTCCTGGTTCCCCCAATAAACAAATGTCCAGTTGGAACTTGATTTTCTAATGCTTTAAAGAACAGTTAAAGTGACTGTAAACCCTCATCTTGTAAAACAACCCATTCAGTTTAATAAAAGGCAAAACGTGTGTGTACAGATATATATATATATATATATATATATATATATATATATATATATATATATATATATATATATATATATATATGTATATGTATATGTATATATATATATATATATGTATATATATATATATATATATATATATATATATATATATATATATATATATATATATATATATATATATATATATATATATATATATATATATATATATATATATATATATATATGTATATGTATATATATATATATATATATATATATATATATATATATTCAGTGTTGGTCACCTTACTTTAAAAAAGTAATTAGTTAAGTTACAAATGACTTCTCCCAAAAAGTAATTGCGTTAGTAACTCAGTTACTACATTGGAAAAGTAATTAGTTACTCAGCAAAGTAACTGTGACTTTTTTAAAATATTCTAAGGGGCGGGTCTAGTATTACTGTAAGCAAGGGGCACGTTCCCCCCTGCACGTCTATTTCCCCTCTGTACCCCCCTGCACGTCTGTTTCCCCCACACATATATCCTCTGTACATCTTACCCCCCCCCCCCCCAAACTCACGGATCGGATCGTTCCTCAGATCAGAGTCACGAATCGGATAATTTTTCGGATCAGCAAATGATAATTGAATTTGCAAAAACCTGTGAAAATTCCACTACCATAGTTACATAGTTAGTAAAGTTGAATAAAGACACCAGTCCATCCAGTTCAAGCTAAATTTCTGTCTACAATTGTCCTTCTCCTTGTACTCTGCACACTCACATCGGTCCCTACTCTCAAGGAGCCCACAATCCAAGGTCCCCATTCATATACTAGGGCCAATTTTGGACAGAAGCCAATTAACCTACCTGCATGTCTTTGGAGAGTGGGAGGAAACTGGAGTACCCAGAGGAAACCCACACAGGCTCAGGGAGAACATGTAAACTCCAGGCATGTAGTGTCATGGTTGGGATTTGAACCAGCGACCCTTTTTACTAGGTGAGAGTGCTAATCACTACACCACTGTGCCGCCACCATATAGTGCCCACTGTAATATCCACAATCTACCCCACTGTAATATACATCTCCCCCACTGTAATATTGGCCGAGTATGGCTGGGTACGGCTGAGCATGGCTGGGTATGGCTGGGTATCACAGAGTATGGCTGGGTATTACCGAATATTGCAGAGTATGGCAGAGTATGACTGGGTATTACTGAGTATGGCAGAGTATGGCTGGGTATTACTGAGTATGGCAGAGCATGGCAGGGTGTGGCAGGGTATGGCAGAGTATTGGCTGGGTATTGCAGAGTATTGTCAGGGCATTGCAGAGTATTGGCAGGGTATTGCAGAGTATTGACAGAGTATTGTCAGGGTATTGCAGAGTATTGTCAGGGTATTGCAGAGTATTGCAGAGTATTGGCAGGGTATTGGAAGGGTATTGCAGAGTATTGTCAGGGTATTGCAGAGTATTGCAGAGTATTGGCAGGGTATTGCAGAGTATTGTCAGGGTATTGCAGAGCATTGTCAGGGTACTGCAGAGCATTGGCAGAGTATTGGCCGGGTATTGCAGAGTATTGTCAGGGTATTGCAGAGTATTGCAGAGTATTGGCAGGGTATTGGAAGGGTATTGCAGAGAATTGGCAGGGTATTGCAGAGTATTTCAGAGTATTGGCTGGGTATTGCAGAGTATTGGCAGGGTATTGCAGAGTATTGGCAGGGTATGGCAGAGTATTGTCAGCGTATGGCAGAGTATTGGCAGGGTATGGAGGGATGGCTGTGACTGCACTTGTCACATATCCAGCCGCAGCACTCCAACAGCACTGCTGCCATCCAATTTCTCCCCTCCACTGTACAGATCTGTACACAGAAGGGAAAGAGGAATCCGCGTCATCATGATACCGGTTTGTTTACAAGTGATCCGCTGCTGCTGCTCCGGAGCTAGGCCGAAGCCGCTGCCTTTCCTAAGGCCGAGGCCGCGAAGTGCGGAGGGTGCGTCCCTAGTGGCGGTAGATGTAATTACGGTAACGCCGCCCAAGTAATGTAAGGAATGGCATTACCATGAGGGGAAGAGTAATCAGTTAGATTACGCGTTACTCTCTAAAGTAATGGCGTTAAGTAACGCCGTTTACTAACTCAGTTAGTTACATCACTGTATATATTTTAATATTTACATACATATAGGGGAGGTGTATCAGGAAGGACATGTCTGATCAATGGAGGAGAGCAGGCTAGAGAACTGACCACAATGTGTTCTCCTGTCTAGTATGATCAGTTTTTGATAGTAAAGCAGAGGAACTGATAAGAACGCCAGAGATTTCACACAAAGAAAGAAAAAGAAAGAGAACAGGATACTTTCTCATTCAAGTACACGGTACAGCAGAGTGTTGGCGATGTGGAGCAATTCAAGGGGATTTTAAACATATCTTTTGGACTTACCAATATATAGTTATTTTTTGGGTGGAAGTGATGGATTTATTGAATTCTATCTCTTTCGCTCTTTTACCAGTCTCAATGTCTCTCTGTCTATTGGGTTTGGGGAATGAGGAATGTTTGGGGTCACCGGCGAAAGAAGGAATTACTGTTTATTTTAATTTATTAATTTATTTGTTTTTTTATTTATTATTCTTTATTTTTCTTCTTCCTTTTTCCTTCCCTTTTGGATTAATAATTCTTATATTAGATTTTGGAAATTGTATTACTATATTTTTGGTTCAATGTCTATGATGTTTTGTTGTGTCTTTTTTCGGTTTTGTTTGTAATTAAGAAATGTAATAAAAAGATTTAAAAAAAAAATGTACATGGTACAGCAGGGACATATCAGGGATATAAAATGTTGGGTTTACAACTTTAATTCTTTGCAACAAAATCCTAAAGTATTTCCAAATCTAAATCTTTTTGATTCATTTTAGAGAAGGAATAAAATCACTATGAGTATTTTTTTTTCCATTATCTCATTGGGAAATTTTCCTTCAATTCCTGTCCCGTACACTAACAATTGCCCCGTCATGTGTTCCATTGGAAGATTTCCAAGATTTTATGTTTTGTTGGTAACTCAACACCCTCATTTTCATTCCCCTTGACATCATGACAATTAGAGATGATGAATAAATAATATTCAATATCAAAATATTTTATTTTCAAGATATATAAACAATTCGATACATTTAATAATTGTTTAAAAGTTAATTAACAATAAATCCTGGGAAATGACCAGTTCATGACAATTATGCCCTGTACACACGGTCGGACTTTCTGACGGAAAATGTGTGATTGAATCGTGTTGTCGGAAAATCCGATCATGTGTGGGCTCCATCTGACTTTTTCCATTGGAATTTCCGGCACACAAAGTTGAGAGCTGGATCTAAAATTTCCCGACAACAAAATCCGATCATTTAAATTCCGATCGTGTTGACAATTCAGATAGACAAAGTGCCGCGCATGCTCAGAATAAATTACGAGACAAAAGCTATTTGCTACTGCCCTCTTTATAGTCCCGTCGTACGTGGTTTATGTCACCGCGTTCTAAACGATCGGATTTTCCGACAACTTTGTCTGACCGCGTGTATGCAAGACAAGTTTGGACCAAAATCCGTCGGAAAAAATCTGACAGATTTTGTCATCGGAATGTTCGACTGTGTGTACAGGGCATAAGCTATTAACATAGGGGACAATATGAAAAGGAATATTCCGTTCACGTTGGACAAGCTTACTAAGCCAACTGGTCTGGTGGAGAGCACCCAGGAAATAGAGGCATTCCCAGCCCCCCAGCACCCCTAGAAGGATCATACTGTGCTGAGGGAGTGAACCCCCCACCCCCCTAATGACCCCACCATCGGGTCAATGATGAATCTTCTTAATAAGGACACATAGAAAACTGACAGTGGTTCTATCCACTCACTACTCTATCCAAATCTTTAAAAAGGTCCAACTTTATTTATACTTTAATACAACACTGGAAAAACAGATTGAGCTATGACCTAGAATTATAAGTTGGTCCCTCTAGCATTTACCAGAACCACTGAATTGCTGATCTGAACCTACCAGGGGCAGACTGACCATTCGGACACCCTGACACTTCTCGAGGGCCCCATGCCATCAAGGGGCCCCATTAGGGTTACCAGCCTCGATAAAACCAGGGACAGCATGTAAAAATCTGTGTTTTTTAAAAAATCACAAGATTATAGCTGCCCCACCTCTCCAGTACCTTTTCAGTATGTGTATGTGTATTCTGTGTGTGTGTCTGTGTGTGTATACTGTATGTGTGTGTGTGTATACTGTGTGGCCATAATTTATTACCTGGGGGCCCCATAATCTCCTATTGCCTGGGGCCTCATAATCTCCTATTGCCCGGGCCCCTATAATCTTCTCCTATTGCCCGGGGACCCCATGAGTTGTCAGTCCACCCCTGGAACCTACATACTGTACTATTGACCATGCAGAAGTTAACAACTGTGATACCTAGCCTTATGTATAAATGTAACCAAATATCCAATGGGTTTTACTGGATAGCCCCCATAGGTCCTAGTTAAAAGTCAGACAGTAACAATAATATGCTTAATTGTGGATGTGGATAACCATGGCAGGGGTATGATTAAAGTGTTTACAGTTTTTTGTTTTGGAATATAGGGAGGGATGCATACCTCATTATAATTAACATGATTTGGTTTTCAATCATTTTTCTTTCTGCAGGCTTACATTTCCATTAACTACTAATTGGCATCCAGAGCCTTAAATGAGCCATGAAGTGAATACAAATGGGCCTTCTCTGTGTTAGATAATGTATCATCAAGGGGCAATAAAAATAGCCCATATTAAAACATAAGCAACACCTCCATTTTATGGTACGTACAGTAAGCTCTTTTATGACAAGTGTATTTTACCTATCCCTGAATATATATCAATCTAATGAGGACTATTACCAATGGAGCATGCCTAATGAAATTAAATTGGGTCCATCGGGAGAGTGCTTATCATCAAGTAAATAGCTAGTTAGTCATATTATATCCTACCACACCATGGAACCAACGTTTTGTTGTCAACACACACACAATTTCTTTGGTTCATATAGAAAGTTTGGCGTTTAAGTGGTATCCTTTATTGGCTAACTTAAAGTGGAACTTTCTGCAGTTATAGCTACTGTATATAAAACATTAAAATTAAGCCAAATGGCGGTTATAGCATGGAGGGCTAGCTCTGGGAGGCCGTCATATGACAGCCTCCCAAGATTGCACCTGCCGCAGGACACCGCTGATCACAGATTGAGGTAAAGAGCCAATCATATGATCAGCTGTGTCCAATCACAACTGATCACGGATGTAAATAGAAACCGGTTATCAGCACTCATTTCCTCATGCTGTCAGCATGAGCATTGGAGAGGAGAGCAGATAGCCGACTTCTCTAAAAGGGACATGTACACTGTGTGGCAGCACGCAGGTAAAATCACCTGGTTGTATCCAGGATGGGAAATATGTGTGCCCTAGTTTCAGGCTTTATGCAGACTTGTACAACTAGAAGGGAAGAGTTAATGAGCCCAGCTGAAGTAAGTGGGCTCATTAAGACCTCTACAAAAAACCCCAGCATGCTTAGGGAGATGCTCCATCCTGGAACCAGTTTTGTGTTGTATAGACTGGGGAGTGTGACACTTGTTCTGTGCGGTGAGGTAATGCCTGTGTGGCAAACCTCTACAACAGGGACTGGTGCAGCACAAGGCCGCACTCAGTTGTTAGACAGGGAATCTAAGTGTGTAGTTAGAGGTCAAGCTGACCAGGATTTATTTTCATGTTTTATTTTTGTTTGGCTGTTATATGTATCACTGCATGTAGTATAAATAAACCGCATCTTTTGTTTTTTTGCACCTACAATGCTGTCTGCTGTGCCTGATTTTGTGTTGTGAACCCATCCAGGGGGTCACACACACCCGCTGCCGAGCTAACCCCTCACAGTTGGTGGAGAATTTTGGCAGTTTTTTTTTAAGGCCAGCATGGAGGAGATACTGAGACAGCTGGCTCTAGCAAATGCCAATCAGCAGCAGACAAATGCGAGTTTACAAAGGAGCCTTGCAGCTCAACAACAGAGCCTTGCAGCCCAGCAGCAGACAAATGCGACTTTGCAGCAGAGTCTGGAAGCTCAGCAGAAGGCTCACCAGCAGAGTTTGGAAGCTCAGCAACAAGCCCAGCAGCAATCTGAAGCCCGCTTCATAGACCTGTTGCAGAAGCAAGAGCAGAGTTTTCAACAGAAAATAGAGACATTGATACAGCAACGTCCGCAGACCAATGAAGCAAGTGGTTACAATAATACCGCATTCCTTTGGTGTGAGCCGTTTACTGACAAAAATGACTGGAGAGGATGATCCGGAGGTGTTTTTGACCACATTTGAAAGGACTGCTGAAAGGGAAAAGTGGCCTAAGGAGCAATGGGCTGGACTGGTGGCCCCTCTGTTAACTGGGGAATCGCAGAAAGCTTATTATGACCTAGAGCCTGACCAAGTAAAAGACTATGTGGTACTAAAAACAGAAATATTGGCACGGCTGGGTGTCACCCTGGCCGTCCGGGCTCAGCGTGTGCATAATTGGACTTTTCAGGTTGGAAAACCTCCCAGGTCTCAAATGTATGATCTTATTCACCTGAGCAGGAAGTGGTTGCAGCAGAGACTTTGACCGCACCAAACATTGTGGAACGTGTGGTTATGGATCGTTTCCTGAGAGCTCTTCCTACTGCCATCCAAAAATGGGTAAGCCATGGAGACCCAGAAAATGCAGATAAACTTGTGGATCTGGTTGAGAGGTACTTGGCTACAGAGAACCTGACCACCTCTTCCAGGGACTCACGGACTTTCTACCCTAAGACCAGATCATCCCCAGTGGCGGGTAAGATGACTCCAAGAGGTGAGGGTGGAGAGAGTGAGAGGGTGGGAGTTCTACCTAAGGTCTGGCGGGAGCAACCCAGGAAGTCCATGCTGCAAGAGGCAGCGAAAAAGATTATTTGCTACCGCTGCCGGCAAGAGGGACATATTGCAGCCAATTGCCCAGTTGTAGATGAGCCTATGCAATGTGACTTTATAAGGGAAAGACGTCAGTCGCTGTTTGCGACAGTTGCATGCACTGCCATTCGGGGACCTGAGAAACATTTATGTAAAATGTGTATTAATGGTAGAAATGTTGATGTGTTGCTGGATTCAGGTAGCCTGGTAACATTGATAAAAGCTGAATTAGTTACTACAGAGGTCTCTGGGAAGAACAAGGTGGCTGTTATTTGTGTGCATGGGGACACCCGAGAGTATCCTGTAACTTCAGTGTTTTTTGAGACCCCCAAAGGTAACCTCTCTCATCAGGTGGGGTTAGTGTCTCACTTACCACATGATGCTATTGTGGGAAGGGATTTTCCAAAGTTCTGGGAACTCTGGGATTGTCCAGAGCCCCCCACTGGTGCCCCTATAGACCAGGAAGATGACCAGAATTCCTCTGGGAGTGGTGAGGACTCTCCTGAATTTCCCTTGTCGGTATTGGCGGGGGAAACTCGAGAAACTGGGGAAGAGCCAACATCGTCAGATGAAAACATGCCGTCTGTGGAGTTTTCAGATCTTGAGGTTCACAGGGAAAATTTTGCCACAGAACAGTTAAAAGATCCCACCCTAATAAAGGCACGGGAAAATGTGGTGAAAATAGATGGCGAGTTAGTGAACCCAGATAAGACCTGCACTTATCCGTACTTCACTATGGAAAGAGACCTGCTGTATCGAGTGGCTCAAAGGGCAGAAGAAACCATTGAGCAACTTGTGGTGCCCAAACCTTACAGGAAGTTGGTGTTAGAATTGGCCCATGGGCACATTCTGGGAGGTCATCTGGGGACAGAGAAAACCAGAGAGAGGATATTGCAGAGATTCTATTGGCCTGGGGTCATGAAGGAAATAGAAAATTATTGTTCCTCCTGCCCGGTGTGTCAGAAGTCGGCACCTATGCCACATTTCCGTAACCCGCTGGTACCTCTTCCTATCATTGAGGTCCCCTTTGAAAGGATCGCAATGGATTTGGTAGGTCCGATAATGAAGTCCGCCAGGGGGCATCAGTACATTTTGGTTATATTGGACTATGCCACCCGTTATCCGGAAGCAATTCCTCTTCGAAATACCTCGGCCAAAACCATAGCCAAAGAGCTATCTCTTGTTTTTAGCCGTGTGGGTATTTGTAAGGAACTGCTTACGGACCAAGGTACACCCTTTATGTCCAGGGTTATGAAGGAACTATGCAAGTTGTACAAAGTGACACAATTGCGTACATCTGTGTATCACCCCCAAACAGATGGGTTGGTTGAAAGATTCAACAAAACCCTAAAACAAATGTTAAAGAAGGTGGTGGATAGAGATGGAAAGAATTGGGACTGTCTAATACCCTACCTGATGTTTGCCATTAGGGAGGTACCCCAATCCTCTACGGGTTTCTCACCCTTCGAGTTGCTCTATGGGAGACACCCAAGAGGGCTGCTGGATATCGCCAAGGAAACTTGGGAAAATGAGAGTTCTCCTCACAGGAGCATGATTGAGCATGTCGCCCTGATGCAAGATAGAATTGCACAGGTAATGCCAATCGTAAAGGAACATTTGACCCAAGCGCAGTTAGCACAGCAGAGAGTGTACAACCGTGGGGCCAAGACCCGTACTTTTTCCCCGGGGGATAGGGTCTTGGTGCTAGTCCCTACGGTTGAAAGCAAATTTCTGGCCAAATGGCAAGGTCCATACGAAGTAATTGAAAAAATTAGTGAGGTGAACTACAGGGTTAGACAGCCAGGAAGGCGAAAGCCGGAGCAGATCTATCATGTCAATCTGCTGAAAGCCTGGAGGGATAGGGAATCCCTAGTCGCAGAGACTTTGTCACAAGCACAGCCTAATTGCTTAGTTCCTGAGGTTGGAATAGCAGACACCTTATCGAAAGCCCAACAACAGGAGGTTAAAGAGTTTGTACTTCGTAACAAAGAGATTTTCTCTGAGCTGCCGGGACAAACATCTGGCGTAGAGCATGACATTATCACCCCGCCAGGAGAAAGGGTAAAACTAAAACCTTATAGAATACCAAAGGCCCGACGGAAGGCAATATGTGGGGAGGTTCAAAGGATGCTGGAATTGGGTGTGATAGAGGAGTCCCAGAGTGACTGGTCCAGTCCTATCGTACTAGTGCCCAAACCTGATGGGAGCTGGCGGTTTTGTAACAATTTTCGACAATTGAATAAAGTTACAAAATTTGACACCTACCCCATGCCGCGTATAGATGAGTTGATTGACCGGCTGGGAACAGCCCGATATATGACAACTCTTGATCTCACCAAAGGGTATTGCCAAATTCCCCTGGCCGAGTCGGCCAAGGAGAAAACTGCGTTTGTAACCCCAGATGGGGCATTCCAATATAAGAGAATGCCGTTTGGGTTACAGAATGCACCGGCAACGTTCCAGCGAAAAATGGATAAGATTCTGAGGCCCCATCAGAAATATGCTGCAGCTTACCTGGATGATGTGATTATCCATAGCACAGACTGGGTCTCACATTTGCCAAAAGTACAAGCAGTCCTAGACTCTATCCGGGAAGCTGGGTTTACGGCTAATCCAAAGAAGTGTACCATTGGACAGGATGAGGCCAAATATCTTGGGTACACTATTGGGAGGGGGGTGATAAAGCCCCAAGTCAATAAAGTCGAGGCCATACAGAGTTGGCCACGTCCCAACAGCAAGAAACAGGTACGAGCCTTTCTGGGAATCGCTGGCTATTATCGACGATTCATTCCCCATTTTGCTTCTCAGGCGGTGCCTCTCACCAACCTGACAAAAGGGAAAGAGTCGGTCATGGTTAAATGGTCCCCAGAGGCTGAAGAAGCATTTCAGTCCTTAAAAACAGCCTTATGTAGCCAGCCAGTGTTGTACTCACCAGACTTCTCTAAGGACTTTGTGGTACAAACTGATGCATCAGACGTTGGGTTAGGAGCAGTGTTATCCCAGGTCTGGAACGGGGAAGAGCAACCAGTCATTTACCTCAGCAGGAAGTTGAAGTCCCATGAGGTAAATTACGCCACGATTGAGAAGGAATGTTTAGCAGTGAAGTGGGCTCTAGATTCCCTTCGGTACTATCTGCTAGGTAGGCACTTTGACCTGGTGACCGATCACGCTCCTTTAAAGTGGATGTCTCAAAACAAGGAGACCAATAGAAGGGTAAATAGGCGGTTCCTGGCCCTACAGGAATTTAACTTTACAGTTAAGCATCGCCCTGGTGTTAAAATGGGGAATGTGGATGCTTTGTCTCGGATACATTCGTGTCTGACTGCTTGTGTTACAACCCCAAGGTTGAAACAAGAGGGGGGGGGTATGTGGCAGCACGCAGGTAAAATCACCTGGTTGTATCCAGGATGGGAAATATGTGTGCCCTAGATTCAGGCTTTATGCAGACTTGTACAACTAGAAGGGAAGAGTTAATGAGCCCAGCTGAAGTAAGTGGGCTCATTAAGACCTCTACAAAAAACCCCAGCATGCTTAGGGAGATGCTCCATCCTGGAACCAGTTTTGTGTTGTATAGACTGGGGAGTGTGACACTTGTTCTGTGCGGTGAGTTAATGCCTGTGTGGCAAACCTCTACAACAGGGACTGGTGCAGCACAAGGCCGCACTCAGTTGTTAGACAGGGAATCTAAGTGTGTAGTTAGAGGTCAAGCTGACCAGGATTTATTTTCATGTTTTATTTTTGTTTGGCTGTTATATGTATCACTGCATGTAGTATAAATAAACCGCATCTTTTGTTTTTTTGCACCTACAATGCTGTCTGCTGTGCCTGATTTTGTGTTGTGAACCCATCCAGGGGGTCACACACACCCGCTGCCGAGCTAACCCCTCACAACTGTTAATCGGGCCACTGAATATCAGTGGCCTGATTATCAGTGCAGTCCAAACAGTGCCCACCAGGCCTGCCAATGTGTGCCCGCCAGTGCTGTCAATCTGTGCCCAACAGTGCTGTTAATGTGTGCCCACTAGTGCTGCCAATCACTGCTCACTAGTGCGGACAATCAGTGCCCATCAGTGCTGCCCATCGGTGCCTCCTCATCAGTATCACCTATCAGTGCCACCTACCAGTGCCCATCAGTGCCACATATCAGGTGCAAGGGGTGCATGCAAACAACAGTTAACAGTTCTGGTAAGGGTAGAGCACTTGGAGCTGTAATAGTCTTTATGATATGTATGATATGTATGATATGCACTGGAGGCTGCTGTTCTCAGAATTAAGCCATCTCTGTGAAGAAGACAAGGAAGGAAAAGGGGAAGAGCCACTAAGTAAAGTATCGCAATGAAGGATTTAATGCAAAAGGATAAAAATACAGGATTAAAATGATTAAACCGCTTATTGCATAAATAAGGATGTCCGCCAAAGGTCCTCTGTCCTGCAGGCGCTGCCGGGGTCTGGTCCACTGTAGATGGATGTGGAAGAAATTAAGCCTCTGTAGTTGGCAGGAAGTTCACACCAATCCTTGCTGGACAATCCGGCAGATGTGACTTCACCAGGAAGGGAGAGAAGAGGCTGGACAGTACTGACAATACAGGCCACGCGCTCTCTGCTCCTTCAAAAGGACAGAGGACTTATGGCGGAAATCCTTATTTATGCGATAAGCGATTTAATCATTTTAATCCTGTATTTTTAACCGTTAGTATTAAATCCTTCCGTGTGATACTGTACTTAGTGGCACTTCCCCTTCTCATTCCTTCTTGACCAATTCAGGCACTGCCAGTCCATCTAGCTGCAGTTGCCCCTCTCTCAAGCCCTCTTGGCCAAACTTCAACAGTCTTCTCAGACTGACTCTGCATCCATCTCAGACTGCTCTCACCCAGTTCTCTCAGACTGCCTCTCAGTCCTCCCGACTGTAACACTCACCAGCCCACCTGACTGTCTTCTTCCCTGGAGATTTGCCCGGCAGTCTTATCCTTGTGCTGTTCTCACACCTGCTCCCATGCCTCCAGTCAGGACACCCCTGTATGTCATGAAGGAAAAAGAAAACCCCCTAAATGGGACTCTGACAGACCACCAACACATTGAATAGGACTAATAAAATATGGATTTTTATTGATACAAAAAGTGAAAACTTCACAGGCTAAAAACGGACGACTAGCATCTGAACAATGTGCAATAAAATACAAATCGACAATAGGACATCACAAGTAACACTTATCCCATTTAGGGGGTTTTCTTGTTCTATCTAATCCAGGGATGGGACCACTACACTGTTGTTTCTGACACACTGGGAGCCTTCTTTTTTTCTTTTTTGTCTGTATCTCATGAATAGGGTCTCCTTCAAGGGTCTCCAACAGCCTCCTAACACTCTCCATCCTCCACCCAAACTCTACTTCCCCAGCTGGGATGACCCTGAGTATTTGAGCGGGCCTGCCCCCTGCCAACCCATCTGTTGGGGATTGGTCAGGGGCCTCCCGAATACTCCAGGTAGCCCCTCCCAACCTCCACTCCCATTCTTCTAGAATCTTCTCCAAGTTTCCAGAAGTAGGAGATGGTACCAGAGATGCCGCCTGTGAGTCATACCAGACTCCAGTGACCAAGATAAAACATGGGCTTGACTGCAAACCAAGTCTAAATTTACCTACACTAACAAAAAACGATATACAATGCCTAATCTAGCACACTAGAGGGTGCTACATTATAAATATACCAGTAAAGTGCAATGGGGGTTATTTACTAAAGGAAAATCCAATTTGCACTGAAAGTGCACTTGGAAGTAAAGTCCTTGTAGATCCAAGGGGGACATGCAAGGAAAATAAAAAACAGCATTTTATCTTGCACATGATTGGATGATAAAATCAGCCGAGCTTCCCGTCATTTCAGATCTACCCGTTAGATTTAGAGCAAGTGCACTTCCAAGTGTACTTTCAGTGCCTCAGTGCCAAGTGGATCTGCCTTTCGTAAATAACCCCCAATGTCTGTCTTTGCCAAATCATTTTTGGGCTTTTACCCTGGCCTTTGTTCACTTCAAATGTTCAATCAGATTCTGGTGACATTTCATATTTTAATTATTACCCTTGTGCCATTTAGTTGATATAACCCCATAATATTCCATTAGTAGAGATATGAGGTGGTATCTAGTGGCTATGTAGCCTTCTGAATCCACAGTAATATGAATTGTGCGGTCTAATTGCTGATTCCCGGAGCACAGACGGATGAAATGACATATACAGATCTTATCCTGCTAGTGGATGAACACAATGCTGCCGTACTGTACTTACTGCTCCTAGAGGCACAAAACTGTTCATCAGATATGACCGGGATAAACTTTCCCTGAAAGTCAGCAATTTATTTGAAAACCCGTATTCATTACCGGTGAATGCAAGCAATTGCCTAAGTTATCATAATTAGACGGGATAGCTTAAGGAGACGTTATTATAATGAGACGCAACCTCACAAATCTGGACGTGGACAGATGTCCCTACATTTAATAGCCTGTGTTTTCAGTAGTGTCAGAGATATCATGTAACATGGCAGTCAGATTAATGTATGTAATGTTCAGATAACAGCCGCAATCATAACTATTAAATGGCTTCATTTTCCTGCACTGGAAACTATATTTATCATATGTAACCCTGAGGAGGGCATTTATTAAAGCGACACCGAGAATAACAGCTCATGAGTCATGGCCTTGCTCATTGATCTGTATAGACTGCAGCAAAATATACAGGTAATACAGAAGGGCAAGACAGGTCTTAATGAACATATTTTTATATCGACCTTGTTTTAGAGGACATACAAAAGAATTTTTTTTTTTCCAAATAGCAGAGTATCTTGATTCAGTAATAATTCAGAAATAATAGCCAATAATAATAGCCAGCATTCTCAGATTTCGGGAAGAATTAAAATGGTTGTAAACCCTCCCATATACCCAGTGAAGTGACTAGCCACAGATGATACACAGAGATTAAATAAATCCTCCTACATAAATTGTACCTGTTTATCTGCAGCCCTATGTCCTCTTTTGCCGCGTACACACGCAGCCGTCTGTCCGACGTACTTAGTCTGACGGACGTCCGCCAAACTGTCCGTCGGAATTTTCGAACGGGCTGCTTGCCCACACACGGCACTTTTTCAGCGGACTAATACGGCGTACTAAGTCCGCCGTACTTTCGAAATGAACGGACTCGCCCACACACGCGGAGGAAAGTCCGCTCATTTCGAGCGCGTCTCCAGGTAGGCGGGGCCCGCGAAGGAGACGTCGCTGGCCCCGCCGCCTGGTATGGACTTAAAGGGGAACCCCCAACGCCGAAAAAAATCGGCGTGGGGGTCCCCCCTAAGTCCACAACAGACCCTTGTCCGAGCACGCTACCCGGCCGGCCAGGAAAAGGGGGCGAGCGAGCGCCCCCCCTCCTGAGCCGTACCAGGCCGCGTGCCCTCAACATGGGGGGTGCCTTGGGGAAGGGGGGCCACGCGGCCCCCCCACCCCAAAGCACCTTGTCCCCATGTTGATGAGGACAAGGGCCTCTTCCCGACAACCCTGGCCGTTGGTTGTCGGGGTCTGCGGGCGGGGGGCTTATCGGAATCCGGGAGCTCCCTTTAATAAGGGGGCCCCCGGATACCGGCCCCCCACCCTATGTGAATGAGTATGGGGTACAATGTACCCCTACCCATTCACCTGTAAAATAAAGTACAAAAAAAACACAACACACGAGATAAAATACTTTATTGCACAGCTCCGGGGGTCTTCCGTCTTCGGGGGTCTTCTCGCCGGACTCCTCCGCTATCTTCTTGTAGCTCTTTTGCTAGCGGAGGAGTCCGGCTTTCTTCCTCGCCGCCGGCCTCTTCTCCCGACTTCGGGGGTCTTGTCCCCCTCTTCGGTTCTTCTGCCGGGCCACCGCACCTTCTTATAGCTCTTTTACAGGCGGTGGCCCGGTCTTTTGTCGCCGCCGCCGCCGCCTTCCGTTCTTCTTCTTCTTCTTCTTCTTCTCCTTCTTCTCCAGGAGATGTTGACTCGACGCTCTCTCCGGCCACAATGCCAGGGACGCGCTGCGCGGCCACTTATATAGGGACAAGGGGCGGTGTCACATGGCTTTATGTCACATGGGTTGGTGTCACATGGTGACCCCGCCCCCTTACAATGTCACAGTCCCCATGTGACATCAACCCATGTGACCAACCCATGTGACATAAAGCCATGTGACACCGCCCCTTGTCCCTATATAAGTGGCCGCGCAGGGTGTCCCTGGCATTGTGGCCGGAGAGAGCGTCGAGTCAACATCTCCTGGAGAAGAAGGAGAAGAAAAAGAAGAAGAACGGGAGGCGGCGGCGGCGGCGACAGAAGACCGGGCCACCGCCTGTAAAAGAGCTATAAGAAGGCGCGATGGCCCGGCAGAAGAACCGAAGAGGGGGACAAGACCCCCGAAGTCGGGAGAAGAGGCTGGCGGCGAGGAAGAAAGCCGGACTCCTCTGCTAGCAAAAGAGCTACAAGAAGATAGCGGAGGAGTCCGGCGAGAAGACCCCCGAGGACGGAAGACCCCCGGAGCTGTGCAATAAAGTATTTTATCTCGTGTGTTGTGTTTTTTTTTGTACTTTTTTTTTACAGGTGAATGGGTAGGGGTACATTGTACCCCATACTCATTCACATAGGGTGGGGGGCCGGTATCCGGGGGCCCCCTTATTAAAGGGGGCTCCCGGATTCCGATAAGGCCTGGTACGGCTAAGGAGGGGGGGCGCTCGCTCGCCCCCCTTTCCTGGCCGGCCGGGTAGCGTGCTCGGACAAGGGTCTGTTGTGGACTTGGGGGGGACCCCCACGCCGATTTTTTTTGGCGTTGGGGTTCCCCTTTAAGTCCATACCAGGCGGCGGGGCCAGCGACGTCTCCTTCGCGGGCCCCGCCTACCTGGAGACCCGCTCGAAATGAGCGGACTTTTCTCCGGGCGGGAAAAGTCCGCTCATTTCAAAAGTACGGCGGACTTGCATACACACGGCCGGATTGTCCGCCGAAATGCGAGTACGGCGTGCAAAATTTTGAACAAACCGAAATTCTAATGCCGCGTACACACGAGCGGATTGTATGGCGTACTTAGTCCGTCATACAATCCGACAGACAGTCCGTCGTACTTTCCACTGAACGGACTTGACCACAGACGGATGCCCAAACAGTCCGACGAAAGCTTGCGCGATGACGTGTACAGCACGTACGACGGGACTAGAAATAGGAAGTCCAAGACACAGCAAAGCACCCTTCCGCCCTGTAAATCCTTTCTGGGCATGCGTCATTCTTAGTCCGTCCGACTAGCATACTGACGACCGTATTGTCCACTGAAACCAAAGTACGACGGACAGAATTTCGAAAAAACCGAAATTCTTAGTACTCCGGACTGCACGCTGAAAAAGTCAGCTGAAGCCCACACACGAGCGGATTGTCCGCTGAAATGTGTTTCGACGGACTAAGTACGCCATACAATCCGCCCGTGTGTACGCGGCATAAGTCCGCCGTACTGTCGGGTCAAAAAAGTATGCCGGAGGCTACACACGGGGGGATTGTTTGGCGGACTTGAGTTTGCCGGACTTTTCCACCGGATTGTTTGATCGTGTGTACGCGGCATATGGCTTTTTAAAACACACAATCAAAGGATTTTTCTCAGCTACAGCAGTCAGAGGGTGGGGATCTGCTGGCACACATGGCACAGCCTAGAGTGGGAAGACCAGGGTAACCTATGACCCGAGTGGAGGGAATGAACACCCCCCCTCCTCCAAAAAAAAGAAGAAAAAGGAAACATACACAGCAGAGGCTGTCAATTAGTGGTGGTGTCATGTTTTCTTTTCAGGTTTACAACCACTTTAAGCCCACTTTTGCTATTTCTAGCATCTGCTTATAAATACTGTGTAGTGACCGATAATGCCCATTGACAGGTTGCCCTTCCGGTGGCATCTAAAGCTGGCCATACACTTGTAGGGATTTGTTAAAAACATTCTTTTTGAAATGTTTGTTCAATTTTCTAATAACTAATGGACACAAATCGATGTTCATTTTGACCATATGGATGAACAAATTCAAAGGCTCAGGAGAGCACATTTTTATTGTTTCTTATCTGAATGAACTGAATTCCAACTGTTATTGTGGTGCTCAGATGGAAAAAAAAAAAGCTTTTCTATTGTTTTTGTACACTATTGTAAAGGATAAAAATTCAAAAATTAAAAATCTATGGGTATGGCAATGGAAGGCAAATTTGTTGCAGTCAAATGAAAACTTTGAGTCAAAGATGGGCATAGTGCACAGTCAAATGATCTTTTGCAGATGGTCATTAAGATGTGTATGGCCAGATTAATGGTGAAGTTTACGTATTGCAATTTTTACATACTTACACATTGGTCCAGCATGGATCAATGTGTAAGTATGTATGTGAGATTCCTGTGGGATCCTTCAGGAAGTTGGAAATCATTGTAGTAAGCAGCACTGCTACAGTGATTGCCATTGGCTTCCAGGTTCCATGCCAAGTGGCTGACTTGCAACTTACTGCATACAGGAGGTTGCTCAGTCAGCATGGGCACCATTCACAGAACACTTTGCATTTTCTTAATGAATGCAAAGTGTTCTCTGATTTTACAGGGCAGAGATCATACCATCACCACACCACCTTTCCGCCCCTTCCAATCAGAGAATACCTTGCATTCATTTAGAAAAGGAGAAAAGAAAATAACTGCGCTAAGGTTAAGAATGTGAATATGTAAATGTGTAAATATATAAAGAAATTCCTGTGAGGATGTTCAGCTGCGGCTTCGCTATGTCACATGCATGCAAATAAGAAAACGAAAAATCATAAGCCGCGCTAAATGGATACCAAAGCAAATACAACCAACTATTTGTGCAATAATATAAAAATAAATATTGAAATAGATATTAGTAAATACAACCAACTGCTAGTGCAAAATATGCAAGTAAATATTGAAATAGATATTATATAGGGTATAGCAACCCTATATGTGTAAATACATATACGTGATACAAAACATATAAGTATTAAAATTTCTGATCCCAAAAACCCACAAATGCTGATGGGCACGTATAATAAGAATCAGTGACGTACACCTATGATAAAAATAAACATATAAAGTATAAACACCCAGTGTATGAACAATGAGTCCGTATAAAGAACAAGAAGGGGTTAACGTGAGACCAAAAAAAAAGTCCTCTGGGTAAAAACCACACTATTCCTGGAAATCCAAATATGGGAGCAGTTGTGTTCAATCCACCACCAACACACGATAAGATTTACTGCTTACCAGATATGAATGACCCCCCACTAAAGAGGGTCACACGGGGCTTTATAGGAATGGACGTCACTTCCAACCACAAGGTAAAAGGGGTTCCTCGATGTCTTCCTGGCTTCGCTCTTTTAGGAACTCTTGGGAAGAAAACTCACTCCCGGACACTCAACTCAGTAGTCCAAACAGACTCAGAGCCAGGGGCATCAAAACCATAGGGAAAAGATAAAGCTCAAAATAGTGTAAAACCCTTTTTATTTTAAGATAAAAATATAAAAATACACTTACAAGTGTGTAAAAGAAAAAAGCGCCTTAAGTCCGTAGCGCCGGCCGGACACACACGGACAGACTCGTTCTCCTGGAACCCGTCACAAAACCGAGGTGATAAGTAGCGCACCGCTCAGCCCTACGCGTTTCGCAACAAAATTGCGTCATCCAGGGGCACGAGCGGCACGCTGTGTCACCTCCATTTATATGTCTCTAATCATCTGAGCCTCACTCTGGGCGCCTGGCTTTTCCCGCCAAAACCAAGCCTCGTCTTGGAATCAGCGTCTGATTCGTCAGGCAGTGATTCCAAAGGTCAATCCACAAGGTTGGGCCCACCCACACCCCGCCCTCATATGTAACCTGTCATGTCCGTTCTAATACTCAGCTGAATTAAATTAGGCACTGCCAGTGTCTCAATATGTCATATGGGCCATGTATCCCAACTATACAGATACATACCCTTATGCTGGCCAAAGGAACGACAGAAGGGGGAGGGGGGGGAAAGGAGTGTGTATGGAACGCCAAGACCGTGTCATTAGCCCCACTTCCGGTTTGTAACCATCCCGGATATCCAAGCCTCACTATCGTTCTGACATGACTTCCGGTCCTGCGTCGCCCAATAGTCCAACTACTAATGTTTAATACACGAACTCCCCAAAATATCCCTCTTTTATTTATAAATACAGGACACCAGCCCTGTCCAGTGGTGCAGATCGAAAGAAGAAGAAAGAATGACCGGTACGTGTGCAGGGCGTCCCATCGGGATCACCCATGCCTCACTTCCGGTCGTTAATTCTCGGACGTATGCCCCACTTCCGTTTTCGGTAACTTCCGGTCACCCGATCGGAAACTGTACCTGCACCAACCAAGCCTCGTTCGCGTCACATGAGGTCACTTCCAATATGTGACTATGATGGTCCCGCCCTAATGGCTCCACGCCGCCTACGGCGCGGCGTAACAAGAGACCCGACGCTTCCTTACATCCGTCCGCATACCCCCTGCGCATGTGCAGGGTCATTTAACAGAATCAAATACACAACCCATAACTCGCAGTGGCAACAACCAGAACTGCGCCCCCAGTGAACTAATGACATAACTACATCCACCACATACACCAAACTCACATAGCTGGTCTGTGTTGGTATCTAGATCATAACACTGGATGGGCGATCTAAAGTGTTCAATAATTCACTATAAGGTCACTCAATAGTACATGGTGTGTTTCCTTTATAAATTATCGCAACAACATGTGTCTCCTACATCTTAACTGCAAACTCAGGATATGTCAAATATTTGTCAGATTGTGGCTATAGGAACCCCATCATAGATGGCCCCAAAATTGTCTTAGAGCCGCCGGCCCAGAGCGCAGGTCCAATGAGAAGAGCTCACAAAAGATATGGCAAAACAATAAACCAAATCGTTTAGTAACTGACAATGGTAAACAGATGGCAAAAATAAATTCAACAATATTACAAACAAAAACATTAAAGAACATGGTAAAATTATTTTTATAGGTATCGCGAATATATCTAGCACGATTGTACTGTATGAGACACCTAACTTCCTGAAGAACATCCATAGAATGGACAGGAGAATGAGGCAAGGACGTGAGCGTCCTCACGAATTATTTATGAAGGCGTTCACGTCCGTGTCAACATTCATACCAAAAGGCACATAAGTTTTGAGCCTGTGGATCCAGGCCATTTCTTGTCTAGAAATCTCCCTGACCAGTGAACCGCCCCTCCAGTGAGGTCTGTACTTATCGATACCGACATATAGTGTATTGGAGGGGTCTCTATGGTGTACTTGGTCAAAATGGCGTGACACCGGATGCTTGTCAAAGCCTCTCCTAATATTACCAACATGCTCATTGAGTCTCGTCTTCAGTGCCCTTTTGGTCCTCCCCACATATTGGAGGCCGCAAGGGCACTGTATCAGATACACGACTCCCTCAGATGCGCAAGTGATAAATGACTCAATATCGAAGGGTCTTGATGTGCTCGTGGAAAAAAACTTAAAAATCCTCCTGTCCTTACAACTATTTAAAGTACAAATCTGGCAGTTCCCACACTTGTAATAACCTTTCATATCCTGAAAGAAGGATCTAGCAGCCCTTGGTGGGTCATGTACACTTGGTGCCACGCGACTCCCCAGGGACGATGCTCCCTTAAAGATAACTTGTGGTTTAGGTGGTAAGATAGTACCTAGAACTGGGTCGCTTGTTAGCAGGTGCCAATGTTTTTGTATCAGTTGCTTGATGTTACGGTGTTGAACTGAAAAAGTGGTAACAAAAGGAATTCCATTGGCTGTCATTGGATCTGCAAGCCTGCCTTGCCCTAACAGTTCTGCCCTATCTTTTTCCCGAACCCATTTGAGAGTTTTCAACAGGTTCTCACCACTATATCCCTTTTCCAGAAATCTTTTAGAAAGAAGGGTTGCTTGTTCTTCAAAGACGCTCGTTTCGGTGCAGTTGCGTCTCAAGCGCATAAATTGTCCCTTAGGTACAGCCCTCAACCAAGGTTCGTGGTGACAGCTGTCTAGGGGGATGTAGGAATTTCGATCAGTTGTTTTAAAGTGGGTTGATGTTATAAAACGGTTATTCTCGATCTTAATTTTGAGATCCAGAAAGGAGATCTCTGTTTGGCTGGCTTCAAAACCAAACTTAATGCCCCTATCGTTAACATTGAGATTGGCCATGAAGGATTGTAGTTCAATCTCTGTCCCGTCCCACAGGAGGAGGACGTCATCAATATACCGTGCCCATAGGGCCACTTCCGGTCTCCTAGGGGCATCGATGACGTCCTCCTCCCATTTGGCCATAAATAGATTGGCCAGACTGGGGGCATATTTAGCCCCCATGGCCACCCCCCTATCCTGTCGATAGAATTGGTTATCGAACCAAAAGTAGTTGTGACTTGCTGCATATTCTAAAAGTTCCATAATGAACTCAATCTGTGTGGGTACAAGGCCTGATCCCCTCTCTAGATATAATCTAACCGCTTCCAGGCCTAATTGGTGTGGAATAATGGTGTAGAGTGACGTGACGTCAGCTGTTACCAGCCACAAACCCCTCTTGGGGGTCAGGCCGGCCAAGGTGTTGATGACTTGTTTTGTGTCCTTAATATAGGACGGCATGGTGTGGACCAATGGCTGCAAAAAATGATCGATATACTTGCCCACCCGGGAAGTAACGGAATCAATACCGCTCACTATCGGACGTCCCGGGGGGCAAGTAACACTTTTATGTATCTTGGGGAGGTAATAAATAACGGGCGTACGGGGAGCCCGTGGTACCAAAAACAACCTCTCTTTCTCATTAAGAATCCCTTTTCGGAAGCCTTGGTCAACAATGTTTTCAAGGGTTCTTTTATACTGTAAAACAGGATTCCTATTTAAAATAGTGTAGGTCTCATCATCCTCTAGGATGCGGTGCATTTCCTTTAGATAATCTTCACGATCGTGAAGATTATCTAAAGGAAATGCACCGCATCCTAGAGGATGATGAGACCTACACTATTTTAAATAGGAATCCTGTTTTACAGTATAAAAGAACCCTTGAAAACATTGTTGACCAAGGCTTCCGAAAAGGGATTCTTAATGAGAAAGAGAGGTTGTTTTTGGTACCACGGGCTCCCCGTACGCCCGTTATTTATTACCTCCCCAAGATACATAAAAGTGTTACTTGCCCCCCGGGACGTCCGATAGTGAGCGGTATTGATTCCGTTACTTCCCGGGTGGGCAAGTATATCGATCATTTTTTGCAGCCATTGGTCCACACCATGCCGTCCTATATTAAGGACACAAAACAAGTCATCAACACCTTGGCCGGCCTGACCCCCAAGAGGGGTTTGTGGCTGGTAACAGCTGACGTCACGTCACTCTACACCATTATTCCACACCAATTAGGCCTGGAAGCGGTTAGATTATATCTAGAGAGGGGATCAGGCCTTGTACCCACACAGATTGAGTTCATTATGGAACTTTTAGAATATGCAGCAAGTCACAACTACTTTTGGTTCGATAACCAATTCTATCGACAGGATAGGGGGGTGGCCATGGGGGCTAAATATGCCCCCAGTCTGGCCAATCTATTTATGGCCAAATGGGAGGAGGACGTCATCGATGCCCCTAGGAGACCGGAAGTGGCCCTATGGGCACGGTATATTGATGACGTCCTCCTCCTGTGGGACGGGACAGAGATTGAACTACAATCCTTCATGGCCAATCTCAATGTTAACGATAGGGGCATTAAGTTTGGTTTTGAAGCCAGCCAAACAGAGATCTCCTTTCTGGATCTCAAAATTAAGATCGAGAATAACCGTTTTATAACATCAACCCACTTTAAAACAACTGATCGAAATTCCTACATCCCCCTAGACAGCTGTCACCACGAACCTTGGTTGAGGGCTGTACCTAAGGGACAATTTATGCGCTTGAGACGCAACTGCACCGAAACGAGCGTCTTTGAAGAACAAGCAACCCTTCTTTCTAAAAGATTTCTGGAAAAGGGATATAGTGGTGAGAACCTGTTGAAAACTCTCAAATGGGTTCGGGAAAAAGATAGGGCAGAACTGTTAGGGCAAGGCAGGCTTGCAGATCCAATGACAGCCAATGGAATTCCTTTTGTTACCACTTTTTCAGTTCAACACCGTAACATCAAGCAACTGATACAAAAACATTGGCACCTGCTAACAAGCGACCCAGTTCTAGGTACTATCTTACCACCTAAACCACAAGTTATCTTTAAGGGAGCATCGTCCCTGGGGAGTCGCGTGGCACCAAGTGTACATGACCCACCAAGGGCTGCTAGATCCTTCTTTCAGGATATGAAAGGTTATTACAAGTGTGGGAACTGCCAGATTTGTACTTTAAATAGTTGTAAGGACAGGAGGATTTTTAAGTTTTTTTCCACGAGCACATCAAGACCCTTCGATATTGAGTCATTTATCACTTGCGCATCTGAGGGAGTCGTGTATCTGATACAGTGCCCTTGCGGCCTCCAATATGTGGGGAGGACCAAAAGGGCACTGAAGACGAGACTCAATGAGCATGTTGGTAATATTAGGAGAGGCTTTGACAAGCATCCGGTGTCACGCCATTTTGACCAAGTACACCATAGAGACCCCTCCAATACACTATATGTCGGTATCGATAAGTACAGACCTCACTGGAGGGGCGGTTCACTGGTCAGGGAGATTTCTAGACAAGAAATGGCCTGGATCCACAGGCTCAAAACTTATGTGCCTTTTGGTATGAATGTTGACACGGACGTGAACGCCTTCATAAATAATTCGTGAGGACGCTCACGTCCTTGCCTCATTCTCCTGTCCATTCTATGGATGTTCTTCAGGAAGTTAGGTGTCTCATACAGTACAATCGTGCTAGATATATTCGCGATACCTATAAAAATAATTTTACCATGTTCTTTAATGTTTTTGTTTGTAATATTGTTGAATTTATTTTTGCCATCTGTTTACCATTGTCAGTTACTAAACGATTTGGTTTATTGTTTTGCCATATCTTTTGTGAGCTCTTCTCATTGGACCTGCGCTCTGGGCCGGCGGCTCTAAGACAATTTTGGGGCCATCTATGATGGGGTTCCTATAGCCACAATCTGACAAATATTTGACATATCCTGAGTTTGCAGTTAAGATGTAGGAGACACATGTTGTTGCGATAATTTATAAAGGAAACACACCATGTACTATTGAGTGACCTTATAGTGAATTATTGAACACTTTAGATCGCCCATCCAGTGTTATGATCTAGATACCAACACAGACCAGCTATGTGAGTTTGGTGTATGTGGTGGATGTAGTTATGTCATTAGTTCACTGGGGGCGCAGTTCTGGTTGTTGCCACTGCGAGTTATGGGTTGTGTATTTGATTCTGTTAAATGACCCTGCACATGCGCAGGGGGTATGCGGACGGATGTAAGGAAGCGTCGGGTCTCTTGTTACGCCGCGCCGTAGGCGGC
Organism: Lithobates pipiens; assembly: GCF_037356315.1. NCBI lineage: Eukaryota > Metazoa > Chordata > Amphibia > Anura > Ranidae > Lithobates > Lithobates pipiens. Next base: position 37,818,488 of record NW_027507903.1, read on the forward strand.
GTGGAGCCATTAGGGCGGGACCATCATAGTCACATATTGGAAGTGACCTCATGTGACGCGAACGAGGCTTGGTTGGTGCAGGTACAGTTTCCGATCGGGTGACCGGAAGTTACCGAAAACGGAAGTGGGGCATACGTCCGAGAATTAACGACCGGAAGTGAGGCATGGGTGATCCCGATGGGACGCCCTGCACACGTACCGGTCGTTCTTTCTTCTTCTTTCGATCTGCACCACTGGACAGGGCTGGTGTCCTGTATTTATAAATAAAAGAGGGATATTTTGGGGAGTTCGTGTATTAAACATTAGTAGTTGGACTATTGGGCGACGCAGGACCGGAAGTCATGTCAGAACGATAGTGAGGCTTGGATATCCGGGATGGTTACAAACCGGAAGTGGGGCTAATGACACGGTCTTGGCGTTCCATACACACTCCTTTCCCCCCCCTCCCCCTTCTGTCGTTCCTTTGGCCAGCATAAGGGTATGTATCTGTATAGTTGGGATACATGGCCCATATGACATATTGAGACACTGGCAGTGCCTAATTTAATTCAGCTGAGTATTAGAACGGACATGACAGGTTACATATGAGGGCGGGGTGTGGGTGGGCCCAACCTTGTGGATTGACCTTTGGAATCACTGCCTGACGAATCAGACGCTGATTCCAAGACGAGGCTTGGTTTTGGCGGGAAAAGCCAGGCGCCCAGAGTGAGGCTCAGATGATTAGAGACATATAAATGGAGGTGACACAGCGTGCCGCTCGTGCCCCTGGATGACGCAATTTTGTTGCGAAACGCGTAGGGCTGAGCGGTGCGCTACTTATCACCTCGGTTTTGTGACGGGTTCCAGGAGAACGAGTCTGTCCGTGTGTGTCCGGCCGGCGCTACGGACTTAAGGCGCTTTTTTCTTTTACACACTTGTAAGTGTATTTTTATATTTTTATCTTAAAATAAAAAGGGTTTTACACTATTTTGAGCTTTATCTTTTCCCTATGGTTTTGATGCCCCTGGCTCTGAGTCTGTTTGGACTACTGAGTTGAGTGTCCGGAAGTGAGTTTTCTTCCCAAGAGTTCCTAAAAGAGCGAAGCCAGGAAGACATCGAGGAACCCCTTTTACCTTGTGGTTGGAAGTGACGTCCATTCCTATAAAGCCCCGTGTGACCCTCTGTAGTGGGGGGTCATTCATATCTGGTAAGCAGTAAATCTTATCGTGTGTTGGTGGTGGATTGAACACAACTGCTCCCATATTTGGATTTCCAGGAATAGTGTGGTTTTTACCCAGAGGACTTTTTTTTTTGGTCTCACCCCTTCTTGTTCTTTATACGGACTCATTGTTCATACACTGGGTGTTTATACTTTATATGTTTATTTTTATCATAGGTGTACGTCACTGATTCTTATTATACGTGCCCATCAGCATTTGTGGGTTTTTGGGATCAGAATTTTTAATACTTATATGTTTTGTATCACGTATATGTATTTACACATATAGGGTTGCTATACCCTATATAATATCTATTTCAATATTTACTTGCATATTTTGCACTAGCAGTTGGTTGTATTTACTAATATCTATTTCAATATTTATTTTTATATTATTGCACAAATAGTTGGTTGTATTTGCTTTGGTATCCATTTAGCGCGGCTTATGATTTTTCGTTTTCTTATTCATTTAGAAAATACAAAGTATTCTCCAAATGGCACCCATGCTGAGTGAATATCCTGTGTTCAAGATGCAGCAGGGTAGACGGCCGGCAGTAGTAAAAGTTGACAGTAGTAAAAGTTCCTATAAGGTGATTTACAACAGTCCCCATCCTAAGCCACGGCTTTCTGATGTGTTTCACCCCATTTGGGCTTATTCGTAGAGGTACCAGTCTACGACAAAGCCCAACCGAGGTAAAATGTGTCAGAAAAACATAGCTTAGGAGGGGGGCTGTGTTGGAAATAGGCAACACTGATTAAACTTAATGAAATAACTTTTATGGAGTGTGGTTTTGTATTTAACTTTTGCTACATTTGCTATCTGGATGAGCTCTTTGTTAACCGACATCCAGAGCAGTGCAGGACCTGAGAAGAAAGTCTGGGACTGGAGCAGTGTTTTTCTTTTATCTTTAAACCTTTATTGCTATAGTTTTAGATTTGAAAAGGGTTTGACGCTATTTGGGGCTCCACAAAGACAGGAAGAGACAGATAATCCCTCCAATGAGGAAACAGACAGCAACAGAACCAAAAAAACAAACAATCAACTGAATCTTAAATCTGAGGGGAAGTTGACAGGATCACTCACCCACCACCAATTGGCTTCACAATAACCTCAAACACCCCTGGTACATATTTAGCTTTATGTCTATCAGTTGTGCACAGTGCTGGATTACCAAATACGCAGATTAGGCACCAGTCTATGGGCCCCATGCCCTTTAACAGCCCTGCAACAATGGATCAAAATAATGAAGCTTCCTTAACCCCTTTAAACTGCGGCAGGTTGGCTCCCCTGCATGAGCCGTCGTAGCTGTACGTTGGCTCTTTAAGATGCCCTTGCCTACCCCATACACCACAGCTAGGACTTCCATGTCACGTCCTAGCTGTGGTGTATGGAGCAGGCTGAAGCCCTTCCCACAGCGGTGAGACATACTGAAGTGAGAAGTTTCTCTTTAAGTTATAAAGATACATTGGATATATTCTCCTATTGTATAGTACTTGACATATAGTTATGCATATTATTTTATAATTTATCAGACGGCTGTGTCGGTTTTGTGTATTCAGTACTTGTCAACAGCTCTCTTGGTGTTTTTTTCATTCACATGAGCTCCCAATATGGATATGTGTATCGAATAGGATCATGGTGAGTATGGTTCATCTATCAGTCTCTGTTATGGACCAGTGCTCTCTTTTATGATGCATCTATGTTACAATATGTGATATACATTGCAGGTATGGTTATATCTTTAGATAACATCTTGAATAACATAAAAAACACATCCCTCCGATGATCTGGAATATTTTTGGAGTGGTCTGGACGCAGATTATAGGGGTCTTTTTTGGAACTCTCCCAGCTGCACTCATTTATGAGTTATGGTGTTTGTGCGTTTGGGGGTAGTTTCATATAATTACTTATTTATTTATTTATTTTTTGCTTTGTGGGCATGTTGTGGCAATGCTTGTGTAAGTTATACTTTGTTAAATTCTGTAAAGTGTGATTTACTAATTTTTGTTTTTTTCTTTTCTGTTTACACATCTAAGGTTGAGCATATCATGTTTCTTATATTTTACTTAAATATCCTCGTTCTTCTTTTCCTGATGAAGCTGTCCTGTCGAAACATGTCAAAATCATTGGATGTGGAAATATTTACTATGTGACTACAGTGCACTCATTTATTTCGTTAATAGGCAATATGTGTATACCTATGGATATGACTGTAACTGTATTCCTTACTTTTTTAGAAATGTCTTTCTAAATAAATTTTGTATTTGTGTAATATGAATTGTGTTGCTTTCCATATGATGTAGCTCTAAAGTCCCTCTCTCTATCTTTTTGTTCTACTAATTTCAGGGATGTTGGTACCTATATTTGTTGTGTTTATTAGGAGCTGATCTCTACCCTATCTATTTGACAAAGAAACGAAAACTTTACATTAAAGACTCTACAAAATACTACAGTATATTCATGTAATGTACCCAATAACATCTTAAACACTTCTCGACCGGTACACGACGATGTACGTCGGCAGAATGGCACGGGCAGGCAAATTGGCGTACAGGTACGTCCATTTGTAATTGCCGCCCTGTCATTGCGTGCGCGCCGCCGGCGGTGCGTGCGTATGCTGGTCGGGTCCCCAGTCCAGATGTAAACAGCATCTCCCCGTTCTGCCTAGCAACAAGTGGCACCGATCTCTGCTCCCTGTGATTGGAGCAGAGATCAGTGTTCACTAACACACAGCCCAGCCCCCCACAGTTAATAACACGCCCCAGGACACACTTAACCCGTACACGGCCACCCCCTAGTTAACCCCTTCACTGCCAGTGTAATTTACACAGGAATCAGTGCATTTGTATAGCACTGATTGCTGTATAAATGACAATGGTCCCAAAAATGTGTCAAAAATGTCAGATGTGTCCGCCATGATGTCGCAGTCACAATAAAAATTGCTGATCGCCGCCATTACTAGTAAAAAAAAAATTTATAAAAATGTCATAAAACTATCTCCTATTTTGTAAACGCTATAAATTTTGTGCAAACCAATCAATAATCACTTATTGTATTTTTTTTTACCAAAAATATGTAGAAGAATACGTATCGGCCTAAACTGAGGAAAAAAATGTTCTTTTATATATTTTTGGGGCATATTTATTATAGCAAAAAGTAAAAAATAATGCGTATTTTTCAAAATTTTTGTTTATAGCGCAAAAAATAAAAAACACAGGAGTGATCAAATACCACCAAAAGAAAGCTCTGTGGAAAAAAAAGGATGTCAATTTTGTTTGGGAGCCACGCCGCACGACCGCGCAATTGTCAGTTAAAGCGACGCAGTGCCGAATCGCAAAAAGTGGTCTGGTCTTAAGCCAGCAAAATGCTCTGGTCTGAAAGTGGTTAAAGTACATAAACCATAGACATCAGTTTCACATTACAGTATGTCTCTTAAAAGCTCATCTTCTTTCAGTTGTCAATTTGTAAAATCAAACAATAAATAACAAGTAAACAATTTTATTGAATACATTTAATCTTCATTTGTTTGATTGGATGTCAATTAGTCTGGTGTTGCTAAAACAGCACTAAAAATTCACAAAAATCATTATTGCAAGCTTATTGAGACTGTCATAATATGTTGACGGTGCTCCATGTCCTCCCTCTTTCCTTGAGAGGTCCAGGAGCGTGGCTTCTTGTAAGTTCTCTGGAGGTAGGGCTCACCTGGAGGGTGTAGAGACAGCACATGGAGATTTCAGGATCACTGAAACCAACTTTTTAAAGGACACTTTGGTTATAGGACATGTTTTCTTCTTTTCCGTCATCTAAAACACTAAATATATTATCACACACTTGGAGAGATGTGTTGTATAATATGTAATGTTGAATAATTCTGAAAGGAATTTTCTCTTTTTTGATATGTTTCCTCAGAATATAAATACCCCTGAAGAAGACCATGACAGTAGGGGTCGAAACGCATGTGGATGTCTATGTTTTAATGCTATGTAAACAACGGGCTTTATGTTGTGTGCTGTTTTTACTGAGAATGATAAGATTATGTTGCTTATATGTCGCAAACCAGAGCTCATTTTTGTAACTCTCAGTGAATTTGTTACTTACAGTGAATTTGTACTTCACCTTTTGATACAATAAAAGATTTTTACATAATAACCAACATTCTACTATTTTGCTGCTATGGGAACCTCTCATTTTAAAAAATAAATGCAATGAAGCATTCTTAAATTGTTTACAAAAGATATAAAAAATGAAATAACCCAAAGAAATGAAAACTTTACATTAAATACTCTATATAGAATATACTGTATTCATGTAATGTACCCAATAACAACTTAAAGTACATAAATCATAGACATCAGCTTCACGTTACAGTATGTCTCTTAAAAGCTCATCTTCTTTCAGTTGTCAGTTTGTAAAAAAAAGTTTGTACAACCTACGTATGTGTATAGTAGTGATGGTCATCTCCATCTAGCAGCCGATGTGCAAACTACTTAGTTCAATTTTATCCCACCAGAGTGCATGCATGAGGAACCTCTAGAAACCTGTGAGGTTTTGGCTGCCTAAGGGCCTCCACAGGCCTCTGGCACTTGGTGTGTAGACACCTATCAGTTTTACTGTGTATTCATATACAGTTTCTGGCAGAGAGTAGAAGACACAGATGCTTGAAATATGACTGAACCAGATAGGTATATAGGCTAATTAAGTGCGGAACTGTAATCTAGCAGATTGTGGAGAAGGGGTTTGCTATAAAATTCCAGGGTTGATGAAAGCTTGGGAAGCAATGCAGTTTAAGGCCGTGTACACACGATCGGAATTCCGTCCAGAAAAAGACCGATGAGAGCTTTTCATCGGAAAATGCGACCGTGTGTATGCTCCATCAGAATTTAGCTGTCCGAATTTCCGCCAGCCAAAAATTGATAGCATGTTCTAATTTTTCCCGATGGAAAAACGTTGTATCGGTAATTCCGATCGTGTGTATGCAATTCCAACACGCCAAAAATCACGCATGCTCAGATTCAACTACGAGACAGAAGCTACTGGCTACTGGCTATTGAACTTCCTTTTTCTAGTCACGTCATACCTGTTGTACGTCACCACGTTATAAATGATCGGAATTTGATGTGACCGTGTGTAGGCAAGACAGCTTGAGCCGAAAACCATCAGAGCTTTTTCCGACGATAATTCCGATCGTGTGTACGCGGCATTAAAGGAACCACCAAAACTTACAGTTTTCAGGCTTTTTCCTCTCTATATGAACAACTAATTAATACAGGAATGTTTTCCAATATTGTTACTGCCTGGTTAAAGAGTTTTGGCAGCTGAATGATTTTTTTCGCACTGTGCTTCAGCCTCCACGTTGGTCTTCTTCATAACAGTAATGACATCCATTGTGCCCATTGAAAGTCTATAGAAGCCTGATGAGAACAGATGACACCATCCTATTCACGCCATGTATTTCTGAATTCAAAGCAGTTCAAATAGGAAAAAGAATGACCATGTATGTATTAGAGTATTTTTACCCAACAACACTTCTTAATAGTAAACATTTTAAAAGCTCCTTTGAACTCTTCGCAACGCTTTAGGCTTGTAGGAATCATTCATTGCTATGGAAACCACATACATGCCATGTGATCTATTGTCAAGGCACATTCCATGTGAGTAACTTATTAAATACAACACAAATAAAGATGTTCTGACAATTGTGAATTATTCCCTAGCATTTTACAGATTTTTTTTTAAATAACTCTGTATCATAAAATAAGGCTGTCCTTAATCATATAATAAGTATTATTAATGTAATGAAGTAAAGAAAAATTCCTGTTGGGTAAGTTAACTCTTGATCTGTCAGATGGAACGTTAAAGGTACTGGCTACCATTTAAAAAATAAAGTTGGTCAAATATTACATTGGTTTACCTGTCTGGAATCTATTGGGCAATATACTGTATGTCTTCAAATCGGATACCTCATTCAAAAGAAATTTGGGTTATTGGTACTAGATCCTCAATACACTCCCCTCGAAAAGCTTGAAAAGATACTTAGGATGTTCATAATATCAAAGCGTCTGACCACATTGAATAATTTATACAAAAACAGGTAGAAAGCTGCTTTGAAAACTCGTTGTAGTGTTGGTCAAGGGAGGTTTTATTACCTGGGATGAATGTGAAGACATTACAAACACTCCACTCTGACAACTACTCAAGATCTGGTTTCTACTGTATCCACTAGCTTTACTACATTCACAGAGGCTTAAAAAAAATAAAAAAATAAAAAGTAAATCTTAAATTCACCTAAATGTCACAGATGCAATTCTCCCCAACATATAAGATGCACATTTTCTGGACATATCCCATCTACGTCACCTATTGGCACCCAATACATCCTTTCTTGATATCAGAGTTGCTCATTAAAGTCTTGCTTTTAAAGTTCACTTTTTCTAGAAAATAGCCTATGCAGTCAAGAGGCCCCAGTAGATTTGTAAAATGTTCATTAATTTTGTTGTCATAACGGTAGACCATGTTGGTCCCCCAGAAACCAAATAAAAGGGTAACAACTTACATGCCCTGGCTTGTTGCTAGGACATGGAAACCTAGCATCACAGAAGTGAAAACCAGCTTTTTTTGTTTTTTGCAACCTAGCAAACAAGGCAGGAGACAGCGAATACTAAGGTTGCTTTCACACTTGGGCAGGTGGGCATTGAGGGTAAAACACCGCTAGTTCTAGCGGCACTTTACCATTGTTTTAGTGGCACTATTCGGCTGCTAGCGGGGCCCTTTTAACCGCTAGCCGACCAGCCTCCGCGGTTGTACTGCGGCAGCATGGCTCGGCTGCGCAAATCGCAATTATGCTACGTCGGTAGCATAAACGACCCCCCGTGTGCTCCCCGAGCCGATACGTGTGTCTGGTGGTCTCGATCGCCGCCAGGCTCCCGCGATCACTTGGGGCACACGGAGAACTGGCAGCTGTGTGTGTAAACACAGTTTCCGGTTCTCTAAGCAGTGAACTGACAGATCGTCTGTTAATACAGAGTATGGACAGCGATCTGTTAGTTTCCCTGCACAGTCCCATCCCCCCTTCAGTTAGAACACTAGGATACATATTAACCCCTTCACTGCCCCCCAGTGTTAACCCCTTCACTGACAGTGAAATTTTACAGTAATCAATGCAATTTTAATTGCACTGATTGCTGTATTAATGCCAATGGTCCCAAAAATGTGTCAAAATTGTCCGACGTGTCCACCATAATGTCGCAGTCATGAGAAAAATCACAGATCACCACCATTACTAGTAAAAAAAAAATTATAAATAAAAAATGCCATAAATGTATCCCCTATTTTGTAGACGCTATAACTTTTGTGCAAACCAATTAATATACGCTTATTGCAGGGTTTTTTTTATCAAAAAATTTGTAGAAGAATACACATTGGCCTAAACTGAGGAAAAAATTATTTTTTTGGGGGGGATATTTGTTATAGTAAAAAGTTAAAAAAAATTTAATAATAATTTATAATTTATTAATAATTTTTGGTTTATAGTGCAAAAAATAAAAACCGCAGAGGTGATCAAATACCACCAAAAGAACGCTGGGGAAAAAAAGGACGTCAATTTTGTTTGGCAGCCACATCGCACGACTGCAAAATTGTCAGTTAAAGTGACGCAGTGGCGAATCGCAAAAAGTGGTCTGGTCTTTGGCCAGCCAAATAGTCCGGGGCTTAAATGGTTAAGAGGCCGAATAAAGGGTTAAATGTGCCTTGTAGGCGCTTTGGCAGCGGTGGCCATTCATTTCAATGGGCATTAGTGGTGGAGGAACGGTGTATTCACCGCTCCTCTACCGCCCCAGTGATACCGCTTGCAAGACCTTTTTTAATGTCCTGCCAGGGCAGCACCCCAGTGTGAAAGCACTCGGGCTTTCCCACTGGGACTGCAGGGGAGGTGTTTTTCAGGCGCTATTTCAGCCCAAAAGCGCCTGACAAAAACGCCTCAGTGTGAAAGGGGTCTAACTGTGAGTTTTTCAGCCAAGCTTTGAAGTGGAAAGAGGGGGTCAAATGAACTTCAGGTATTGCCATAAAACGAATGGACATTTTACAAAACTGCACAGATTTTTCATGGGGCCCCTAATTGCATAAGTTATTTTCTGGAAATAAGGTAAGCTAAAGCTTGCCACAGGCAATTAATTTTTTTTCCATTCACCCAGCAGGATGAATAAAAAACAAAAACAAATGTATTCCTGCATCCACACAATTGAGGAGGATAGAGGAATTTTCCCCACTGGGGCAGTGTATTCTGACAGTGGGACTATGCTGTCAGGATACACTGATCAGCGGCTGCAGCAGATTGGCTGCAGCTGGCTGATCAAGAAATTTTTTCCAGCAAGCCCTGTTGAACTGGTTGAATTTTGATCCATCTATGACCAGCTTCAGCCTTTATGATTCCCAGAACATACCCCAGGATGCTGCTATGTATACATCTGTGTATGCACGAAAAGCCACATTTCTACAATAGAAAAATCAAGGTACCATTGATACAGTTTCGGTAATTTTTGCACTAGCAGCAGTGTCTACAGCTCCATCGTTCTTTTTCTTCTTTTTTTTTTCTTGCATGTCACTTTAAAATTGCCTTAAAGGAAATCAAATAAACACTGTAAAAACCAACCTATACTGGTTGCGCATGCCCAAATAAGTTTGAGAAACTTTGGTTCACATGGCTAGAAGCAACTCTGCGCAACATTAAATAGGGCTTTGAAGTGGTAACATTTTTCCAATTATTTAAAATATAAATTTGGCTAGGATGACCCAAAGGTTTTAGCACTCCACTAAATTGTATGCTTTTTTTGGCATCTAGATGCCTCAGGGTAATACCAGTGCCTTTGATGGGCATGAATCCTGATTGGTCTTTGTGGACACTGTGAGTACAAATGGTGAGTCAGTTCTCGGGTAGCTTTGCTAAAAGTTTTGCATCCACATTTAATAATGATATGAGGTGGGATGAAAAGCATATTTCAGGGTCTTTTCCAGGTTTTAGAATCACCATGACAATAGCTTCCAACATAGTATTATATGTAAATACACTAGTGCCAATGTAAGCTCAATGCAGCTGCTATTCCAAACCGTTGATTGGTTTTGACTCAAACATAAACGCTCCAGCTGTACTTGAATCTACGCACTGTGCGTTTCAATTTGACGTGTTTCGTCACCGCATAAAGTCTTCCGAAGTCAGAAGTTTTCACTTCCGACTTCTGAAGACATTATGTGGTTACAAAACGCGCAGTTGGAACACACATGTGTAGACTCGCGTACAGCTGGAACGCAGGCTGGAGTCTAGCGGCCCACAGCTTCTGCTGGCTAAAGGAATGCCCATGTTTTTAAATGTTGCATAATTTTGCTGCATGCAACCAGTTACAGACTTTTTTTTATAAAATTGGAAACATTTTACATAAAGAGAGGCCCATCCTTCTCTCTTTTTTATCCATAAAAACTTTACTTGCCACGAGAGACCACTGTGGGAAAGGGATATATCCGAGCATACCCCTGGTTGGTGAGAGACCACCAAAGCGATCTTTGACTCGGCTTTGTCATATGACAAGAGGGTCAAATACATCTGGTGAGTGGGGACCCATATCATTCACGTGGTGGCACTGGAGTGGAATATATTATTATATGATGAAAAGCCCAAGGCACTTTATTACTGTATATGTGGAAGATTGCACAATTGCACATTTAACTGGGACTGCACAATTTTACTATATATTGCTTTTGATCTGAATGGACGTAATCTTTGCATGTTTAACACTTATTGGTTTATATTGCAGGTTGCACAGAGGGATTATTTCTGTTTGCTGGGGTGACACGCAGAGGAGTGTCAACACTGTGGGCTGGAACTTGAGAGTGCTGATGTCAGGTGAGCAGGGGGACAGCTATTAGTACATCATGGATGTGCCAAGTTCAGGTAAAAGTGGAGCTGGGTCTCGAGCCTGGTCTAGTAATAGCTGAGCAGGAAGACACAAGTCATAGGTAAGATCAGAGATAAACAAAGGTAAGCAAAGTGCAGGCAGAAAGAGGCTAATTTGATAGGCAGAAGTGTATTCAGTAGTCCAGGCTGAGGTCGGTTATGGAGATTAGCAGCTAACATAAGCTAGCAAAGGTAATCGAAAAAGAAGGTCAGATGGTCGATAACGGGATTAGGAGCAGTATCAGTATCAGGAACACAGAAGTAAGACTGAAGACCATTCGGAAAGGAGCGTGTTTAGAGTTCAGGTTAAAATAGAGAGCTTGGTGGCAGTGGAAGTGATTGCATGCAGTTAGGCTTCTACTCGCACAGATTTGTGCACACTTATGCATATGCACATTAGCCTGACAGCTGGTACAATGTTAATGACACTCTGTAGTAATTTACCTTGGCCCTCCCCTCCAGTCTGCAAAACCTTTCTTCTGATCAATCAACATTATAGACAGTATAAATGATATATAGGCAGGTTTTTAAAGCTGGTGATGAAAAGGTAAAGCTCAGCTTTTATAGGAAAAATCAAGATTTGCATATAAATTCAATGGTGTCCAACTTAAAAGGGCCCAAAATGTCATATATGTATCCACAAGTGGAGTGGAGGGCCCTATTTAAATCAACCATTCGTTTTACACTCTCAATTTTCCTTGGATTACACATGCGCAGGAAAGGGGTGCGGGGGTAAGATGGTGGACAGTATGTACAGGATTGCAGTACCTGTGAAGGGTTGAGGTAGCCATTATATAGGTATGTGCTTTGAGTCAGAATGTAGGGGTTAGGTAGCCAATGAGTGATATGCTATAAGCTATGGTATGAGGGGATGCAATGTGAGTAAGGAAGGGGGTGAGATAGCCAGTGAGATAGCCTGTTGTTGGGGAAAATGTGGGTGGCATGTGTTGTAAGCAGGAATAGAAGGTGGAGTGCTGGCTGGGGAGTGATATGCAGTGAACCAGAGGTGATGAGGTGTGCTGGAAGTAGGAAGTGAAGTGGCTGGGGAGAGATTGGCTGTGGGGGCTCCTCAGTGCGGGAAGAAAATTAAGTTGGCAGAATGATGTGATGGATACCAGCTGATGGTTGGTGGTGGTGGTGATAGGGTTGATACTTGCTGTAAGTAGAAAGAGGGGAGATGTTCTCAATATCTGTTCTGTGTGTGTGTGTAAAGGGGGATGGGGAATGTGCTGCTGTATCAGCACATTACCCCTTCAGAAATAGCAGGTCCAGAACATCTGTCTATTCCCCACCTGCCCATGTCCATCAGCTTCTGTGTCCAAACCTTCACCTCTTCTGCTCATAAGGGGCTCGGTAGAGGAGATACTGTAGCATCTCCTGAAGATTGGCTAAGAAGCCATGATCATAGAGCTGCACATGAGTGGTAAAACCCAACATTAAAAGGTAGTGTCCTCAAAAAAACGTTGTAAATGCTTTTGCAGCAGGTAGTCACTACCCTGGGGTGGGCATGCATGGGAAACCTGTCTACAGAGTGGCTACCTCACTAGTGGTTAGAATTTGGGACTGCCCCGAAGGCTGCAGAAGAAAGTTCTGGCCTAGGCCTCCAGTTAAATAGCCTGGGCTTATGGATCTATTAACTATTTTGACACAGTATGTATGTTTTCATCTTGTGCTCATTTTTAACTTTTCATGTTAGTAACAGGTTTATTTATTGTGTTCAGGGGATTAAATTGCTATTTCCAGCCAATTATGTTCTATATGTAGGGCTGTGATTAATGCAACATGGTCACCCTGGCAGAAAGAGGGATAAGTTGGCCAAAAAGTACACGCTACAAATCGGGGGGGGGGGGGGGCTGGGAAAAAGGGCACTCAAGGAAGTGCTGTGAGCTGGTTGGGGAGGGAGGGTGAAGATTGTGGCTCCAGGAAGCAGGGAGGCACTGAGATCAGGAAGCAGGTGGTGTTGAGGTCCTGTGAGGAGAGGAGTGAGATGGGTGGTGGGTAGGCAAGGTGAATGAGTAAGTTGGTGGTGTTAGGGTTTTTTGAAAGGGGGAGAGGTGGCTGGCAAGGAGGCTGTGGGGGGGGGGGGGGGGTGAGCAGGGTGGTGAGGAGGCTCTGAAATTATGAGGTGAGTTGGGTAGCAGTGAGAGTCCATATTGGGGTAGAGTCAGGTAGATGGCAGAAAGGCTTGTAAGGGGGGTGAAGTGGGTGGCAGAAAGGCTCTGTTGGGTGAGTCATTGTCTAACTCTTTGGGGATTGGATAAAGAAAGCCGTGGGGATGCTCTGTAGCGGTACGGCAGGAAGAGTCTTGGGAAATGTGAAGTTGGTGGTGGGGCTCTGTAAGAGGGGATGAAGTAGGTTTGGGGGGGGGGAGGTGAGGTAGGTGACAGAGAGGCTTTGTAAGGATTGGATGAGATTAATGGTGGGAGTTATCTTAAGGGGAGGTGAGGTGGCTAGCAGGGTGGCCCTGTGGAGAGTGCTTGAGGTGAGTAGCAGGGATTTTCTGTAAGGTGGGGTGAAGTGGGTGACATGGATGCTTTGTGAGGGGTGAAGTAGGCAGAAGGGAAAGTGGGCAAAGCGATGGTATGGGATGGGGGGTGACCTGTGATTGGAGATAAGTTGCACATTTTGATTGACTAAAGCCAGTGGCGTAACTAGAACCTTCAGGGCCCCGATGCAAGAAACCATGAAGGGCCCCCCTGAACCCCAGCCAGGGCCCTTCCCTCCGAATCCGACGGTGGAACTCCAGGGCGTGGTCACAGGTATGACCTTTGTGAGCCCTGTAGTTCCACCACTGGTATCAGCATTTTTTATTTATTTATTTTTTTACATTTTTAGGTGCCCCATTGAGGGACTGTCCCTAGGCAGGATTGGGTCCCCATCCCCAGAAGAGATGAGGTCCTTTTCTCCAGGGCAGATGAAGTTACTGCCCCCAGGTGAGAAGGGGTCCCTGTCCCCACGTGAGAAGGGGTCCCTGTCCCCAGGGGGATATGGAGGGGGTATGTAATAGTGTGTTCTAGCTGCCTATGCTGCTGCCGGCCATATGTAGAGGGGGCTGCATGGGCCCCCTGGATCACAGGGCCCGGTTGCGGTCGCGACTGCTGCACCCCCTATAGTTACGCCCCTGACTAAAGCCCCGTACACACTATCAGATTGTCTGCTGAGTTTTTCCTTCAGATTTACCAAAATAATATAATATGAGGTCAAACCTTAGGAGTTTCAATGTGTATGCAATCAGGCAGGCCCTTCTACTACATGGTTTTGGTAAATCTGAAGGAAAAACTCAGCAGACAATCTGATAGTGTGTACGGGGCTTAAGTCCTCTATAGCTGCTGTTCACCAAAATCTGACAGTACCACTGCTAGGTGAATATGATGCCTCTGATGCAAGCACAGAGCAGACATCTCCAATGAGGACACAGATTGCCGAAAACACATTATATGGAGAAATAAGGGAATATTTAGAACTTCTGTCAGGGTTTGATTGCTGTCTGTGCCTCCATTAGGGAGATGTTTTTCCTTACTTTCTGTAAAGGTGATTGATGTTAGATACAATAGATAGCTAGAGGTAATATCTTCAACAAGCACATGGACAGCATTTAGAACCAGACAAAACAATCTTAGCAGGGACACATTTAAAACCCAATGACGGTTTTAACCTTTCTTTGCTCTATCCAAAATGAAAACAAAAATTTTGGCTGGAGATGTGTTTCAAAAGAGGACCTACTCAATATATACAATAAACTCTCTGCTTTTAAAAAATATTACATATATTCCGATTATTCTCTGTGTGCATAAAAAAATGCAAAGCTGTATTATCTTACTGTATAATATGCAGAAGAAAAATACAATATCATTTTTTTTTTTATCTAAATCTTCTGTATGAAAAAATGTTCTTTTCCTAAAGCATAATGTTGAAATCTGTGGGTTTAAATACATCCAGGAAAATGCAATATCTCAGCAACAGATGCCATGGGGGCATTGGTCTATCCTGCCAAGAATACCAGTTGAACAAACTGTCATAATGTAGACCCACAAACAATATGGCACTCGAGTCTTATTAGCTGTGGAAATTTGCAGAATGAGTGTGAACTTCTCTGTTCCTTAACTCTAAACAGAGTCTACTAATTCTTCTGAAAATTCATTTAAAAAACATTATTTTCAGAAGCAGCGACTTATATAGAACAACTTCAGAACTCCCAGAAATTGAAATTAGTGCCGGTAATACATATTTAAAAAAATAAAAATACATCTTCAGAAAGCAAATAACATTACAGAAAAATTAAGAGGAGATCATGTTTTATGAAAATACATTTTAGCTTTAGATGAACAGAAAGTGTTCAGGTAAATATGGCAACAATGATTGGCATATGTTTTTCATTTTCTAGGCTCATATTAATGGCAACTTGGCCATGACTCTCAGACATTGTAGAAGAAGCCATCTACTGAAGGATAGCTGAGTTTCTGGTATGTTTAAAATGTACCTTTTGTCTCTAAAAGTGTATTACATTGAAAACATTTTTATTTTTTAACCTTGTCAGTTTTTTTTATTGCTAGAAAAATAAATAAATCATACCTTCAATGCCAACAGTAGTCATAGTGCATGGTCAGCAGTGGTACTACAATATACTGAAAAAAGAAGAATGGACAGTCAAAGCCATCATGAAGAAATGTATTTAAAAAAGCATGCCAAGCCCTCAAGGTCCTCTTTCTCAAGTCATTTTTGAGCTTGACTGCTGCTTTGAATACATTTCTTCATAGGGACTTTGATGTGCTGGTTATTCATTTTTAATTCAGGTATAGCTATCTGTGTCCCTGTTAAAGAGAATCACTGTCTCTATTTGTCTTGGTTACCACAGTAATAGGGACTGAAAGTAAAGGAGAATCCAAAATGTAGCAGAAGAGGAATGGGGGGGGGGGGGGATGAGACTTCCCTTTGGAGAGGTTTCCTCTTACTTCCCATTGTGTCTATAGAACATGAAGAGAAAGTAAGTCTAACCAATCGGCGATGGCAAGTTCATTAGAGGCGCAGGGGTGCTGCCTCCCTAATGTCCATGCGCCCGCCCCTATTCTCCATAAGGGGTGCCAGACGCATAGATTTCTATGAGGTTTTTTTAAGCACATAATTAGACCCCGAGGCTCTTATTGGCTTCAAAAGGGTTGGGCTTGGGGCACAGAGCACTGCGCCCCGAGACCATCTACTTGTGACATTAGTGAATCGATATTCACTATTGTCTTCTGGCTTCTTCTCCTGGCCAATCAGGACAGGAGATGGGTCTTAAGATCTAATTGGCCAGGAGGAAAAGCCTGTGTTCCATCAAAATAGGTTACCTGATGTGAACATCCTCTCCCACCCAAACATGGTGCCTTCAGGCTGCTGGTACTTTACCCAGGAGCAGCCAGTCCCACCACGCCAGCATGGAACCGGACAAGGAACTCTCGTACCGGCAGCAGGCAGCCAACCTCATTCAAGACATGGGCCAGAAGCTCAGCGTATTCTGAGGGAAAACCGCAACCTGGATGGGGTAAGTGCACACCTGGCAGGTTGTATGCCATCCCCCCCAAAAAATTGAGCACCAGCCACAACTGTAACCAATGGTATGCAGGATAAAAAACAAAAACATTGTATGGGTTTTAATCTATTCCCTATTGTATCAGAAATGAAAATGATGGTTTTAGCTGTAGATTAAGGCTATCATTTGCTTCTACTTCCCTGGGACATTCCTTGATGTGAGGGCTTTATATTTTCCTGATCCACAGCATCAGAGACTTGGTTTTTATTTAACCTTACCCATTGAGGCTGCATTCAGATCTCAGCATTTTGAATCACGGGCAGATTTGCTGTGATTCTGCTCGTGATTTCAAAGCGCAGAGGTGTGAATGACAAATCACAGAAAGTACATTTGGGATAACATTCATTTGAATGGCACCTAAAATCGTGGTACGGTTCTGCCACAATTGTCATGCGATAAATCGCACTGCAATCAGGGCAACCTGCATCGCGTCCAGCTTGTCGCCCAAAAACCTGTTCCGGAGCTACTTTTGAGGTGACATGCTTTCTGCAATGCGGGTTTCAAATGAATGCCATCTTAAATGTGCTTTCTGCAATTTGTCATTCACACCTCAGTGCTTTGAAATCGTTGGCAGAATCGCAGCAATTCTGCCAACGATTCAAAACGCAGAGATGTGAATG
Source organism: Lithobates pipiens (assembly GCF_037356315.1). Taxonomy (NCBI): domain Eukaryota; kingdom Metazoa; phylum Chordata; class Amphibia; order Anura; family Ranidae; genus Lithobates; species Lithobates pipiens. The sequence continues at coordinate 37,835,819 of NW_027507903.1, forward strand.
TAGCCTTAAGTTCTGGCTATGGCAGCATAGCATGCCGCATCATTCCCCTTCTCATGGTGCCCAAGGTATTTTATCTTTATACCTTCAATGTCTGCCTCTTGTTCCAAAAAAATGTGACTAATTGTTTCCGGGCCTGTTAAAAATGGTGGCGTGATTTTGATTGGAGTGGCTAAAATTAGGTTTTTGTGGGTGTGGTCATATAGTGTTCCTGGATTTAATTAGAAAAATCTGGTAATTGTAATTTAGATACACAATAATGCTGCTATTCTTAGTGATATCCATAATAACTTAGGTACAACTTACATAGATATTTGTTGGCATCGGATCTACTTTTACCCCCATACAAATCAAAGGGAATGTGTGAGTAGATGCAGTGTGATGTGGCAGAAAGCACATAGTTGTGGAATTACTAAAACCGGAGAATGCAAAATTTGGTGTTGTTCTGCATAGAAAGCCATCAGCTTCCAGGTTTTCTGTCAAAGCTTAATTGAACAAGCTGAAGTTAGAAGCTGATTGGCTACCATGCACAGCTGCGCCAGATTTTGCACTCTACAGTTTTAGTAAATCTACCCAATGGAGTCCAAGTGCAGCAACAAGAATACAGTATACTGTAACAGAAGTCCAGCATTATAAGCAGACCCGGTAGGAAGGCAACCCAACTGAGAGCACTAAAATCAATGTGAAAGCAGACTGGAGATTCAGAGGTGCGTCTATCTCAAGGAATGTGACCTGGTCAGTCTGTACCCACATAAGAAGGCACCCAGGAAAGATGGCATGTCCCTGCACTTTCTCTAGTTCTCCAGAACCTTTCCCTGCCACTAAGCACTGTCCCTCCTCTGAACACTCACCAAATGTGTGCCAAACCTGGGAGCCAGGGTCTTAGATTCTGCTTGAACCAAGATGGTTGCCAAAGTCACATGTGGTGCTAGTATCCAATAATATAGTTGCCTCCCAGTGACCGAGGAAATCATAGGGGAACTTCCTCCCCTATCAGCATTGCTTCTATGGATGAGCGCCACCTGTAGTGGAGAAAATAGACTGCACCTGCCTACAAATGCAACCGCATATGGGGGCCAGAAGCAAGTCAAAAGCAGCTTGGAATGCAAAAAGATTTCAAACGTGAACTGAATGCATTTGAAAATGTTGAATTTGCCAGTCTACACCAGCCCTAAACTTGCAAGTATATTTGTCCTGGGAACCCTTGGGTGTAGGAGGACATCAAAGTGTACACATACAGAAGTGGGTGCTGCATGGAATGTAAAGATCAAAATGCTTGGAAACATACGAAGGCTAGAGTCATGAACAGATCATCTTCCTTAAAGGCTAAGTTCACTTTTTTTTTTTTTCTAAATTCCACCTCCCTTATGTACCAATATAGCATTAATGTAATTATTTTGCAAAAATAAAACAGCTTTCCATTTATTCTACATACTTATCTCACTCTTCTCATGGCTGTTTAAACACACTGCTCGATTACTTCTGCCTTACTTCCTGGTCAGACTTTAGGTCATGACACAGGAAGGAGTTGACCAGTTGATTTCATTAGCACACACCCTGCATCATCCACCCTCAGCTGGTGAACTTCTTCCTGTGTCATGACCTAAAGTATGACCAGGAAGTAAGGCAGAAGTAATCGAGCAGTGTTTTTAAACAGCTATGAAGAGAGTGAGGTTATTTGGTGTAGAATTAATAGAAAGTTGCTTTAATTTTGCAAAAGAAGTACATCAATGCTATATTCGTACATAGGGGGACTGGAATTTAGAGGAAAACAAAAAGTGAACAAAGGTGAACTTAGCCTTTAGGGCCTGGTTCCCACTGATGCGACAATCGCTCCAACCTCAGAAGTCAGACTCCAGTCGAACCCCAATCTGTGCAATGGAACCATTCTAATCAGTGCGACTTGAGTCACTCCGACTTAGAAAAAGGTTCCTGCACTACTTTTGGTCTGACTTTGGTACGAGTTGCATTGACTTTTGTTAAAGAAGTCGTGCGCAAGTTGTGCCGAAGTTGCGATGGGGTTCCGACTTCAAAGTCACGCTGAAGTCACAGGCAGTGTGAACCTGGGCTAAGTCTTAAAAGACTGAGCAGAACTTTGTAAAGCTTGAACGTGATCTGGAAACCTTTTTCTTGCTAAAACAATATTTATTTATTTATATATAAATAAATACATATATTTATATATAAATATAGTTGGTATTATTATTATTTTTATTTTTATAGTTGAATTATATTGCTATAATCTAGTCATATCCATGCCTAGGAGAAGGCCTGCTCTATCACTTATGAGGTCCAGATAACATCAAGTCCAATGGAAGGGAAAATTTTGTACATGCCAACATTTCATTGTTCATTGGTTTGCAAAACCAATTTTGAACTGATAGTGGATCTTGAATGTCATACATTTTATTTTCTGGAGGAAACTGTTAAAAGAGATAATCAGAACACAGAGAAAGATGTGTTATTCATAAAAACTGAGCAAAGTTCTAAGAGTTCACCTTTCTTCGACCCACGAGCTCTCAGAAAATCCACTATCCTCCTGTGAAGGCGCTGCTGGATATAATGATTTATTCAGCAGTCAAAGCATGTGCAATCTCACACAATTTTCCAGTTATTTTAAATCACCTATTTACATTACAGCTGGACTTGCTGACCACTTAGGCAGATTTACTTTAAACCTTCAGCGCTGACGGCTAGGAAAGAACAATTGTCCAATGCAGCCCTACCATTTTATTTAATATAGTTTTATTGCTATTACTTTTTTTTCCCCAAGCACAAACCTAATTTTGATATTGTTTGCTTGGTCTTTCTTTATCCAGATAACTCAGTCACACAATCAGTGTCAAAATAAGGTATGCATGACCCTTAACATATGAGGGCTTTACATAGGCTCAGAAAGACATATTTCGATACCAGACAATTACTGTATGCATTATTACACAAAATCAAATTTATAAATGTATTTTCTTTATCATATTGAGATAATAGAAGACAATAACATTTTTAAAGATAAAATATATTACAGGGCCTCACTAGTGATCAGAGCCAACAACAGGATTATCGGAAATGCTAAATGCCTTGCCCAACATTAATTCCTTAAAGTGTTACTAAACCCACAACAGTAAAATCAGTCTGTATATGCAGTAAAGCATGCTTGATCTACTCACTGTGGAACCTAAGCGGTTAATCCTCTGCAATGTGTAAAAAGGCTGTTTGATCCTGTCTTCTACGATCCTCCCCTTCTTCCACTGTCTCCAATCCATCTCCTGATAAGCCTTTGCACATGCTCAGTTTGTTGTGTATTGCTGGAGAGTTTTTTTCTTTTCTTGGGAGTGTGCATGTGATCAGCACAGGGCCAATCAGCACTGTCCAGACAGAGCGTCAGGGGTCCTGCAGCCTCATAGGACAGAGTATAATGAAAACTCCTCCTACAAGCTTCAACCAGACACTGATAGAAGTCACAAGGCTGCTATATACTGTTGATGAGAAAAGGTATTTAGCAGTTTATATTTACTAAAATAATTGCATTTCATGTTCTGTGTACTGTGGGAAAACAGGCATACAGTGCCTTGCAAAAGTATTCAACCCTACTTTGCCATTTTCAAGTTTTGTTGCCTCACAGCCTGGAATTAACATGGATTGTTTGAGGATTTGCATCATTTAATTTACAGAACATGTCCACAACTTTGAAGATTTTTTTTTTATTGTGAAGCAGACAACAAATAGGACAAAATAAAAGAAAAAGTAATTGTGTATAACTATTCACCCCCCTAAAGTTAATACTTTGTAGAGACACCTTTTGCAGCTATCAAAGCTCCAAATCGCTTTGGATAAGCCTTGATCTAGGTCAGTGACAATGTTAGGGTTAAGGGCAAGGTTAGGGTCAAATGTCATATGCAGAGTCAAAGTCAGAATCAAAGGTCAGTGTGTTTTGAGTAGATTTAACCACTTCTGGACTACACAACGCCAATATACGTCCTTAATTTGAGGAGGAATATCATTGTTATGGCAGCAGCTAGCTGCCATAACCCTGGTATCTTCGTGTTCGGCCGGCGGTCAGCTACGAGATAAAAGTGGTCTCAGAGGCGCACTCGCGCAAGATCACTTTTATTAGCGGTGGGAGAGGGCCCGCCCCCTCCTGCCACGTTCTGGTACCCTATCGGAAGTGGTGGAGGTGATCCAGTCCTTTCTGGCTGGGCATGGAGACGAGTGAGGGTAAGATGCCCCCACCCATTTCCATGACATTGCAGGGCAGAAGTGACGTCAAAATGTCACTTCCACCCATAGCTCTTAAAGGGACATTTTTTTAAAATCATTTTTTGAAATTACAATTTTTTTATTTTTTTATTGCACTTTAGTGTAAATATGAGATCTTTTTGACCCCAGATCTCATATTTAAGAGGTCCTGTCATGCTTTTTTTTCTATTACAAGGGATGTTTATATTCCTGGTAATAGAAATTAAAGTAACACAATTTTTTATTTTTTTTTAAACTGTAAAAATAAAAAATAAAAGGTAAAATAAATATGCACGTGTGCAAAAGCGAACGCATATGTGAGCAGCGCCCCACCACATATGAAACCACATATCAAACCACATATGTGAGGTATCACCGCGATTGGTAGAGCGAGAGCAATAATTTTAGCCCTAGATGTCCTCTGTAACACAAAACATGCAACCTGTAGAATTTTTAAACGTTGCCTATGGAGATTTTTAAGGGTAAATGTTTGTCGCCATTCCACAAGCGGGCACAATTCTGAAGCATGACATGTTGGGTATCAATTTACTCGGCATAACATTATCTTTCACAATATAAAAAAAATGTGGCCTACTTTACTTATCTGTTGTCTTTTTTTTTAATTAAAAAAAAGTGTATTTTTTCCCAAACAAGTGCGCTTGTAAGACCGCTGCGCAAATATGGTGTGACAGAAAGTATTGCAACGACCGCCATTTTATTCTCTAGGGTGTTAGAAAAAAATGTATAATGTTTGGAGGTTCTAAGTAATTTTCTAGCAACAAAAACAGTTTTTAACTTGTAAACAACTCATCTAAAAAAGAGGCTCGGTCCTTAAGTGGTTAAAAAAAAAGCAACTTTCAATTTAGTATCAGTGTCAGTTAAGGTCTTTACCAGTGTGTTTTAGTTAGGATAAAACATAAAACACTGCTGTTTTCTGTACCTTGAATGATGCTTTGGATAAAGTTTCTTATGGATAACAAAAATTGTACTACGGTACAAACAACAAATAATATACATATGTGGTATTGTTGCAATTGTCAGGAGCAGGGGAATTTGTTTTGGGTTGCTCTTTGGTGGTAGGTTATGGTAAGCAAGAAATAGCAAGAAATATACAGAAACATTTTAAAAACAGTTTTTTTTTTACTATTTTCATGCCAGTTTTCCTTTGATAATAATAAATAAAAGAAAAGAAAATGAAAGCATAATTTGTCCTGAGAAAAAAAAACAAGGTATAATTCGCCTAAATACGCCTGATAAGCGCCTCTTAAGCCACCCCAATGTGAAAGCCTGAGTGCTTTCACACTGGGGAGGTGCGCATTCAGGATGGGAAAAAAGTCCTGCAAATAGCATCTTTGGGGCAGTTTAGGACCACCCCTGCCATTGAAATCAATAGGCAGCGCTGCCAAATCACCTGCAAAGCGTTTTGGCGGTGGCGCTTTGTGTGCGCTTTTAACCCTTTATTCGGCCACTAGCGGGGGTTAAAGCTTCCCGCTAGTGGCCAAAAAGCACCGCTATAACAGGGGTAAAGCCCACTAAAACTAATGCTCTCCCGCCCCAGTGTGAAAGTAGCCTTAGTAGTTGCAATGATATGTACAGTTTTACTAAGCCCTTATACACACGGTCTGAGATTCCGACGGAATGTGTCCGATCAGACCGTTTTGTTGGAAATTCCGACTGTGTGTGGTCTCCATCGGACTGTTTCGATCGGAGTATCCGACGGACCAAATTTTCCAACTTGTTGGTAAAATTTTCCGACAAAATGCTCTGATCGGACATACTCTGATCATGTGTAGAGAATTCCGATCGGACAAAGTGCCACACGTGCTCAGATCAAATTCCTACACCAAAGCTATTGGCTACTAGCGTGAATGTAGTCCCGTCGTAACGAAATAACGTCATCATGTTCTCCGACAAATTTGTCCGACCGTGTGTATGCAACAGTTTCGGACAAAATCTGTCGGACAAAATCTGACGGATTTGGTTGTCGGAATGTCCGACCGTGTGTACAAGGGCTAACACGTGTCAATTGCAGAACAGTGTTCAGGTGTTAAAATTAGTTTTACCTTTGTCGTGAAGGGGTTAACGCCCCATAGCCACAACAGGAAGCGAGGGGAAATCACTTTAAAGTGAGGGAATTCCATAGGTGTAACCAAAACAATTGATCAACTTCTGTCAAACAGGCAGGGCCAGTGGCAGCCGCTCCATTAGGGGCGCAGTGGCGCCGCCCACCTAATCCATTTGACCGGCCCCTAATCTAAATGCGAGGTGCCAGATGCATTGATTTCAATGTTTTTTTTGTTTTTTTTTAAGCACGTGATTAGTGCCTGAGGCTCTAATTGGCTTTAAAAAAGGGGTAGGCTTGGGGCGCAGAGCACACCCAGTTGTCTGACAATAGCAAAATAATATTCGCTCTTGTCTTCCTGCTTCTCTGTCAATCAGGAAGCGTGTCTTAAGACCTGATTGGCCGAGAGGAGAAGCAATCATACTGGCCAGGAGCAGGGGGAGACGCCGAGGAAGAGAGCCAGGGGGAAGCTGCCGCAGCACCCACGGCCTGGATGGGGTAAGTGCAGGTCTGATGGGTGGACGGATGAGGTTTCACCGATCGGCCAACCGAGTGATAGGGTGTCGGATGATTGACCGACTGACCGATAGACCGAACGGGGGAGTCAGGTGGTTTGTTTGCTGCCTCCCCCCAAAAATATAGAGCGCCAGCCACCACTGGGCAGGACCACACCCAGATCGAAATTTGGCCACTCTCTGCTGAATGGACAGTAATGCTGAATGAATATTGTGACAGTGGGGTCACTTTGGACACAGGGTGAATAAAAGAAACCCCCGATATGGTCTGTGATAGCCATATTCAAGGCTGTATATACATTGTATATAGATTGCATGTATACTGTATATGGGGGTTAAGTATCATTGCTGTGAGGAATTAAGTTGTTTTGCATTTCTATTGTTCATTTAAGTCTGTCCTTGTGTGTATTGTAAAGTGCCAGACAGACTGGCTGCCAACCCTTTGTGAAAAGATATGTATTGGGTGGGATCGTTTAAAGCCTAGCAGACGTCAGGATGAGGTGTTGAGTCTTGGGATGTGTGGGTGGAGCTGGGCCCTTGTTCATGCTAAAGCATGTGCCTTGAATTGTGTATAAAGTTACAATGTTTCTCATTAATAAATTCATTCCTACTACAGAAGAGACAGAGTGCGTCTCGTCTTTTTGCCAGAGGGGTCGGCTCCTATAGGAAAGGGTCGTTTAGCTGTGGATATTGGTAGCGAGTGGATTTGTGTCTAGGAGAGGGAACATCGTAAACGGCATTAACCCCCTTTATATTAGGGGTGCCGTTACATTGGTGGCAGCAGTGGGATCTTCCCTCCAGTTACTGGGACACTTCAAACCACCACAGTAAATGACCAGCTATGCAGCCTGCAGGAAAGCCACACTGAAAGACTTACTTGAGAGCCGTGGAGGGACCAGTGGGACAAAGAACAAGGCCACCTTGATCAGGGAACTAACCGAGATGGATCAGAGGGATGGTGAGGCAGGACCCCGGTCAGTTGAAGACTTGTTTCAGCAACGAGTTCGACAGCGGGTGGCATTATATGGTGCTAACCCATCAGAGACCGCCATACAGAATGCCATTAGAGACATCCAGCTGCAGGATGAGCGACAGGAGAGAGAACTAGAGCGGCAACATGAGCAGAGAATGGCAGAAATACGGCAATCGGAGACAACACCTAAAGATGCAGCGCCTGTCCGTAAGTTGCCCTTTCGGGCGTTCAAACTATTTAAGGAGGGAGAGGAGGAAATTGAAGCATTCCTGCAGGACTTTGAGAGACTATGCCAGATACATGAAGTACTGCCCCAAGATTGGGTCGCCTTACTGGCAAGTAATTTAACTGGCAGAGCGGCGAATGCGTATCGGGCCCTGGAGGATGAGGACGCTAAAGACTATGACCGGGTAAAAGAAGCTCTGCTAGCCCGATTTGCCATTACACCGGAAGCCAGCCGGATTAAGTTTCGAGAATCCCGGAAACAAACCCACATAACATACGTGGAGTGGGCACATCGTCTGCAGCGAGACCTTAAGGGCTGGATCCAGGGAAGCCACGCTCATACCATAGAGGACATCACCCAACTAGTACTCTTAGAACAGTTCTTTAACCACACCCCTCCGGTACTACGGGATTGGGTACGAGATAAGCAACCATGGACTGTACAGCAAGCGGCTACTTTGGCCGATGAATATCTGGACTCTCGAAGGTCAGGCGGAAGCGAGCGCTATCCACCATCTCGGCCCAGTTTATCAGCCTCTAACACAGCTTCAGCACCAACCCCAAAGGCCACTTATCCTCAGCAGCCCAGGTTCAACTCCCAGGACTATGCACAACCCATCAGGTGTTTCGGATGTAAACAGCTAGGGCACAAAAAGCCAAACTGTCCATTAAATCCAGCCATCCAGTCCCAGTCATGGAGACAACCAGCAAGGGGGAGCCCCCGCACACCCATGCCTGCGGCCCACTGCGTTGAGGAGGAAGAACATTGGGGCGTCCTGCACGAGGCTGATCCAATACAAGCAGCTAACCGGGACAACAGGCAACAACACAGGCAGACGGTCCGGGTTAATGGAACGGTAGCCAATGGCTTACGTGAAAGCGGCGCTACCATGACCCTACTACAGAAGAACCTCATCTCAGAGAGCCAACACACCGGAGACACTGTAGCCGTAAGAGTAGCGGGAGGTACCATCTTCCGGCTACCCGTGGCCTGTGTTCACCTGGATTGGGGGGTTGGTTCGGGACACGTGAATGTGGGGGTGATGAAGGACTTGCCTGCAGATGTACTACTGGGGAATGATTTGGCCCCCCTCCTTTCTGCTTACACCCCGATGGGCCCCGATGAAGTCAACCCTGTGACTACCCGTGCACAGACACGTACTGCTGGAACCGGCCCACTTGCTGCAGAGACCCAGGTGAGACTAACCTCCCCGACACGTACCTTAGATCAGGCGCGCCTAGGCTGGGATACCCCAGAAGCATTCGGGAGGAAAACTCGGGAGGACCCGACCTTACACAAGTATAGGGCTAAGGCAGATACTCAGGAAAGGGGAATAGATGGGGAGCTGTTTGAATGGGATGGGGATAGACTGTATAGGATCCCTAAGCCATCTCAGAGAAGTAAGGCCCCTTCGCAGAAACGACAGCTGGTGGTACCTAAGAAATACCAGCTGGAGATTCTGCGAATCGGGCATGATGTGCCGCTAGCAGGAAATCTAGGGTTCCGTCGCACGGCCCATAGGATCACACAGAATTTCTTCTGGCCCAATTTTAGCCAGGATGTGCGACAATACTGCAAAACGTGTGACACATGTCAACGGATAGGGAAGAGGGGGGACCACCCTAAGGCTAAACTCATGTCCATGCCTATTATTGGGGAGCCCTTTTACCGCATAGCCGTTGACATTGTGGGTCCCCTGGCCCGGAATAGTCCATCCGGAAAGAAGTATATTCTCACCGTGGTGGACTACGCCACCCGTTACCCAGAGGCAGTAGCTATGTCCAACATTGAAGCAGAGACAGTAGCTGATGCCCTGGTTAAGATTTTTACCAGAGTGGGGTTCCCTAAGGAGATTCTCTCTGACCAGGGAACCCAGTTTACCGCGGTACTCACCCGGCAGTTGTGGAAGGTGTGCAATATTAAGCCCTTACTGAGCTCCCCCTACCACCCCCAGACTAATGGTCTCTGCGAACGCTTTAACGGGACCCTCAAGCAAATGCTGAGGACCTTTTCGGACTCTTGCAGAGACTGGGAGAGATTCCTGCCTCACCTGTTATTTGCGTACAGAGAGGTACCCCAGGAATCTACTGGGTTCTCGCCCTTCGAGTTGCTCTATGGGAGAAGGGTCCCCGGACCCCTCGATCTCATCAGAGGACACTGGGAGGGAGAGACAGAGCAAGAAGGGACCCCCATAGTACCCTATGTTCTGGAACTCAGGGACCGCATGGAGCAACTGTCTCTGATGGTAAGAGAGAATCTCCAGGCGGCCCAGGGAAGACAGAAGAGATGGTACGACCGGGGGGCCCGACAGCGGGTCTTCCAGGTTGGGCAGAAGGTCTTAGTGCTCAAGCCTGTGAAGACCGAGAAGATGCAGGCATCTTGGCAGGGCCCGTATAAAGTAGTAGCCCAGGTATGTGATACTACCTATGTCATTGCCAGCTGTGCAGATGAAAGAATCCAGCGAACCTTTCATGTGAACATGCTGAAGGAGTATCAGGAACGGCAGGAGGATGTTGCTGCAGTATGTGCCCCTGCTGCGGACGACTCAGAAGGTTTACCCCTCCCTGACTTACTAGAGAGAGAGCCCCAGACTGACCTCATTAGCCTTGTACAGCTATAGACCGGTTAAGCCCCACAAAGAAGGAACAGGCTAAGCGGCTTCTGTGGGAGAAACAGGCGACGTTCTCCCAAAGACCGGGCTATACGACCTTGGCTGTACATAAGGTAGAGACCCCTGGACAAGCACCCCTCCGCCAGCCCCCCTACCGTATCCCTGAAGCAGTTCGAGAGGAAATGCGGAAGGAGATAAAGGAGATGATTCAGTTAGGAGTCATTGAGCCTTCTGACAGCCCTTGGGCCTCGCCTGTAGTCCTGGTGCCTAAGAAAGACGGGACTACCCGGTTCTGCGTGGACTACAGGCGACTCAACGAGAAGACCACCACCGATGCCTACCCGATGCCCAGGGTAGACGAACTACTAGATCGTATAGCCAGGGGACGTTATTTAACTACAATAGACCTGTGTAAAGGTTATTGGCAGATCCCCCTGGCCGAGGATGCTATCCCCAAGTCGGCATTTGTTACCCCATTTGGCCTGTACCAGTCTAAGGTCATGCCATTTGGAATGAAAAATGCCCTGGCGACCTTCCAACGTATGGTGGATAGGCTCCTCGATGGCTTCCAGGATTTTGCATGTGCATATCTGGATGACATTGCGATCTACAGTGGGTCTTGGGAGGAGCACCTGGTTCACGTAGGAGTGGTCCTGGACAAAATTCGGGCCGCAGGCCTGACCTTGAAACCAGACGAGTGCCATCTAGGGATGGCGGAGGTGCAGTACCTGGGACACCGAGTGGGGTGTGGGAACCAGAGACCCGAGCCAGCCAAGGTAGAGGCAGTAGCTAACTGGCCCACGCCCCGTACTAAGACCCAGGTATTGGCCTTCTTGGGAACTGCAGGGTACTACCGACGTTTTGTCCCTAATTATAGTGCTATCACCAAACCCCTGACTGACCTGACGAAAAAGAATTTACCTAGGCAAGTCCTCTGGTCTCCAGCTTGTGAATCCGCGTTTCTAGCCCTCAAGCAAGCACTTGTAAATGCCCCTGTCTTGGCTGCCCCAGTACCTAACAAACGTTTTCTTGTCCACACAGATGCTTCCATGTTTGGACTGGGGGCGGTGCTGAGCCAAGTTGAGGAGGATGGAGGAGAACACCCTGTCGCATACCTGAGTAGAAAACTATTACCCCGGGAAGTGAGCTATGCGGTAATGGAGAAGGAGTGTTTGGCCCTGGTCTGGGCCCTTAAAAAGCTGAACCCTTACTTATACGGACAGGAATTTTCACTGGTCACCGACCACAACTCATTGGTCTGGCTTAACTGGGTCTCCGGAGATAATGGCAGGTTGCTGCGGTGGAGCTTAGCCCTACAACCTTACAACTTCACCATCAGCTACCGACCCGGTAAGCAAAACGGCAATGCTGATGGGTTGTCCCGGCAAACCGACGCCCTCCCGGGCTCCTAGTGCAATGTTGATGGGTTATCCAGTATTGGAAGAATGGACCCATGGACTAACTGCAAGGTCAACCCGTCTGGGGTCCCCTCCTCTGTTAGTCCCCTGCCGAAAGGGGAGATGTGTGACAGTGGGGTCACTTTGGACACAGGGTGAATAAAAGAAACCCCCGATATGGTCTGTGATAGCCATATTCAAGGCTGTATATACATTGTATATAGATTGGATGTATACTGTATATGGGGGTTAAGTATCATTGCTGTGAGGAATTAAGTTGTTTTGCATTTCTATTGTTCATTTAAGTCTGTCCTTGTGTGTATTGTAAAGTGCCAGACAGACTGGCTGCCAACCCTTTGTGAAAAGATGTGTATTGGGTGGGATCGTTTGAAGCCTAGCAGACGTCAGGATGAGGTGTTGAGTCTTGGGATGTGTGGGTGGAGCTGGGCCCTTGTTCATGTTAAAGCATGTGCCTTGAATTGTGTATAAAGTTACAATGTTTCTCATTAATAAATTCATTCCTACTACAGAAGAGACAGAGTGCGTCTCGTCTTTTTGCCAGAGGGGTCGGCTCCTATAGGAAAGGGTCGTTTAGCTGTGGATATTGGTAGCGAGTGGATGTGTGTCTAGGAGAGGGAACATCGTAAACGGCGTTAACCCCCTTTATATTAGGGGTGCCGTTACAAATATATATGTGGCACCCGAGCTCTATTCTTATCTATATAGCCTGGTGTTATATGTGTCCAACTGCTGCTCAAAAGTGTACCCCCTTTACAAAGGTACTAAAACAATTTATATTTATATAAAGAGCGAGCAGCACGTAGGCAGATGCAGTTTAGCCTCCCTGCAAGAGTAGTGCCTTTCGGCGGCCGCTGTGCAGAGGGGATGGAGGATAGAGGGGAACCAGGTTTCTCTGAGGCCTCTGTGGGTCTCATCAGGGAAGAAGCTGTCCAGTTGGACGCTGCTGCCCTGGCGGCCATCTTTGAGGTGGGTAGTGCGTATAAAAAACACTGTCCCCTCAGAGAGCACATTTAGCATAGTGGGTAGGACAGGGACAGATCTCTTGCTGGCTGGGGACAGCTGAAGTAGCATAGGGTTAGGTTCCTGTGGAGGAGGGACAGAGCAGGGACTTTTGCTATGTACTATCAGTAGTCTTCTTGTTTTGGGGCCCAGTTGCTGGTCTGCCTTCCAGCTGCCTCCCCTGCCAGATGCTGTCAGGTCAGGTGTCTACTGTGTGCATTGCACTACCTCTCTGGTTTATTGTAAGTGTCCCAGTATGGTGTGGCCGTGTCTGCAGTGTTTATTGTTCTCTCTCAACACTACCACATCAATATATTTAGCTACATCTCCTTGTGAGTTCTCTTCCCCTGCGGGCAGCGAGCCTAGGCCACACCTACACACACTACCCTTTACTGTGCCAACATTTTATAAATATAAACTGTCTAAGTAAGTTCTTATGTTTAAAACCTAAATTACTAACATAACATAACACAATGTATTATTAATAAATAAATAAGCCAAAAATGCTCATCAAAGTGTAAACTGTATATACAAATACAGGCTGCCCTGAAAAAAGATAGAATGGTTGTTTCAAGAAGCACAATACAAAGACACAAAAATGAGCTGCATGGCCGAGTTGCCAGAAAGAAGGCTTTACTGCACCAAAGCCAAAAAAAAAGCCTGGTTACAAATGCCCAACAACACCTTGAAACACCATCACTGCTTCTGGAACACTGTAATCTGAAGTAATGGAAAATAGAACTTTATGGTCATAACCATAAACGTTATGTTTGGAGAGGGGTCAACAAGGCAAGTGAGTGACAAGAATACCATCCCCACTGTGAAGCATGGTGGTGGCTCACTGATGTTTTGGGGGTGTATGAGCTCTGAAGACACTTGGGCTTTTCAACATGACTATGACCCTAAGCACAAAGCCAAGTTGACTCTCCAGTGGTTAAAGCAAAAAAAGTGAAGGTTCATGAGTGGCCATCACAGTCTCCTGACCGTAATATCATCAAATCACTCTGGGAAGATCTCAAACATGCGGTCCATGTAAGATAACCAAAGACTTTGCATGACCTGGAGGCATTTTTCCTAAGGCAAATGGACAGCTATACTACCTGCAAGAATGTGAGGCCTCATAGACAACTAATACAAAAGATTGCATACTGTTATTGATGCTAAAGGGGGCAATACACAATATTATAAACTAAGGGGATGCAGACATTTGAACAGGGGACATTTGTATACTTGTTGCCATGTTTTGTCTTATGATAGTGCCTTTCTGTTATGACATAGTTGAATATGAATCCCATAAGAATCCCATAAGAAATACAGTAAATGTGTTTTTCCTGATCACTCATGTTTTCTTTAACCAGCTCCTTACCGCCGTATTGTAAAATGACGGCGGCAGGAACTGTTCCTCCCTCCGGGTGGGCGTCATATGACGTCCCCTGCTTCCCAGCATTGCGGGGAGCGTGGGGGAGCACCCCCCAGCGCATTACTGTGGACCCGGTGCGCATGCCCAGCGGCCGCAATGTGTAAACACACAGACCCATGTCCTGTCAGGGGAGAGGAGAATTGATCGGATGTTCCTTGTACAGAGGAACACTGATCGGTCTCCTCCCCTCATCGGTCCCATCCCCCCACAGTTAGATTCACTCCCTAGCACACATTTAACCCCTGCAGCGTGTCAAAAGTGTCGGATGTGTCTGCCACAATGTCACAGTCACAGTCAGGCCGCGTACACACGCGGGGACTGTTCGGCCAACTTTGTCCGTCAAACAGTTTCGGCAAACAGTCCGCTCAAAATTAGCATGGACGGACATGGCCACACACGACGTACGAACAGTTTGCTGAAACCGTGCGCGATGACGTGAACGGCACGTACGACGGGACGAAAAATACGACGTCCTATACACTGCATTATAACTTTCGGCGTGTAAATCCTTTCTGAGCATGCGCGGAACTTAGTTTGTCGAACAAGCCTACACACGAGGGAACTGTTCGCTGAAACAAGGTTTCAGCGGACAGTTTTTCGGAAATTCCGAAAAACCTTGTTCAGCGGACTGTTCGCTGAAACTGTCCGCTGAACGCCCACACACGGGCGGACTGTCCGCCGAAACACTGTTCAGCGGACAAAGTTGGCCGAACAGTCCCCGCGTGTGTACGCGGCCTTACAGTTTTTAGTAGTAAAAAAAAAAAAGACAAATCTATCCCCAATTTTGTAGACGCTATAACTTTTGCGCAAATCGATCATTAAACGATTATTGGGATTTTCTTTCACCAAAAATATGTAGAAGAATACGTATCGGCCTAAACTGAGGGAAAAATAGTTTTGTTTTTTTTAATGTGATATTTATTATAGCAAAACATAATAAATATTGTGTTTTTTTTGTTTTTTTTTAATTGACATTTATTTTTTGTTTATAGCACAAAAAATTCAAAACGCAGAGGTGATCAAATACCACCAAAAGAAAGCTCTATTTGTGGGGAAAAAAATGATCAAAATTTGGGTACAATGTCACTTGACCACGCAAATGTCATTCAAAATGTGACAGCGCTGAAAATAGGCCTGGGCAGGAAGGGGGTGAAAATGCTCAGTATGGAAGTGGTTAAAAAACGGTACATACTCTATATTACCAATTCTCCAAGGGGATGCAAACTTTTGAGCACAACTGTATTAAAGTAGTTGTAAACCCTTACAAACCACTTTGACCTACAGGTAAGCCTAGATTAAGGCTTACCTGTAGGTCCAAGAAATATCTCCTAAACCTATACGGTTTGGGAGATATTTGCCAAAAGACAGGCACCGCTGCAGACGCACTGAGCGTGCTGCTGTTAACGGCGATACCCCTTGAGTGACGGCTCCCGTGCGAATGCGCGGGAGTGACGTCATCGCGTCTCTGTCGAATGACAGCACCAGAGCAGCGAGACCCACCAAGAAGATAGACGCTCCGTACACAAGGGGACAGCGGTGACTTCGCTGGCTCCTGTGTCAGGTAAGTGACACATAATGGACTACTATGTGATGCATAGTAGTCCATTCTGCTTTACCTTTGCAGGGAATCAAAGAGGAAGTAAACTCATCAGGGTTTACTTCCTCTTTAACAAAAATGTCAAATTATGCCACTCTGTGCTCAACAATCGATCAATATAAATAAATAAACATATGTTAATGTGCTCATTAAAGTCCTCCAATAAATCTTTACCAACTTTATTACCAACCCATGTGCTCCAGAGTGCCCCTTGAAGTGTTGACTCACCAGATTGAATTGACCTGTTATTAAAATAAGAAGGTCTTGTTTTTATCAAGAAAAGCAAGTTTGGCAGGGGACTTTAACCACTTTCAGACCGGACCATTTTGCTGGTAAATGACCAGAGGTCTTTTTACACTTTGGCACTGCGCTGCTTTAACTGGTAATTGCGCGGTCATGCAATGTTGTACCCAAACAAAATTTGCGTCCTTTTCTTCCCACAAATAGAGCTTTCTTTTGATGGTATTTGATTGCCTCTGCGATTTTTATTTTTTGCGATATAAACGTAAAAAGACCGCAAATTTTGAAAAAAAATGATATTTTCTACTTTTTGTTATTAGAAAAATCCAATAAACTCAATTTTAGTCATACATTTAGGCCAAAATGTATTCAGCCACATGTCTTTGGTAAAAAAAAAGTCAATAATTGTATATTTATTGGTTTGCGCAAAAGTTGTCACATCTACAAACTAAGGTACGTTTTCTGGAATTTACGCAGCTTTTAGTTTACGACTGCCTATCTCATTTCTTGAGGTGCTAAAATGGCAGGGCAGTACAAAACCCCCCCAAATGACCCCATTTTGGAAAGTAGACCCCCTAAGGAAATTGATAAGAGGCATGTTGAGCCCATTGAATATTTTATTTTTTTGCCTCAAGCGATTGAATAATGACAAAAAAAAAATTTTTTTTTTTTTTTTACACAAAGTTGTCACTAAATGATATATTGCTCACACATGCTATGGGCGTATGTGAAATGACACCCCAAAATAAATTCTGCTGCTTCTCCTGAGTACGGGGATACCACATATGTGGGACTTTTTGGGAGCCTAGCCGCGTACGGGGCCCCGAAAACCAAGCACCGCCTTCAGGCTTTCTAAGGGCGTAAATTTTTGAGTTCACTTCTCACTACCTATTACAGTTTTGAAGGCCATAAAATGCCAAGATGGCACAAAACCCCCACAAATGACCCCATTTTAGAAAGTAGACACCCCAAGCTATTTGCTGAGAGGCATGTTGAGTTCATGGAATATTTTATATTTTGCCACAAGTTGCGGGAAAATTACAAACTTTTTTTTTTTTTTTTTTTTTTTCACAAAGTTGTCACTAAATGATATATTGCTCACACATGCCATGGGCATATGTGAAATGACACCCCAAAATAAATTCTGCTGCTTCTCCTGAGTACGGGGATACCACATATGTGGGACTTTTTGGGAGCCTAGCCGCGTACGGGGCCCCGAAAACCAAGCACCGCCTTCAGGCTTTCTAAGGGCGTAAATATTTGACTTCACTCCTCACTACCTATTACAGTTTTGAAGGCCAATAAAATGCCAAGATGGCACAAAACCCCCACAAATGACCCCATTTTAGAAAGTAGACACCCCAAGCTATTTGCTGAGAGGCATGTTGAGTCCATGGAATATTTTATATTTTGCCACAAGTTGCGGGAAAATTACAAACTTTTTTTTTTTTTTTTTTTTTTTCACAAAGTTGTCACTAAATGATATATTGCTCACGCATGCCATGGGCATATGTGAAATGACACCCCAAAATAAATTCTGCTGCTTCTCCTGAGTACGGGGATACCACATATGTGGGACTTTTTGGGAGCCTAGCCGCGTACGGGGCCCCGAAAACCAAGCACCGCCTTCAGGCTTTCTAAGGGCGTTACAGTTTTGAAGGCCATAAAATGCCAAGATGGCACAAACCCCCCCCAAATGACCCCATTTTGGAAAGTAGACACCCCTAAATTTAGGGGTACACTAGTGAGACTAGGTAATAAATGGCGGGTGCCCTGAAACTATAAAAAAATAACTAACCAACCAGCGTCACCTGTAACAGTTATATGGTGATCACTGGTGAAAGGGTTAACTAGGGGGCAATCAGGGGGCTTTATGCGGTAGTATATGGGGGTCCCTGGCGCTATAAAAAGCTGCGGCGAACCTAAATACCTACTTGCCTAACTAGCGTCACCTGTGACACTAATACAGCGATCAGAAAAACGATCGCTTATTAGGCTGGGTTCACACTGGAGCGATGCGGGAACGCCACGAATGCGCGGCGGGTTCCCGCATCGCATGCCTCCCGGCGGCAGTTCACACTGCCCTATGCGAACTGCTGGGAGTGTCAGTGAAATGTTACTGACACCCCCAGATCAGTTCGCATATCGCAGTGCGATCTGCAAACTCGGATCGCATGGTGTGAACACCCATGCGATCCGATTCTGCTGCGGGCCAAAAAAAGGGTCCCGTGCGAATTTGCGGCGGGTGCGGCGGGTGTGGCGGGTGCGGCGAATGGCTGAACTCGAATCGCACAGAGATCGGATGTGATTTGCACTGCAGTGCGAATCACATCCGTTCTCAAACCGCTGCAATCTGAACCCAGCCTTAGTGACACTGGCGACGGGGGGTGATCACGGGGTTAAACCTTTATTGGGGGGGTTAGGGGGGTACCTTAGAACTAAAGGGGGCTAACCCTAACTGCCCTAACAGTTATTAGTCACAAATGACACCCGCCGGGTGATCAGGGGGTTAAACCTTTATTAGGTAATAAATGGCGGGTGCCCTGAAACTATAAAAAAATAACTAACCAACCAGCGTCACCTGTAACAGTTATATGGTGATCACTGGTGAAAGGGTTAACTAGGGGGCAATCAGGGGGCTTTATGCGGTAGTATATGGGGGTCCCTGGCGCTATAAAAAGCTGCGGCGAACCTAAATACCTACCTGCCTAACTAGCGTCACCTGGGACACTAATACGGCGATCAGAAAAATGATCGCTTATTAGGCTGGGTTCACACTGGAGCGATGCGGAAACGCCGCGAATCCGCGGCGGGTTCCCGCATCGCATGCCTCCCGGCGGCAGTTCACACTGCCCTATGCGAACTGCTGGGAGTGTCAGTGAAATGTTACTGACACCCCCAGATCAGTTCGCATATCGCAGTGCGATCTGCAAACTCGGATCGCATGGTGTGAACACCCATGCGATCCGATTCTGCTGCGGGCCAAAAAAAGGGTCCCGTGCGAATTTGCGGCGGGTGCGGCGGGTGTGGCGGGTGCGGCGGGTGCGGCGAATGGCTGAACTCGAATCGCACAGAGATCGGATGTGATTTGCACTGCAGTGCGGTGCGAATCACATTCGTTCTCATAAACCGCTGCAATGTGAACCCAGCCTTAGTGACACTGGCGACGGGGGGTGATCACGGGGTTAAACCTTTATTGGGGGGGTTAGGGGGGTACATTAGAACTAAAGGGGGCTAACTCTAACTGCCCTAACAGTTATTACAGTCACAAATGACACCAATGCAAAAAAAAAAAAAAAAAAAAAAAAAAATGACATTGGTGTCACTGTGACTGGGGGGCAGGGGTAATTGGGGGGGTGATCGGGGGGTAAAGGGGGGGTGTGAGTGTGCCTGGCATGTTCTACTGTGTGTGGGATGTGTTGGTGCAACTCACTGATCCGCTCTCCTCCGTGTCGGAACGAAAAATACCGACACGGAGGAGAGAATACATCACTTCCTCTCCTGTGTTTACATTACAGGAGAGGAAGTGATGTCACCGGGGATTTCTATTCGTCGGGAGCGATCGCGAGGGGGTGGCCATGAATGAATGGCCGTCCCCTCGTCCGGGATCGCTCCCGAACGAAAACCGACCGCCGCAGGCACCGGGCGGGGGCCCGATCGGGCCCCCGACCCGCGGGAGGCAAATCACGTACATGTACGTGCTTATGCCTGCCCGTGCCATTCTGCCGACGTACATCGGCGTTAGGCGGTCGGCAAGTGGTTAAAGGCACACATATGGACATATGTTAATATCAAATATAGAAAAGTTTATTTATACATACAATTAAAACCAATATAGAAATAAAAAAATCATACAAACAAAAACTGCATGTTACCTGTGATGAACAAGACATTATAAAAATTCCTCAAAGGAGCATGACAGCCCAAAGGGACATCTATGCATTTTAACTCGCTGAGATTGACATTTATCTTATAGAGTCCATTCATTGTACTCCTAAATAAAGGACCCCCTGAAAAATACTCAGCGAGTTGAAACACAAAAGTGCAGAAAAAATGTACTTCCAGAAGCTTTTTAAAGCTTCTAGAACCAGGGGCAGACACCAGTGACCTGCCCTGTAGAACCCTCCAGCTTGACCTAGAGCAGTGATGGCGAACCTTGGCACCCCAGATGTTTTGGAACTACATTTCCCATGATGCTCAACTACACTTCAGAGTGCAGGAGCATCATGGGAAATGTAGTTCCAAAACATCTGGGGTGCCAAGGTTCGCCATCACTGACCTAGAGGAACCTGACCCAATTACAGACTCACACAACTACCATGAGTCACAAAAATAAATTCACCTACACTAGTTGCACACTAGAGGATTCTACATTAACCACTTAAGGACTGAGCCTCTTTTTGAGACTTGTTGTTTACAAGTTAAAATAATTTTTTTTTGCTAGAAAATTACTTAGAACCCCCAAACATTATATATATATATATATATATATATATATATATATATATATATATATTTTTTTTTTTATATATATATATATATATATATATATATTTGTTTTTTTCAGACACCCTAGAGAATAAAATGGCAGCTGTTGCAATGCTTTATGTCACACCGTATTTGCGCAGCAGTCTTACAAGTGCATTTTTGGGGGAAAAAATACACATTTTTAAATAAAAAAATAAGACAACAGTAAACTTAGCGCATTTTTTATCTATATCGTGAAAGATAATGTTACACCGAGTATATTGATACCCAACATGTCACAGTTCAAAATTGCGCCCGCTCATGGAATGGCAACAAATTTTAGCACTTCAAAATCTCCATTGGTGACCTTTAAAAATGTCTACAGGTTACCAGTTTTGTGTTACAGAGGAGGTCTAGTGCTAGAATTATTGCTCTCACTCTAACAATCATGGCGATACCTCACATGTATGGTTTGAACACTGTTTTCATATGCGGGCACAACTTACATATGCATTCGCTTCTGCGCACGAGCTCGGCAGGACGGGGCGCTTTAAATTTTATTTTATTTTTCTTATTATTTATTTTTTATTTTTACACTGTCCTTTTAAAAAAAAGGTTGTTTTTTTTTCACTTTTATTCCTATTACAAGGAATGTAAACATCCCTTTTAATAGAAAAAAAGCATGACAGGACCTCTTAAAAGGGAGTTCCACCCAAAAATGGAACTTCCGATTTAAGCACTCCTCGCCCCCTTACATGCCACATTTGGCATGTCATTTTTTGGGGGGGGGGAGTGGGGGCTTCGTTAGGAGGGGGACTTCCTGTCCCACTTCCTCCTTCCGCCCAGGGACTGCCAAGGCGACTCCTCCTTCTGCCTTAGGCGGCCCCTCCCTCTAGGCAATCTCCTGGGACACGTAACAGGTCCCAGGAGATCGTCTGTCCACTCCGGGAGCGCAGCTGTCACGGGCGGGTGCCCAGAGTGGCAATGGAGGCGCCGGCGGAGCGGAGGGGAGAGTAGTGACGCTCCGTTAAGCCGCATCGCTGGACCGTGGAACAGGTAAGTGTCTGTTTATTAAAAGTCAGCAACTACACTTTTTATAGCTGCTGACTTTTAATAAACATAAAAAGCCTGGAACTCTGCTTTAAATGTGAGATCTTTGGTCAAAAAGACCTCAGATCTCACATTTACACTTAAATTAAATATATATATTTTTTTTTGCAAAAAAAAAGTCCCCTTTAAGACCATTGGGTGGAAGCAACGTTTGGCGTCACTACTGCCATTTAATGTTATGGAGCCGAATGGGGACCATCTTTCCCTGATAATAAACCCAGACTCATAGGGGAATGAACGCGATAGTCTCTGCCGCTACCGATGGCTCCAGTAAGAGGCGGAGGCGACCAGAGCATGCGAGAGGGGGGGCCCTCTCCCACCCCTGATAAAAGTGATCTTGCGGTGAATCTGCCGCAGAGACCACTTTTATCATTAAGAGAACCGCACGCCGTTGCTGAAAATACCGGGATTATGGCAGCTAGCTGCTGCCATAACAACGTAACGACGTACAGTTACAGCGATTTGTGTGAAGTGATTAAAGCATATAAAGAAAAAATTATTTAGCGTATACAATTGTGACACATGTCATATTGTAATTACATTTCCTTTTCAATCTGTGGTCACTGTCATTTTCTGAAAATGGAATATGGCTACCTGTAGTTGTTCTGTACACAGAGTGTGTACTGACCACTCTCCAGAAACATAATTTCCTGTTTGTGTGATTGGCTCACCAATTTTCCCAGAAGTCTGCACTAAGATACAAGTCAGATTTCAGGCATCCCCTGCAACGACATTTTTATTTTTAGATACTCCCAATAGGAAATCACATCTAAGACCCCTTTCACACTGGAGCGCTTTGCAAGCGATACAAAAAATATCGCCTGCAAAGCGCCCTGAAAGAGCTGCTCCTGTGTCTTCAGTGTGAAAGCCCTGAGGACTTTCACACTGGAGTGGTGCACTGGCAGGATGCTAAAAAAAAGTCCTGCTAGCATCATCTTTGAAGCGGTGAAGGAGCGGTGTGTATACCGCTCCTCCACCGTTCCTGCCAATTGAAATTAATGGGGCAGCACGGCTACACCGCCGGCAAAGTTTGCGGGTGGTTTTAACCCTTAAAATTGCCCCACTAGTGGCTGTATGCCTCCGCAAATACAATGGTAAAGCGCCGCTAAAAATAGCGGCGCTTTACCGCCGACGCTGCCCTTGCCCCAGTGTGAAAGGGGCCTTAAGGGATGCAGGCCCAGGAGCTTTCTTCATTAGTGCTCTGCAGTTGCACAGCTGATTGATAATAATGAAACCACTCCCATTAGACCCACTTAGCACAGTGGCACAGAGGAACAAGCAGTGATTTCTTCAGAATAACAAAAGGCAGAACTCTGCAACAAAGGTTGTCATAATCCTTGCAAAGTACATAGATCACCCAGAGGGGAATGTTTTTTTTCTCAACAAAAGTTACGCTTTAAATACAACCAGAAGAAAGCTCTATCTGTGTCAAAATAATTATATAAAATTCATATTTGTACACTGTAATGCCGTGTACACATGATCGGAATTCTCGTAGGAAAAACCTCTGATGGTTTTCCCGATGGAATTCCGACGGAATTCGTCTCAGGTTGTCTTGCCTACACACGGTCACACCAAATTCCGATCGTTTATAACACGGTGACGTACGACGGGACTAGAAAAAGGAAGTTCAATAGCCAGTAGCCAATAGCTTCTGTCTCGTAGTTGAATCTGAGCATGCGTATTTTTTGGCGTGTCGGAATACAAATGGGATAGGCAACATCCTATAGTTCTGGCTGAGATCAGAATGACTCCCAGCAATGCAAAAGTTATGCAAAACAATTATGTTCCAGACATGTAATTCATAACAGGAATTGCATACACACGATCGGAATTTCCGATAGAAAGTTTTTCCGTCGGGAAAATTGAGAACATGCTATCAATTTTTGGCTGGCGGAAATTCGGACAGCTAAATTCCGATGCAGCATACACCCGGTCGCATTTTCCGATGAAAAGCTCTCATCTGTCTTTATCTGGACGGAATTTCGTTTGTGTGTTCACGGCATTACATGAGTAATTGTCAGTCAAAGAATCACAACTCTGAAAACTGAAAAATGGCCTGGTAATGAGGGGTGTGAAACATGCTGGTACTGAAGTGGTTTAAGAAGTATTGGGGTCATAGAGTCATTAGGTGGAAGGGCATTAATACATTTCCATAAAATAAAATATCATTACAGTTTTTATTTTTATTGCAACTACAAGTATAACTTGTATCCAAAGTACTGCTCCCTAGTAAAGGTACTGACAAAGCTGACAGCTTGTCTGCTACCTGTTCTTGATTTAGTCAAACTTTATGTTAAGATCAATGACATATATTGTCACAGCTGACATTGTGAGCGTTAGCCTAGGGGCTCTATCAAAATGTTTCTCTGGGGCCCCATGATTTGTAGGCACGCCCCTGTTTGTACTAAAAATTGTCCCTCTTTCCCATCTCAGAAAGTTTGGAAGTTTACCTTTACAAGTGATTTGCCTCACGCTATTTGAAGGATAAGGTTGCCTGAGTCGAAGTCTGCTTTAAATAAGCCTGAATAAGTCATTGCATGCCGTAGACTGCTGGTTAACGCATAAACTGTCACTGACATCCTTATTACAGTCTTCAGATAAAGTACAATACATAAAAAGCATGATATAACAAGAAAGATAGCAATGCGCAGAGCGCTGCAAATCAAAGCAACCAATCAGCAATAATATTTTATGGTTCTGTCTGGTGTGAACTAATGAAATCTGACTAATTGATTTCAGTTGTTGTACATCATTACTTTATGCACCACAATAATAAACAATCTTTACTGCCTAACAATGTGTTATCATTCATTATTCATATTTTAGCTAAAATGTGTCTGTTTTAACTATTATAAGTTCACATTACTGTCAATTACGTTTGGTTGTCATGAGATGTGTAATGACCCAGTTGCTGTAAATACATGCCGGTGTGTGTCAGCTTGGGTTCTTTTTGAAACAGATCACCTGAAGACATGGTGTTACTAACACGGCTCCAAGGGCCCCAGCAGGCAACTTCCCGACTGAGCCTCAGGCTTCCCGGCATACTCAAGAAGCCCCAGAAGCACACTAGCATTTTCTCGTAGTTGCCTTAGATGTACAATTGTGCCGCTCAACTGTGTTATTTTTGATGAAGACAGAACAGCTACTGGGTGTCCATGTAAGAAGTTCAGACTGAATTTTAAAGGTAGAACCAGTTCTCCAACCCTTAAGGAGCAGAGAAAGAAAAGTGGTATTGAAAGGGACTTACATAGTTACATAGTAGGTGAGGTTGAAAAAAAGACACAAATCCATCGAGTCCAACTCATGTGTGTGATTATATGTCAGTATTACATTGTATACCCCTGAATGTTGCGGTCATTCAGGTACTTATCTAAAGCCCCATACACACTATCAGATTTTCTGCTGATTTTTTCCTTCACATTTACCAAAACCATATAATATGAGGTCAAACCTTAGGAGTTTCAATGTGTATGCAATCAGGCAGGCCCTTGCACTACATGGTTTTGGTAAATGTGAAGACAAAAATCAGCAGAAAATCTGATAGTGTGTATGGGGCTTTATAGTTTTTTGAAACTATTGATGCTCCCCACTTAGTCCACCGCCTGAGAAGGGAATTCCACATCCTTGCTGCTCTTACAGTAAAGAACCCTCTACGAAGTTTAAGGTTAAACCTCTTTTCTTCAAATTTTAATGAGTGGCCACGAGTCTTGTTAATCTCCCTTCTGCGAAAAAGTTTTATCCCTATTGTGGGGTCACCAGTACGGTATTTGTACATTGAAATCATATCCCTTCTCAAGCGTCTCTTCTCCAGAGAGGATAAGTTCAGTGCTCACAACCTTTCCTCATAACTAATATCCTCCAGACCCTTCATTAGCTTTGTTTCTCTTCTTTGCATTTCCAGTACATCCTTCCTGATGACTGGTGCCGCGAACTGGACAGCATACTCCAGGTGTGGCCGAACCAGAGTCTCGTAGAGCGGGAGAATTATCGTTTTATCTTTGGAGTTGATCCCCTTTTTAATGCATGCCAATATTTTGTTTGTTTTGTTAGCAGCAGCTTGGCATTGCATGCCATTGCTGAGCCTATCATCTGCTAGGACCCCCAGGTGCTTTTCCATCCTAGATTCCCCCAGAGGTTCTCCCCCAGTGTATAGATTGCAGTCATATTTTTGCCACCCAAATGCATTATTTTACATTTTCCACATTGAACCTCATTTGCCATGTAGTTGCCCCCCCCCCTCCCCATTAACTTTTTGGAGATCTTTTTGCAAGGTTTCCACATCCTGCTGGAGAATTTATTACCCTGCTTAGCTTAGTATCATCTGCAAATACAGAGATTGAACTGTTTACCCCATCCTCCAGGTTGTTTATGAACAAATTAAACAGGATTGGTCCCAGCACAGAACCCTGGGGGACCCCACTACCCCCCCCCCCCCCTGACCATTCCGAGTATTCCCCATTTATCACCACCCTCTGAACTCACCCTTGTAACCAGTTTTCAATCCATGTACTTAACCTATGGTCCATGCCAACGGGCCTTATTTTGCATAGTTCCTATTGTGAGACTATTTTATTTTATTTTATTTTCATTATTTTCATTTATTTATTTTTCATTTTATTTTATTTTTACTCTTTTATTTTTTTATTTTTTCATTTTATATTATATATATATATATTTTATTTTTTTTGTCTGAATAAATGTAGCAGGAAGTTATTGGTATAGTCTTAATATTGGACATTTTGTAAGGTATCTAAGAGACAATATTCATGTTTTGTAATCTAGAGAATCTTTTATTTATTAATATAAGATTGTAAGGGATTGATGTCCTTTGGACTATTTTTATTTTATTTTATTAATTAAATGAGTTTTCTTTTCCAACCTGAACAATAGCTGCTACACATTTGTGAGACACATTTTTGCCCAACCAATATAATTTCCTTTGTGAGAGGAATAGTTTACATTATCATGGCGGTCTAATTGTTGATTGGCCATGGAAGAGGGAGGAGACTCCTCTCTTGTACTTAAACAGGACTCTGAGTACCAGAAATTAGGTCCTTGATGATGCCTTGAGGGAGGGCGAAACACGTTGGCGTAATTTCCAATTTTCAAGTCCAAACTACGTCACTTCCGGGTTTCGGTGGAACGCACACTGGATTTGCCGTTTCCTATTTGTTTTTCACTGCAATACCTAATGTGAGATTAATTCTTCTAGTCTGTAAGTACCTATCCACTTTGCGCAATAAAGCGTTTTTTAACAGTACTTCACTATTAGCTTTTGCTTTACTTTTTGGTGCCATATTCACCCTATGATCATCACGAATGGGGACATGCCACTTATGGCCAAAGATCTGGCCTGAATGACTCCTGGACTGAAAAGCCAGGGGTCCATTCTTTCCGGTGAGTGGGTACACAGGAGGGGTGTGTGATGCACTTAGAAGTTCAGAGCATGATTGCACTTTATCATTTGGAGCACATTTACACATTTCATATGGGCCTTGTCACATGTTAAATTTATTTATTTTGTGAGCACTGTAATTCTTTTTATTTTTATCAGCAGAATTGACCTGTAGCGACCATTTGTACTTGGATAATTCTCTAAATTCCTATTGGATGTATTAATTACATTGAACTGTAGGGCTTCCCTTTCTCCCATAAGTTGTGCTTCACTATACATACATTTTTCTGCTAAAATCATTTTTATTGGTTTTCAGATGAAAATGACAAATACACCCACACAGATACTAAACATCTGATAAAAATAACAGACATTAAGGCTGGGTTCACACTATTGGATGTGGCTTTCCCCTCGTCCAATTCGCATAGCAAGAGATTGTGACCGTCTCTGTATGGAGCTGGTTCACACGTCTCCACCGCTGTGGCTCCAGTGCAAATTGCACAGGAGTCCTGTGCATCTTTTGGTCTGTTTCAGGTCCCAATTCAGCCCAAAATTTGGGCTGAAATCGGACCTAGAACAGTGAATGGAGACACACAGGACTCCTGCTGTGAGACACTGCGTTCTCCAGTGTGAACACAGCCTGACGGTATAGTCAAATTTAAGCACCAATAATCTTTCAGGGCCTAGAACCCTTCCATGGGCCTAAAGCTGGCCAGAGATGGATCGAATCTCAGTCAGTTCAGCAGGGACAGGATAGGATCAATATTTGATCCATCTATAGGATTTTTTTCATACAACCACTGCCATTGTATTCTGGCAATAAGGAAGGCTCCCCACCAGCAGAACACAATAGCGCAGTGCGAGGGATTATGCCATCAATGCTGACTGTATGGTGAGCGAACCGAGCAATTTTCTTTCTTTTCACCTGTGTTTTTTATTTTAGGTTGTAATAGCCTAAACCAGGGATATACAATTAGCACACCTCCAGCTGTTGCTAAACTACAAGTCCCATCATGCCTCTGGGTGTCATGCTTGTGGCTTTCAGAGTCTTGCTATGCCCCATGGGAATTGTAGTTCTGCAACAGCTGGAGGTCCACTAATTGCATATCCCTGGCCTAAGCCATTGTTTGGTCCCAGAGGTAGCGAAAAATGAAAACAATAGTATAGGGCAAGTTGTTGAGATAAAAAAAGAGGTGTAGAAACCTCATAGGTAGGGGAGGTTGAGGTAAGGGGTCAAGGATCAGAAGGGGAATGGATTATGGAAGTGGGATGTATTCCCCTTCTGATTCAGGTCCAGGACTGCAGTGGGAAAGCCATAAGTAACAGAGGCTCAAAGACCTGGTTGTTTTGATCCAGGAGTGGAAGTGTCAGGATAGTGGGAGGCGTGACCACCTACACTTGGGCTCAGAGATGCCTCCTCTGTTTGACAGTGGATTGTTCTGAAAAAAAGATAGGCTGAGACCTGAGCGGCAGGAAACTCATGTGAGAGTCTTGACCAATGGTTAATTTGCATGGTCAAGGGGAGGTCTCTCATAAAAGGGGGGTCACATGTTCCTGAGGGAAGTCGAGTCAAGAAGAGTTGGAGAGCCTGGGAGTCCCAGGAGTTCCAGGAGGCTTAGGGAAAGTCCAGCAATAAAGACTATGGTCGTGGATGATACCCTCATAAAGTGGGATATGATGGAGCATCTCATCTACCTAATAGGGATGAGCCGAAGACCCCCCGGTTCGGTTCGCACCAGAACTTTCGAACAGACCCCAAATTCGTACGAACTTTAGAACCCCATTGAAGTCTATGGGACTCGAACGTTCGAAATTAAAAGTGCTAAATTTAACGGCTAATATGCAAGATACTGTCCTAAAAAGGGTTTGGGGACCTGGCTCCTGCCCCAGGGGACATGGGTCAATGCCTAAAATGTTTTTAAAAATGTCCGTTTTGGCGGGAGCACTGATTTTAATGACGATTAAAGTGAAAAAAAAAAGTGAAATATTCCTTTAAATATGGTGCCTGGGGGGTGTCTGTAGTATGCCTGTGAAGTGCCACGTGTTTCCTGTGTTTAGAACAGTCCCTGCACAAAATGACATTAAACGGAAATAACATCATTTAAAACTGCTTGCGGTTTTAATGTTATATCTGGTTCCTGCAATATTGTTGAAAATCATTGAGAACAATGGCATGGGTAGCCCTCCCTGCCCATTACCAGCCTATGTGGGTCTTGTATGCATATTAAGGGGAACCCAGTACCCATATTAAAAAAAGGAAATGCGTGTGGCCCCCAGGCCCTATATACTCAGAACAGCAGTATACAGGTGGTGCAAACAAGACAGGGACTGTGTAGGTTTGTTGTGTTAAGTTGAATCTGTTTGTAATTTTCAACTGGTACATTTTTAAAGTGTAGCTCCAGTCAAAAAAACTATTTTTAAGCTTTTTGGAAAACATAGGGAAGGGTTACCACCCCTGTATAATTTGTTTTGTCGTACATCTTTTTTCATCTCACTTGCTGTTGTCTCCTTCTGTTTGCAAGTAGGAGATGGTTGTAAGTTGGATGTTTGAAAGTAGGGGCCTGCCCTATATGCTCTGCAGAAATGGCGGAACAAGGTGTTGGTTTTGCCACAACATTGTAAGCCCTCAAAGTGACTCTTGGTGGGCGCTGGAGCGCCCTGCTGTGAACGATAATATCAAGAATTGTAATTACATGCCATTGTTGAACAGTGGTAGAAAAATTGACCTTTGGTGGTTGTGGTGCTGGTGCCACAACACTATAAGTCCTCACAGTTACCTTGGGTGGGCACAGGAACGGGCCCTCCTGTGAAATATTATATCAAGAATTGTAATTACATGTTCCTGTTAAACAGGGGCAGAAAAATTGGGCCTTAGGCACTGGTGCTGGTGCCACGACACTGCAACCTCTCCCATATACTCTAGTTTTAGAGCAGGAATTAGCCCTGCTGCAAAGCATTGCATCAAACATTGTAATTAAACGCCCCTGTTAAACAGAGGCAGAAAAATTGGGCCTTAGGCACTGGTGCTGGTGCCACCACACTGCAACCTCTCCCATATACTCTATTTTTATTGCAGGAATTAGCCCTGCTGCAAAGCATTGCATTAAAAATTGTACTTAAACGCCCCTGTTAAACAGGGGCAGAAAAATTGGGCCTTAGGCACTGGTGCTGGTGCCACCACACTGCAACCTCTCCCATATACTCTATTTTTATTGCAGGAATTAGCCCTGCTGCAAAGCATTGCATTAAAAATTGTACTTAAACGCCCCTGTTAAACAGGGGCAGAAAAATTGGGCTGATGGCATCACCCAGAACCAGAAATGTTCTTCCAACATATCAGCGGAGGAGGAAGAGGATAGACAATCAACATAACAGGACAGTCACTCAACATCAGCATAGGCAGTCTTGAAGGGATGTGATATTTCAAAAAAAATTATTCGGTTACATCAGCTTCAGGTGCTTGGTAGCTGTAGGTGATCCAAGACTGATTCATCTTGATGAAGGTCAGTCGATCAACTGATTCGGTGGACAGGTGCACCCTGTGATCGGTAACAAAGCCACCAGCAGCACTGAAGGTGCGTTCCGAAAGAATGCTGGATGCAGGACAGGCCAGTAGTTCAATTGCATACTGTGCAAGCTCTGGCCAGTGATCCATCCTCAAGACCCAGTAAGCCAGAGGATTTTCGGTGGGAAAGGTGTCCAAGTCTGACCTTGCCCCTAGGTATTCCTGCACCATGTAAATCAGACGCTGGCAATGGTTGCTGGAACCGATCATACCTTGGGGCTGCGGGCTAAAAAATTGTCTGAAAGCATCAGTCAGACGGCCACCTTCTCCACCGCTCCTTCTGACCGATGCCTCAGCAACACGTTGTCCAGGACCAGGAGTTTGTAACCTCCCAGTCTCTGGGAACGCATTGCACAGACCTTTCTGCAAGGCCTCCCGGAGATGTCTCATCCTCTGCTCCCTCTGCG
Source organism: Lithobates pipiens (assembly GCF_037356315.1). Taxonomy (NCBI): domain Eukaryota; kingdom Metazoa; phylum Chordata; class Amphibia; order Anura; family Ranidae; genus Lithobates; species Lithobates pipiens. The sequence goes on from NW_027507903.1 coordinate 37,867,060, forward strand.
ATGGCAAGATAAGGTCGGCAACCTTACCCTTGTACCGTGGATCAAGGAGAGTGGCCAGCCAGTAATGGTACCTCTCCTTGATCCGAAGAATACGAGGATCCTTCCACAGGCTTTGCAGGTTTAGGGAGGCCATGCAGCGTAGGTTAGCTGAGGCATTCGGTCCGGAGTCCTCTGGGTCACTAAGGACAACATGATCCGCAGCTACCTCCTCCCAGCCACGTACAAGTCCACGTGTTTCTTGGGACTGTAAATCATCCCTACAAGACTGCTGCTGCTGATGCTGAGTGCCAGCCTCCACCTCCATGCTGACACAATCATCCTCCTCCTCCTCTTCCTCCTCCTCATCCTCTTCCTGTGTGATGGGTGGCACAGCAGGAACACTGTCTGGATAAAGGGGGCCTTGAGAGGCAAGGAAGTCCTCCTCTTCCTGCCTCTGTTCTGCCTCAAGTGCCCTGTCCATTATTCTATGCAGCGTATGCTCCAAGAGGTGGACAAGAGGTACAGTGTCACTGATGCATGCACTGTCACTGCTCACCATCCTTGTGGCCTCCTCAAACAGTGACAGGACAGTGCATGCATCCCTGATCATGCCCCACTGACGTGGTGAGAAAAAACCGAGCTCCCCTGACCCTGTCCTGGTGCCGTAGTCGCACAGCTACTCATTGGTGGCCCTCTGCTGTGTGTGCAGCCGCTGCAGCATGGCCAACGTTGAGTTCCACCTGGTGGGCATGTCACATATAAGGCGGTTCTTGGGCAGGTTCAACTCCTTTTGGAGCTCAGCCAGCCGAGCACAGGCATTAAATGATCGGCAGAAATGCACACAGACTTTCCTGGCCTGCTTCAGGACATCCTGTAAGCCCGGGTACCTGCCCAAGAACCGCTGCACCACCAGGTTAAGGACGTGAGCTACACAGGGCACATGGGTCAGTTGTCCCTGTCGGAGGGCGGAGAGGAGGTTGGTGCCATTGTCGCAAACCACCATTCCTGGCTTAAGCTGGCGTGGCGTCAACCACCTCTCGGCCTGCCCTTGCAGAGCTGACAAAAAATCCGCCCCAGTGTGGCTCCTGTCCCCCAAACAAACCAGCGCAAGCACGGCATGGCATCGTTTTGCCTGAATACTTGCGTAGCCCCTGGAACGCCTACGGAGCACCGCTGGTTCTGAGGACAGAGCACTGGAAGAGGCCATGGAGGTAGAAGAAGAGGAGGGGGTGGAGGAGAGAGGTGTGTCACAACCAATAGTAGCATTTTGGAGGCGTGGTGGCGGAACAACCTCCAACACTACTGCACCTTGTCCTGCATCCTTCCCAGCTGCCAGAAGAGTGACCCAATGGGCCGTGAAAGACAGGTAACGTCCCTGTCAATGCCTGCTGGACCATGAGTCAGCGGTAATATGCACCTTACCGCCGACCGCCCTGTCCAGCGAGGCAAGGACATTGCCTTCCACATGCCGGTAGAGAGCCGGAATCGCCTCCCTTGAGAAAAAGTGGCGTTTGGGGACCTGCCACTGAGGAACCGCGCATTGTACAAACTCACGGAAGGGGGCCGAGTCTACCAACTGAAAAGGCAGCAGTTGAAGTGCTAGCAATTTAGCCAAGCTAGCATTGAACCGCTGGGTACGTGGATGGCTGGGAGTGAACTTCTTTCGCCGGTCCAGCAGCTGGGGCAGGGACATTTGCCTGCTATAATCGGACGTGGGTGTACTGCTAGCAGAGTGCCCAGAAGCACTTGGCTGTGACACACCTAATCCTACACCTTCATTCCTCTCAGAGCAGGTTTCAGAGAGGACTGAAGGTCTAGTGGGGTTGGAGATGCCAGCTGATGAGGAGCAAGGAGAGGTCCGCTTTGTTCTTTGGTGTGGGTCTTTGAGGTACGCTTGCATGGCAGGTCAACATATGTCTGGTCAAGCATGTGGTGCCCAAGCGGCTGATGTTTTGGCCACGCGAGATACGCTTGAGACATATGTTGCAAATAGCAGCGGTGCGATCTGATGCACTCGTCTCAAAAAAGGCCCACACCAAAGAACTTTTAGAATAACGCGCAGAGGCAGCGCCCTGCACAGGCGGAGCTCTGCGGTGTGATTCAGTCGGTGTGCTGCCCCTAAGCTGGCCCCCGGAGGGCATCCTGCCTCGTTGGACATGTGCCTCCTCCTCCTCCTCCTCCTCTCTCCTACCAGGCACCCACGTGGAGTCAGTGCCCTCATCATCCTCTCCCTCTCCATCGCTGTAGCAAACCTGGCAATAAGCTGCAGCTTGTGGAACATGACTGCCAGATTGCTGTCCTTCTTGAGCATCCCCTCTCTCTGCATTCACACTACTGCCTTCCTCTAGCTGAATGTCATCATCAGAGCCTACAAAACACTGGGCATCCTCCTGGAGCATGTACCCAACACTGTGCTCAAAGAGTTCAGGAGACTCCTCAGGAGGACGTGGTGAGTCTAGGGAAGGAGTCACTGATGATGACATTGAGACGAGGGAAGACTATGCGTTGGCAGCTGCTTTGCTAGTACCCTGAGACTGGGTGAGAGAGGATGAGGAGGATGAAGAGGGCTTGGTCATCCACTCTACCAAGTCGTTGGCATGTTGCGGTTCAACATGTCCAGCTGCCGAAAAGAAGGACAAGCATGTCCCATGGTGAAGTAACTGATCAATTCCCTCTATTCTTATTATTATCAGTTATGTATTCCTTTGTTTAGTCCCTATAGTTTAGCTATCAATCAATATGCCAAGCACATGTTATTGTTACTATCACAATGCTATCACCCTTGGCTATGAAATCAATACACGTTTAAGGTCAATTAAATCTCATTTATTTCCCAAGGAAATAAGGAAAATGTGCATCAAGTATCAATAAAAGTTACAATAATATACATAGCATACAATCACAGTGCAATCTAAGCCATACTTATCCGACCTTCGCAGCCACACCTCATGACTGGGTCTCCTGATGGAATACAGAGGGACAGAGAGAGAGCTCAGGTCACAACCCTTTTTGTCAAACATACCTCAGCCATACCACACCCTACTGCCAGTCCCATTTGGTTTGGACCAATCAGTGTTCACATGGCAGCCCTCCTAATATTACTGACTGTTCTGCCATATTTGGCTTTGTGGCCAGTCCCATCTGATGTGCCCTGGGCCGTCTTTGTCATCAATCTCTTTGAAGCTTGTGTGCACCATTTGGGCTGAAGGTAACTCCTTTGATATGCAGATTCTGCCACATTCCTCTACACATTCTAAACATGTGTCATGCAAACATCAACATGGCTGAGTTCGGCTGTACAAACAGCGGTGTAGATGTATAATAATAATTCCTGTCTGATTCCAACATATGCCGCTTTGCGCCTAAAAGGCGCATACCACCCTTCTTCAGACACGGCTCCTTTTGAACAGTCCATAACTGTCTTAACGTGTGTGGTTCCCCAACATGTGCTTCCGAACCAGCACCTGTGGCACAGTCCTTAGCTTGTGTAACGCGTGGTTGTTTCCAACGAGCGCTCCAGAGACATCTCTTATGGAACAGTACACAAGTGTCTTACCACGTTGTGTTTTCAACGTGCGCAGAAACAGGTCCTATGGAGCAGTCCATAATTGTTTTACCACGTGGTGTTTCCCAACACGTGCCGCTTTGCCACTGAGTGACACATCTCCACCATTCTTCAGCGACAGCTTCCATGTCACCATTCTGTATCTTGGGTATCTTCAGGACGGCAGTACAGGCAAGGGGTGCCCATTCATTCACCATTCACCAGCACCCATTCAGAGCAACGTATCGCCCAGCTTTCAGACCCTGAGTCTTGAGGAGGGCCTTCTTGCCCATATTAATAGCCTACAATACCCATAGGTCATACTCTACCACAAACATAAATCAACTTATTACCATAATATATACTTATATATGTATTACGCACCCCGCTCCCAACCTCCTATAACCTTTTACTGTAAATACGGGTCGGGATTAGGCAGGCTTGCTCGCAGCGGCGTTGCAGGGCTCTGACTTGGCAGCAACGTCCCCAATTTGTACACAGAGAGCTCACTGTCAAATCGTCCCTCAACTTGCATAGACAACTGGGAGACCCTTCTAGATAAATATCGCTTAACTACACATATAAGTTTACAACAATTACCAAACCCACACAATTCCACCCCTGTGCCTGGATTTCAGAGATCATGCCCATTGTGTACCATGCACCTCTACCTACGGTTAGGTTCAAGGAACCCTCGAGTCCCATGACTAACACTACACCGGTATTCTTTAGGACAAAGAAACAAAAACTTGCCTATGTCCTAAATAATACCTGGGTGCCTTCTTCCCAGCAATGACCTCTCCATCCAGAATACAGAGAGAAATAACTTCCCAACATTACTCGTTCATCCCCATGTATTGATCTAGCCTAACCAAGGACATCATGGTCATGCTTCCGACAAAGGGAAATATCACCCTGCCTCCAGCGTTCATCTTCTCTGATCACATGTGTGATATAGCCTCAAATGCAACAAGATAGAGTCCCCAGTCAGTAAGCCCATTGATGCCACCAAATATACAGACCAAGTCTGCACTTAACTCCTTTCACAATCCAACTTAGTACCACCCATACAGGCATTCGACCGCTATTTTGGATTAGTGTAAGCAACGTGTTTTGGCAAAATCTTACTGAGCGGTGACGCTAACTCATCAGGCCACTGCCCCTCATACAGAGACGGTATAATCAGCTTGATGTTGGCTGATATTTCCACCCGCCACAGAGTGCGCGCCAGAGCCAATGACAGGTTTCTGTCTTCCCTACCAACCTCTCCACATGGTTGACAAAATCCGGAGCCATTCTAACCTGAGTGTTTCTGTGATTTCATTGAATGTTATCAAGGATGCCACCAATCTCCCAGGGTAACAAAGTCACGCTCCTTCTCTGAAGCTATGGCTGTGAGTTTGTTCCTCAGGAGGCCGATGTCCCCTCCATTAGTAACACCCATCCCAGCTATTGTTCCCCCCCAGTATAGTGCTGAATACATCCCTCCTCTTTCGGGTTACTCCCCAGAAATAAGCATCCTGCATGGACCTCATTCTCATCTCTGGGAGTAAGTCACTGGTACAATAACCGCACCTGATTCAGTGTATACTCAGCACATATAGGGTGATAGGTTTTGTCAACCACCATGAGATGTTGCAGCACCATGTGGTGAAGTCCTACGGTACCCTGGTAGCCAGCGTTTGTTCCCTTTATTTTAACGGAGCATGCTCCTGTGTGTATTCACTGGCATTATCTGTGCAGGGTTTCAACCTCTCAGGTGAGACACCAACCGGGCGTATCTTCCTCGTCTCTAGTTCTGGTGTCCCGCATGTCCTGTAACCGAAAGCTTCTCTCTAGGACCGCTAGGATTGAGACACCACCCCTACGAGGAAGTTTTCCCCCATTGATGTGTCACCTGGCACCCTTTAGTCTGATCCACAGCTACCTTATTATGCATAAGCGCCAGTATGCCTCCTGGGTACCTGCACCATATTAACTCCCTTACACCAATACATGTAATACATTAAAACCTTTCTTCTTTCAATTCCTCCTTCCAACAAAAAACCACATATTTTACATTTTCATGTTTTGACGGATTGGATGTGTCATAACTCTTCCCCAACCTCCAACCCATTGCACATGTATAAATAACATGTTTGCATTCATCAGGAGAGACTTCAGCAAAATATTTCACAAGTTCTCTTGCTAGGCACAGTCTTTCAGATTCAGCATTAGCACCAAATTGTCCATACCAAAAAAACAAGTATATTCTGAATCTTTCAAGTTTTTCCTTTTTTCCTCTCCTGATGTTTATCAGAACAAATTTGTGGTATGGTGTGGCACAGACAAACTGCCAACCAGATGATCATCTGTCATCCATCTTCCAGAAGCCTCTCCAATTCTCGCTCCACTTGGATTCTGGAAGTGAAAACAAGAGCAGTATCAAATTTTTATCCACAATATCTGATCGCTTACCATGTTTACTTATAGTTCCCTCCTTGGAGCCCAGGACCTCAGTATTCCTGGCTTCTGCAACTCTGACCAAACTATCCAAACAACCATGACCTCTTTAGGCTACACCCGCTGTAAAATGGATCCCCATGGTATGATCAAAAACCGTTTAAAACTGAACGTCAGTGTTGCTTCTCAAAAACTTAAAATTTTACAAACTAAAAAAAAACAATGCATCTATCTGTATCTTTACGATGTATGCACTACCCCCTTTCAGGTGACTGGTTCTAACTGAGGGCATTGTCCATTCCCCCCCTTTCAGGTGGATTAGACCTACTACTTTTCCACCTGAATAAAAATATAACTAACATAGAGGACTAAACCAATATCAACAAAAAAAATTTTTAGAAGAAAAAAAAAATAAAAATAAAAAAAAAAATAAAAAAAAAATAAAAAAATAAAAATGAAAATAAAAATAAATTAAAAAAAAAAAAAAAAATCTGGCCATGATCACACAAACAACATGACAAGACAACCATCATAAAACAATGACAAACACTCAACTTTTAGTTAACACCATCCATGGACTTTTCTCCTGCAAAGAGTGCTTATTCCAATCTGAAATACAATTAGTTAATGGGGAAAACAAAAACAAAGCATATGTATCATCACAACATTTTAGCTTCATTTGTAACTCTTTTTAGTACTATTTATTTTTCATTGTTTGCAAACAATTACTAACTAATGAGCTCATGGTACCATGTGATAATCGATTATGCATTTACAATAACCTAACCCATGTTCTGCTATATTTTCCCATTGTTCTCACTTTGAGAGACCTGCAAACAAATGCAAATGTCTGTATACGAACCAGTTTAACTCCTTCCTGGTCTCTGGAAAAAGGAACACACAAGTGATTACACACAATTCTTATGTTAATCAGCAGTATTGGATACTCAGGAAAAGTTTACAAAGACTGACAAATAAGAGAAGAGTAAAGAAACACAAGATTAAAAAACTCATAACAGAAACATCTTTTAACCACACAAAAGAAAAACCACAATACCAATTCAGGGGTTTATCCCTAAAAGTACAAAACAAAAAAAAATGTATATATATATCCAGGTCCTCTATCATATTCTGAACTTGAAACTTACATCAAACCTTTTTCATAGCCGGGAAACATTGACCAGAATATTCTTACCATGCTTGCAGCTCACTAAGTTCTGCTAACATTGTTTCCCCCAGTGCTATATTTGAGTAACCATGCGTCTATCTCCATTTTGACTCTACACAACTGTCCTACATATTGCTTTTTAGTTTCTAGACCCCGCATTTGCGTTTTAAACGGGAAATGGGTTTGATTACTATGGGTTCCATGCTGTGGATGGCTACCCCACCTGGCTGAATAACACACCTGAAGCCTTGGGGTCGTTTTCGGGTATAATTTCCTTTCGATATCATTATTCGCCGCCCGACAATATTTTGAAATGTGACCCCCCCTTTTACACAAAAAACATTTTAGTTCTGGTTTCCCTGCATAGGCCATTTTTTTAGCATATGGCGCTGGAAACCCACATTGCTGGATAATATTACTGCGATTGGAATGCACAGACTTTACACTTTCGTTGTCTGAGGAGTCATCCGAAGTGTCAACTCCTGAGTCAATTTCAAGTGCAGTTATCCCACCTTTATTTGCTTCTTCCACATCGATTCCCATCACAGTACTATCATTTGCAGTGATAATAGCATACGGGTTTTCTTCATATTTCACTTCTGGCTTTTCTCTACCCTGAGCATGTGTGGAGGGTACCTCCACTATTGCACACTTGGAGGATAATTCCATTATGGCTGCTTGTGCCTTAAGCCTTGTGATAACCTGCAAATTCTCAGCCTCCCTTTGATTCAAAGAGGCAATGCAACTTTCTCTCAATTTACACGTTTGTTCTAATTCATCTAATCTCTGTTGCAATACACATTTCTCAGCCACTAATTGTTTAATCCGACTACAAGCATCCGCATCAGCCTTTTCAATCCTGATTGATATATCCCTTACCTGTTCCATCACTTTTTCTCTATCAGCAAACCATTCTAATTCTTTTTGTTCCGCAATTTCTTTCATTCTCATTAACATGCATAAGGCATTGGCCATTCTCTGTTTCCTGCCTTTTTTTGACTTATTAAATATGCGACTGTTATGTGTATCACATTGTTTTAAAAGTTCATTAAACTGATATGTTAATTTACCTTTGTGAGTAATTTGAAATCTAATCCCACCATGCTTGCTAACGAAACCTTCAATGGCTTCCATTGATACGCTAATTAGCCTATCCACACCAACTGGTTGAGCAATCTTGCTTAGACAAAAGAAATCAGATAACAAATGGACAACAAAAAAAAAAAAAAAATACGAACCGTTTAAATTTCCAGTGACTTGTGGTTCTACAGCATACAAGACACAAGGCACACTCTTAATCAATGCCTTGGTTTTATTGGACCAGAGCTATTTCACTCTCACGTGTGTAGAAATAAAAACCTATACTTCTCCCACTTTTTCCTCAAAGATGTATGGTAATTCCTGCCACTCTCTAACCAACACTGTGCATTAGCAATACACTAAACAATCAGATACCAAGCACACAACGACATAGAGGAAGCTGTTTAGAAGCTAGCTTTGACCTGTAGTCCCACTCCAAAAAAAAAAACAACAACAACAAATACAAATCCGTTTACCCACGAATTTCTGTAGGAGAACACACTCTTATTCAATGCTCTTCTACCCGATAGCAGGTCATAGGGAATTTCTATTGGGACAGACCGCTTTTTCACAATCACGTGGATATTTCCACTTTTCCCTCAAAATTGTATGATTTATCCTGTCAATCTGCGGTTATATCACATAACCAGGGATGATCAGTCCCTTATCTCGCCAGTGCGCCAATTTGCCCTCTGGTTACAGTTTCTGCAGCAAACACAACAATAATGTACATATATATATATATATATATCAGTCACAATTCTCACCAGGTTTTACGCGTCCGTTCTACCAGTGGAATATCTCCCAGAATCCTCCTGCTCATCCAAGCGTGGTTTCAGAATTCGCGAGCCAGCGCTAATCTTGTCCACACTAAAGATGACTTCCAGTTCTGGGTGGCTTTGAGCATCTGTGCTTACAGGGACTCAAACAAAAATACCTTAGATTTTTGTGGATTCTGTGTAAAAATACGTTTTACACGCCTTCTGGGGTGCCAAATGAAGTAACTGATCAATTCCCTCTATTCTTATTATTATCAGTTATGTATTCCTTTGTTTAGTCCCTATAGTTTAGCTATCAATCAATATGCCAAGCACATGTTATTGTTACTATCACAATGCTATCACCCTTGGCTATGAAATCAATACACGTTTAAGGTCAATTAAATCTCATTTATTTCCCAAGGAAATAAGGAAAATGTGCATCAAGTATCAATAAAAGTTACAATAATATACATAGCATACAATCACAGTGCAATCTAAGCCATACTTATCCGACCTTCGCAGCCACACCTCATGACTGGGTCTCCTGATGGAATACAGAGGGACAGAGAGAGAGCTCAGGTCACAACCCTTTTTGTCAAACATACCTCAGCCATACCACACCCTACTGCCAGTCCCATTTGGTTTGGACCAATCAGTGTTCACATGACAGCCCTCCTAATATTACTGACTGTTCTGCCATATTTGGCTTTGTGGCCAGTCCCATCTGATGTGCCCTGGGCCGTCTTTGTCATCAATCTCTTTGAAGCTTGTGTGCACCATTTGGGCTGAAGGTAACTCCTTTGATATGCAGATTCTGACACATTCCTCTACACATTCTAAACATGTGTCATGCAAACATCAACATGGCTGAGTTCGGCTGTACAAACAGCGGTGTAGATGTATAATAATAATTCCTGTCTGATTCCAACACATGGCCACATGCTGATGACAATGCACCGCGTCCACGACCAGCACTGTTGTCTCTAGACACAGAGCCTGCTTGCCCTCTTTTATCGGCTCGCGCCTGTCTGCCTCTCCTTGCTGGCCTTCCAGACATGGTAATGGCCTGAAGGGAGTTGGGTAAAAAAGCAGTTGGGTAGTGTATATTGTGCTGGAGGCACACAACACCCACTAACTCCTGCAGATGCCTTTATTATAGAACACCAGAGATAAAGGGGTATACTGTAATGGAGTCACACAACACCCACTAAGCCCTGCAGATGGCTCTATTAGAGAACAGCAATAAAGGGTAGATACAGGTGTATATTGTGCTGGAGGCACAAAACACCCACTAACTCCTGCAGATGCCTTTATTATAGAACACCAGAGATAAAGGGGTATATACAGATGTATACTGTACTGTGCTGGAGGCACACACAACTTCCAATAACTCCTGCAGATGGCCAGTGGGCTCAAATAGGGAAGAGCTATGTAGGTGGATATAGCGGTGTGTACTGGGTACAGAACACGCAGACAGCATGCACAAGCTCCTAACACTACTGACTGCAAGCTCTATTATAAAAGATAGATCACTAGCTATATAGGTGAGGTGAATATAGCGGTGTATGCTGCGGTCAGGGCACGCAGACAACAACCACTACAGAAGAGCAAGATCGAAAATTGGCCGATAACGATCGGTGTATACTGTGTTGAAGGTACACAGAACACCCACTAACTGCTTCAGACACCAACACACTACACAAGGCCGCCGCGCTGGCGGCCTTATATAGTGTGGGGTGTGTACTACACAACCTGAGCTATGATTGGCCACAGGCATCCTGCCTGTGGCCAATCATGGCTCTCCTCACTCCTGGCGCTGTGATTGGCCAAGCATGCGGGGTCACAGTGCATGCTTGGCCAATCATGAGCCAGCAATGCACTGCGATGACGCAGTGCATTGTGGGCCGTGAGCGCCACACGAATTTGGCGCGAACGGCCCATAACGTTCGGAATTCGCCGATGTTCGAGTCGAACGTATGTTCGACTCGAACACGAAGCTCATCCCTACTACCTAATGAAGAATTCAGATCGCCCCATAAATAAAGAGCAAGGAAACATAACTATTGACTGTTTGGTGTTTTATACTTGGGTATGGGAGGTCGGGAGCAGGGTGTTTGGCAAATTGCTATAACTAACTCAGCAGCCCCTATGGGGGTACCGCTACATATACATATAAAAAAGATACTATACAATTTCTCATTAACCAACATCGTATTCACATGCTTGTTCCAGGCTGTGGCCATTGTTTGTTTAGCAGCCAGGAACAAGTATGTGGCTAATTTCTATTGGTATGAGAAAGGGCTGGAATCGTATGGTGTAGAATAGCCATCCTAGCATCCTTAGGCACACTTGACACCTATTTGTAACAGGTTTAGCCCATGTTTGGTCTGTTTAGTGTGAGTTAGTTCAGTCCTAGCTAGACCCTTCCTATTTCTTGCATTTGTCCTCAGTGTTACTACTTCACAGAGACAGGGTGAAGTCATTGGGGTTGAATTATTAAAACTGTAGAGTGCAAAATCTGGTTCAGCTGCATGGTAGTCAAACAGCTTCTATCTTCAGCTTGTTAAATTAAGCTTTCACAATAAAACCTGGAAGCTGATTGGTTTATATGCAGTTCTGTACCAGATCTTGCACTCTCCAGTTTTATTAAATCAACCCCATTGGCTTCTTACATATCAAAAGACTAGAAAAAAAACATCTTCTGTACTGCAATTATCTGAAGTAAAATTTAATTGGAGTCAATGTCTGCATCTTATCGAAGAGTTAAGCTGCTTGTGGATGGTGCCAAGTCAGCAGGTGACCATACTCTCTGGAGCCGCATTTGAACCAGAACATTTACCATTCCTCTTCTAAAAAATGTTAGCTTGACTGGATATCTGAACAACATAAATGACTGGAAGGCCTAATATTGACAACTATTAGGTAGCTGCATTTCAACAAACATCTTCTTATTAGCTATGCTATTATGTTGAATTTTGAAAAGCAGGAAAAATAAACAGACATGAGAAAATACATTGTTTCTAACTGCACCTTTACAGATTTCCCTAGCAATGAAATTCATCTTCCATAACTGCAGAACAAGGGAGCAGTAGTAAAAATGTGCTGTGGGACATAATCCCAAGCAAACAGTTTAGTGTTAAAGTGAAGCTGTGTTTTTGTGGTGGGCAAAGCAACAGGTTCACTAAAATGGTTCCCCACATTTGCTTATGCCTTGCCTTCACTGCAATACCACTTCATTCACCAAAGCTAGCCAAGTAATAAGCCCAATATTTTCAAGTATGGACATGCATGTGACTTACGGCCTTTCCTCCCATGTGACACCGCTGGTGCTTGGTTGCTCAGACACCCAATCTACAGATATTGTCAGAAGGTCAGGACAAGCTGTAGTAGGGGCTGGCATTCAAATTAATTGTGATGGGCAATGCACAGATCCACTTTAAAGTCCACCTAAATAGTGCCAACAGTAACAATAGCATATAAGCACTGGCAATTACCATTGTTAGTCTCAAGATTATGTCTCTGACCCAGGACTTTGACTAGGTTGTCTAGGTTTTTTCCTGCTGGAGGTGGCCATTTTTGCACCCCCCCCCCCACCCACTATAGATATTATTCTGTAATTATAACCACCTACCCCTGAAGAAGAGGAACAACATAATCTCTTGAAACGCATTGGGTATAACTCTGTCCTTGTGTATACCACTGACAGAGGATTGTGGTTATTTGTTCTGCAATTATTATGTATATTGACTACAACCATATCAACGTATTGTTTTAGTTCTGCGCATGATTTCCTGTTTTTAACATTTGCCAATAAAACATTTTTGACTTTTTAAAGCGGAAGTAAACCCATCCATTAACAGTTTCAAAAAACAGTTACATTTCCGTCACATGCCGGAAATGTAACACTCCCATTGGTTGTGCTCTCAACCGAACTGTAAAACCATCCAATGGCTGGTGCCATAACTGATCACATGTGCAGCATCATGGCAGTTGTAGATTAAACAGAGGCCAAGATGGCAGCTTCCTTGGCTGAACACGATAGGAGGGTTTACTTCCACTTTTACAAAGTATTACATTTCTATTTATCTGGAGTTCATGCCCTTAAGAATCCCATTAGCAGATTGTATCCTGTAGATTGCACCCCCTAGGCTGCCACCACCCCAACACCCCAATGCCACTCCATTCTTTCTGCCCCCCAGGTTGCTGACACAACAACCAATGACTCCAGCATCCTAGCAACCAATGACGCTGTTGACCATTAGTTAGGACACGGGTGGCTGGGCCATAGAGCATTATTGGTTGTTATGGTGCAGGCAGGTCTAGCCCCAGCTTCCTATTAAGAAGCTTAATAACACTGCCACGTGTATACACCCCCATCGAGTGCCGCCTTGGCTGCACAACCCTGCTCTAACTCTAAGGAGCCTCCTGAATCCAAGAGTGTAACCAGGATCACAACTTCTCTCCAAGATAAGATTAACCCCACCGCAGTTCAGTTACCAAATGCCAAAACCTTATCAGGCAGTAGAGGATTTATATTTGACAGTTGAAGAGTCGGGGTTTGATTTAGCTCTAGTGAGGTGGGGATTAATTCTAGACTTAGTGAGAAATCAAGACCCTGGGTACAACAATAGCCGTGGGTTGAATTAAAGCCTAATACAAGTACGTACATGCACAAAAAGGTGTCTGAACCTCAATGTAATTATTACCTTTTTGGTACATTTTAGGCAGGTGGACTTTAATAACTAAGATTATGTTAAATTGATTCCAAATACCAACTATATTGACTCCAGATAGGTATTCTTCTTGAAATGTCAGATAAAAGTCAACCATACTTTTTGAGATACTAAGGTGTCCGAAAATATTCTTCAAATGCAGGCACCTATGGATATATATTTACTTGCATGGCAGCAATGTGTCGTTTTCTTATTATGATATCCGAGATAAGCAGAAGGCTCCAGTCTGTGGAAAGTAAAGTTAAAAGATTTAAAACTTAAATGAAGTCTGTGAAAAATATTATACTGGAAGGTTCAGTGTATTTGCAGGACAGAACATTATGGTAGCGCACAGATAACGTATTCGGCAGCCAATAAAATAGTGATAGCAGATGTAAGAAGCATATCACAGGTGGGGTGTAGAACATTAAACACATGTATCAGATGGCAATGTCAGATTTGAGTGAAGAGAGAAAAAAATAATATTTAAAACCAGCGTGCCCAGCATCCAATTTATGCAGAGAAATATTGGAAGCTGACATAAAGGGAGGAGAGACATAAAGAAGCGTTCCCAGACTTGGAAAGTTAAACAGGGAAAAAAAAAGAAATTCTTTGTGCTGAAGGAGACAGAGGAAGGCATTGAAGAATGCATAGAGACACAGATAATCTTTGTGGCTAGGATCAAAATCCTGTTTGAAAACCAAAGTCAGACTTACTTCAAATGCATCAGAAACGCAAAGTTAATCCAACATGAGAGGTAAACCAGAACGGTTTGTTATGAACATTTTGTTCCCATGTTTGGAAGAACCACCAAGGCATTAAATGAAGACAATGCATAAAATGACTATTTTGCATTTACAATGAGCTACAGGTAAAATAAATACATATCCTTTAATAAAATGTATCTGTGATGGCAACTATAAGGAAGATAATAGTTCCCAGGCCTTTAAAAGATATGCTTTAAATCTCCCCAAACTACTTTATCTGTTTTGAGTCTTACCAGTCCCTATACCACCCCTTGCCATGCTTACTGTCCAAGGCCAGGTAATGCACTTTACATAGCAAAACCATAAAGTGAGACTCTTAAACATATGAAAACATATTAGGTTTCAAACCAAACAACAGAGACTTAGGTGTCCTGAACAGCTTAGGATACTACTAAGCTTCACAACATGCTCAGCTCACAAATTATAATGTGAGTTCTAGGATACCCCTTTGGGTCACTGTAGATGAGCTTTTCTCAACCTTTTCAACACAAAGAAATGCTTGAAATAACTTTCCGATCTCAAGAAACCCCCTTTTAAAAATGACTATATCTAAAAGTCTTTGGATATTAGTGTGATGGTCTGTGGAAAGAATGTTCCATACATTTGTGGATGTTGGAAAGAATTACTCCCTTACAGATGGTTAAAAAGATCAATGGTGTCAATGGAAATAGTGAGAGGCAGAAAATGCTCAAGGAACCCTTAGTAATCTCTAGAGGAACCCTAGTTGAGAAACCCTGCCATAGAAGCTGTTGATTGCAACCCACATACACAATCTTTTATGGCTACATCTGCATGATAAGAACTCTCTCTCTAATCCCATCGTACAACACTTCCTTATGATAAGGGATAACCTTAAATGTGCAGGTGGATTACTTTCTACCAATTTACCCCTTTTATAAATTATTTGCAGTCCCTCAATTTCCCTGGGATTTGACTCTCCAAGCGCTTTCAAGCAATGGATTGATTCAAAAGTAACCCATTTTCATACTCTGCTTTCTTCAAAATGCATAGAACCCTTTCCCAACCTCCAAAAATGTACCACTTGCCCAGTTCTGCGTTGTTCTGCTACTAGCAGGTTAAATATTGTTTCATCCACAGCTCATCTACAAGAGGAAAGATTGCCCTTCACACCATTTGACTCTAAATGCAAGGATGACCCACACTCCCCAGGGTTGACTTCCCTCCTATACTGCACTGCACTATCAAAGTACACCCCTGTGCCCATGAATTACTCCTGAAAATGGGAAAAAGATTTAAACATAAAACTAGAACACCAGTGGGTCTAAGTTTGGGACCCCACCAAGTCAGGCTCATGCAATCTTTTTTATTGATTGAAACTAATGTGTGCTTTTGTGGTATATGGTGATTCCTGGCACTCCTTCTACCTGCTTTCATGACTGTCCAGACATAGCCACATTTTTATATATCTGGTGGACTTGCCTTGTTGTGCACAGATTGTGGTCACAAGTATTTAGAATCTCGTGCACACTCCTTCAGCAGACCCTTCTTATAAACCAATACAAAGCACTCCTACACCGTAAACCTGGTACCTCCAAGGACCAAGTTTTACCAATGACTTATGTCCTAACAGCTGCTAAACAGACAATAGCAAAGGCAGGGCTAACAGAGAACCTATTCATAATGGAAGTTAAAGCGGGGTTCCACCCTAAAGTGGAACTTCCGCTCGTCCGAACCCTCTCCCCTCCGGTGCCACAGTTGCCACCTTTCAGGGGGGAGGGGGGTGCAGATACCTCTCTAAGACAGGTATTTGCACCCACTTCCGGGCATAGACTCCCATAGACAGCATGTTTCCTGTCACGGCGTGCTGTCTGCTGGGACACACACGGGTCCCAGAGACAGCGCGGACCATTTCCATTGCGCTGCGCTTCACTTCCTGATTCCCTCATCGAGAATGGCGACAGCAGCAGCCCAGAGCCGAGCGATCGATCGTGTCCATTTATTAAAAGTCAGCAGTAGTATTTATAGCTGCTGGCTTTTAATATTTTTGTTTCCAGTGGAATCCCTCTTTGAGTCTCAGGTCCATTGGATGTTACTTAATGGCTAAACTACAGGGTTCCATGCCTAAATCCCATAAGCTCTGGGAACTATGGGTTGCACAGCTATTACCAGGGGGTTTTGACCATCGCCTCAATCACCATCACATATAATGGCTGAGAATCCTCCCTGGACACATCTTCCACTTCCCTTTACCCTATCAAACCCAGATCCTCCCCCATTTCCACCAAACCTTTTCTTATCTTTCCCCTAGCGACTCTTTCCCCTCGTCAATTCTCCTCTACTTGTCTCCTGGTCATTTCTTTTACTATAGTTGCATCCTCTGATGCTACTGTCAAATATTTTACTGGTATTGTTTTGTTAACTCCAGTATTTATATATATATATATATATATATATATATATATAAATATATATGTGTGTGTGCAAACTTGTGATATCTAACTATGCAACCTTTTGTTTTACTTTCTGTTTGAAAATGTTTTATAATAAGAGATTGAACAAGTAAAGATAAGCTTCATGCAAATCTGAAAATTAAAGAAGTATAGGCACAATTGTTTTTGTCATTTTGGATATAGTAAGGGAGGGTTATAACTCATGTAGGTTTATTTTTTGTCATCTGTGCCACATTGAGGAGATTTACCTTCATTTACAGTCCCATAGCTAAAACAGGAAGTGAGAGGAAATCACTGCAAATTAAGGGGATTCCTTTGAAATGGTCCCTGGTCATCCGAACTATTGTCCCCATTGAAAGATTTCCCCTCTATTGTTTTCTGGGGACAACCCAAAATTTGAGATTTCCACTTTCAATGGTAATGGTAAACATAACAAATAAAGAGGGTGGATCTCCCTAGGGGAATCAACAGCAATAAAAACTGACAGGTGCTCTAATCCCACTCCACTCTATCCAAATCTAAAGAAACAATGCTGCCTTTAGTTATATTTTAAGCCCTGAACTGCATTACTCTACACTACATTCTCATGGCTTCTTGCATGCATCAGCCCATCTAACTTCATTTTGTTAATAAACCAATCTTACCTGATGTAGGACAGTTGAGATGTTCTCAAACACACCTAAGCTCCCAACACTAGTGATTAGCTTGGGTTTGGCCAAACCCTGAAGATAGATGTCTTTCCTGGGCCAATGAGCTGCGGGGAGAGATTCCACGCAGCTCAGCTGCATGTACACAAAAAAGTGGGGGTGCTTGTGACATCATGGACCTAATACGACCACATTGGTCAAATTAGTTCCATGATATGCAGCAGACATACATCACCTGTCTGGTCCTCTTGAACTTCTCACTTTGAGGGTTTTGTTTTCCTTGGGCTCCGGGTCTGCCTCTCTATCGGCTCCCAGACGGAGCTTAGTCTGAGGACCTTGTTCCATCTGGCTGTGATCCTTGACATACTTGCACTATCAATGATGTTTTTAGTGCTTCTTTGTAAATTTTGTTGCATATATACAAATGAAATTTTGGGTTTCATCTGATGAAGTGGGCGCTGCTCCACGAAATGTGTAAAGACTACAGTCCAAATATACACCAACATTGTGTCTTTGTATTCTGACATATGTAAAATGTAATATGTCTGATTTTAACTTCAACATGAAATACATTTTGTATTTTTAATTTATTTATTGGTATTTATTTTAATTTGGTACAACTCCCAAAAGTCCAATGGTTTTTTCATATTTTATGGACTAATTTTGAATCGTCTCAGCACCTTTGGCCTGTTTGTGTCTGTAGTTCCATGATATCACAAGCATCACCGCTCCTTTGTATATGTGCAGTGGTTTAGTAGGGAATCCCCTGCCTGTAGCTCATTTGCCTGACACTGACAGCTAACTTGGACTGAACATGAGATCCGACCAAACCCAGCGCCAAACTAAATCTCATCCTAGTTAACACTAGCATAGATGCCAACTGTCAGAGATTTGCCAGGGCACATATCTACTGTATGTGCTTTATACCAATGTGTCTCTGGCTGCATCCCAAGTTTACAGCATCAGCCCGATTTGAGCTAATGAGCATGTGCAGTAACTCATAAAAGAGTATTACTGATTGCAACTGCAAGTGGGCAGTGCCTGCATAATCGGGGAAGGGACCGCTATGACAGTGGGTGTGATTTGGGAAGGACCACTTAGAAAGTGGGCTTTGATGTGGGTGGAACAGCCCAGTAAGAGGGCATGATATGTATGTGCCCTGGGCTGGGGTGACACTCTCCCGAAAGCAGTGGTGGCTGTTGGTATATATTTTTTTGGGGGGGGCAAAAAAAACAGCTCGGTCGGGTCTACCCCGCCCCCTCCCCTCCTAGTTATTAGATCAGCAGCCAAGCACTAACCCCATCTATGGTGCTGGCCTCCTCCTGGTGGTGGCTTCGCAATGCATCCTCCTTCCTCGGCTTCATGGCGGCACACCTTCCCCTGCATGATGTCACCTCCTCCCTCCACCTCCTAGGCCAATAATATTTCTTCTCCTTTTGGCCAATCAGGAAATGGGTCTCAAGACCCTCTTCCTGATTGGCCAGGAGGAGAATCCGTGTGACAATGGATAGGACGCATGGATAGGGTGGACGGGACTCCTGTGCTCCTAATAGATCGGCCGCCACTGCCCAAAAGTCTAGGGCAAATCAGGTTTATGTCCTCCTAGGAAGTTTGAATATGATTGGTGATACCTGAAAATAAGAGCAAGAAAGAGACAAAGCACTACCATTAGCTGTTCATTGATTATTGCCTGGAACTTATGTGCAAATAATGGGCCTATAAATAACTCTTTCTATTATTTATCACTTGTTTGCTTCCTTACAGAAAAAAAATGTACAGAATAAAGCAGCACCCCTCTATCACCTCTATGTTTTTCCGCCCTGTTAATTTTTTTTTAGCTGATTCACTAACGGAGTTTAGAATCCTCACACACAATTGTTTGCTTCTCGACATCAATTATGCAATCATGTGCAGAAGACATGATGATTAAACAGAAATTTGCTTTTCACATGACTGGAGAATTAAAGTGAATATTTACACAATTTATTACATGATGAAAGAATAAATCACAAGACCCGTTTCTAGAAAACGGGTAAGAAATATGGAACCTGTGGAGAAATGTGGTGAAAGGACATTTTTTGTTGACCTTTGCAATCAGTCAGATTCTTTTGTGCAGCATGAGAGAATGACAGACATAATTGCTGGTTTCATGAATACCAATTGTTACAATGTACACTGTGCATAATACAATAAATTTACAATGCACACTGTGCACAATACAATGATGCAATGTACAGGATATGGTCAGATATATGGAAATGTATTATTCAAATAATAAACAAGAAAAAAAACAAAGAAATGTTAAATATCACATAAATTTTCTATAATGAACTCCGACATGAGATCACCAAGCAAATTTTCTGTGTGAAAAGCAGTTTTATGAGGGTATTTATGCCATGAAAATTGTGGAATCTAAGGTCTTGAGTCATAAAAAACAAATAAAGTGGTTGTAAAAGCAAGAGTTTTTTTTACCTTAATGCATTTCTCTGCTTTAAGGTAAAAAAAGGCTTTTCATGTGAGCTCCCCCCCCAGCCCCCCCCCCCAAATAATTACCTGACTCCGATCTCAATATAGAGTTGTGCCCATCTGCAGCATTGCGGCTCTTCTCTCCTCTCCTCTCACAGGAGGCTCCTCAGCAGAGGGAGCCATTGTCTCCTGCTGCTGTCAATCAAATCCTGTGAGCAGAGAGCGAGGGTAGGGCTTAGATGCACTGCACGTGTCCATAGATGTACACAGCGTGGCTCAGGATTAAGCCCGCACAGGTGCCCCATAGCGAGTAGCTTGATATGGGGTCACTCAGACAAGAGGACAAGCCAGGAGCACTGGCAAGGAACCCCAGAACAGGAGGATTGGGACTGCTTTGTGCAAAGCCAAAAATGTAAACCTTTACAGTCACTTAAAATGTAGCCAGAATAGGAGCAGGCTTTGTGCCCCTGTGCCCGTTCTAATGCTCCCTGTCTCTGGCCTATGCTGTTGGCTGATTTGACAATGGGTGTTGAGGGATTTCCCTGCTCACTCCTTCTCTTCTCCCCAATACTTCCTGGCAGCAGCGGTGGTAAGCCGATCAACAGCAGGTAGATGATAACGCAGCCACTAAGGACACTGGAAGATGTATTCCAGAAGGGCCACTGCTCTGTGGAGGATAATGGGGCTAAACACATCAACATCCAGGATTCTCTGCAAACAGAGGAGAGGGTGAGTTTCCCAGGCTTCAGGAAGGAAAACTGCATCTTAAGTGCGGGGACCTGTTGCTGTGTTCTGTGTACCCAGAGAAGTACCCACTAATCATGGGGTACTTTGTCGCAGTAAGTGGGCTTAAGCACCATATAGCAATATGGTGTGACCAAATCCCCATATTTTTTGATAATGTTTTTTGAAAACGTCTAGGTGTTTAAAATAAGCCTTGCTGGAGGTAAATGTCTTTTTTGCATGTGTGCGCTGTAATATTTTGTTCTGTGTACCCAGAGGACTGAGACACAGAGAAGTCTTGTTGTGTGGGGAGCGGAGCCAGAGGAACAGTTGTCTTATGTGTGTGTACTTGTACTTACACCAGAGTGAGCCACTGAGGACCTGTAAGAGGATCAGTATCCTGTGCTGTGACTGAGCGTTTGCGAAGGACTGGAGCTGGAACTGAGCTTGTTGAACCAGATTCCTGAAAATAAAGCCAGAGGGACTGCTAAACAGGCAAGCATCCAGAGCATGACCCGCTGCACTGCTGGGACTGGTGAGGTACTGCTGTATAAGTTCTATACTACATGTAGTTTAAAGAGACAGTAACACATGAACCACCATACAGATCGGGCCCCATCATTATCCGGCTGAATATTACAAATTATGTGCCAGGTTCTTTGCAGCAATCTCCAGGGATACCTCTTTCAGAAATGCATACACCCACCCACAATGTGTATGCAAGGACACACTGTCTTTCATATCATTCATGCATAGTTACATAGTTAGTAAGGTTGAATAAAGACACCAGTTCAACCTGAGTGAGTGTCTACAACTGTCCCCATCCCTGTACACTGCACAATCACACCAGTCCCTACCCTCAAGGAGCCCACAACCCAAGGTCCCCATTCATATACTAGGGCCAATTTTGGACAGAAGCCAATTAACCTACCTGCATGTCTTTGGATTGTGGGAGGAAACCGGAGCACCCGGAGGAAACCCACGCAGGCACAGGGAGAACATGCAAACTCCAGACAGGTAGTGTCGTGGTTGGGATTTGAACCAGCGACCCTTCTTACTGCTAGGTGAGAGTGCTAACAACTACACCACTGTGCCACCAATGCAGAGAGTGATTGTGAGACTTCTTTTATTTCCGTTTACATTCCTCACTCTCTATACTGTTCTTTATTAATACTATGTATTTCAGATTAAGTTGGTTTAGTATTATTGTTGTCTAGGTTAACTGCCTTATGATAGCCTAGTATTCACACTAATTACTGTCACCTGTCCTGTCACACCAAGCAGCTCCTTTGGGCATAGGTGCTACATAAGGATTTAGCAATAATTCAAATCTTTTTTTTGGGTGGGAGGTACAGCAATAAAGACCTTTATCTGTAATGGTGTAAACATCTTTCCTGCTGGATACTGCCCAGAGTGGCAATCTTTTGATGCTGCAGGGGTAAACATCAGTATCTACACTCATCAGCCACTTTATTAGGTGCACCTTGCTAGAACCTAGCTGGACCCCCTTTTTCATTCAGAACTGCCTTCATTCAACATGGTATTGGAAACATAAATCAGAGATTTTGGTCTATATTGACAAGATAGCATCACGCAGTTGCTGCAGATTTGTCACCTTCACATCCATGGTGCCAATTTCCCATTACCCTACACTACAACTCAAACATGCTCTATCGGATTGAGATCTGGTGACTGTGGAGGCCATTGGAGTACAGAGACCTCATTGTCATGTTCAAGAAACCAGTGGTGAGATGATTTGAGCTGTGTGACATGGCGCATTATCCTGCTGGAAGGAGCCATCAGAAGATGGTACATTGTAGTCATAAAGGGATGGACATGGTCAGCAACAATACTCAGATAGGCTGTGGTGTTTAAAAGATGCTCAATCGGTACTAAAGAGCCCAAAGTGGGCCAAAAAAATATCCCCCACACCATTACACCAACACCAGATACTAGGCCAGATGGATTCATGCTTTCATGCTGTTTATACCAAATTCTGACACTACTATCTGAATATCGCAGCTGTAATCAAGACTCATCAGACCAGGCAACTTTTTCCAATAAAAAATAAATAATAAAAATATATAAAAGTCTCTTCCAAAATTCTTCTCAGCGGGGGATAAATGTTGGAACCCTTTGTGAGGGATCTTCAGTATTCAAAGGACACTGTGAATCCACCACCACATAAATTGAAGGCTTACCAGCTATACAAGCTGTTAGAGCTTGTGGCTAATACCCAGACAGGGCCTTTAAATCCTCCCGACACCTACAGTGGCTAGAGAGCCTAGCCTTCCTGTAAACTTGATGTATATCCAGCAATCAACCAAGCATCCATGAGCATTGGTGCCCCAGGACCATGTCCGTTTCGTGATGAAACGCGTAGGGGGAGTGACGTGCTGACGTCACTGTGCTGTTCTCACGTTCTGCTTGCACAGGCATGTTTACTATTTGCTGGCTGACTTAGCTTGTTTTTATGGAATTTTTTGCATAGTCTGTTTGTCTGCACAGACGTTTTTACAATAAATAACACCTGGTTTTACCGATGGCAAACTTTTTTGTCTCTTTTTATGGGCTTAACTCACTCACCGAGGATATGCTCATGGCTGCTTGTTTGATTGCTGGATATACATCAAGTCTTCAGAAACGCGCGGCTTGCTAGCCACTGTAGGTGTCGGGAGGATTTAAAGGCCCTGGCTAGGTATTAGCCAAAAGCACTAACAGCTTGTATAGCTGGTAAGCCTTCAATTTATGTGGTGGTGGGTTCATGGTGTCCTTTGAATACTGAAGATCCCTCACAAGGTGTTTCAACATTTATTCCCCGCTGAGAAACATTTTGGAAGAGACTTTTATATTTTTTTTATTATTTATTCTTTATTTTTAGTTTCACACGTTTTTCATTTTTCTGTTGTATTTGTTGGTTCACCTGTCATATTGTATCATTTATGACATTCGCTTATTCACTGAATTGGTTGCCTTTGTTTCACTCAACAGGTTACTCTTTTTTTGTCACTTCCCAGGATTCACTTGTTTCATTACATTTAACCGCATCTGTACATTTCTTTTACCCTTTATGAGTTCAGCATTGCAGGGTTTTCATTTTATTTGTCAAACAAATCACAGGTTTATTTGCTCACTAGCTCACATTTATTTGCCTATTTCATTAACTATCAGCGCAGCTTATTCTTTGTTTCTTATTTGTTTGGTGTGTATTTCACATTTGAGTTGCAGCTTTTTAAGTAGTTATACCACCGCAGTTTTTTTCTTTAACAACTTTTTTCAATGTTCTATTGTCCAATTTTGTTGAGCCTGTGCGAATTGTAGCCTCAGTTTCCTGTTCCTAGCTGACAGGAGTGACACTCGGTGTGGTCTGCTGCTGCTGTAGCCCATCTGCTTCTAGGTTCGATGCGTTGTGTATTCAGAGATAGTATTCTGCATACCTTGGTTGTAACAAGTGGTTATTTGAGTTACTGTTGCCTTTATCATCTTTATCTTTATCATCTTGAACCAGTCTGCCCATTCTCCTCTGACCTCTGACATCAACAAGGAATTTTTGTCTACACAACTGCCGCTCACTGGATATTTTCCCCTTTTCTGACCATTCTCTGTAACCCTGAGAGATGGTTGTGTGTGTGAAAATCCCAGTAGATCAGCCCATCTGGCACCAACAACCATGTCACTTAAATCCCCTTTCTTCCCCATTCTGATGCCCAGTTTGAACTTCAGCAAGTTGTCTTCACCACGTCTGGATACCTAAATGCATTGAGTTGCTACCATGTGATTGGCTGATTACAGAGGCGGACTGACAACTCATGGTGCCCCCGGGCAATAGGAGATTATGGGGCCCCCAGGCAATCAGTATACAATCACACAGTATACACAGACATGTTTCGATTGGCTGAGAAGGTACTGGAGAGGTGGGGCAGCTATCATCTCTGGATTTTTTAGACCAAAAGGATGTCGGTAAGGGACATTTCAGAGACAGATGTAAAAAAAACACTGATTTTTACATACTGTCCCTGGTTTTACTGAGGCTGGCACTCCTGATGGGGCCCCCTAGTGGCCCAGGGCCCTCGGGCAGTGCCCAAGTGGCCGAATGGTCAGTCCGCCCCGGCTGATTATTGTGTTACCAAGCAATTGAACAGGTGTACCTAATAAAGTGGCCGGCGAGTGTATAATTGTGAAGGAATTGAATTGCACACCTACTCCTTCCTGCCCCCTCCGCCATTCACAGAGCTCATGGACCATACAAATGGGCCAGTTTTACATACCTTTCTCATGGGCAGCCAGAGGGAGGTAAAAACAGGCGGTTGAGCTGTGGTTTACTTTTCTGGGCTAATAGGATAGGGGGATAGAAGGGAACATGCACTAATGCAAAATACATTTTTTGCAAATTCCATTCAGCCAGATGCATTAAAAAAAAAAGACATATACAAAAGAAGAAAGTCTTTTAAATTGCCAGCAAATTACATTTCCCTGCTGGTTTCTTAACAAAAAAAAAAAAAAAAGAAAGAAAAAAAGCACACAGGTCTGCCAAAGTACATAGTAGACCCTTGAGGGTCTGAAAGTCCAAATAGCGAGTGCTTGTTCCGAACTTATGTTCAGTCCATTCATCCCTAGTCAGCATTGGCTGCCTTTATATTCTCCTAATCAAGTTTTCATTACCCTTTGTAGTATTTTATCAAATAAGTCTGTATGGAGAAATACTTTTATTTATTTTTTTATCTTTTGGACTTGTTTCCAGGATGGCTGTCATTGTCCCTAAAAATGAAGGAAACTACATAAGGCCCCCCGCAAACCCCCCTCCCCCCCCCCCCAAAAAAAAAAAACTCATAAATACACATTTATTTCCTTGAAAGAGCTTGAGCCAAAAATGGCGCAGGAAGGATTAATCACGTCAGAGCTCCTGGAAATATCGGACATATCAGTAGGTGTAAGCAAATGCGTAAAACCTAGATTAAGCTTGTCAGAGCATTGACATTAGCATAAAATCATCAGATGTTCAGCAAATCTGGGAAAGCATTTGTCGGTATGCTGCGTTAACACCAGATTTAAAACAAGCCAGCAGGAGAAGGGAGCTCTCTTTATTGTAATATTAACATTTGCGAGGCATGGATGGTGGACAGTCAGAGCCTACGGTGCTAGATGCCAAATCTCTTCCATTGCTGTGAAATATGAATGTGGCATATGCTTGCCTCCATGGGGAGTCCATTGAGCTATCCCAGTGATGGAGAAAAAGAGGCTATACGCATAGTAAAACAGAGACATAACTCTCCGTGATGGCCTTTTTTTTGGATATGAGAAGATTCTCCCTGGCACCAGCACAAACGCTGGCGTCACCTAAGAAAGTGTGTTTGTAGAAATTGTTTAAGAAAAGGATGAACCTTACTGAAATGGTATAAAGAAAAAAATGAATTCAGAAGAAAATGTTGAAAATGTTGTGTATTGAATAACATTATATATATATACAGTTGGGAAAATAATTTTTGTAAGTTTGCCCACTTACAAAAAAATGAAGGGTCTATAATTGTTATCATAGGTATATTTTAAAGCGGTTCTGCACCTTTAAAAAAAATATTAAAAGCCAGCAGCTACAAATATTGCAGCTGCTGACTTTTAATAAATTGACACTTACCTGTCCCAGGGTCCAGCGATGTCGGCGGCAGATGATGAGCAATCGCTCGTCTCTCTGCTGCCCCCACCGCCATCCTCTGTCAGAGAATCGGGAAGTGAAGCATTGCAGCTTCACTGCCCAGTTCCCTACTGCGCATGCGCGAGTCACGCTGCGCGTCTCTGCTGGTCCCCGCTGTGTCCTGGGAACTGTGTTCCCAGAACACAATGGGGGGGGGGGGGCGAGGCATCTGCAGCGGTCTTGTCCCGGAAGTGGGTGCAGATACCTGGATTATCCAGGTAACTGTACCCCCTTCCCCCCTGAAAGGTGCCGATTGTGGCACCGGAGGGGGGGAGGGATCAGATGAGTGGAACTTTCACTTCAGGGTGGAGGACCGCTTTAAATGATAGAGACAGAATATCAACCAAAAATCCAGAAAAAAAACACGTGATACAGATGTTATAAACTGAGATGCAGTTCAGTAAGTAAAATAAGTATTTGATCCCCTACCAACCAACAATATATCTGGCTTCCACAGACTGGCTACAGTATGTGCTCATGTGTTAAACAGATTAGTCCTGTCAATTTAAGAAGGTGCTCCTAATGACAGCTCATTCTGTGTGTAAAAGACACCTGTCCACAAAATCTCTTTTTTCCATTCAAACCTCACCATCATGGACAAGACCAAAGAGCTGTCAAAAGACATCAGGGACATTATTGTAGACCTGCACAAGGCTTGAATGGGCAACAAGACCATCAGCAAGAGCTTGGTGAGAAGAAGATAACTGTTGGAGTTATTTTTCACCAATTGAAGGAATACAAAATAACCATCAATCACCGTCGGTCTGGAGCTCCATGCAGGATTTTGCCTCATCGGGTAAGGATGATCTTGAGAGTAGTAAAGGATCAGCCCAGAACTACACGGGAAGAGCTTGTGAATAATCTCAAGGCAGTTGGGTCACCAAACAAACCATTGGTAGCACAATACGCCTCCATGGATTGAAATCCTGCAGCACCCTCAAGGTCCTCCTCCTCAAGAAGGCACATGTACAGGCCTGTCTGAGGTTTGCCAGTGAAAATCTAAATGATTTAGAGAAGAATTGGGAGAAATTGCTATGGTCAGATGAGACCAAACTTGAGTTCTTTGGTGCTGTTTCTCTACTAAAGGTACAGGTTGACTTTGCCACATTGAGGGGTCCATATATTATAAAATCTTGGATGAGAACCAGCCAGAACACTGAAAATGGGTCATGGATGGGTCTTCCAGCATGGCAATGACCCAAAACATACCACCAAGGCAACAAAGGAGTGGCTCAAAAAGAAGGACATTAAGGTCATGGAGTAGTCTAGCCAATCTCCAGACCTTAATCCTACAGAAAATTTATAGAGGGAGCTGAAACTTTGAGTTACCAAGTGACAGCCAACAAACCCTAAAGGGGTTGTAAAGGATTTTTTTTTTTCAAATAACAAACATGTTATACTTACCTCCTCTGCATAAAATGGCAATGATCCTCCTCTTCTGTGAGTGCTGCCAGCATTGCTGCAGAGGTTGAAGGGGTGAGGGGTCAGCCTGTCAGTGCTCAAACCATACGCCACTCACTGCATCAAATTCGTCTGCATGGCTGTCGTCCCAGAAGGAAGCCTCTTCTAAAGATGATGCACAAGAAATCCCACAAACTGTTTGCTGAAGACAAGCAGACTAAGGACATGGATTACTGGAACCATGTCCTGTGGTCTGATGAGACCAAGATAAATTTATTTGGTTCAGATGGTGTCAAGGCATGTGTGGTGGCAACCAGGTGAGGAATACAAAGACAAGTGTGTCTTGCCTACAGTCAAGCATGGTGGTGGGAGTGTCATAGTCTGGGGCTACATGAGTGCTGCCAGCACTGGGGAGCTACAGTACATTGAGGGAACCATGAATGCCAACATGTACTGTGACATACTGAAGCAGAGCATGATCCCCTCTGTGATGTCATCATGGAGGAGTGGAAGAGGACTCCAGTGGCAACCTGTGAAGCTCTGGTGAACGTCATGCCCAAGAGGGTTAAGGCAGTGTTGGAAAATAATGGTGGTCACAAAAAATATTGACACTTTGAGCTCAATTTGGACATTTTCACTTAGGGGTGTACTCACTTTTGTTGATAGTGGTTTAGAAATGAATGGCTGTTTGTTGAGTTATTTTGAGGGGACAGCAAATTTACACTGTAATGCCGCGTACACACGTAGCCGACTATCCGACGGACTTAGTCTGGCGGACTTCCCGCCAGACTGTCCATCAGACTTTCCGAACGGGCTACTTGCCCACACACTGCACTTTTTCAGCGGACTAATACGGCGTACTAAGTCCGCCGTACTATCCGCCGTACTTTTGAAATGAATGGACTCGCCCACACACGCGGAGGAAAGTCCGCTCATTTCGAGCACGTCTCCAGGTAGGTGGGGCCCGCGAAGGAGACGTCGCTGGCCCCGCCACCTGGCATGGACTTAAAGGAGAACCACAACGCCGAAAAAAATCGGCGTGGGGGTTCCCCCCAGGTCCACATTAGACCCTTGTCCAAGCACGCCGGCCAGGAAAGGGGGGGACGAGCGAGCGAGCGCCCCCCCCTCCTGAGCCGTACCAGGCCGCGTGCCCTCGATATGGGGGGTGCCTTGGGGAAGGGGGGGCCGCGCCCCCCCCCCCCCCCCACCCAAAGCACCTTGTCCCTATGTTGATGAGGACAAGGGCCTCTTCCCGACAACCCTGGCCGTTGGTTGTCAGGGTCTGCGGACGAGGGGCTTATCGGAATCCGGGAGCCCCCTTTAATAAGGGGGCCCCCGGATACCGGCCCCCCCCACCCTATGTGAATGAGTATGGGGTACAATGTACCCCTATCCATTCACCTGTGAAAAAAGTACAAAAAAAACACAACACAGGTTAAAAATAGTTTATTGCACAGCTCCGGGGGTCTTCCGTCTTCGGGGGGTCTTCTCCGCTATCTTCTTCTAGCTCTTTTGCTAGCGGAGGAGCCCGGCATTCTTCCTCGCCGCCGCCTTTCTTCCGACTTCGGGGGTCTTGTCCCCCTCTTCGGTTCTTCTGGGATGCTGGGACTGTGACATCATAATAGGTGGGGACATCATCTATATAAGTTGCCGCGCGTCGTGTCGGAGCCATTGTGAGCGGAGGACTCGACGAGGCAACATCTGAAGAAGAAGAAGAGAAGAACAGAAGAACAGAAGGGCGGCGGTGACAGCGGTGACAGCGGCGACAGAAGACCGCCTGTAAAA
The DNA here is from genome assembly GCF_037356315.1 of Lithobates pipiens. Taxonomy (NCBI): domain Eukaryota; kingdom Metazoa; phylum Chordata; class Amphibia; order Anura; family Ranidae; genus Lithobates; species Lithobates pipiens. The sequence goes on from NW_027507903.1 coordinate 37,896,635, forward strand.
GAGCTATAAGAAGGCGCAGTGGCCCGGCAGAAGAACCGAAGAGGGGGACAAGACCCCCGAAGTCGGAAGAAGACGTCTCCTTCGCGGGCCCCACCTACCTTGAAACCCGCTCAAAATGTCCGTTCATTTCAAAAGTAAGTAAGTAAGGACTGGCACACACACGGCCGGATTGTCCGCCGAAATGCAAGTCTGGCGGGAAGATTGGAGTGCAAAACTACTTTCTAAGTCCGTCGTACTTTCGGGTCAAAAAAGTATGCCGGAGGCTACACACGGGGGGATTGTCCGGCGGACTTGAGTTTGCCGGACTTTTCCACCCGATTGTTTGATCGTGTGTACGCGGCATTATACAAGCTGTACATTCACTACTTTACATTGTAATAAAGTGTAATTTCTTCAGTGTTGTCACATGAAAAGCTATAATAAAATATTTACAAAAATGTGAGGGGTGTACTCACTTTTGTGAGATACCGTATACTTGATTTTTTTTATTTTTGGCAATTTACAAAATGCAAAGTAAGAAAACAGAAGAAAAATCTAATTCAAGGTACTTAAAGATCGAGGTTAGGCAAGAATTTAGCACTTTCTTTTGCACAGATATATGCGGTACCATAAAATTACACTGAGAATTTCTTTGTTGCCTGATGTATGTAACTGGTTTATGTTTACACCACCTGAAAGCAGTTACATGTAGAACTGGCCAAAGATTTGCAGATCTCTTGCCAAGAACGATGACAGGCAATGAAACATCTGCTTTGCTTTGATCATATCATTACACCATTGGGATACTCCCCAACTAAACCAACAGGTGCTAGTGCCACACGCCTTACTCAATTGTCTTTATATAAAAGGCCACCTACAAAGAGAATTTTGAACACGTTGCAAAGTCTTAGATTTCTTTTTCCTGTAGCACTACTCCAGCAGGAGCCGCTGGTGAATAGGAGATCCCCAACCCTGAACAGCCAGGCACACAAATTATCCATAGCACACTGTAGCCAGAAAACAGTCCTTGCAGCTTTGTTTTTTTTTTGTGTGTTTTATTAGGGGTATTGAACTTGGATTGGGATATGGGTATTATAGGATGCACACTTGAGTTTAGCAGAACATTTCCAGGGACAATTTCTGCTGTACAGACTATTTACACTCCTCAGGTTGCTCCAGCACAACATTTGAAGCACTACAACTCCCAGGACCAGCTTGCACACTGTTAGATGCGCTAAATCAGATTAATAACAAATGCCCATTACAGGCAGAGGGCCCGCGGTCCCCTTTGGTAGTGTAGCAAAGTCTTAGTGCCCAGCTGCCCTTCTGTGGCTACTGATCCCAACACCACCTCTTCAGGTATTGGCAGCCCACCTGGCTGCAGTTGCCCCTCTCTCCAACCCTTTTGGCCAAACTTCCACAGTCCTCCCAAGCTGACTCTGCATCATCTCAGACTGCTCTCACCCAGTTCACTCAGGCTGCCTCTCAGTCCTCCCCGATTGTAACACTAAACATTCATCACTCGTCTTTTTCCCTAGAAATTTTGCCACAGAGTTCTCCTCCTGCTGTACTCCCACCTGCTCCTGTGCCATTGATCAGGACACCTCTGTGCATCATGAAGAGGGTCCCTTCCGCACCCAAGCCCAGGCCCGAGGTCAGCCTCCCCCCCAGACTAGGGGAGTTACACTCAAGGGCCACTGACAGCCTCCTAACACTCCATCTCCAACTTCCACTTGAACTCCACTGCCCCAACTGGGCCAACCCTGAGTATTTGAGGGGGCTCGCCCCCCCAAATGATCTTTTGGTGATTGGTCAGGGCCTTCAAAACTACTACAGACAGCCCCTCCTAACCTCCACCCCTCTAGAGTCTTCTCCAAGTTTCTAGAAGTAGGTATCACAAGTGGTTCCTGTGAGGCATCTAGCCCTCCCTGAGTTACTCCCCTAACCGAGATAAAAACACAGGCTGACAGTCAGGCCTAAACATTTTGCCTACTTAACAAAAACCTACCAATTCCTATTCTAGAGCACTACATTCGTATTGAACATGATGAAGAAAATATATAAAAACTCAATGAGCAGTGGCGGCTGGTGCTAATTTTTTTTGGGGGGGGCGGCAAACAAACCCCTCCCCCCAGGTCCATACTCACCCCTCCACCACGCAGATTCCCTGGCTTCTCCTCCCAGACATCCCAGTCTAGATCCACCTCCTGTCCTGATTGGCCTGGGAGGAGAAGCCAGAAGTCCATAGCGAATATTGATTCACTAGTGTCACAAGTGGGTGGGTTCGGGGCGCAGAGCACCAACATTTTTCAAGCCAATTAAAGACCCAGGCTCAAATCACATGCAAACTAAGGGGGGGGAGGCGGCCCTGTGCCCCTTATGGGCTGGCCCCTACTGACTATGGGGTTGATTTATAAAAACTGGAGAGTGCAAAATCTGGTACAGCTGTGCATGGTAGCCAATCTGCTTCTAACTTCAGCTTGTTCAATTAACCACTTGCCACCTGCCATATAGCAAAATGATGGCGGCAAAGTGGTTTTAATATCCTGACCAGATGTCATATGACGTGATCAGTATATTAAGACACACCGCAACTACGATCTCGATAAAGAGTCTCTGACGGAGACTCTTTACCATGTGATCAGCTGTGTCCAATCACGGCTGATCACAGTGTAAATAGGAAGAGCTGTTGATCAGCTTTTCCTCACTCGTCTGTGAGACGCGAGTAGAGGAGAGCCGATCGGCTGCTCCTCTGACAAGGGGGGGTTTGTGCTGATCGATTATCAGCGCAGCCCCCCCCCCCCCCGAGGATGCCCACACTGGACCACCAGGGATGCCACCAGACCATCAGGAATGCCCAGTACCAGGTATGCCCCCTAGACCACCAGGGATGCCAGTCAGTGCCCACAATGGATGCCAATCAGTGCCCACAATGGATGTCAATCAGTGCCCACAATGGGCACCACTGATTGGCATGCATTATTGTTTGGCACTGATTAGCATCAATATCTACAATACTGTACACTACAATGCCGCCTATCAGTGCCCATCCGTGCTGGCTATCAGTGTCCATCCATGCTGCCTATCAGTGCCCATCCAGGCCCATCCGTGCCACCTATCCATGCCCATCCGTGCCGCCTGTCCATGCCAATCTGTGCCACCTATCCATGCCCATCCATGCCACCTATCAGTGCCCATTTGTGCCACCTATCAGTGTCTATCTGTGTCGCATATCAGTGGCACCTATCAGTGCCACTTCATTGGTGCCACATCATCGGTGCCCATCAGTGCCGCCTTATCAGTGCCCGTCACTGCAGCCCCATCAGTGAAGGAGAAAACTTACTTATTTACAAAGTTTTGTAACTGAAACAAAAAAAAACATGTTTATTTAAAAATTTTCTGTCTTTTTTTATTTGTTTAGCAGAAAATAAAAATCCCAGAGGTGTTCAAATACCACCAAAAGAAAGCTCTATTTGTGGGAACAAAATGATAAAAATGTAGTTTGGGTACAGTGTAGCATGACCGCGCAATTGTCATTCAAAATGTGAAAGCACTGAAAGCTCAAAATTCGTCTGGGCAGGAAGGTGTATAAGTGCCCGGTATTGAAGTGGTTAAGCTTTGACAAAAAACTGGAAGCCAATTGGTTTCTATGCAGAGCTGCACCAGATTTTGCACTCTCCAGTTTTAGGAAATCCACCCCTATGCATTGCCTTGAGGCCGGATTCCATTTTTGTGTCCACCCCCCTAGATAGTAGTCGATAGGTAGTCAATAGGAAAATGTTGTTTTTGGGTGGGTGATAGTTAGCCCGGTTTTAATTTGTATGGTTGTTTTCTTGGCTTCTCCATAAGCTAATTGGGGTTGTGATCTCTCACTGTTGCCAGTAGGTGTCCCTGGCTAAAATATGAGGTTTCCCTGCTAGGCAGAGTTATAAATATTCATATTTCCCCCAGCTAAGCCAGTAAGAGATTCAGCACACTTACCAGCCAGCCTCCAAAACATCCAAATTGGCCCTATATAACAGTTTACGTTAAAAACAGGGGTTTTTAGTTTGTACTAATCTTAACTCTAAATGTCCAGAGCCTCCATATTAGGAGTATTTAGGTTCCTACTATGGAGGCTCAGGAAATTTAGAGTTGGGACCACAGTATATACAGAGGTCCCTTGGCGTAGGCCCTGCAGCTATTGCATATATTTGCAATGTGTGCAAACAAAACCCTGTTTTTAACATAAACTGTTAGCTAGGGCTAATTTGGTTGTTTTGCAGGCCGGCTAGTAATTGTGCTGGGAATTTTTTTGTTTGTTTGTGATGTGCATTGCCCTTCCATGTACACCTTGCTGCAAAGTCCAGTTATAGGTTGAGGTGGCTGCTATTGTTTTGTACAGTAGGAGGTTCAGGCCACTCAGACATGATGGGGGTGGATATAAATATTTGGGGAGGCCATGTGCTAGCTCTTTTGCTTCAGGCTGGGGCCTGAGCAGTTTCTGCTGGACTGTTCTTGCTTCTATGCCTAGGAGCCTGACTGGCGCCTAGCATGCATTTGAAGTACAACTCTACACATCTGGCCTAGGAGGTTCACCCGCCGGGAAAGCTGCCACCTCCGAAGGCCCTGCTGCTGGTTCATTTGCTTTTCATTAGGGTCCTGGCTGTGGCAGAGCCTGGGAGCCCATACATGCAACTAGAGATGCACCACTGAGATTTCAACTTGAGGATCCAGGCTGCCAACACTTCACTAAAAGGCAGTAGGAAGCTAAGTCTGGGCAGATATCCTCTGGCTTTGTGAGTAAAGACTGTTTGCCGATCCAGGTGATGTTTGATGCTGCAAGGATATAAGAGCCAATGTAGCTTTATGGGGTACGCATGCCTCCCACTCCTCAACTTTTTGAGATGGAACAAGGGATACCTATTAGCTATAGTATGTAGTGCTTTTTTTTTTTTTTACCACTACTATTCCTCTATACTGGCTTGTGAAATGTACAAATGCAGCACTTTAAAAATTGGATGAAAGGTTTAGCATTGGGAAAAAAAATTTGGAAAGATAAAAAGTTCATTTTATATACAACTATATAGATCAGACCAAAATGAGGGACAAATGAGGAGGAACGAGGGACAGAGAGACCTTGTTCCAAATCAGGGACGGTCGCTCGAAATCAGGGACAGTTGAGAGCTATGTTTACAGATTGCGCAACGATCCCTAATCTGGCCTCTCCTTCCAGTCTCAGGGCTCAATTCATTAAGAATATCTCATGAGATACTTGAATCACTTGATACATTTTCTCCAATTATCTCATGAGATGCTAAAAATGTCAATTTGCTATCACCTCATGAGTTATTTACCTCACAAACCAAAATATGAGGTAAATAACTCATAAATAGTGTTAAAGTCAATTCACTAAAGAAATAACTAAAGTTTTTCAGCACATTTTTTATGCTGGAACCCCCCCCCCCCCCCCCCTCGGCTTATACTCGAGTGAGGGTGCCCATCTGCAGCCGTACCTTTGATTACTAAAACAGCAGGTGTCTCCCACTGTGTTATGCAGTCAGTTCGGCCATCCATTGTAACAAAACCCTACCCCCTCCTCATCCATGATAGAGGAACATTGATACAATGCTGGGAAACTGTATCAGTCTTCCATCTATCATGGACGAGGAGGAGGGGGGGTTTGTTGCAATGGACGGCCGAACAAACTGCATAACACAGTGGGAGACACCCGCTGTTTTAGTAATCAAGTTACGGCTGCAGATGGGCATGACACAGCGGGAGAGACCCGCTGTTTTAGTAATCAAAGATAAAGCTTCAGATGGGCACAATGAGGTTGCAATTGGGCACAGTGAGGCTGCAAATGGGCATAGTGAGACTGCAATTGGGCACAATGAGGCTGCAAATGGGCGCAATGAGGCTGCAAATGGGCACAGTGAGGCTGCAAATGGGCGCAATGAGGCTGCAAATGGGCACAGTGAGGCTGCAGATGGGCATAGTGAGGCTGCAGATGGGCATAGTGAGGCTGCAGATGGGCACAGTAAGCCTGCAGATGGGCATTGTTTACCCAGTAGCTGCTGCATTTTCCCACCCTAGGCTTATACTCGAGTCAATACGTTTTCCCAGTTTTTTGTGGTAAAATTAGGTGCCTCGGCTTATATATTTGGGTCGACCTATACTCGAGTATATACGGTAGGTAAATCAGCCCCCATGATTCTGTGTTTTTCCATATCAAGGTTTCCATGCATGACTGTTGAGAAGCTGATCCAAAAAGGTAGAAAAAAAAAACCACACAAACATTTCACCAGTTCATGTGCTGGTCAAAATAACTCCCAAGTCCAACTGGTAATCCCGAACAAAGGAAACTCATCTTCTATTACTAAAGACACTGCAACTCTCTTTTAATCCACTGGGTGGAAGACATGGACCTATACAAAGAAAAGGAAAAGCGTGCATGGTCGGCCTAATGTAATACTGTTTATTGAACTATTAATAAGAAGTTTTCCATAAATTGCACTCACATTTTAGCCCTTGTACACACGGTCGGACATTCCGACAACAAAATCCGTCGGATTTTGTCCGAAACTTGTGTTGCATACACACGGGCGGACAAAGTTGTCGGAAAATCCGATCGTACATAACGTGATGACGTTATTTCCTTACGACGGGACTACGTTCAGGCTAGTAGCCAATAGCTTTGGTCTAGGAATTTGATCTGAGCATGCGTGGCACTGTCCGATCGGAATTCTCTACACACAATCGGACGAAGTCTGATCAGATCATGTTGTCGGAAAGTTTATAGCCCAGCTCTAAAACTTTGTCCATCGGATATTCCGACGGAAACAGTGCGATGGAGCCCACACACAGTCGGATTATCTGACAACACGGTCCGATCGGACGTTTTCCGTCGGAATGTCCGACCGTGTGTACAAGGGCTTAGAAGTACAAGTAAGGCATGTAAGGCTCATGTTCTCTGCTCCTGGATAGCCCCTGTAATGTGTACCGATGAACGAGGAACATCCAACCTCCCCAACAGCCAGATGGCAGCCCACAAGCCACCCGACATCACCTCTCGTATGCGCCCAGACCAGCCGGCATCGAGCTGCAATGTAGACACCCGCTGCGGGAGGGAGAGCCGATGGAGACAGAGAGACAGAGAGCAGTACATCAGTCTGCAGGGTTGCTATGATGACGCGTTTCTGAGGCGTGGCCTCCTTTGTTAACTTGATTATGAATTAAAAGGTGGCCCTTCTTGAAGACATGTGGGCATCCCATAACCCCCAACCCTATCCAAGTTATTAACCCTCTAATAAATAACAAAAACAAAGGATTTACCCCCTTCTTGACTGCACCATATTTGCGATAAGGCACTGCGTGGCTTTAACTGACAATTGCATGGTCGTGTGATGTGTTACCCAAACAAAATTGATGTACTTTTTTTCCCACAAATAGAGCTTTATTTTGGTGGTATTTGATCATTTCTGTGTTTTTTTATTTTTAGCGCTATAAACAAAAAAAGACCGACAATTTTGAAAAAAATAAATCCGTGTATTGATTGGTTTGCACAAAAGTTCTAGCACCTACAAAATAGGCCATTGCCTTATGGCATTTTAATTATTTATTTATTTTACTAGTAATGGCGGAGATCTGAGATTTTTATCAGGACTGCAACATTGCAGCGGACATATCGGACACTTTTGACACTTTTTTGAAACCACTGCCATTTATACAGCGATCAGTGCTATTAGTAGCCACTGCTTACTGTATAAATGTCACTGGCAGGGAAGAGGTTAACACTAGGGGGCAATCAAGGGGTTAATTGTGTTTCCTAGGTGTGTGTTCTAATTGTGGGGGGATGGGACTGACTGGGGGAGGAGACCAATCGGTGTTCCTATATACTAGGAACACACAATCTGTCTCCTCTCCCTTGACAGGATGTGGACGTGGAGGTTTACACACACAGATCCACACTCCTGCTCTGTTACGAGCGATCACGGGTGCCCGGCGGATATCGCAGCACGCGCATTGGTTCCCCAATGGCAGGTGCGCACAAGTGCCTCCAGCGGTGCGTACAGGAGACCCCCCTATACCCCTTTAAGCGGCCACAGTACAGCTACAGCGATTTGCGTAGGGGAGTCATTCTGCCACCGACAATCGACGGCAGGCGGTTGGCTAGTGGTTAAAGTGATTGTTAAGGTGTACTTTTTTTTAAAATAACAAACATGTTATACTTACCTGCTCTGCACAATAGTTTTGCACAGATCAGCCCCGATCCTCCTCTTTTGGGGTCTCCCATCGGCGCTGCTGGCTCCTCTTCCCCTTCAAGTTCCCCCCATAGAAAGCTGCTTGCTATAGGAGCATTCATGCACACTCACTCCATAGACACAGCCCTGCCCCCCTCCCTCATCACTGTCATTGACAGCCAGTGGCTTTTGTTGCTGTCTCTGAGTAGGGATGAGCCGAACACCCCCCGGTTCGGTTCGCACCAGAACTTTCGAACGGACCCCAAATTCGAACGAACTTTAGAACCCCATTGAAGTCTATGGGACTCGAACGTTCGAAATGAAAAGTGCTAATTTTAACGGCTAATATGCAAGATACTGTCCTAAAAAGGGTTTGGGGACCTGGCTCCTGCCCCAGGGGACATGGGTCAGTGCCTAAAATGTTTTTAAAAATGGCCGTTTTGGCGGGAGCACTGATTTTAATGACGATTAAAGTGAAAAAAAAAAGTGAAATATTCCTTTAAATATGGTGCCTGGGGGGTGTCTGTAGTATGCCTGTGAAGTGCCACGTGTTTCCCGTGTTTAGAACAGTCCCTGCACAAAATGACATTAAACGGAAATAACACCATTTAAAACTGCTTGCGGTTTTAATGTTATATCTGGTTCCTGCAATATGGTTGAAAATCATTGAGAAAAATGGCATGGGTAGCCCTCCCTGCCCATTACCAGCCTATTTGGGTCTTGTACGCATATTAAGGGGAACCCTGTACCCATATTAAAAAAAGGAAATGCGTGTGGCCCCCAGGCCCTATATACTCAGAACAGCAGTATACAGGCGGTGCAAACAAGACAGGGACTGTGTAGGTTTGTTGTGTTAAGTTGAATCTGTTTGTAATTTTCAACTGGTACATTTTTAAAGTGTAGCTCCAGTCAAAAAAACTATTTTTAAGCTTTTTGGAAAACATAGGGAAGGGTTATCACCCCTGTATAATTTGTTTTGTCGTCCATCTTTTTTCATCTCACTTGCTGTTGTCTCCTTCCGTTTGCAAGTAGGAGATGTTTGTAAATTGGATGTTTGAAAGTAGGGGCCTGCCCTATATGCTCTGCAGAAATGGCGGAACAAGGTGTTGGTTTTGCCACAACATTGTAAGCCCTCAAAGTGACTCTTGGTGGGCGCTGGAGCGCCCTGCTGTGAACGATTATATCAAGAATTGTAATTACATGCCATTGTTGAACAGTGGTAGAAATATTGACCTTTGGTGGTTGTGGTGCTGGTGCCACAACACTATAAGTCCTCACCGTTACTCTGGATGGGCACAGGAAGGGGCCCTCCTGTGAAATATTATATCAAGTATTGTAATTACATGTCCCTGTTAAACAGGGGCAGAAAAATTTGGCCTTAGGCACTGCTGCTGGTGCCACCACACTGCAACCTCTTCCATATACTCTAGTTTTATTGCAGGAATTAGCCCTGCTGCAAAGCATTGCATCAAAAATTGTAATTAAACGCCCCTGTTAAACAGGGGCAGAAAAATTGGGCCTTAGGCACTGGTGCTGGTGCCACCACACTGCAACCTCTGCCATATACTCTAGTTTTATTGCAGGAATTAGCCCTGCTGCAAAGCATTGCATCAAAAATTGTAATTAAACGCCCCTGTTAAACAGGGGCAGAAAAATTGGGCCTTAGGCACTGGTGCTGGTGCCACCACACTGCAACCTCTCCCATATACTCTTGTTTGATTGCAGGAATTAGCCCTGCTGCAAAGCATTGCATTAAAAATTGTACTTAAACGCCCCTGTTAAACAGGGGCAGAAAAATTGGGCTGATGGCATCAACCAGAACCAGAAATGTTCTTCCAACATATCAGCGGAGGAGGAAGAGGATAGACAATCAACATAACAGGACAGTCACTCAGCATCAGCATAGGCAGTCTTGAAGGGATGTGATATTTCAAAAAAAAATTATTCTGTTACACCAGCTTCAGGTGCTTGGTAGCTGTGGGTGATCCAAGACTGATTCATCTTGATGAAGGTCAGTCGATCAACTGATTCGGTGGACAGGCGCACCCTGTGATCAGTAACAAAGCCACCAGCAGCACTGAAGGTGCGTTCCGAAAGAACGCTGGATGCAGGACAGGCCAGTAGCTCAATTGCATACTGTGCAAGCTCTGGCCAGTGATCCATCCTCAAGACCCAGTAAGCCAGAGGATTTTTGGTGGGAAAGGTGTCCAAGTCTGACCTTGCCCCTAGGTATTCCTGCACCATGTAAATCAGACGCTGGTGATGGGTGCTGGAACCGATCATACCTTGGGGCTGCGGACTAAAAAATTGTCTGAAAGCATCAGTCAGACGGCCACCTTCTCCACCGCTCCTTCTGTCCGATGCCTCAGCAACACGTTGTCCAGGACCAGGAGTTTGTAACCTCCCAGTCTCTGGGAACGCGTTGCACAGACCTTTCTGCAAGGCCTCCCGGAGATGTCTCATCCTCTGCTCCCTCTGCGATGGCAAGATAAGGTCGGCAACCTTACCCTTGTACCGTGGATCAAGGAGAGTGGCCAGCTAGTAATGGTCCCTCTCCTTGATCCGAAGAATACGAGGATCCTTCCGCAGGCTTTGCAGGATTAGGGAGGCCATGCAGCGTAGGTTAGCTGAGGCATTCGGTCCGGAGTCCTCTGGGTCACTAAGGACAACATGATCCGCAGCTACCTCCTCCCAGCCACGTACAAGTCCACGTGTTTCTTGGGACTGTAAATCATCCCTACAAGACTGCTGCTGCTGCTGCTGCTGATGCTGATGCTGAGTGCCAGCCTCCACCTCCATGCTGACACAATCATCCTCCTCCTCCTCTTCCTCATCCTCATCCTCTTCCTGTGTGATGGGTGGCACAGCAGGAACACTGTCTGGATAAAGGGGGCCTTGAGAGGCAAGGAAGTCCTCCTCTTCCTGCCTCTGTTCTGCCTCAAGTGCCCTGTCCATTATTCCACGCAGCGTATGCTCCAAGAGGTGGACAAGAGGTACAGTGTCACTGATGCATGCACTGTCACTGCTCACCATCCTTGTGGCCTCCTAAAATGGTGACAGGACAGTGCATGCATCCCTGATCATGCCCCACTGGCGTGGTGAGAAAAAACCGAGCTCCCCTGACCCTGTCCTGGTGCCGTAGTCGCACAGGTACTCATTGATGGCCCTCTGCTGCGTGTGCAGCCGCTGCAGCATGGCCAATGTTGAGTTCCATCTGGTGGGCATGTCACATATAAGGCGGTTCTTGGGCAGGTTCAACTCCTTTTGGAGCTCAGCCAGCCGAGCACAGGCATTAAATGATCGGCGGAAATGCACACAGACTTTCCTGGCCTGCTTCAGGACATCCTGTAAGCCGGGGTACCTGCCCAAGAACCGCTGCACCACCAGGTTAAGGACGTGAGCTACACAGGGCACATGGGTCAGTTGTCCCTGTCGGAGGGCGGAGAGGAGGTTGGTGCCATTGTCGCAAACCACCATTCCTGGCTTAAGCTGGCGTGGCGTCAACCACCTCTCGGCCTGCCCCTGTAGAGCTGACAAAACATCCGCCCCAGTGTGGCTCCTGTCCCCCAAACAAACCAGCGCAAGCACGGCATGGCATCGTTTTGCCTGCGTACTTGCGTAGCCCCTGGAACGCCTACGGAGCACCGCTGGTTCTGAGGACAGAGCACTGGAAGAGGCCATGGAGGAAGAAGAAGAGGAGGGGGTGGAGGAGAGAGGTGTGTCACAACCAATAGTAGCATTTTGGAGGCGTGGTGGCGGAACAACCTCCAACACTACTGCACCTTGTCCTGCATCCTTCCCAGCTGCCAGAAGAGTGACCCAATGGGCCGTGAAAGACAGGTAACGTCCCTGTCCATGCCTGCTGGACCATGAGTCAGCGGTAATATGCACCTTACCGCTGACCGCCCTGTCCAGCGAGGCAAGGACATTGCCTTCCACATGCCGGTAGAGAGCCGGAATCGCCTTCCGTGAGAAAAAGTGGCGTTTGGGGACCTGCCACTGAGGAACCGCACATTGTACAAACTCACGGAAGGGGGCCGAGTCTACCAACTGAAAAGGCAGCAGTTGAAGTGCTAGCAATTTAGCCAAGCTAGCATTCAACCGCTGGGCATGTGGATGGCTGGGAGTGAACTTCTTTCGCCGGTCCAGCAGCTGGGGCAGGGACATTTGCCTGCTATAATCGGACGTGGGTGTACCGCTAGCAGAGTTCCCGGAAGCACTTGGCTGTGACACACCTAATTCTACACCTTTATTCCTCTCAGAGCAGTTTTCAGAGAGGACTGAAGGTCTAGTTGGGTTGGAGATGCCAGCTGATGAGGAGCAAGGAGAGGTCCGCTTTGTTCTTTGGTGTGGGTCTTTGAGGTACGCTTGCCAACGAGCTGCATGACAGGTCAACATATGTCTGGTCAAGCATGTGGTGTCCAAGCGGCTGATGTTTTGGCCACGTGAGATACGCTTGAGACATATGTTTCAAATAGCAGCGGTGCGATCTGATGCACTCGTCTCAAAAAAGGCCCACACCAAAGAACTTTTAGAATAACGCGCAGAGGCAGCGCTCTGCACAGGCGGAGCTCTGCGGTGTGATTCAGTCGGTGTGCTGCCCCTAAGCTGGCCCCCGGAGGGCATCCTGCCTCGTTGGACATGTGCTTCCTCCTCCTCCTCCTCCTCCTCCTCCTCCTCTCTCCTTCCAGGCACCCACGTGGAGTCAGTGCCCTCATCATCCCCTCCCTCTTCATCGCTGTAGCAAACCTGGCAGTATGCTGCAGCTTGTGGAACATGACTGCCAGATTGCTGTCCTTCTTGAGCATCCCCTCTCTCTGCGCTCACGCTACTGCCTTCCTCTAGCTGAGTGTCATCATCAGAGCCCACAAAACACTGGGCATCCTCCTGGAGCATGTACCCAACACTGTGCTCAAAGAGTTCAGGAGACTCCTCAGGAGGACGTGGTGGGTCTAGGGAAGGAGTCAGGAGGGAAGACGATGCGTTGGCAGCTGCTTTGCTAGTACCCTGAGACTGGGTGAGAGAGGATGAGGAGGATGAAGAGGGCTTGGTCATCCACTCTACCAAGTCATTGGCATGTTGCGGTTCAACATGTCCAGCTGCCGAAAAGAAGGACAAGCGTGTCCCATGGCCACGTGCTGATGACAATGCACCGCATCCACGACCAGCACTGTTGTCTCTAGACACAGAGCCTGCTTGCCCTCTTTTATCGGCTCGCGCCTGTCTGCCTCTCCTTGCTGGCCTTCCAGACATGGTAATGGCCTGAAGGGAGTTGGGTAAAAAAGCAGTTGGGTAGTGTATATTGTGCTAGAGGCACACAACACCCACTAACTCCTGCAGATGCCTTTATTATAGAAGACCAGAGATAAAGGGGTATATACAGATGTATACTGTGCTGTGCTGGAGGCACACACAACTTCCAAAAACTCCTGCAGATGGCAAGTGGTCTCAAATAGAGAAGAGCTATGTAGGTGGATATAGCGGTATGTACTGGGTACAGAGCACGCAGACAGCACGCACTATCTCCTAACACTACTGACTGCAAGCTCTATTATAAAAGATAGATCACTAGCTATATAGGTGAGGTGAATATAGCGGTGTATACTGCGGTCAGGGCACGCAGACAACAACCACTACACAACAGCAAGATCGAAAATCGTCCGAAAACGATCGGTGTGTACTGTGTTGAAGGTACACAGAACACCCACTAACTCCTGCAGATGCCTTTATTATAGAACACCAGAGATAAAGGGGTATATACAGATGTATACTGTGCTGTGCTGGAAGCACACACAACTTCCAATAACTCCTGCAGATGGCAAGTGGGCTCAAATAGAGAACAGCTATGTAGGTGGATATAGCGGTATGTACTGGGTACAGAGCACGCAGACAGCACGCACTATCTCCTAACACTACTGACTGCAAGCTCTATTATAAAAGATAGATCACTAGCTATATAGGTGAGGTGTATATAGCGGTGTATACTGCGGTCAGGGCACGCAGACAATAACCATTACACAACAGCAAGATCGAAAATCGGCCGAAAACGATCGGTGTGTACTGTGTTGAAGGTACACAGAACACCCACTGCTTCAGACGCCAACACACTACACAAGGCCGCCGCGCTGGCGGCCTTATATAGTGTGGGGCATGCACTACACAGCCTGAGCTATGATTGGCCACAGGCATCCTGCCTGTGGCCAATCATGGCTCTCCTCGCTGCTGGCGCTGCGATTGGCCAAGCATGCGGGGTCACAGTGCATGCTTGGCCAATCATGAGCCAGCAATGCACTGCGCCATCGCAGTGCATTGTGGGCCGTGAGCGCCACACGAATTTGGCGCGAACGGACCAAAATGTTCAGACTTTGCCGAACGGACGAACAGCCAATGTTCGAGTCGAACATACGTTCGACTCGAACACGAAGCACATCCCTATCTCTGAGTCATTGCAGGTGATGAGAGCCTATGCTCTCGTGCACAGCGCTGTATCAAGATTAGGCTCAGGTAAGTATAAGGGGAGTCTGGGGGGTAGGGGGAGCTGCATGCAGAAGGCTTTTTTACCTTAATGCATAGAATGGAGGTGGTGGAGATGGTCAGAGACTGCAGACATGATACAGGAGATGGACAGAGACTGCAGATGTGAGGCAAGGGATGGTCAGAGACTGCAGACATGAGACAGGGGATGGTCAGAGACTGCAGACATGAGACAGGGGGTGGTCAGAGACTGCAGACATGAGACAGGGGATGGTCAGAGACTGCAGACATGAGACAGGGAATGGTCAGAGACTGCACACATGAGACAGGGGATGGTCAGAGACTGCAGACATGAGACAGGGGATGGTCAGGACTGCAGACATGAGACAGGAGATGGTCTGAGATTGCAGATGTGAGGCAGGAGATGGTCTGAGACTGCAGACGTGAGACAGGAGATGGTCTGAGACTGCAGACGTGAGACAGAAGATGGTCTGAGACTGCAGACATGAGACAGGAGATGGTCTGAGACTGCAGACATGAGACAGGAGATGGTCTGAGACTGCAGACATGAGACAGGGGATGGTCAGGACTGCAGACATGAGACAGGAGATGGTCAGAGACTGCAGACATGAGGCAGGGGATGGTCAGAGACTGCAGACATGAGACAGGGGATGGTCAGGACTGCAGACATGAGACAGGAGATGGTCTGAGATTGCAGATGTGAGGCAGGAGATGGTCTGAGACTGCAGACGTGAGACAGGAGATGGTCTGAGACTGCAGACGTGAGACAGAAGATGGTCTGAGACTGCAGACATGAGACAGGAGATGGTCTGAGACTGCAGACATGAGACAGGAGATGGTCTGAGACTGCAGACATGAGACAGGAGATGGTCTGAGACTGTAGACATGTTTTAAGGGACAGTCATAGACTAAGGACACACTGTTTGAGACTTCTAGATATCACTGTTATTATAGCCAAATCAGTTTTTCCATATCTGTGCCCCCTACAACCCCCTATATTTCCTATTTATCTTGGCAAGATCAATTATAAAAAATCAGAGGAAAAAAGAGAGTAGGAATGAACAGCACAGAAGAAATAAATGTGAAGGAAATAAACAAAACCAGCTACCAGAAACCAGACTATTTCTCCGTCACTGAGTAAGCACCAAAACTCCCCAAAGGCTTTACAATAGGTGCCAAGGGCCACATGTTGCCCCCAGGCTGCAAATTTGGCACCAGGGATGTATATGAATGCCCTTCAATATATATCAGAGACATGGTCCCATCTTCATACTGGGCTGAGGATCCCATTGGTCCTAATTCGCCAGGTTCCTCCACCCTATACAAAGTCGAATAACGACGCGTCTCACTTTAATATATCTTCCCTCTACGTGTCAGATGGACACATTCTGTGACTATTTAATCAATTACACATCAGCAGGAAAAACAGTACAAATGAACTCTGACACTTTCTATAGAGAGGTATCTAAACATGCATGAGTACGTGTGAGAGGAAATAAATCCCTATTTTATCTATTCCATCTATTTCTAATACTTAAGTCAACTTGCGCCATCTAGTGGCTGATATGAAAATGCAGGAAGGTTTGCTTCAATGATTGCAGCTTTATATATTACAGACCCTATTATCTAGATATAAAGATTAAAAATAAAATATAAACATGGACATTCCTCATTTATTTTATCTTTGTATTCTGTTCTAAAATCAGCTCCCTTGGGAGACACTACCTGCTTAACTTTGTATATTTGTCTTTCTGAAATATTTGTTTTTTCCTGTATTCTAGAATAACTGAAAAGTGCCCTGTAATACGTCGGTGCTATATAAATGTATAGAACAATAAAAAAAAAGGAAAACCCCCCAAAAGGAACAGATTAGCACGCTTCACAGCTGCTGATTTTCTGCTCCAGGGAGCAGAATTTGCTGGACACCATATGGGAACTTATACAATAACACAGGCGTTGATGTGGACTTTCACTGGCAGGTAGTTGGGGCCCTACAGCTCTGCACACATGAAATGTTTCCTGATTTAGATGACATTTTATAAATCTGTTGAGCTTTCAATGCTGTGTCTCCCTTTGATTGGTGTATTGCATTAGGTGCAGAAGTAGGTCTCACTGTGACCTACATGAGGGCCAAGAGGGAGGACCGCCATTCCTACTGACAGATGTAGGAAATGTCAGCTTGTACAGGGCTGCATACTGAAAAGTGAAAAGACGTCAGGGGCCCTGATTCATTGAAATTAGAAACTACATTTTGCAATGAATGAACTAGAAAAGTATGTTCTTTACATAAATTCACTTCTGTAATCCCACTAATGTACACTATATTACCAAAAGTATTGGGATGCCCGTCTTTACACACACATGAACTTTAATGGCATCCCAGTCTTAGTCTGTAGGGTTCAATATTAAGTTGGCCCACCCTTTGCAGCGATAACAGCTTCAATTCTTCTGGGAAGGCTGTCCACAAGGTTTAGGAGTGTGTCTATGGGAATGTTTGACCATTCTTCCAGAAGCACATTTTTGAGGTCAGGCACTGATGTTGCAGAGAATGCCTGGCTCACAGTCTCTGCTCTAATTTATCCCAAAGGTGTTCTATTGGGTTGAGGTCTGTGCAGGCCAGTCAAGTTCCTCCCCCCCCAAACTCACTCATCTATGTCTTTATGGACCTTGCTTTGTGCACTGTTCCGAATGATTTGGTGGAGGGGGGACGATGGTGTGGGGTTTTCTTGTAGGGGTTGGGCTTGGCCTTAGTTTCAGTGAAGGGAATCCCTTAAGGCCTCAGCATACCAAAACATTTTGGACAATCTCATGCTCCCAACTTCGTAAGTTCAGTTTGGGGATGGACCTTCCTGTTCCAACATCACTGCGTACCAATGCACAAAGCAAGGTCCATAAAGTCCTGGATGAGCGAGTTTGGGATGGAGGCACTTGACTGGCTTGCACAGAGTCCTGACCTCAACTCGATAGAACACCTTTGGGATGAATTAGTGGTGTGAGTGGAGACTGCGAGCCAGGGCTTCTCTCCAACATCAGCGCCTGACCTCACAAATGGGCTTCTGTAAGAATGGTCAAACATTTCCATAGATACACTCCTAAACCTTGTGGACAGCCTTCCCAGAAGTGTTGAAGCTGTTATAGCTGCAAAGGGTGGGTCAATTCAATATTGAATCCTACGTACTAAGACTGGGATGCCATTAATGTTCATCTGCGTGTAAAGGCAGGCCGTCCCAATACTTTTGCCAATACAGTGTATCTGGTAATTAGTATTGAATCCAAGGGAAGTTGTCAAATGATAGAAGGCCTCTGGACCAATATCTGCACCCGAGGAAATTTCCACAACCCTACCTAACAAAGGGGCAGTGATGCAGGGGACATTGACTTAATAGGGTCAGATGGGCATATTTTTGGTCAATGACATGATCCAGATATTGCAATGTGGTCATATTAAGTCAACAATATCATCAGCATCCTTGCCCCTTTGTTATGTGTGGCAGCTGGGTGGGGAATTTCCAGGCCACAGCTGATTGCTATCATGTGATAGTTTCTGGCAGGTTCAGCTCAAAACTTAGTTCATCCCTACTGGAAATCCAGCCATTTTTATGGTTCCCCCCCAGTGCTGCCCACCTGGAAGCTCTACTGTGTGATTTTTTATGCGCCAGTGATGATTAAAGTGGAAGTTCAGTCAAAAGATGACCTAAGACCCCTTTCACACTGAGGCGGTTTTCAGGCATTTTAGCACTATAAATAGGGCCTGTAAAAGTGCCTGAAAACTGCTCCCCATTCTCTGCAATGGGTGCTTTCACACCCGGGCAGTGCGCTTGTGGGAAGTTCGGAAAAGTCCTGCAAGCAGTATCTTTGGAGCGGGCTGAGAGCCAAAATGCCCCTGCCCATTGCAATGAATGGGCAGCTCTTCCAAAGTGCCTGAAAAGGGATTTGGAAGAGCCACAACTTGGGAGCACCCATTAGTAGCTAAAAAAACAGCGCAAAAGGGCTTTTGGGGCAGAATAAGGAGTTAATTAAGGCTGATTAAAGTAAATTAAGGGATAACAAGGGTTTAAACAAAGGGACATTTAATGAATAACAACAAAAACATGTAAAAAATCAAATTTCTTCATCAGTTTAGGCTAATATGTATGCTGCTATATTGATTGTTCAAAAGTTATAGCGTCTAAAAATTATGGTATATTTTTATTTATTTAGTTTTTTTTTTTTTACTAGTAATGGTGGCAATCAGCGACTTGTAGCAGAACTGCGATATTGCGGCGGACAAATTGGACACCTAACTGACACTTTTTGGGGACCAGTGACAGTGCTAAAAAATATGTACTGTCACTGTTATAATGACACTGGCAGGGTTAACATCAGGGGCGATCAAAGGGTTAAATGTGTTCCCTGGGAGTGATTAGGGGATGTGCTTTGACTGGGGGAATGTAAAGTTCCATGTTCCTGATTAGCAGGAACACAGGATCAGCACATTCCACTCTCACAGAATGGCATTTTGCCTTGTTTGCATCGGCAGACCATCGCTTTTCTTTACTCGCGAACAATCGGCGGGTCCCGGCAGGCATCATGTTCAATCACAGCAGGAGTGGGTCTCTGGCAGCTCACGCATATGCCCCAGACCTGGAAGCAGTGGCGGTGCATACATAGAGGGCGCAGGAGCGCCGCTCCCCCTCTCCTGCACAGCTCTATCACCAATAGATAGATTCATGCAATGTATGAATCTATCTATTGTCGCCACGCCATGCCCCTTGTCGGGCGCCGGGCATCTGAATTACAGTGACGGGGCTTCTTTGGAAGCGCCTGATTAGAGCTGCTGGCTCTGATAGGCATCCCGATTAGAGCCGTGGGCTCTAATAGGCTTCCAAAAGGGTAAACAGCGGACGCACTTCTGTGCCTTCGCTGTTTACACAGTGTTGTGTTAGAGAAGTGAATACATCGCTTCCCTAACACTGACCCGCCTCTCGGCCAATCAGGTTGCCGGGTCTGTGTTACCTGTCACCTGATTGGCTGAAATCACAGGCGCTGTGATTGGATGCCTACCAGGCGTCCAATCATTGCAGAAAACGAGAGGAGGAGCAGGGGAGAAGACATTGGGGTCAGATTTGGAGGACACCGGACACCGCTCGCCGCCTGCTGCCATCACCCGCTGCACAGTAGAGAAAAGGTAAGTGCCAGGCACAGTGGCAGCACACAAGGGGCACAGTGGCAGCACACAAGGAGCACAGTGGCAGCACACAAGGGGCACAGTGGCAGCACACAAGGGGCACAGTGGCAGCACACAAGGGGCACAGGGGCAGCACACACGGGGCACAGTGGCAGCATACACAGGGCACAGTGACAGCACACAAGGGGCACAGTGGCAGCACACAAGGGGCACAGTGGCAGCACACAAGCGGCACAGTGGCAGCACACAAGGGGCACAGTGGCAGCACACACGGGGCACAGTGGCAGCACACACGGGGCACAGTGGCAGCACACACGGGGCACAGTGGCAGCACTTGGGGCACAGTGGAAGCACCTGGGCACAGTGGCAGCATTTGGGGCGCAGTGGCAGCGTTTGATGGGCAAAGTGGCTGCGTTTGATGGGCAAAGTAAGGCTGCAATTGATGGGGTTTTTTTTTGTTTGCGCCCCCGCAAAAATTTTGAGCACCAGCCGCCACTGCCTGGAAGTGTCAGATCACGTACGTATGTCCTGACACATGTCTTACTTGTGTTGCTGTATTAAGTTGAAGCACCCAGCTGGCTCTAGTACCTCCCCGCACACTGTAGGTGGCTCTGCCTCTATCACTTGCAGGGAGATCATCCAGTAGGGGTTTTGGAATGTGCATTGCACCCCGGGCACCTTCATCCCCCTTTGTCCCCTTCCTGCACTCAGTGGGAGCCGCTCAGGAGATCAGATCTGTGGAAGCTTCTGGGAAATAAGCTGTCATTGATAAAAAGACAGAATTCTTTTTTTATATAAGTGATAGTGGTGCCTGGTGAAAAGGTAACAGAAGGCCTGAGCCAGAGGTGGTGGAATTGAGTTCCACCAAGTTCCAGCTGAAAAAAAGGCCTGCATCTCAGGGATGTTGAAAAGGCTGCTTTACATTCCTTATCCCCACTCTGGCTGTGGGTGATCTTTCAGTGCAATCATGTACAATTCAGGACTATTAAAACTGCAATGTACTAGATCTGGCTAAAATGTGACTGCTACTGGGAGTGCCTTAGGCTGGCCATACACGATTCAAAACTCGGCCAGTTCCTGCTGAAATTCTAATCATTAATGGCAGGCTGAGTGTACCAAGTTGATCGATCGATCAAATTGGGTACAACCAGCCTGCCAGATTCTCTTGCAATTATTGCTAGCGGCTGCTATAGCTGCTAGCGACAATCACTGTCTTCTTGCAGGGGGACGGGTTCCCCTCGCCCTCCACCCCACCCGCCAGGAGAAGACAATGGCCCAGCAGGAAGGCTTCCCCCATCAACACTGTCAGTGTTGATGAGGGAATTGAGCAGATTTCTTTCCTGCAGCCTCTGGATAAAGGAAATAAATTTGCTCTGTATATGGCTAGCCTTAAAGAGGCAGCAGTGTGGGAATGGGGACCCCATTGCTAGGGTATTTTCTGTCTAATGCCGAGATTTTAGCTTTGAACCACTGAGTCCACCAGTTCAGCTCAAGGGAAACTGCTCTTCCCTGGTTCCAACCACAAGACTCTGCTGAGGAAAGCCTTCCCTTACTCTGAACTACCCTGGCCTGGTAAGGGGGAAAAGATGTACTGGGGGGAGGGGGAGCTATAGTAGGGGGTGTAGTTGTACTGGGGGGGAGCTGTACTGAGAGAGGAGATCTGTACTGCAGAGGAAAGCTGTACTTGTGGGGGGGGGGGGAGTGGACTAGGGAAGAGTTGTATCGAGAAGAGCTGTGCTGTGTGTGTGTGTGTGTGTGTGTGTGTGTGTGTGTGTGTTGGGTGGGGGGAGGGGGTTTGGGATCTGTAATATTAAAGGGGGATCTGTACTGGAGGAAGGGTTTTTTGCTTGGGGAGGGAGGTAAAATTTGTTGTACTCTGTCAGTGTCTACTGGCCTGTGCCTTACACTTTCTTGACCCCTGCTCTCTGTATTACATGCTTCTAACTCCTGCATTCTGTGCATTACGCAGTCCCGACTCCAGTACTGTGTTACACACTCCTGACCACTACATTATGTGTGCTATGAACTCCTGACACCTGTGTGTTAAAGCGGTAGTAAACCCGCACATTTTTTTTTTTTTTTTTAAACCTGCAAAGCAAAAGGCATAATGAGCTAGTATGCACCGCATACTAGCTCATTATGAAATACTTACCTTAGAACGAGGCCCCCGACATCTGGCCCGATCCACGCCGAGGGAGCTGACATGCTCCCTCTGCGTTTCCTCCGGGTATCGCGGCTCCGGCGCTGTGAGTGGCCGGAGCCGCGATATCGTCACTCCCGCGCATGCGCGCGGGAGATTTC